>NC_134313.1:168670847-169270847 GCF_964195595.1 Calonectris borealis | reverse complement strand
GTGGGAGTATCAGACTTTGAGCATCTAAATATTGCAGAATCAGACTTTTGAACTAAAGCAGAGGAGCTCAGCATCACTGCAGAAAGGATGGATGTTGCAAACGTCCCCCAAGGGATCCAGATTTAGTCAAAGTTCAGCGCACTCAGCGTTTCAAAGACTTGGCCTCAAAGTCAAAAGGGAGCTCAGAATTCTGAAAAATTAATATTTCAGGCTGATGTAATACACTCAGACTAATTCTCAGCTATTATTGCAAACGCAATATACATTTACACTCACTTTTAAATTTCTCACTCTTATTGAAAAAGTAAAAATCTATGGGTTTACTGAAATACTAAAACCACATCAAATGGGTTGAATCCCACTATTACCATTGTTTACACTGGCCAGAAAGTCATTTCTGATACCTTGAATGAATTCAGCAAAGGATTGTATACACTCAGATTGATCAGAATAAACACTGTAATAAAGCAAGTCACAGAAAGAGTGACGGAGAGCTCAACAGGGCACGAAAAGAGACTGTTCAGTTATTTCACCGTAACTAATACACGAGTATTCCTATCATTTGATTTTGTTCTCTCCTGATAGTCAAAATGTGACTTGAAATTAAAATGTACAACTGTGCTCTCAAAATGTTTATTATAAAGAGTTTCCAAAAAAAATCCTGAATGATCTTCCAAAAATTGGGTGGCTTTTGGGTTTTAGTACTCTTTTCAAAGGCCTCATTCACCCAAAGTTGCCATGTTCAACAGTGGTGAAACACAACTCTGTATTTCTTGTAGTATTTTAAGAAGCACTTTCATAGTACGTTGAGGTTTTCTGTTAAGGAAAATAGATATATTCCAGTAACAGTTTTCAGACTGGGGAATATTAAATAAAAAACAGTCATTCAGAAAACACGTCCTGTGGTCTCATACTCCTAGTCTGTGTACTCCCTCATTTCAAAGGTCCTAGATCTGTAGGTTCCAGTCCCAAATTATACATCATTTCTCCTGGACTTGTTTTTTTAAGAGATTGGGACGGGAAAGCAACCCTTATTAAGCTGCTTCATGGACACCTGCAGGTCTGTAGACTTGTTTGGTCCTGTTTTCCAGACATTGCTGGACGTTGAGGTTCTTCAGACATTGTCTTGGAGGTCATGGACTCATCATATTCCAGACAGGTAAACTTAAGAGTCAAAGACAAACCTGGACTAACTCCAGATCTATTGTATGTACTAAAATCTGTCTCCTCACATCTTATTTTACTTTATTTTATTTTATTTTAATTTCATTTCATTTCATTTCATTTTAAATTCACGAAGCAAGAAGGGGTACCATCTCCCCCCGTGGTATTCTTTGAATGCCACTCCTATCAGCCACAGATCTCTGTCACTGTGTTTGACCTGCATTCTTTATGCATCCCATGAATTTTGATATATTTAAAGTAACTTGGCTTGAGGTGAGCTGGAACAGGCAGCTGAACCAGAATGTTTCAATCATCCTGCAGTTTGGAGCTGGCTGGTTTAATGTTATAACTGAGGGCGCAATATGGAATCCATTGAAAAGCCCATAATAATGTTGGAACAAACCAGATGAGAATATCATTATATTTGTCTGAATGACCAGGAAAAAAAAAAAAAAGCAAAATTTAATCTAACCTAGTTCAGCTTGAATTGAGGCCACCCCCCGAATAGTCTGGTGTCCAGTTCAGCCAGGGTGGTGGAGGTGCTGGAGGAGGGTAGGCTGAATAAAAGGTGGTGCCACCTTGGCAGGTGGCACCAGAAGGTCCTGTGCTCCAACTGCCCTTCAGCGGATGTCAGGAGGGGTAAAGAAAGTAGCCTGGTCCAAAAAGGGCCAACAGACATGAAGCATGTTTCACATCATGCCTCAATTATGCAAGGACTTGAGCTCCTTCGCACCGTGTCCTCCCATCCCTGTTTTCTCCCCACAGCCGGTGCATCGCTCGCCGCCTCCAAGCAGAGCAGCCATCCCAAGCAGTCCCGCCGAGGGTTGTCACCTGCACGTTGCAGTTCTGCTGCAAATCCACCTGCCTTCTCCTTTTGCTTCTTTAAACATTCCATTTGGCCCACCTGAAGCCACAAAATGCGTTGACTCTGCTTTGGCAGCGGGTTTGCTGTGCCAGTCTCTGCTGCGCTGGCCTGCTCTGCCCCCCAAATCTGCTTATCTGCAACCCAGCTGGCGTGGGTCTTGGGGTACAGTTTGGCGAGAGGGTTAGAAGCATTGTATCTGTCCTGCCTGTAAAATCGGTGGTCTTCCTCTCCCTCTGCAGCTCCCAACCACGGCACCTTGCTCAGTTGTGGGGGGAGCCAGATGAGGGAACTGACCTGGCTGCAACCTTAGCCGGGAAGAAAAAATAAAAATAAATATCTCCCATCCACATCAAGAACCTGACCCAGTGCACCCTGCACTGGAGTGTTAGTGCTGGCACAGCAAAGTTGCTAGAATTAAGGGGGGCAGCGGGGAAGAAGCATCCCCACAGCCTTAGACCATTCAAACCATTGTGAAACCAGAGGTTTCACGTCACACTTAATCCGGCGATGGAGGGAATGGCCTGCTCCCTCCTCCCCGTGGCCCCAGCCACACGTTCCCTCTCTCTCCCTTGTGCTGGACCTACTAATTGCACAGCCAAGAGGTGAATGCGATCGATGAACTGATCTGATGTGAGCCGCCTCAGTTTTCTGTCCAGTCCGCCAGTGACTCTGATTTACCATGTGGCCGGACAATTGCTGGAGTATCAAAATTGAGAGTATCAAAACCACATAGCTGGAGAAGGGGGGTGGTCGCTGCTCACAGGAGCAATTTACACCAGATTTAGTGTAACATCAACCCACACCCCACACTGCAGCCATGAGGATGGGAAAGGTGTATCGGCTGGCTCGAGCAGTGATGGAGCAAGGTCGCTTGACAGCACAGAGCTCACCATGGGCAGAAAGTCAGACCAAGTCAGATAAGGCTGTGGTTCCAGTTGCTACCGACGGATCCCCCATGGCCAGATGCCCCAGCAATACCATGCTGACCCAGGTTGGGAAGTTCCTGGGTTAGGTATTCGCTTAGGGACATGGTGTAGTGGGCATGGTGGTGTTGGGTTGACGGTTGGACTCGATGATCTTAGAGGTCTTTTCCAACCTTAATGATTCTATGATTCTGTGATGGCATGCGGTACATTAGCAATCAGCTGGGACCCACGGCTTGCTCTGCCTCTCGGCCCTTAGGTCACTTCTCCACCAACTGCAAAGGGCCAGACAACATGAAAAACGAGCCTGTGCACAGTTAACCCATGCAAATGTTTTTGATCCAGGCCACTTCACTTATATTGATTTGGTGGTTTGTGGCACGGGGCTGTGGTGGTTTAGGCTCACCAGGGCTGCTGCCTTGCGCCGTCAAACCATGGCCTCAGGGCGTTAGCCCGTGTTTTATTGAGTGCTGCAGCAAGAGGAGATCCACTATGCAGCTCATCAGTTCAGAGCTATCTGTGTAGCTTGGCTTTTGCTTTCTTTTAGCAGCTTTACACTTTTATACATCGTCTGGCACAGATGTTCCATGAAAGGAGTCTCCATGCTCTGCAATTAGGATGCTCAGCCCCTAAGCTGTCTGGGGCCATCCAGGACAATTCATGCAGCCTGTGTCCCACCTCCAATAATCTTCTTTCTCAAGGACATTGTGGTAACAAGCTGTGGGCTGGATGGATCCGTTTGGGTGTGGGAGCATTTTGTGTTCAGCTTCCATAGTGCTTGCTGATGCCACAGCCTCTCCCTTGAGTTTGGGATTATCTGGACCAGAAAACGGCTTCTGAAGCCCTTGGGAAAGATGATAGCTACAAGCAGCCACCACTTCACCCAGCTCTGACCTGCTGATTCCCAGTTTGCCCTTGAGAAAGACGGTGAACAGGAACAGCTGAATGAGTTACACTGGCAGCATGAGCTGCAGCAAAATACCCATTTCTGGAGATCCCTTGGGACTGGGAGGCTGTTATATGGGAAAATGTGCAATGCACTCAACTGGCATACGCACAGAAATTCAATGCTTCTGGGAAGCATTGACTCCATTGTCCATGAGGTATCCAGCAGTCCATGTCTTGGGAGCATGTCTTGTAGTGAGGGAAGAAAAGGTGCAAACCAAGGTACTCCCAGAAGAGTCATCAATATGACACTTAATAGCAGAAACACTCTTGAGCCTTCCACTATTTTGCTTTCTGGGATCTCCCCAAAGAGCCGAACCTATGGGCAGCAAGGCACGAGAGAACCAGAAGTCCTCTCCAGAGCTGCAGCAGAACAAGAGTTTGAAGGCTGTGCTAAGCTGATTTACCATGATGCAGCAGGCTGCACGGCCAAGTAGGAGACTTTCCACATCAGCTCCAGGTCCAATGCGTAACCGAACAGTTTATGGCTGGGATTCCCTATATCAAGACAGGGCTCAAAATGCCTGTGTTATATTCCCAGATTTTCCTCATCATGGGTAATGACAGACAAATAATTTGGCTTCACCAGAAATTGGACTGGGCTCTACACTTCCCTATGCTTCGATTTCCTCATCTGCAAACTGGGGATAATATTACTTCATTATGGGGTTGGGATCATATAGCATTATTGCATCTGTAAATCGCTCGCTGATCCATCTGTTCTCAGTACATTACAAGCAACCATATGGCTATTTGTTGCCTTGGACTCAGCCCCTCGTCTCCCATTCATCTCAGCTAACGCTACAGAAATCATCACTTGGGGGTCCCTTTATGGTCGATGGGGAGGAACAGGGACTTTTAGGGCATGATTCATCTGACCCTGTTTATACGGTTGCTACTGGATGAGGTGAAGCCCACAACTCGTCGTATGAAACCCACCCTTGGCATCACCGTGGGATGGAGCTAGAGCAGGTCACGACTGCTAATGGAGTTGGTTTTCATTTTTTGCTAATAACTCCTCCTGTTTAAGAAAATACATAATTTTACATATACTGACAATGCTGTTCATCAGGACAGTGTTGGTGAGAGACATGTTTGCTCAAATTTTGTGGCTGATTGATTGCTTCCCTTGATTGAAATTAATGTAGAACTGAGTAGACCAAAAGTGGGATTTTTTATTAAAATTGCTGAAAGAAATTAATATTTTTTCTTTTTTTTCTATTTTTTTCATTTTTTGTTTCTTTTTCATAGAAAATGCCAAAATATTTTTCTGTCCATGAAACAACTCTTTTATTACAGTGACAGAAGTCTGGTGTTGGTTCTCTTGTATTATTTCTTTCCAGAATAAAGGAGAAAAGGCAGTGTGTTCCTTATTTTTGTCATTTAAAAAGTGAAAAAAAAATCAACAAATAAAATTTAATTGAAAATAGCTTTTCAGAAAAACTTTAGCTTCAGAAAATACTTTCTGTTGGAGAAAAGATCTATATAAATTTTTGACCTTTCTAACTGTAAATTGTAGTCATCCAAAAAAGCCCCATACTTTATAATCTCAAATATTTTTGTCCAAATAAAATGATTGATTATACCACCTCAAACCTCCATTTGATTTATGGGTGGAGACCTGACTGAACAATGGATGCAGTGTCCCGTTTCTGAGTGAAATTCATCCATAATATCCATTCTCCCAAAAGTAATGACCTGAACATGCCTAAGGAGTATAGTATTCTCCTCACTTAATTTTATTTTGAACCTATTTTTTTTTTTAGTGTAAAGTTAGATCTCTAACTCCAAGGTATTCTTCTGGGGCTTATGCTAGAGGTCTTTCTCACTATTGACTGTACAGAAGCACGGGTAATTATTTCTGACTTTGAAGATCAATCCCACCTTCTGTCTAATTGAGGCATAACTGACAAAAATTTTGTGTTTTGACAAAGATATATTTAGTAGAATCGTGTATAACAGCAATACCAAATCATCAAGAAATAGTTCATTGGCATGTACCATGTTCTTGACTGCTAATGCTGATGTAGAGAAAAACAATCAAAGATTAGAGACACATTGTACTCGGAGAAAAACAATCATGCAAACTGAGAGAAAAACTGTCCTATTGATCTAACCAATGTCTTGATATTGTTTCTGATCTGCCTCTTATATGGGCATCTCCATAAGAAGGCTGAGTGGTGCCCGTACAGCCCCTTGCACAAGAGGCCATCTGAAATCCAGGTCGATGCTTCCAGTCCTACCTATCTGTCTGTCTATCCATCTATCCATCTGCCTATCTATCTCATCTGGCCATAGCCATACACAACTTTCACCAGCCTTCTTTTTTTTTTAAACTAATTTGGCCCAAGGTATTTCTTTGTAAGTTTGAATAGAATTTTTTTTTTTTCTATGATTTACATGTGTTTAAAAAGAGGTGAAAAAAACCCAGTGGTCAAAGCCAAAGAGAGGGGGAAAAAAGTCACCCTGTTCTCAATGGGTGTTTATTAGCTCAGGTTCTCTCCGCCATTTGTTTTTATGGCAAGGTGAAAAACGATGCATTTCAGAAGCTTTGCGTCTTTTCTCCTGGCTCCCCTTCAGCCCACTGCCCCCCTCTACTTGGACTCCTTTCCCTAATGGCTCTCCGAAATAATAACCCGTGGGCATTTGCTGTAATAAAGTACAAAGACCTTGTTCCAAATGAGTCCAACTGCAAGAGAGAAGCCAAAACCAACTCAAAATGAGATTTTTCTCACTCTGTGAATTTGCTATACTTGGAACTGGCAAATAGTAAATTGAACAGTATGTGGAAAAACATGCAGCCCTAAGGACATAGGAGAATGGCTGGCATTGGGTGGGGCCATAGGACTTTTAATCTCTAGGTTACAACACACTGTAGCTCCCAGCCCCAATCTGTTTCCTTTCGCTTTGGGTTGCATTTTGCAAGCTTGACTCACCCTGCGAACTGCTTACCCACCTCAGAGCGGTGGAAAGTCTTTGGAGAGGACGTGTGGAGACTAAGCAGAGGGAGGAGCTACACGTGTCCTGAATTCAGGACTCTCTAGGCTCCCTTTATGAACCATGATCAAAGACAGGTTGTTACAGAGGGCAGGGCAGCTCCCCTATGTCAGGAATCATAGAATAGTTTGGGCTGGAAGAGACCTCTAAAGGTCATCTAGTCCAAACCCCCTGGCCATAGGCAGGGACATCTTCAACTAGATCAGGCTGCTCAGAGCCCTGTCCAACCTGACCTGGAATGTTGCCAGTGATGGGGCGTCTACCACCTCTCTGGGCAACCTCTGCCAGGGTTTCACATCCGTCATAGTAAACAATTTCTTCCTTAGATCTAATCTAAATCTCCCCTCTTTTAGTTTAAAACCTTCCCCCTTGTCCTGTCGCAACAGGCCCTGCTAAAAAGTCTGTCCCCATCTTTCTCATAAGCCCCCTTTAAGTACTGAAAGGCCGCAATAAGGTCTTCCCGAAGCCTTCTCTTCTCCAGGCTGAACAACCCCAACTCTCTCAGCCTTCTTCACAGCAGAGGCGTTCCATTCCCCTGATCATTTTTGTGGTATCCTCTGGACCCGCTCCAACAGGTCCATATCTGTCCTGTGCTGAGACCTGAACTGGAGTGTTCCCTGAGGAGACCAAGTAGCTCTGGACCTTACTTCTACCTTAGTCCAACTGGGACACTGAATTGCCTTTTGGCCAGCTATGAACCCTTCAAAACCAGCAGGACATGGGAACTCTGGGGCTCCCTTGTGTGGTTTCTACACATGTCAGAGCAGATGTCTCAACCTAGTGTGGGGTTCACCTGCACTGTGTTGGCTGTCTACGATGTTAAACATCTACAGCCATCGAAGAGAAACTGGGCAATGCCAGGGGGTTATTCATCTCATCTTAAAAGAGGTTTCAGAGGCATATAATATGATTGGTACCCTCAGAGAGTATGCATCTCTGTATGTGCTTCAGGGAAGGCCTGTTAATGAGGCTGGCCACCTCATCTGGAGATGGCTGAAGCTGGGTGAGATGGATCCCACCAGTGATATCCCATCTGTGGTCCCATCAGCAGTATGCCCAGGGGTGTAACAAGGATTGCTCTGTGCTGGGTGTGAAAGCAGGAGCCCACCAGCCCACGTAACAAGGGAGGGGCTTTGACAGTAGGCTGATGTGGAAGGAGTTTGTCCTCAAGCAGAGCTTTCTTCAGGGTGGAAGAAGTCCCTATAACACAGAGCAGACTAATTCCCATTTGCTTTCTCAAGTCCTGTTGAGATAGAATCTATCTGGTGAGAGAAGGTCACTGTCTCATAAGCACAGGAAGAGATCATCTTCCTCACTAGACATCACAAGCACCACAAGATATCATCTTCCTCACTTTGCAATTGGGAACCAAGGCAAAGATCCATAAAAAGACCAGCATTTAGGTGCCCAACCCCACATTGGACTTCTAATTCTCATGGCAATCAATCCAGATTAGAGGGTGGTTTAGAAACCTTCAACAATCAAGAGCAGTGAGATTGAATGAGTTGGCCAAGGGTGCATGAGGACAGGCAGTAGCTCAGACCCAGAAATGAAGCCAGGTTGGCTGTGAGCACTTTCTTTCTGGAGAGGTGTCCTGAGCTTTTCAATTCATTGCCCACAAACATAAAACCCACTCTCTTTTGCATTGAATATTTCTCCCAGCTGAGGGGAGCTGGCCCATCCTGGCGTCAGTCTAGAAAAGCATGAGGTGTGCTTTCACACAAGCTGGTAGCTGCCTGTATTGTGGTGAGGACACAAACCAGACCACTCAAGTCATGCTACCCTTCCCAATGCCTCCCCACCACTCCCCTGTGAAACCAGATGGACAGATCCGTTCTCCAAGATGAGGTGCCAGGAGCCCCTGCCAGTGATGGTTTTATACACAGCCAAAGGTAAGGTCTGCGTGCCTCAGGACTGAGGTACTAGATGTAGTGAAGGTGCTTGAGGAAACGAGACCTGCCAGGACAGTGTTGGATGATGGTGTGAGCTGAAGGAAGGCAAACGTGGTGCAATCTTATCCAAATTGCTTATGAGAAGGGATCCCTGCAGACAAATATTCCCAGCAAGGACTTAGGTTTCATCTCAAAAGAAGTAAGCTGGTTCTTCCCCCAGGAGGGCTAGGGGACGCACTAACACCTGTGCAAAGTGGACAACTAGGGGACCAAAACCTGGGAGTAAGCTGGGGATCTAAGCTATTTGGCAATTTATCCCTACCTTTAGATTCCGCACTGGGATGGGATGAATTGCTTTGTGGATTTTCCTCTCTCTGTAAGTTGTGAAGGAGCCTAGGTGACTCACCTGGCCGGGTGAAGTGGGCCAGAAAGTTTGCACCAGGAACTGCATGCAGGTCTAAGACCCTTAGTCAACCCCATCCACATGAGCGTACTGCCATATGCAGACTTCAACATAAGCCTTGGGGTCCTCCACTGTGGGAGGATTTGCAAGACCATGACGTTAACTTAGACTGGAAATTTTGTTCATGTGAAAGATTTGGGCAGGATAACAACCCAGTCCATCTGAAGCCATTCTCATGATGGTGCTGTAGATACTTTCAGCCCCGGGGCAAACCGTTAGCAGCATCAAAACAACCTTCCTTTTGTGGTACTAGCATAATCTGAATTTCTAAGAAGTTCCCACCATAAGCACAATGAGGGGAATTTTGAAGGAAAAAAGAGTCAGGAAAGGCAATGTGTAATATTCCAACAAATGGTGTCACTGAACAGAATCGTAACCCATTTAACATCAGATCTGTCTTCCATATGTGGACAGTACTGAGCATAAAGAGTGTCTCTGAGCTCTACCTTACTTTAGGTCAGGACCTTCCAACTACTCTCCTGGGAATCCCAGAAGGACTGAGAAGTTTTTCCACAGTTCATTGCCACACTGTGGGAGGGTGGCTGCTGTGCATAGAGGTACGGTGCACTAGTTATCTACGTCAAATCCCAGCCTGATGGATTTTGTGTCCCATTACATTTTCTTATGATTCACAAATAAATAACTCCTGGATTAGGGTAATGTAGAGGCTCCAGTTCAGTTTAGCAGAGGGTTCAGTAGCCCTGGCTAACCAGTGTTGCAGTGTGAACCCTTGATGTTGGGAAATCGCTGTAAGTCAGCACGTCCTTGGATTTAACTCTGGTGCCTTGGGATCGTCCAACCCCGAGGACACAGCCAATATAGTGGCTGCATTGCCCGCAAAGAAAGCGCAGTGCTACAGACAGACAGCACAAAGGCTGAAGGGTGTCGCTTACTTCATTCATGCCCTCACTCTTTTGGTTTTTTTCCGGCTCCATGACTTGTTTTTCCTGCTCTGAAGCAAAGCATAGGTGCGCATGGCCCATGATGGGCAGCCCTTCAATTCCCCCTGACGTGTCTGTGTTTTGGGAAGTGGCAGCCAGTCTCCATTCAGGAGGATTTCTCCTTTTTATGATGGGATAATCGGGTGTAGTCGGGTCAGCAAGCACCTGGGTGATGCCCAGGGTAATGACTTCATGGCAGCACCATATTAAAGGCATCCTTGTATGAAGCATTAGAAAAAAAGAAAGAAAGAGGGAGAAAATAAAGGCAGTTACTTTGTTTTGGGTGTTTATATACTGAGAGCATCACTCCTGCCACTGCAAACTTGAGGGACCAAGATGAAATCGGTATAGAGATGTGGTGTAAAGCAACTGAAAAGGCCAAGTCACACCAATATTTCATGGTTTTAAGAACCTATGGAAGAAAAGGTGGATCTCTGCCCATGTTCTCTCTTCCCCTTTTTCTGCAGATGATCTGTTCTTTCCTCCCTCCCTCTCTTTGTCTCGTACCACTCCAGCCACAGGACTGGCAGGCAATTTTGGTTTCAGCTGGGATAGAGTTAATTTTCTTCCTAGTAGCTGGTATAGTGCTGTGTTTTGGATTTAGCATGAGAAGAATGTTGGTAACACACTGATGTTTTAGTTGTTGCTAAGTAGTGCTTACACTTGTCAAGGACTTGTCAGCTTCCCATGCTCTGCCAGGGGTGCAAGAAGCTGGGAGGGGGCACAGCCAGGACAGCTGACCCAACTGGTCAAAGGGATATTCTATACCATATGACGTCATGCTCAGCACATAAAGCTGGGGGAAGAAGAAGGAAGGGGGGACGTTCGGAGTGATGGCGTTTGTCTTCCCAAGTCACCGTTACGTGTGATGGAGCCCTGCTTTCCTGGAGATGGCTGAACACCTGCCTGCCGATGGGAAGTCGTGAATGAATTCCTTGTTTTGCTTTGCTTGCGCTTGCTTTACCTGTTAAACTGTCTTTATCTCAACCCATGAGTTTTCTCACTTTTACCCTTCTGATTCTCTCCCCGCCCCACCGGGGGGGAGTGAGCGAGCGGCTGGGTGGGGCTGAGTTGCCGGCTGGGGTTAAACCACGACAGTGGCTCTACGCCTCATCCATCGTTTGTCCCTGTGGTTGTCTCAGGGACGAACAAGTAAGGTTCTAACAGACTGTTTCTGTCACTCATTGCCCTCTGGCAAAAATGGTATTCCCATGCCTGATATACCTCAGCTGGGATCTGCAGACTCTCGCCACAATTAATAAGCAATTTTTCACACCCTCAGTACTTCTACATTATTAATGAAGTCATGGTCAAGAAAAGTAAAGAAAGGCATTTTATCAGCAAGATGACAGCACATTTTTCACAACAGAGATGTGTTCAGCACCAAGTACAGCCAGATCGGAATCCATCATGTTGCAGCAATGATCACCTCGAGCTCTATATGACTTACAAAAGAGAAGAACAAGGGGAAAGATTCAGAATAGTGGCAGCTCCTTGTTTAGTCTTGCCCCCATATTTGGCGCTGAACTACATAAAGGAATTTAGGCAATGAGAAATGGCTGTAACTGCTCAGCGAGAATTGCATCAGATCTGGTGCAAAAGGTGTAAGTAACATGGTGTTCGGAACAACCTGGCGTCGGTCAGCAGGACTGGTCAATGTTTATCTAAAGAACAATGCTCCTATTGTAAAGTAGATTTTCTTCAAAATAGCAGTGTTCGTTGGAAAAGGGCAATTTTGGTGTTTCATTTGAAAGTATTTTCTGTTGGGGAAAATTGAAAGGAATATATGTTTTTGAACAGCTCTTGACTTAAAACTGTCAGCTAATGACATTTTCAGCTAAAACCTTAATTAGGTGGGAAAAGGTTTCTTTGATTAGATATTATGAAGCAAGTTTTGTTTTCAACAAACCAGAAACATTCACTTTTTTCTTTTTCAAAATTTTCCACTTTTTTTTCACCAGTTTGCCATTCAGGAGCTAAAGCTTTTCTCAGAATGTTTTTCCACAATTTTCAGTAGATGTTTTGTATTTTCTTTCTCTGATTACAAAAAAAAAAGTCAAAATGTTGCCATTTCCAAGCAGCTCCCACCACTCGGCAGCTAGCGTGTCGTTATTTGAGGATCTAATCCAGAGGTACTCTGCCCAGGCACTTCCTAGAGATTACGAGTGCCTAAATCAGGGCTCTCCATCCCACTCTGGGCCCCGATGTCCAAACCTTAGACATCATAACTCACTGATGCATGAAGGACATGCTCATGTGAATCTAGCCAGAGGGGTTTGACAACCCAACAGGTAGGGAACAGACCAGCCGAGCACTCTTAAATCTGCTTCAGTGCAAAGTTACTTGACTTAGTTCAAGCTATCAGGCGTGGTAGTTTGAAACAATAACTTTCACTGGAAGGGTATAGCTCATAGCTAGATGAAATAGCTTTTAAAACCAGTGCAGCTAGATTTGCAAGAGGTTCTCTGACTATCCCCTAAATCCATATATAGCTCTGGACTGAAATCCCGTGTACTCTTTTAGTGGATGAAAAATTGTCCTTAGTTTCTTGGGAGCAACTCATTGTCGTTGCTCTTGAAATCAGAGAGGCTTTATCATAGGGATCGGGCTTTTATTGCTCAACAAAAGTAAATCTTCCCACTGAACAAAGAACACGGTCAAATATACTGTTTGCAGACAGTGAAAACGCCCAATCCAACAAAAAGGATACATTTCAAAAAAGCTCCTGAGCCAAAACCATCCCAGTCACATAACTCCATCACTTCGAAGCTCTACACCCCACAAAATTGCCCTATAAAAAATGTTGAGCAATTTGCAGAAGCAACTTGGGAGGTTTAGGCCCCGTTTGATTGTAAACACCTGCTAATATTTTTAGTAGTTTTCCTTCCATTAATATTCCTTCTCCTTCTTTTCTCTTTCTCTGTCTTTTTAATTTTTTTTATTCTTTTCTGGCAGCCTCAAAATGGTGATAGAAAAAATAAACACTAGGAAAGTAAGAGAACCTTGGGTAGTCTGCGGAAGATGTTAAAATCTGCAAAGTAGTCATTTGCTGCGTGTAAGAATTTTATTGGTCCTATATAACTCTGATACACTTCTTAAGTCTCACCCACTGAAACCCCAGCTATTAACAACAGCTTTCCTGCATGGATAACTAACTGCTAGGAACTTCCTAAAGCCGAAGTCATTTTGAAAAAAAAGTCTGATACAATCTTCTAAGGAGACAATCCCATGCACACCGCTAAACTGGATCCACTTCAAAAAGGTCCCGAGATATGCATCATATTGTTCCTTAGGAACGTAGACCAGAACAGTTTTCTTGATGTGTCCCAATCCCATTCTGTGCAGTCATTTCATACAAACCTTTCCATAAATTGATCCCATTCCAGCTCAGAAATCTCGAGTATAAGTTACGGTGCCCTTTTCACCATTCCTGTTTACCATGCAGGTCTTTTGCAGCCCTGGAAAGCACAGATACGTGTTGTGTCAAACGGCTGTGATCCTGCCCTTCAGTCTCCTATGGTCTATTCGGTTTTCCATGATTTCAAGTGGGCTGAGCTTCAGACCAATCTTCCCCTCCCTGTTTGCACCACCTCGCTGGGGTAGGTCTTATTTCCATTCTGTTAGTGACTCCATTCTGCTGGTGTCCTCAGGCTTTTGCTCACCTACCTAAATTTCTTCTGACTCTCCAATATGAGACTTCTCTAAGGTCATCAAGCCCTATATGAGATTATTAGTTAATTTTGGGGGTGTTGTGATGTTCCAGCATCACCAGGGCAAGATCCCTTCCTCCCTGGTATACCTTTTTGTCAGTCTGTGGGTGCCCTAGTTTCAGTTCATTCCTGGCTGCTTGCTGCCTTGGTGCCAAGAGAAGACGTCTGCTCAAGCTCCTGTTTGGCACTGCCTTATCAAACTCTGCTGCAGCGCACTGACACTTTTTGTCTTGTACAGTATCCTTCTCCAAATCAGTCACCAGATTTCCAGAGCTTAACTCTTGCTTGATACTTCGAAGAAAAAATGATGGATGAATTAAATGTAACCAAACATTAGACATGACCTGGTCTGTCCAACCTTCTACCAAGTGAACGCGAGGATCTCATGAGACTGCAGGTTCTCTGCAGCTGGAAGCTGTGTTCTTTACATAGGTTGCCCTGTTGTTGGCTTTTAGCCATTCATTAGTTGTTGTCAATTAGCCATTCATTAATGGCTCATTCCAAGCATATCGCTGTTCCCAGCTATGAAGGATATGTTCACTTCAGGATTGCCAGGTCTTGTATCTGCCAAACTTGTGACTTTTCCTTTATAAATGAAATCCATTTCTGTTCGCACATAGCTTAGGCCTCTCCGGATAATAAAGGGCGAGCTCCAGTAGTACTTTCTCTGTGAAAGGTGGCCAGTCCCGATACAGAGGAGCTGTTTAACTGTCTGCTACCCCTCTTCCATGCTTTGTTGCATTCCCAGGAGTCTCTCAGACAACTCGTGCCAGGGCACAGACCCAAATGTGACATTGTGGACAAATGTCATCTACCAGCCACACTCAGAATATTTCCGTTAGCAGCAGGTTGGACCATCTCCTCTCCTTGTGCTGGCATGTCCAGCGCAGTAGCGTAATTTCTCCATGATACTGTTTTGTGGCTGGGCTGCACAGCCCCTGCCATGACCCCAGGAGAACGAAAAGAATTGCTGTCCTTCAAAGTACACAGCAAGTTGTTCCTTCTCAACAATTCTTCTTTGCTTTGTTTTAAGAGCTGCTTGATTCTCCTGACGGTCACTCTGTCTTGGTAGGACACTGGTTAATGCCACCATGGTTCATATACTGCCTGCTAGGTAAAATCAGGAGAAGATCATCTGGAGTAGTTTCTATCCTAGCTACATGCATTCTGAAGGCCAACCACAAAGTTCTTTGCAGGCTTCCGCAGCAGCTTCTGACCACTTTCTCTCATAATTTTAATCTCCTTTTAGCATGATTTTCTCCAAGATTTCTCATTGTGCCTCTGTAATTAGCTCATGGTGACTCTCTTCCCCTTTTTGCCCAGGTTAAAGCTAGCACAGTGCTTTGCATCCCTCATTTGGCCCAGCATGATCTGAAATCACGATAGGATAGGGTGATGTGTATGTAATTCCTTGGTTAGCTGAAGCTGAAGTAGATTGCTACTCTGACCTGATCTGGCAAGTCCCAAGTCCCTCAGGCTTCTGCACCAAAGTTTTAAAAGATTTTAAACGCAGAGATTCAAAGTTCAGCACCAAATCCAATATTTCACTAAAGTTTAGCACTGGTCGAAGCCAGAATTGTGATCCAGCCTCATATCTCCCTATCTGTTAAGGTTACTAAGGAAAAGATGAAAAATTTGGATTTTTTTTTATGCCCCTCCTCTGCTACACTGATACTAGAGATCAGCCACGGTTTCATATTTGACAAAAAAATTCCCTTCCATTTCATTTATCTCTGGCTTTTTGAAACTTACCACTCTATCCTACATAGCTTTAAATCACATTGTTTTCTGTTCTTGACCTTGAGCTGTCATTCCACTTAACGGTGAACAGGAAAGAATAAAGAAGGTCACCGCGGGATTTTTGGCAGAGCACAGGAAGGGAAAAAAACGTGATTTTTTAAGAGTCCTTTGCATGAGTCAGAATTTCATCTTAAAGAACATAATTGTTCCATTGCTCAATTGTGGCTTGGGGTCTTATTAGCAGAGGAAAAAAATGTGCTTCTTCACTAGTCAGCGCTCCTCCAGACTGCAGCAGCCGTGCCAACTTCTCGGGGATACATCTGCAGAGGGGAACATTAATTCCTCGGTGCCTGTTTGTTATTAACACCCTGCTCTGATTGTGTACTGTGCTGGATGCAGTAAAGCTGCGTTTATGTCTCCATGGCGGGGGCAGAGGTGGAAGGCAGGAGAGGGGAACGAGGGGCAGACATGCTTGAGAAAATTCACTGGAGCAAGTGGAACAGGCCACTGCTGAAACATGGCAGTTCTCAGTACTTAATACGTACCAAAGCTGCTGATTTGAACAAAACCCCCTTGAATGATTACATTTGCTCCCGCTACCTTCTCCGATGTGGCCCTGGAAGAGCAAAATGTGAAAGCCAACGGTCAAATGCTGCATCCCTTCGTTACTCTTCTATGGGTTGAAATGTTTGCTAAGCCAATAATGCACTGTGAGACGTATCATAGTTTTGCTCTAGTTTTGGTCACTGCAGCGATGCCTTACTGTGGCCTCAAACAATGCGTGCGCACAGTATTCCGTGTCAGTCATATATTTCCCATAGGCCCTGAGCTGAGACCCAGTCTGCTGGGAGCCGTGCTACGTGCACAAAAGTGGTCTTGGATTGGTTTTCTTAGAGTACGTTTTTTGCCCTTTTTCTGACCCCTCCCTTTCCCAGATTACAGTTTTGTCCAACTCGGAACGTATCATGGCATGAGCTTGGGTCAGAACCAACAGATCTTTTTGGTGTGAACTGAAAAAATAATAAGTGAAAGAAAAAAAAGGAGCAAGTCTTGGAAAAAAAAAAAAAAAATTGAGCATTTCCAAAACGAAATGTTTTGACTGAGGGGCTAGGGACAGGAAGAAACTCGCACGGTGTTTGCAAAAACAAAACCCAAACTACCTTATCTATACCTTAAATCATCAGGACACTGATGTTGCTGAACAGGCAACAGCTCCACTACAGCACGGTGTGCTGATGTCAGCTTGTACATCTTTCGAGGCACAGCAGAGGGTCTACCAGAGGCACAGTAGAGGATCTACCCCAGGACGTGCTTGAACTCTTCAGCTCTTGAATGAGTTGAACTTTCTTTCTCTGTCCCAGCGGATATTTAAACACGACACAAAGTGTAATAGTTTTTATAAGGGAGAACCCACGCTCAGCAGATAAGATGTGTTCCTTGGTAGCAAAATAACAGGAATTTAAATCAGGCAAAAGAGTTTTCCACAGCCAAAGCAAATATTTAAAACACCAGCTATAAGAGGCTTCATGCTGGCAATCTCTCTTTTGCCTGGTTAGGGTTGGACACCCAGGGCTCAAGTCAGCTGCTTATGCATCAGGATTCGGGGCCACTTCAAGAGCCCTGGGGCTGTAGCTGTTGTTCCAGGAGGTCACCGCAGTCTCCCATAGGTCCCATCTCTCATCTGCCTGCCCTGTGTCAACCTCTCAGATACCCCAGGGTATCACAAGAGCCCTAGACGTTTGACGTGAGTAACCACACTGAGCCTCAATACGGTGAGTGGAGTCCAAGGTGTGGTCCAAGGTGGCTTCAGGGCCACCTGGAGCACCAAGAGGTATCTGAGCTATCCACTCAAGCTGTATGGCAAAGCCATGCTCCTGCCTGGAGGCACTGGGAGAGCCACTGGAATATCCCAGGGCGCCTCAAGTAGGCACCTATGTTCAAACAACTGAGCTGATCTATACCACATTGGCTGAGCAGCTCTTCTGTGGTCCTTAGATCTCTTCAAAAGCCCCATGGCTGTACTACCAGTTATATGAAGGAACTCCTTTAGGCCAGAGCAAAGATATTAGTCCATGAAAACATCCTTTTTTAATTTGACTTTTCTGAAAACTAGAACAAAATCTCCAGGATTAAAATGATCTCCTCAGCCAGCACACAACAGAATTGGGATACGTGGCTTCTACATGAAGGTAGAACTAGGAAGCCCATTGTATAAATGGGGAGGAAAAGGGGAGGGGTGTGTGTGTGCATGGATCTGCATGGTCTGGAATGAGGCAGTATAAATAGTAAATGATATGATTAGTCGAATATCCAGCAAAAAAAATCCATAGCAGAGCAAAATTTCCTAATCACCATATTCCCATTCCAGCACTTTAACCATAAGGCCATCTTTCCTTTTATTCTTGTCTAATTCTGACAGATTTATACCTGTGTATATTTAGTAACCGGAGTAAATCACACTTGTACAGAAGTCAGAATGCTTTTTGGTAATTCCTGTGACTATAAGCTCTGTCCCAGGGGAAAATATTTTGTTCTGAAGTGAAGCAGCTAACATGGTTTTATTTATGTCATCTTTGTTAGTAGGACCCTCATTATTCTGTAGCACGTTATGCTAATGTGAGTGATCGATTTTAGACCTTTTACATGGCAGCTCTCCTTTCCCCTCCTCCTGTGTAAACAGCTCCATTTCCAGACACGCAAGGATGCCAAGTTCACTCCCTTCTGTAGACAGCTGGATTTGCCAATTCTGCTGTCATTGCGCTTTCTGGTCCCAGAGGTCATGATTTTCAAACAGGGGTGGGAGAGCAGATTTGGATGATGGAGGAGCCAATCCACCTCGTCACTCTGGCTTGGAATCAACCAGATGGAACATTTCTGGAGGTGTAGAAGTGCCCGGGTCATGTCCCTGCCAATTCTTACCCATCACTGAGACCTTCTGAAGTCCAGTCTATAGTAAGAGGGATGGTCAACCATGTGCAGACAGTTGAGATTGGGTTGAAGCACCGCTTCGCCTCTTGGTTCACCTCTGCCTTACAGACTGATTTCATCAGATTCCCTGATGGGGTAGAGAAGATGAGGGAGCACATCTCTGTGTTGCCCTCAAAAGGGAGCTGGAGACCAGCTGGGTATCTGAGGGCATCTCCAATGGCTCTACACACCTATGCTTCCTTGGCTGAATTGTACCATGGATGCCTACCTTGTCTGGGCTGGCAACTGAGACACCCAGCATGATACCTGCATGGAAGCACCTACATTTACATATTGTATTCTGTGGGCTGGATCACAGCCTTCCTAACACCATCTCATGTAGTAGGTGGAGGCTGAGTCTTCTTCTGTACCTAATATGCCTTTTTTCCTTAGAGGGTTTCTTTAGGGATGGCATCCTTTTAAAAGTAGTACCGGAGACACTGGGATTTGGAGGATGTTTCTTTCCAGAAGCACTTACAAAACCTTTCGCAGAAACCTCTTCACACCAGGGTAGAATAAAACAGCTATTTAACACAGCACAGGGACAATGCTGGCCTCAGACAAGAAAGGACACATTTTGACATTTTGAGTAGGCAAAGACAGTATGGATGATGCAGGCTGCTGCTGGGGACAGAACCTTGGACCATCAAACCCAGCTGTGTAAGCCATGACTACTAGGATCTTTGCAACCTGTTGTAGCACATGCCCATCTCTTTGTAGGGATGTCCACTCACCCCTTTGCATCCTTGTCCTTCAGCTCAGCAGTGGGCTCAGGGCTGACTTCCAACTCATTCATTTTCCATGGCTTTGTATTTGTCAGTTGGATCAGGGACCAATCTGTTCTTGATGCTCAAAATTCCTGTGGCATCTCCTACCCAAGAAGCTTGCAGACCTGGGGCTCTTCAGCTTCAGCATTGAATAAGAACATGTGCGTTCAGGCTATCAGGGCTGCTGTCTTTAGAAGACATGGAAAACCTCACTTTGCTGACAGAGGTCCATTAGGAAACTAATGCCTACCACCCTGCAATTGAAGTGCAGGCTGGAGAGCAGAGCATTGTGAACTCGGCTGCTCCCGGGAGGAAATGGAGAGGAAGAAAAGAGGAGGGAGGAGTGTTTGGTTCTTTTTCTTATCTCTCTGTTCTCCCACTTTCTCTTATCTCCAGGCCTTGTTTGCTTTTCTCAGGTGCATGCAGGTAGCTCCTCCAGTTTGTCATTTTTCCCACTGGGCTCTCCAGACATGAATGGAAAATGTAAGCACTCTGATGAACTCACTGGCAAAAAGGAAACAACGAGGGGAGCTTATCTCAGTTTTGCAAAAGCTTTTTCAACAGTCCTCATTATACTTGTGTGATATGATTAATTGAGGACTTCATCCGGCTCTCAGGGATGCTTTTCCTTTGGTTTTAGAGGTCCAGAAGGAGGTCTCAGCTACCCAGCTGGGTCAGTACCCAGGGCCATGACCAGGGAAGTGGCAAGGCAAGGGCAAGTTTTGACTTTTTGCTCAAGTTCAAAATGTTGGAGGTGACAAACCCCCGTGATCATAAAAAGCAGATCAGCTATCATCAGAGTCGTCTGAAGGGGCAAATCTGCACCGGAGAGGTCCCTGCAATTAGGAACAATATTCTAGACAATCCAGTGCAAGTCCATTGTGTGGACGCTCTTAACTCTTCTTTAATATTTTTGCTTAATTTGGTCAC
This sequence comes from Calonectris borealis, assembly GCF_964195595.1. NCBI lineage: Eukaryota > Metazoa > Chordata > Aves > Procellariiformes > Procellariidae > Calonectris > Calonectris borealis. The sequence continues at coordinate 169,250,543 of NC_134313.1, read as the reverse complement.
TTCTACCAATTTCCACAAAGTCTCAACCGGGATGGTCACCATTCGATTGATTTGACCCTGACTTTGTCAGCAACCTTTTTGATCCAGATAAAACTTCTACTTGATGAACTCCAAAGCTCCAGAAGAAATGACAGTGAAATTTAAAGACAGTGAAATTCCTTCCACCCTGCCATTCTTTCTTCCCAGTGTTTCCACTATTGTGATACTTACGTCACTGTTTTCATTATAAAATCCTTTTTTTTTTTTTTTTGGTTACTGAAATCTCACCAGTCCTTGGAGAAGATTAGTCTGAGCTGTGCTGGCTAACCTGGGCACTCGCTCACCTTATAAAAACAGGAGCCAAGGGATCCCTTCTCCTTCCTGGGATGTGACTGAGGATCTGAAATGCTGTCCCAAGGGGGATCAGATATGCAGACTGGAAGTGAAACTCCTGAGTGGATGCAGTAGGGTATCTTTTGGGGCAGAGTGGGGAGGGCACTCCTCTAGCCCACCTCGTACCTTTTATTGTGCCACATATTTCGTGGCTATGGCCAGGAGGGGCTACGACAGGGCTGAGAGCAGCTACGGAGAGAAATACTACCCCCAGCAAAAGGGCAAGGAGTTGAAGAAAGCCTAACACCCCTAGGAGAGAAATCTTCATCTGGCTTTTCAGGGTCATTGTGTGCTGTTCTGTCTGCTTTACTCCAATTTCCCCTCTCCTTTCCCAACCCGAAGGGAGCTTTCATGTCACGGCCTCTCCCCTGGGCTGGGTGATGAAAAACCAGCGGTCCCTCTGTGCCAGAGCTACCTTCCTTTTGCACACAAGCAGGCTAAGGTGAAGTGCCGCGTCCTCACCCTGGCAATTATTTGCTCTGTCCTCCTCACCTCTCCACTCCACAGGCAAGTGCTTTCCCCCTTGAGCGCTGATGTCCCTCCTTGCCTCGGGACAGGGACCTGTCACCGGGCCAGCACTGCCTGCAAGGGGCAGCGGGTGTGCAGCACGGAAGGGGGACATAGGGGTGGTTCAGCTGTCCTTTGCGGGGATAGACACCTCTGAGAGTCGAGGTACGGCTCCTCTGCTCGCTCTGTCCTTGTATAGAGCCAGGAAATGTGCAAAGGGCTGTTTAATGGTGCATTTTAGGGCTCCTTGAAGTGATGCCAGGTGGGAAGGGCGTTCTGAAGCCCACCTGTTCCAATTTCCCTGTGTTTCTGGCTAGCTTGGTTTTCTATGGCCTTAGTTTGCTCTTGAAATCTCATCGCTTGAGATCCGATGGGCTGTTCTTAAGGGAAGAGTCTCAATCACCCGACAATCCATTGCCACACCGCATGATACCGGCCTGGCAGAAAGGAGCTAATGTTTGCCTCCTCTTCGACACACAACCTGCCAAGAAACATCTCCTCATGCAATGCTCTTCGTTGGTAAAATTAGAAGAGAAATGGACAGGTAGCTCGAATTGAGGAGGGTAAGCAGGAGAGTTGGGTGAAGTCTGCAGGGTGAAGCCTGCTGAAGACCTGGGTAGTAGGAAGGGTGAGGTAAGGCAGCCCTGACAAAGACAAACCCTATAATGGGGTCAGTCAAGGCTAGTCTGAGGTAGTGAAGGGCAGGAGGCTCCGTTAGAAGGACAGGAGGACTGGGCAGGGTGAAGAACCAGAAAAAGAAAGGAGAATGGCTGGAGCAGGGAGACACTGCAGCTTACTTCCAGGCACCTTTTTGATAGGAAAGTTCAGAAAAAGACAGGGTAGTTCATCTATTCTTTCCCGTATCATACATCCTACAGCCACTCTCTCATGTCCTTTTGAAGAGCCTGTTGAGACTGAACCTACTTCTGCTCCTCTGTAGTGTTGTGGGGACTATCACTGAGGGCACTGTCTACTGGTTTCTTTGGATCATAAACGACCTTCGTTTGAATTTGTCTGAAAAAGAAGAACCTCTTTGCTTTTACTGCAAAAGCATGGATTACTGCTATATTAGCAAATGAAGGGGGCAAGGGGTCATCTGGCTCTACGTACAATGACACATTATCGTTTCCATCCGCATGCCCAAACAAGAGAGCCACATCCATTTGGTCTGTTTGGAACAACTCCTGGCTCAGGGTAACGTGTTTGGGAGAGTGCTGGTTGGCATGGGCAGAAGAGGGACTGTGACGCTCTTTGTGGGAGAGCTGAAACACAAAGGCAAAATGTCCTGCCCCAGGTTGGAGAGCAAAGGACTGAAGAGAGAGCTGCTGAGCTGCAGGTCTTGAGTTTGAGACTGAGTGGGATCCTCCTTTCTCTCCTCTAACAAAACAGTAATAAGATTGCCTTAAACCCTCCTAAGATCTTCTTGAATAACAAGTTTGAGGTTCTCTTAGTTGCTTTCTGGTTTTGGAGCTTTTAGAATTTGTGCTTTCAAGTGCTTCTCCATGACCATCAGGACTAGGGCACCTCTCCTTTTTTCAACAGGAGCTGGGATTGCTCCATCGTTGTATGATTTCACGCAATAATACCAACCCTACATCACTGAGAGCTTCCAACCCCTTAAGGCTCAGCCCATCCTGGAGGCAGTGTGTTAAACTGAGAGAGACACAGAGTGTTACCCTGGTCACTCTTTGAGGGCAGGGACCAAGTTTCAGGTGTTGCCTGGACTCTGACCCTCTTTGGGACCCAGAACGTGCATATTCAAACGCAGAACAGGAGGAAAAAACAGCCAATTCCCAGCTTCTCCAGTGCCAAGGAGTTTGGCACTAAGCAGCTTTTTGCTGCATGGTGTCTGGCAGTGCTGGGTCTTATTTTCAACAAGCCCCGTTAAAGGATTACAACAGCCTAGTTAAAATAATGCCCTTCGAGCTTATTCATTATTGGAAAGAAAACAAGAATAAACAGAAAGGGTTCTATCATCCACAGTGTTATTGCTTGTAGTGCTTTGAAAGAAGAAAAATGAGCAAAACTGGCAAGTATTAGAGAAATATATAAACACACACACACTTGTCTACAGATATAAAGTAAGTTTTGTTTCATTTCTGGTTTATAGCTCAAAAAAAAAATCACCAGCTCCCCCCCTACTTAATCTAATTACTTCTGATATTTTGCCATTGCATTAAAAGTTTTACCTCTAAGAAATAATCAATTAAAAAAGAAAAGAAAAGGAAGAAATTCCAAAAGGGAGTTGCTATATTTACCCTTTTAATAGAGTTTATTAAACCTGCATTGTAAAGCCAAGTAGTTTCACATCAGCCGGAACAACAACAACAAAAAGTTAAATCGTAAATACTGTTTGCCACAAGTGGTCACGTTTTCCAAATAAAACAGCCTTGCATGGAAGGCTGGATGGCTCAACGGAGAGCTAAAGAGGTAGGGAACCTTTCCCCTTAAGGCTGCCAAGATGAACCTCATCCAGACTGGGCCAACAGCAAACACGGCAGGTCCCAGTTCTGCTGATCACAGACCTCAGATGCTGCTGAGGCCTCCTGTGCTTTTCAGCAGGTGAGACGCACTCTATCCCTTCTGCAGATGGAGAAATCAAGGACCTCAAGTGAGTGGGAACTGAGCAGGGTTCTTTGGGATCCACCCCAAGACAGCAGCTCAGAAGACTCTGGACACCCTGATTGCTTCAGCTTTGGTCCATTGCCAGATCCCTCCATCTCCAGAGCAGAGGTAGCATCATGCCAGGTCGCGTACCTGATGCATGTCAGGAGTAATGCATTTGGTGCCCTGAGTCACTTAAGAGGGAAAGGTCCTCATGGTGCCCTGTGATGAGGGCAGGATCGGTGATGGGTTTGGTGGAAGTGCCATGCTGAGTTACAATGAGGTGGGTTCCTCTGAGGGAGGACCCTGCTAGATGATTTATCAGTAGCAGATGTAGTTCCATGGCATTTCACTTACCAGGTTGGTTGCTGGAATAGGTTTCTCTCCCCGAATCCATGTCTGACCATAGGAACGGCCACACCTTGCCTAGGACACCAGCTGATTCCTTATAGGGAGGAATATAACCACAGGGCAAGTGTGAAGTGCTCTTCTCCCAGGTAATGCCTTGGCTTCCAATAATTCATCGCCAGAGATAGCATCCTTGTTTAAAAGCCATAGATAAATCTGCTTTTTGAATCATACTGACTATAGGCACCCACAGATTCTTGTGGCAAGGAGTTTCAAAGTTTGTTCAAGTACTGGACATGCCACATGCTGATTTAATTTGATCCCCTCTGGTTCTTGCACTGGAAGAAACCAGTAACAGTCAATCCCTTCCACTTTTTCTTTACCCCTCAAAATTTCATAGCCCTCTATCATCTCCCAACAATCCACGCTGAATAGTTCTATTCTTTTTGATGATTCCTCACAAGCACAATGCTCCTTCCTTTTGGTCTTTGACATTACCTTTATTCAAAAGTATATTTTAATCTAGTTTAGTGAGGTTTTCAGCTTTCTCTCATTTAGCTTTTTGACCTGCAGTGAGCAGAAATGCTTGGCAGAAATGTACTGGTCTGAAGCAGACAGGGAAGGAGATGTTTTCTTCAGCCCAGTGGCATGTTCCAATGTGTCTGCATCACACAGTCACACCTGCACTGGCATCTCTTCCCACCAATTTCAGCAGTCTACTTTAATCAGATTAACAGAACAGGCAGAAAGGCTTGCCCTTTAATTAAATGATGGATATTATATTATGATCAGGTCCATTGTTTTCTTTGCTGTACAGAAGCCCAAATCCCCTGGAGACAGGAGTTCTGCCATGACAGTCCCAGCCAGGCTCCAAGGTCTGCTCTCTGGCCCTGGGGCCATGGTATAAGAAGTTCTGCATTTGTACTGTTAAGCTCTTTTACCTCCAGAAGAGGGTAGCCACATCTTCAGTCCCTGCAACATTCAAATTCCTAAAGAGTATCCAGGAATGGTTTGGGAAGGCGATAGAAGACTGAAACTGTGCCAGGAATTGTTCTGACAGTTTACTAGTATTTAGTTGGGGTAGAGTGCCTGGGAACGTTCCTTGGCACAATCAATTTACTAAAATTGGTGCAACTATCCAGCCTTGTGGCTGAAGAGGGAAAAGATCAGGCTCCTCTTCAGATCCATCAAGTTTCATTTCATGAGTACGAGAAGCACAACTGTTCTTTCCTCAGGCTTCCCCACAGCTAAATCAGTGAGCCCTTGGTGAAGGGGCAATAGCCTGACTATGCCCCAAATTGCTAATATTTGAGATTTAACCTGATGTAATCAGGTGCTGTCAGCTAGTGGAGATTTTAATCTGCTCATCACGTGTACCTCATTTCCTTCTCCAGCTTTGTGGCTGCAGAGTGGATCTCCAGCCATGTAGAGGTTAGCCTCCAACTTTTAAGAATATGTTTACACATTAAATCTCCCCTGTAGCTGAGAAGAGCCACTCATTTTCATTCTTGTTGCATATCTTCCTAAATTCCTGAGGCCAAACTTTCTGTCTTCTTATCCTGCCAGAATATGCTAAATCAGAGTCCCTTGTCTGAAGAAGATGCAATGAAGTGTAAGACCTCTGTTCTTCTATCCTTTTGCCCAACATGGGTCAGAGGTAGGAAGATGTAGGCCACAGCATGGAAGAAGATGGAGATGCATCTTCACAAAGAGTGGAGTTCACCAGGCATGTGCATACCAGATCTGAAAGAGCAGCCCAATCCTTTTTATTGTTCAGAATGGAAGGAAGCAGCCCTTTTCGCCAAGCAGTATACAGCGCTTTTAAATTTATAATCAACAGTATATTGTTTACCAAAAGACCTTTTGATTGCTTGTAGTTAAAGGAGAAAAAATCTGCAGGCCAAGCAAACCATTGTATAAGGGAAGGATAATATTTCTGAACAGACAGTCTTTGGCTTAATGTCAAATCCCTGCTTTGCACATTCAACAGGCATCCAAAGGCAATCTGCCCGCAAGTAGGACTGAAAAATGAGCAAGCTCCTGCCATCCTGAACTGCAAAGATGTCGGGGTAGCTGTGTCCAGTAATCTTGATTTAGCAACTTCACCAGCTAGTGGAAACATGATTGTCACCAAGGATTGCACCTAATCCAAACCCCTCTGCAGACAGTTGAAAGGGGACCATTATTTCTGGGAGATTTTTTGCATCAACTTCCTTAGAACTAGAAAGTAGGAAGGATGCTCCTGAAGTCAGGACTCTATCTATAAAAAGTCCTGCAGTTTAACGCTGTCAAAAATAAAAATAAATAAATAAACAAATAAAAAGTAAGCAAAAATGGGACAAAAGCAGAAGGAAAATTTTCTTGAAATTTGGCAGAGGAAAAAGACAATAGAAAGTGGAAAATGCTAATAAAAGTTTTAATTTCAATGGACATGTGGGTGGCGTGGAGTGGATGGTTCTGCAGTCTTTTTCGGACAGCAGAATTCATACTCAAGTTTTTTCCTTTATCTTTGTTCCAACAAAGCATTTCTAAGCATGTGCGTAACTTTGTGAGTGCATCAGCATTCTCATAGAAATCAGTGGTACCATATGTTCCAAGATAAGCAAGTGTTTAAGCACTTCAAACATTCAGGATTCAAAACAGATCAGAGACAACAAAGCAAGCATGCAATAAACACAATCGTTCACTCCTAAAAAGAAGTTTTGAAATATTTTATGTTTCTTTTTGTTCTTTTTCTTTTCTGAGAAAATCCCAAGTCTTGGAGCCTGGCGATTTGGGGAAAACCTCAGATTTCATTCGGAGCCAGAAGCATATTCCTAGCTCGTGTAATTGCCAAGCAAGTCGCAAAAAGGCTACCATCAAAGTCCAAAGTCTTGATTTTTTGTTGATGAAAATGCTGATGGTTTTAAAGACAATCTTTTGACTTTTTAACCATGAGGGGTAAAACAGCGTAACTGAACACAGAAAACTGCAGTTGCAGCTTTGCAGCAGCAAAGCACACACAAAAGAACTTGCTTCTCATTGAGGCAAGGAAGGAATGGGAGAGGCAGGGGAGAGAGCAGGACCTCCAGGTTTTAGCAGTATGGATCTCTCAGGCTCAGACATTTGGTCTAATGGGTAAATTAGGTCAGTCATTGTTATAGGATTTAGGCTTAAAATACTTTTAGGGAAGTGTACTCGTCTTTTAGGATAAATGTAAAAGAATATCCATTAAATTTCTTTACAGAATAAAGTATGGAATTATCAGAGCCTATTTGTAAAGCTAGAAGTTTAGCTACAGCAATGGTAGGGTTTGTTTGGGTCTAATAAATGGAGATGCGTATTCAGGAATGCCAAGGAGACAGAGAAGAACCCCATGCTGATCATATGAACTTGAGAAAAAAAATCCAAATGAGAGAACATTTTTGCTACCTAGAAAGAGATTTTGAACTGTGAGAAAAGAACCTTTTGCTGCCACGTTCTGGGAAATGGCATCTTAGCTGCAGTCACTGTAAATATACAGATCTCATCCTTGCAATACCTGATGCTCATTTCTCAAAATCCTAAATATTGGCTAATTTCTCAGCATGAAAAATGCCCATGTTGGCACTGGCAGTGGGTTCTACTGTCCAAAAAGGGAAACTGTGGTTTGTTCTTCAAGGAGGAAATAATGGTGCAGCTCACGGAATGTGAAAGCATCCAAGACTTTATAAAACAGGATTTAAAACTACAAGACAAAGAACCTCAAGCTTTGCAGAAAGAAAAACAATTACAAGATGAGCCAGCTAGGAAGAATCAAGAAAAAAATACAGATTTAGCCTGCAAATTGAGGGAGCTTGAAAATAACAAAAGCATTTCTGTTAATGTCTGGGAATATTCAGAAAACTGGCTACCAAAAGAAGGCTTTTTTTTCCCCTTGAAAAAAAATTATAGCTTGCCAAGACTGACCAGCTGTGCCTAGTGTGTTTATGCAAAAGCATTCACCCAGTTTGGGAAAGAGACATATATATAAACTGAAAAAGGTTAGATGGAAATGTTGCAGCCAAAAGTTTGGAGTTAACAAGGGTTAACTGCAACTTCTTATTTGGGCCTGAGCATAGAAGTCAATATTGAGGGAACATAGGCTACTCAATATTTAATAGACATGTGGAAGGGCAGGTGAGCATTGACCTTAAACCTGGCTTAAACCTGGCAAACTTTGGAATAGGCAGAGAACTCACAGAGTCACAAAACTGAACCTCCTGATTTATCGCTAATGGCGATAGTCACTGGGGAATGTGTACAACTCCAGAAGTGGGAAAAACTGAGTCTGAAAATTGGATGGTTGCAATACGAGATAGCCCAGCGAGGTGGTGAGCTCATAATCAGTCTGGATTTGCAGATGGCTAATAACCTTGTGATCGGTGCCCAGAAAAGCTGTGGAAATTCCTTTCAGAGATGTGGTCCATTTGAAGCCAATGATTTGTAGGCAATCTCTTCGCAGTACATAAGTGTTCTTGCTGCCAGAAGCAGAAACTGTTACACCAGGCATGTTCAGGAATGGTTGTCCAGGAGAGCTGGGAAATGCCAGAAGACCTCTGATTTTGGATTTTTAACTGTTAAAATTCTCGGTGGCTGGAGGCAAGTGGAAGGTCCTGTCTCCAACCCAGTGGATGGCACTGGTCATGTTAGCACATCTTTAGCTGCTCCTGACGAGTGAGCCAAGGCTAGCTGCATAAATTAACCCAATTCATTTGGGCTGAAATGAGCTAGGAAATCATTGTCTGAGCACCTAAACCAGCATTTTCAAGAAGGAAAATACATCTTTCAGCCACGATAGCTGGGAGAGGTAGACTGTGTCTGCAAACAATTCCTGACTCAGACTAGCTATAACCTCCTGGCTGCTTCATACCACCTAACTTTTCTTCCCTGAGTTGTTTATATTAGGTAAATATTAATTTAATATTAGGTAAAATTAATCAGTCATCATTAGTTTTCACAGTTCACCATCTTCTGGAACATATGAGTAGCCCCAATTTACGGTGAGGGACACTGAGGCACAGAGGAAGGACACGAGTTGCTCCAGCTCATACAGTAACCCACTGTTAGGACCTGTTAGGGACTCATGGCAAGTAGGGGTCATCCCAGCCTTGGGTTTCATACCCGGATGACCACAGGTCAGATCAGTATTTTGGTACCATATGAACACCTGGTCTTCTGTCCTCTCTGAAATACTCAGACATATACAGAAAATAGCTGTGGACAAGCGCAGGGATTTGAGATACGGAACTCCAGGCTCTGCTCTGGGAGGCGTAAATCCCTGGAAACCCGTGCAGTTCCTCAAGGTTCATACCAAAGCTATTCGGACCAGAATTTGACTTTTCAGCCTTCACATTACTGCATATAATTCCCACATGAAAATGGGTAGTTTCACCCATTTCGGGAGGCTCAGGTCGTTCAGGTCCTGGAGCGAGGGTCCCCCTCCTCTTCTCTTGATGTCATGAAGAGATTAGAGCAAGGCTGCTGGCCGAATACACCGGTATCACCGCTGCCCATAATGGGGAGATTTACAGCTCTCATTACATACCAGAGGAGTTAAAGGCCATGCACCTCATCAGGACCTGTTCCCAGTTTATAGCTGCCGCCCACCAGCCCCACTAATGATCCCAGATAATCGCTCCTTGAATGTTCCCAGTCACCTTGACTTACTGCTCTCTCCCCGTGAGTCATGCTATGAGTCTACAACATGGTATGCAGGAGGAAAAAAAGCTTTCTTGCATCTGGCTTTAATTACCTTCATTTTTAATTAAGTTCTGTGGTTTTAATATCAATAACCCTGGCCTGGAAAGAGTTGCTTTGCTTGGATGTTTGTTCTCCATACAGGCAAATATTGCATTTCATTTATCCCATCCCATCCCATCGCCTATGACCTCTTTGTCAAATGCTGCTGGAATTCACTGAGCTCCTGGAGGGCATGGATCATACAGACTGGACTGGGCAGTTCATTCTCCTCTTCTTCACCTTGAGTCAACTGCGGAGTCCTCTCTCTCTCTGACTTTTGATTTCAGTGGGTGATAATTCCTCATGTGGCCAAAAATATCCATTGAAGCTAATGGTCTTCTCAATGGATTTGAGAGCTGAAGGGGACAGCTGGAGTAATGAGTGAGCTCCTGTGGGCAGGACCATATTTTGGCCTGTATGTATATACATACACACCACTAGCACCTTGACCCATGGCAAAGACACCTTGGTGACACAGTCAGCATAAATACAAAGATGGGAAAATTAAAACCTAATAAAAGGAAATGCTTTTCCACACATTATGAAAGTAGACCATGGAGCATACTAACACAGGAATGTAACAAGATCCAAGGACTGGACTTTTACCTGGCTAGAAAAAACAGGCACTTCATCACTAAATACAAATAGATTAAAAGGTTTATTAAACCTTAACTTTGAGGCAATCTTTATCTATGAGAGACCTGGGACAAGCCTTAGCAGGTCACAGGTTTTTCCAAAGTCTCCTCTGCAAGCTGGCGCTGATCACAGTACGAGAGGCAGTGCATGCCAGGACCAGACTCTTATGTCCCTACATAGTTGTTTTCAAGAGGGACAATGAAACAGAGTAGACATGTCAAAGCTGGGCTCTTAAAGTTGTTGAAGTGTAAAGAATTGTCTAAGCTGTGACTGAGAATTTACATAGCACTTGGAAAGTCACTGTTCATTATATTGGAGTGCAAAAATCAGGTGATTCTGCAAGCTCAGGGGACGCTTTCATTTTGTGTCCTTCTAACACTTGGTAGTGTAGGTTAACAGTTGGACTTGATGATCTTAAGGGTCTTTTCTAACCCACATGATTCTGGTGGCCAGGCCTGTAAAGTCAGATCTGCAGAAACTGTCTCTCTCCTAAAAATCCCTGCTTAGATTTGCATCTTCCATACAACACACATTTCAAGGCCATGAATGCACCAATGGACCTTAATCGCCCTGACCATCTGCACACCCTCCACCCATTAGCCCAGGAGCTGGATATAAGCTCAAGCTCCTGCTCCTGGTCAGCCTGATCTGAGGAGGATGTCCTGAATGTGGCTGTAAGGAGAATTAAGAGCCATTGGTGTGGCCACTGATGACATGCACACAAAACCCACAGCATCCCCCAGCCGTATTCCACCTCAGGCTGTCCTGGTGACTGGCACATTTTGTGAGCAAGAGAAAACATCATGGGGTCTGTGGCCCCAGCTGGACAGCTTCATCCAGGCATCTCTGGCAGGACTGGCACCTCTGAGGCTGAAGCAGAACTCTCTGCGTTTTGGGAGGTGCCAAATGTTAGCGCTGCTCATACCAGACTATGGGAAAGTTCTTCAACATGAATATGCTGAGGGAAACACAGCACCTTGCAGAAGGGATTGTCAGCATCTTGACATGTTACCTCCTAATTAGCAGATTGCTTGTTGGCGCTGTACCCTTAAGCTACAATCAAGATGGTTTCCTGACCATCTACAAATGCCTGGGAGCGTTGCTGTGGCCTATGTTACCTGGAGAAGAATCTTAGAATCATAGATTCGTTAAGGTTGGAAAAGACCTCTAAGATCATCGAGTCCAACCACCAACCCAACACCACCATGCCCACTACACCATGTCCCTAAGGGCCTCATCTACACGTCTTTTAAATACTTCCAGGGATGGGGACTCAACCACTTCCCTGGGCAGCCTGTTCCAAGGCCTGACCACTCTTTCAGTAAAGAAAGTTTTCCTAATGTCCAATCTAAACCTCCCTTGGCGCAACTTGAGGCCATTTCCTCTCGTCCTATCGCTGGTTACTTGGGAGAAGAGACCAACACCCACCTCACTACAACCTCCTTTCAGGTAGTTGTAGAGCGCGATGAGGTCTCCCCTCAGCCTCCTCTTCTCCAGACTAAACAACCCCAGTTCCCTCAGCCGCTCCCCATCAGACTTGTGCTCCAGGCCCTTCACCAGCTTCGTTGCCCTTCTCTGGACACGCTCCAGCACCTCAATGTCCTTCTTGTCCTTCAGAGAAGCAATGGCTCAGGGTACCAGGGAATAAATAAATAACATGGGCATATCATTGCACTGCACAGTGCAGCACTCCATCCAGGTGGAAGACCAGCACACCTATTAACTATACTATTATAATTATATTATTTTAAGGACCTGTGTTTACACCTTGGTGCAGCTCTGGGTGATGTAGATGCAATTAGTGCAGAGTTCTGTCAAAAGTCGCAGGCAATAAAGTGTCAACATGCTAAAGGGACTGATCATTTTAATGGAAACACCTAGGACTTTGGGATTATGATCAATGCTGAGCACCAGGAAAAGGGCTGAAATATTAGGGAAGAAGCAGAAAGGAGAAGCTGGAGGGTGATACAGAGTTGAGAAATGGGTTGAGAAAACCTCACTGAACTTAAAAATAAGTATGAGGGACATGAGGGAGAATATAAAATTAGTTAGTGTAAGCCCACAACACGTTGGGACTTAAACAGCCAGCAAGCAGAAAGCATCTTTGAGAAAGCATCTCTAGAAAAATCATTGAAAATGTTTAGCAGCCAATGCCAAGAGTTTGCTGCCCAAAATGCCTGGGGGAAATTCCAGGGCACAATGGCTGGTTTCAGGTTCCCTGAGCGGGCGGCAGCGGCTGCATTTCGGCTTCCCAGAAGAGGTCAGTCTTTCCCAAGGATTTGTGGTGGGTTGCCCACCTCTTCCAAGGGAAAGCACTACAGGGAACAATGCCTGGGTGGATAAAAATAGGGAATAGCAAGGGCCTGCCCGGACCCCAGCTGCAGCCTCAGGTGAAAGCGAGCTCATTGCAAGTGTGAACTCACCTGGGTAATTTGACAAACAATTGACCTAATGTTCCCAGGATGTGGGAATTAGGACTGCCTTGGAGCGAGCTGAGGGATGAGATGGGAACAACATGCTCAGAAAAATGCTCCAAATTCACACTTTCTTTCAGCAAAATCTACCCTCACAGGCACACAGGGTAAAAATCCTTTCCCCTCCTTTAATGCTCTGGCACAGACCTAGAAGAGACCTTCTCTAACAGCAAAGATGGGTCTTAAGAAAATATAATGAAGCCATGCTCCCTACATAGGGGGTGTAATTGCTAGCTCTGAATTATGCATCAAACCCAGGGGAATGTCCTAGCACCCTGGTCCGCCAGCTGTAAAAACACGGGGCCCTTCCACCTGCACTATCAGGTAACACCTTTACCTTGTCCAGTTCACGTGTTTTTGTAGTCCTCCTGTGGGCCTCAGCTTTCACTGTGGGCTGAAACAAGTCCCATAGAGGAGATCCATCCTTCTGGGTTTATATTTTTATAGTCTGTGGCCGCTGTGATAAACTTCTCAACAAACTGATACTGTGATGATGGCCTAAATTTGGGGAGACCCTGAAACCTTTTCTCTGAAAGATCATCCCTCCTCTTTTCCACTGGTGTCTTATCCAAATTTTAGCTTGAAAGCCCTGGAAGGTCACACTGATGTTAACTCTTTCAACACTAGTGATTCTGGCGGATGTATAGCTGTAAAGGTGAGCATGAAACCCATGTGGACCTTGGACTTACTGCAAGGAGGGAGGTATAAAAAGAAGGTCCAATATAAGAAACAAAGAAGAGAAGAGGAGGATGAGGAAACAAGAGACACCCAGAGGGGCTTTAGTTGGTCACAGCAAGAACAGACTTTTTTGCAGCCTGGTGAACTGAGCTATAAATCACTAGGTAAATAATAGTTAAGAGCCATATTTGAAAAGATATTTCAGTCCTTAAATGCTGGTACTAAATATTTCACCTCATAAAGGCTAATGGTTTCTCCTTGATCTCCAAATCTCCCGTTGACTCTGGACTACTTGCAGAATACAGCCCTTATTTGTACCCAAAGCCATTTCGAATGCAGGATCCTGCCTGCTTCCTTGTATGGTTTGGCATTGCTGGGCAACCCGACACACACATCATAACACGAGCTCGTCAAAATCTTTCAGATCAAGTCAAAATGTTCCATTAGGTTATTTACAAAAAACAGAGGGGAAACTATTTCCTTTCATTTCAACGCTCTTCTCTTTTCTTCACATGTCAAAATGGCACTCCAGAAAAGAAAATGTTTCAAATCTTGTTTCAGCTATTTTTTCTCCCTTGTTATTCAAGCACATTACTGTCAGAAGGACAATATCTTGGTTTTCAAAGCTTTATATATGGTTATCAGAACTGCATGAGCAAAAGTAGCTGTCTGATTTATGACTCTGGCCTCATCACGTTGTCTTCTTCCATTTCTCTCTCTGTATGAGAGAGACTGTTTTAAGTGCATGACTGTTTTAAGTGCATCTTGCCTATGTGCAACTGGGAAGACCAGGCTTCTACCATGAAATTTGTCTGATTAAATACAGACATCTACATCTGCACTGATAACAGGTTTCCTTCCATGTTGATGGAGCTCCAGGATGATCTCGAGTCCATGGATGCGGCCCATCCCATCCTAAAATAGGAATAGGAACTGGATGAGAAGAGATGTGCTCATTACTCATTGCTCGTTTGTCTTTGTAGGTTATTAAGGGAATCTACATGGAGTAGCTTATCTGTGGGCATCTGAATTTAAAGTTAGGTGAGGTTAATGCCCTCTCAAATGTTCATCAAAGCTCCACCATTAGCAGGAAGCCTAGGCTAAACGGTAGTGATCAGAGCGGCAATAACCTGGAGAAGGTTTTATTTATATGGAACTTGTCTGGGACAAAAAAAGCTACAACTCCCTGAAATGTCCCAGATTTCTTTCTTACAGAAACTTTCTTACATTTCTTACTTCCAACTTAGGGTGAAGGAGAGATGGCTTTTCCCCATAAATGTTCATCCTATCTTCTGTGTGGTACGCATCTTTTGATAAAAGGTTGACATTTCACCTTGGACCTGCTTTTCCAATTATATTTCTCCTAATCTGAATTAGATGTGTCTCCTGTCTCTTCCACAAACTTTCTCATAGGGAAAAAAGTTGCTTGTCTCATGTTTCTGTTTTCCTTGTGAAATGGGAAAGTAACAAGACTCCTTTTGTCTCTCTGTTTGAAAAATAATATTTTATTTACATATATAGTATCCTATGCTGATTTGAATCACAAACTCAACAGTGCGTATGTCAGATTGTGAGAAAGAAAGTTTAATGAGTGAGATCAGTCTCATCACATTTTAGATATGTATTGTGTCAAGGTCTCTGTCTGAGCTGGTTACCCCTGATTCCCTTTATAGTCAGTGGAAAGAATTATCACTTGTAGGTTGCAATAATTAATTAGACTTATTTTTAGATATCCACTTTTGAATGAGATAAAATGCTCCCCTCAAATATCAGTCTTATTCCATTTAAGAACGTTGTCCAGATAGCAACATCTACGTTGTGGGAATCTATATTTGGTCAGAGAAACCCCTTCAGAAACAGGTGGATAGAGAAGAGAGACTGGAGGGTGGGCAGGAATCCTTTACATAAAAGCAAAGCTAATGAATACGGTTAGAGTTTGAAAGTAATGAAAATACAATGGCAGGGAGGATAGTTTGGTGGGGGAAGAATTGAACAGGTAGCTCAGGAAACAGCTGTGATTTACCCATATACTCCACACTGCCTCCAAAGTGGTTCTGGGTATTTCCCAGTAAAATAACTAGTGGTTAAAACTGTAATCAAGTATGCTGAGCAATGCTAGATAACAGAGAGGTGAATTCCAGACCCAGCTGGGAAAGAGAGCAAACTGGAACTGTAGGACTGAAAAAAAAGGAAAGGAAAATAATCTTTTTTGTTTGTGTTGAGAAAGAACAGTATGAACTAGTGGTCTGTTACTCCAGAGCTCCATGTTTAAGTCCTAACTTTCTCTAGGACTTTCTGTGTGCCCCTTGGCACATGACTTCATCACTCAGTCTCTCCTCATCTGCAAAAGTGCTATAATAGTATTTTATTTTTTTTCATCAGTCTTTTCCACTTTGAGTATATAACCTTCATTTTTCATGGGAATGACCTGAGGGAAAGAGAAAACAAGAACACACGTGCCTTTTGGAAGACTCACCAGGTTGGCTGAAGGGGGCATGTGATGCTCTTCAGCTGCTTCCACTCAGCATGTGCCCTCTGACAGGGTCCTTTTGAGCCCCTAATCCTTTTTGAAGGCACAGCCCAGAACTTTAACAAAGTACCGAGGCTCTGCTTACATTTCATTGCCCCTTTGGCCATGTATGGCCCCTGTGGTGGGTTGACCTTGACTGGCTGCCAGGTGCCCACCAAGCTGCTCTCTCACTCCCCCTTCTCAGTGGGATGGGGGAGAAAATAACATGAAAAACTCGTGGGTCGAGATAAAGGCAATTCAATAAAGAAAAACAAAGGCTGCACACGGAAGCAAAGAAAAGCAAAAAGATTTATTCTCTACTTCCCATCAATGGGTGATGTCCAGCCACTTCCTGGGAAGTAGAGCCTCAGTAGATGAAGTGATTGCTTCAGAATACAAATGCCTTGATCGCGAAAGCCCCCCCCCCCCGCCTCCTCCTTTCTCTTAGCTTTTGTTGCTGAGCACATCATACGGTGTGGAATATCCCTTTGGTCAGTTTGGGTCAGCTGTCCTGGCTATGTCCCTTCCCAACCTCTTGCCTACCCCTTGCCTACTGGCCTTTGGTGGGTGGGTTGGAGAGATAGCCTTGATGATGTCTGGGCACTGCTCAGCAGTAGCCAAAACACTGGGTGTTATCAACACCTTTCTAGCTACAAATAGAAAGCACAGCACCATGAGGGCTGCTATGGGGAATGTTAACTCCATCCCAGCCGGACCCAATACAGCCACAATCTACTTACCTTAGGGAAATCCATCAGAAGACACTGGTGCCGTGGCAGCTTGCGCAGGTTATGCCAAGCAGTTACCGTGAAGCTTGGGAAAAGCAGTGAATGGTAAATTCAAGCTGTTGCTGTCAGCAGTAGTCCTCATGGTCAAGAACTGAGATTCATACAGGGCAGGGTTTAAATCACTTTAAATCTCTACAGTTGAATTATCCAGGAGAAAGAAATGTTTAGGGTATGATGTATTTGACCGATATAAGATATAAGCTTTGGGGTGATGAACTGCATTTGGGTACCACCGATGTCTAATGTAGTGTGAGATTTCTGTCTAGATCCATAAACAGGAGTTGAGGGAACAGAAAAGCTCGGTAAGAAGTTTCCAATGTGCTTAAACAGAATATTTTGACTGAGCTAACTCACAGCTCAGTGGACCTCACTACTGCGTAACGCTCTCCCTCTGCAGGTGACTGTTTCAGGAATGAGTGGTGCAGGTCTTGAAGGACTGATCATCTCACTTGTTTTTGTAGGACATCCACCTCTGACCACATGACTGGTAACATGCACAGGGAATGACTCTGTTTAGCCTCAGCTGTGGATGACCTTCCGATAAGTCTTCGTTATCCATCAAAACCCAGGTAAATACTGAGAGGCAAGAGTGTTCAGGCAGATTTCTGAAGTTTTTCTCAGACAAGCAGTTACTCTCATGTACCGTTTGGTTTTCTAGTCAAGTTAAAGTCAAGGTGATTTGTTTCCCCTCCAGCTTAGCTCTCCATGTCAGCCACATAGGCACTGGCACCTAGTTTTCAAGAAGAAGCACTTCGGTCATGTTCTCAAGGTTGTCTTCTGCTAAGTCTACACCAGAGGCCAGAGAGCTCTGTGTAATATTCCTACAAGCCCCTACACCAGATGTGCCATGCATGTGGCGAACCCTGGGTCCACATCTGCCTTTCCCATTTACTTGCCACAGCTTGTGCCCTACCCCTTCCAGGGTCCTCCCTCACCCCCAATTTGTATTTTTCGTCTTCCCAGCATCAGGAACAACTTTCTCTTTTCTTTTTCTCCTCCTTCCTGAAGAAAGGAATCGATTAGAAATTTAAACACTGTGAGTCACTCCCCTTTGCCCCCTTCCCCCCATCCTGCTCTCCCTTCCCCCACCATCCCAACTCTTGGAGTATAAATCATTTTCTGTGGTCTGCAGCTCAGCTGGAAAAACTAACAAAACGGGTCTATAATGTCACCAGCATCTAATTTGGTGGATTTATGGGGTCTGGCCTTAAGCACTTGCTGCTTTACAGCGTGTGAGTTCACTCCTGCAGGAACTCCCTCCAGACTACAGCTCTCTATCCTTGACTGCTGCTGTCCACACTCTCTGGAGCTTTGCAATGGGCAGATCCCTCTCCCTTGGAAAATGGGAGCTCTCCTTTCTGCCCCACCCATTGCCCCTGCCTGATGGACCCAAAAGAGGATCACAAAACATTCCTGCAGCCAGGAATGCTTAGCAGTGGTGATGTGCTGGTTGCAGCAGGCAAATGTAGTGATTAACCAAGGCAGACCTGTTGAGGTTCACATATTGAGCAGGAGTCACAGGGCTGGCTCTCTCACTGGGCTTCCTCACACACAAGCCCGTCCTTCCCTTTTTATATTTTTCTTTTAATCTTTTTTAGATGCTGGCATTGCCATATAGGGGAATCACCAAGCAGGAGCAAGCGTTTTGCTGAAGAAGAGCTGGAAGGTGTCATTCCCGGTTGTATAGCTTGACCTCGGCAGAAAAAGCACAAGGTGTTGTGTAACCAGGCGGTGGCAAACATCCCTCAGCTGACACCCTTCTGGCTGCAGTAGCGTTGTGACCACCTTCCAGGAGCAGCCTGTCCCCTGGAAGACGCAGTGCTGATGAGCATTAGATCTAACAGTCCGTTAACACCCTGGCATTTGCCCCAGAGGAACAGGCTTAAAGTTCGTTTGAGCCAATCCATGCATCCCCGCCAGCTGCTGTTCAACGACAAGCCGACGTTTAGGTCCCCCATTCTGTTATCAAACACCGACCCCAAGCACATGGGACTGAGACCCACTGCCTGCAAATTCGGCATTGAAAATAGCAGACACCCTCCTTTAACCCCAGTTAGGTCCACAACCAGCTCAGACCTGGCACTGCTCCTGGGATGACGACTCTCACAACCCAGAGCACTGATGCACCGGTGCGGAGCAGGGACCCCGGAGTGGCTTTGCCTGGAGCCAGATGTCCGAAGTGCAGTGACACATGGAGTATGGGCACCTGGATAGCTTTGAAAGAGCTCAGCTCGAAGTGGCAACGATGGGGTGCTGGAATTTAAATTTGTTGGTTGGAGGCTGGCTCTGCCTGGGTGGAAGCTCTGGAGGGACATCTGCATGATGTTCACGATGCTTGAAGCATAGGACTGAAACCAAACTGGCTCTGGCAGTAGGAGAGCCATCTTCTCAATCTTGTGGTTGAGGTGACCATCCTTACCGACCTGGAACTAGCTCTGCACAGTCAGCTCCGCTATCGCCACATCTGTGACTGTACAAGTGTGTGAGAGTGTGTGTGGTGTGTGTATTTGTACTTTTATATATATATATATATATATAGGTATTTATATCCCAGGTATAAAACCTAGGAAAATTCAGATACCAGGGTCTGAACTGAAGAAGTGTTGGCTCTCTTTCCTACGCTTTCACTTATATATTTGCAATCTGGACATATATCTGTTTTCCAGTATAAACATACTTTCGGACAGAAGTATGTGCTGCAGCGCGGGTCAGGAAGGGGATGACAGCTCTGATTTACATGCCATTTCCCTCGCCTTAGCATATTAAGCAGGTTTCTTCTTTGTCCACCGCCCTGTCTCTCTGCGGCATTCACGTCTCATGGAAACCACTGATGCTTTGTGGAAAGCTGGGGAGAAGGCCCTCTTTGGGGGACAATCTGTCTTGTACCTAAACTATGCGTGGCATGTTCCTACCTAGAGTCCCTGTGTGTATAGCCGCAGGGATGTCTGGTTCAGCCTCTTGCTTTAGACACTGATAAGGTGCGGGTTTAATACTTAGCTTTCCCCATCAAATCATATGGATGCAGGTCCACATGATGCCTTCATCTATCGAGTCTAATTGTTCTCACCACCTTCAGGAGCCTTTGAAATCTCCCAGCCACATGCAAAAGGGAGTATTGCAACCCTCAAAGGATGGAGAAACTGAGGAATGGCTTGCGGATGGGAACCTGTCCAAAATTGCACCACAAATGTCTGGGAGAGCCAGAAGGAAAAGCCAGATCTGTGGACTCCCACCGGCTTACATATGTGCGCAAACCACAAAGACCATCCAGACTCACTTCTGAAACCCACAAAATGCCCACAGCTCCTGTGCTGTGCCAACACCACTCTGAATAATTTTATTGATGCTGTTTGCCTTTCCTATCATGTTCATTCCTGGGGAAAGATGGTCTTATAGTGAGGGCACTGATCTAAGATTAGGGAGGAAAAAGATTATTTGGAAAATATTCTTTGTTTCGGTGACAATTTTTGGTAAAGCTAAGAAAGCGCTTGTCGACATTAATTTTTGTTTAACATGAAACATTTTAATTTTCTACTCTTTGAAAAATGTCACCAGAATACTTAATCTTTAATTCTATTTATTTTTTCACAAGTATAAATTAAAAAAAATTTCTATTTACAGGATGAAATATTTTGGCTTTGTTTTCCCATCAACTTTTCTCCCAATGAAAAACAGTTAGTGTTGGAATTTTATGCAAAAAATCTTCATTGACAAATAAACATATTTTCCTTTCCCTCCAACATGTTAGTAAGTCAGTACAAATAGCTTTTATTACATGGGTCCTCACCAGACCCATTCTCATCACACAGGAGTTGCTCAGACAAATAAACTCATTAGAGGAAATGGCACCGCAATTTGTGCAACAGTAAAGGGCCCTCCCCTCAGCCCCACAATTTCTGTGTTCATCAGTTCTTAATAAGTCAAAAGAGATACCACCATTTCTCTTTCTCTGTGGCGATACGGGCAGCAAATGGTTCAATTTGTGGCTGGTAATACTGATGTCATTTAAACAGCTGCCTCTACAGAAGCCAAGCCCTTGCTATTAAATAACCTTTCTGTCATTCCTTAGCAGCTCTGGAAAGCCTTTTAGAGTAGTAAGGAGCAAAATTATTGCGACAGCCATGTCTAGATAATACGTTGCCATTAAAGTCTCTCGTCTCGGGGTCTCAGACTGTTTAACAAAGCTGAATTCTGCCAAAAGCTGAGAAAGTTATTACTTTTGAGTACATGGAAAAAGGGAATCGCAATAATGGAGTGGGATTCATCTTGCTTAGGGTCAGTCGTCTAAGAGGTCCAAGGTAAATCTGAGCTCTCTGTAGCCACGGGAGATACACAGGCACCTCCAGGAGATGATTTGCCTCATCTGCATTAAGGCAAGATGCATCAAAACTCTGGGGGTCTCTTTTTGACTCCCTAGAGTGTGGAAGGAGCCAAAAGGACTGGCTTAAACTGTCTGCCTAGCTTTAGTTGGCTAAAGGTGGGAAGATAAATCCAGTCCAAGGTGTCAGGGAAATAAGGGATATGTTGAATGCATTACCTCACCTCAGTTAATGCCTTATTTCTTAGGACTTTTTTCTTTTTCCTTGTCCTGCTCCTGTTTTAGGGAGGATGCAGCAGGTGGGTTCTTCATTAGTGGCCAGTTGTTAACCTTAGTGCTGAAGTGAAGTTGTGGCATGGAGTGATGTCCACCAGCAGTAAGACCCAGTTTAACGTGGTCAACTACACAGAATTACACTTGCTGAGGTTCGTGGCATTCATTTGACAGATCCGAACTCTAGAGCTCGCAGAGGTGACTTCTGCCATTGCCGAGTCTATGGGGTCTCAAGAGATGAACTTGCTCTTTCAGACTCTTTTTTATGGCTGTATGATGATCGGGAAAGACCTCAGAAGTGAAATTGTCTCAACAAATCCCTCAGAGACATCCTACTCCTTTAGCAGTCCTTGCAGCAGCGGAGCGCCGGCATGCATTTTCCTGTCAACACCCTCAGAGAGAAATCTGAGCCCCGGTGTTTAAAGCCAGATGCTCAGCTTCCTTCCCTGCCTGCACACATGCCAATCTGTTAGGCTGGCCTCCTGCCTGTTCCCAGGTGGTGTGCCAGGATCAACAAGCCCCAGATACCAAGGAAAGAGATGTGGCCTGGGAGAGCCTCTCGAAACCCTCGTGCTGACATGCCCTCTGAAAGAGGATCCTCGCGGTGACGACTCATAGCAAATGGCTGCCCCATGCTTCACGGTAAGGAACACGAGCGTTTTGCCGACTAGATGTCTGGCCTGCTTTGCTATTTTTGTACCTAGCAAGGGCCCAAGTTACTGGAGGAGAAGACCAGACTCTTTGCCATATTTGGAAAAACAAAGCCCTGGGAGCAGACACCGTGCTACTGGACTGTATTATGGTCAAGTGGCTTCTTTCAACCAGTGGTGTGCCCAGCTGAGACACTGACCTAGGACTGATGGACATGGGTCCTGTTGTTCCTCTAGCACTGCAGTGCTCTTTGACCTTGACCAGGTCTCTTTGCTGTGCTTTCTTTCATACTGTTTGTCTTTTTAGACAGGGTGGCAGATGTCAGATGCTTTTTGTCTCTACAGTAACTCACCCAGTAAGACCTGGATCTCAGTTGTGTCTCTGATGGGCTCCTCCAAGAATTAGCCCATTGAAACACAAGTATTGGAAGACTTCCCATTATGAAGGAGTCCTAGCCCCAGCTAACCAAAACCACTGGAGAATAGAGGCCCATATAGCCCAGCAACCTGTCTCTAAGAGTCATCAGCAGTAAAAAGCTAGGAAAATTACAGAAATTACAGAATTACAGAAATCTTCCTGGTTCATGTTCTGAAAATGAAATGTTTAGAGACTTGCTGATATTATTATATTTGCTGCCCCTCATGGCCTCACCTTTTGGGTGTTTGTCTATGCTTCTTAGAGATTTTCTTTTTTTTCTGGCCTTCACAAAGTCCTGTGTTTACAAATGCCACAGTTTTCACAGAGCTGTAGATAGCTCTGTAGGAGATGAATATGGAATAACCTGCTTTCAAGATGATTTTTCTTCCTGCAGACAGAGAGTCGTTCATGCTAAAAGTAGGAATCCCCGTAAGCTAGACTAGAGCTTCCTACCTAGCAAATAGGGATAATGAAGCGCAAACTCATTTGCTTTGGGAAAAAACACTGCACGGGACATAAAATTCTGATAAAGATGATTGCATTGGATAACCAAGAGGTTATCCATGACGATGCCTGATTTAAACACAAAATAGAATGGGAGGAGTGTAACTGGCATTCACGTGGGGCCAAAACCAAAGGAAGAGACACCTTCATGAAGATTTGAAAATGAGAATGTGCCTGGTCTTTTAGGTGTTCTCTAGTCTTTTTGTTGGGGCACAGTAAGGAACTACACCGTTCAGTATGTTGGTTTTGCAGTAGACCTAAAAAACAAGTAGCAAGATGTGTAGGGAGGGAAAGGAGGGTAGAATAACGCACTTACAGGACTGCTGTGTTACTCCTTCTAAGCTGGAAAACATCATGAGCTAAAGTACCTTGCTGAATCAGCAGCTTCATCTTTCTGTGTAGGATACATCCCACCTAACTTCAGCCAAATTAAATAGGTTTCCTCGAAGTAGTTGTCCAGTTCTTCCCTGTGCTTAATAGAGAATGATACCTCCAGGAGACAAGTACTCCCACCAGGCTCGGATACATCTGAGAAGATGGGATGAACCAGCTGTCGTCATCTGAACTGACCTTACAGGCTTTCAGGCTGTGGTAGCTGGGATTTTCTTAAGAAGGTGCCCAGGAGAGGACAATTGACTTGCTCCCTGGACCTCCGGGGTGCAAGCTCCTCCAGTAATCGCAAAGGGAGCCTGGGGTGATTAGTTCAGCCATGTTCTAGATAACCGTATTATGAATTTCACTCTCTTGTATTTCACTTCTGCACCAGCAGGCAGCCCTGTTCGAAACAAGAACTCTCTCTTAACTGCTGTGTACATCTACTGGGGCGATACTGGAAGCTTGCTGGGAATACTAACCTCCGCTCACCTTCTTCCAGAGGATCCGAGACCTCTTTCTATTGAACCATCTCTGGATTTCTGATCAGCATTTTGTGTTTCTGTTTCTCATCAACTGTGCATCACAAATCTGACCAGATAGTTGGCTTCCTTTTACAACATTTCCAAGTAAAAAGAAAATCTGAAGCTTAATTATACAGTAGTAAATTACCCATTGAAAACTTCTGTTCATGAAAAACAGAGCAATTTCATCTCCCAACACTACCACCTCCACCCTTGGAATAAATCCTGTGAAGTACAAATAGTGAGAAGCCAGAGAATTAGGGGGGATGCTAAACAGTGGGGCTCTTGTTCTGTAACACTGAAGTGTGAGAACTGAGGAGGGTGAGTCTGTCTGGGTGAATCATGAGCTGACCGTGTTTCGCTTACAGCCCATTCCTTAATGTATGGTCTCATTGCCTTCAAATGTTAGACTGTTCCCCCGCAGAGAATCCAGCAAGGAGAGAATTCAACACCTTGGGATTTTCCATGAAAAAAGTGAAATAAAATAAATTGAACATCTGTTAGATATACCAGTCGGAGGGTGAACTTTTAATTAATACCGGGTTCATAATAGCGACGTAGGCCAGGGGAGGGTTCCATTGATTGCACCTATACCAATGAAAGATTTACAGGGCTGTTCTCTGGCACTAAGGCCGGCTGGGCTAAGATAGGCTGTGTCCATACTATTAAAAAGTCCTAGCTCCCAAATCAGGGTGGCCTTATGCAAGCAGGCAGTGTGAAGTAGTCCCTTCCTCAGACTAATTTCTAAGCATAATTTAAAATTAAGCTTTTCTCAGTGTTTTTGTACGGTGCTGGGCCCACACAGCAGATGGGCTCACTGCTAGCTGAGCTCCAGAGTTTCATCTCCAACTGGCATGGAAAATCAAACTAGAATATTAGATATGAGTTCTGGACCTATGTCTTCATAAAACCTGGGTGTGATTCAACCACCAAAGTATGTTAATTTATTGAAAATACTTATTATGAGATTCATCTTCCTAACTCAGCCCCTAAGAGGTGTGTATCTTGAAGAACCTATATATTTAACCTCCCTCCGTAGCTGATAAACAGAAAAGAATCTGCAGATGGTAATTTGTCCCACTAGTGATGATTTTTAAAATGTATCAGCCTCACTTGTGTTTATGTTAAAAAAGGAAGGTCATTGGAGTGTTTTGATTGGGGTTTTTTTGCATGGTTTAGAATGTAGCTAGCAGAGAAGAGGAGCATGAGTCAGTAAATTGAGAAGGAAAGCAAGAATGAGTAAAAATGGGTAGGGATATTTTAAATCAATTTTGCCTTGTGCTGGCTTTGGCTGGGATAGAGTTAATTTTCTTCACAGTAGCTAGTGTGGGGCTGTGTTTTGGATTTGTGCTGAAAAGAGTGTTGATAGCATAGGGATGTTTCGTTCCTGCTGAGCAGGGCTTACACAGAGTCAAGGCCTTTTCTGCTCCTCACCCCACCCCACCAGCGAGGAGGCTGGGGGTGCACAAGGAGTTGGGAGGGGACACGGCTGAGACAGCTGACCCCAACTGACCAAAGGGATATTCCATACCATATGACGTCATGCTCAGCATATAAAGGTGGGGGAAGAAGGAGGAAGGGGGGGACGTTCGGAGTGATGGCGTTTGTCTTCCCAAGTCACCGTTACGTGTGATGGAGCCCTGCTTTCCTGGAGGTGGCTGAACACCTGCCTGCCGATGGGAAGTAGTGAATTAATTCCTTGTTTTGCTTTGCTTGTGTGCGTGGCTTCTGCCTTACCTATTAAACTGTCTTTATCTCAACCCATGAGTTTTCTCACTTTTACCCTTCCGATTCTCTCATCCATCCCACTGGGGGGGAGTGAGTGAGCGGCTGGGTGGGGCTGAGTTGCTGGCTGGGGTTAAACCACAGCAACAGCAGTCACAATATGGTTGATTTGGTAAAATAAATATTGAGTGATCAAACAATAAATTAATGATTATAAATTCTTGAACATATGGAATGGGGATTTACCTCTGCTGCTGTCAATGTCTCCATCTTATTAAGTCATCCCAGGCTTCCTTTACAGCTGATAAACACTAGTTAGCACAGCCACAGAAATAGGGATGTGTTGTTTGGAAGTGATCTTTGGAGATCTCTAGTCCAACCTGCCACTCAAAGCAGGAATAGATAAACATATTGCTGGTATTGTCATTGGACATCAAGGTCTGGGTGAAGGTTAACATGGAAGAATCACAGGCTTATGCAGATGGACTTCATCTGTGCTAGTATGTATGTATGATACTCAGATGTAGTCAGTTTACATATGGATGAACAAAACCCAAGAGCTCAGGGCTGAAAAGTCACACAAACATAGTGCATATCAAACCACCATGCTCCAGAATTTATTTAGCTGCTTCTTAAATCGAGATGGGCTCTTCTCCCCAACCACTCTCACAGAGAGACTATTTCTGAGTGCCCCCCTTTGCCAATTAGAAAACAGAAGCATAAGGAAAAATAAAGCCCATGAGGCACTGCAGCTGTACATCTTTACCAAAATATTTCCATTATGTATCTCTCTTATGGTTAAGTTAAAATACATATTTTTAATCCCCCCCCCCCGGAAGTAGGCACATTTCACAAGTCACAAAACCAAAATCCAAAAGCCCAATTTCCCTTTAGGAGTCAGTTTTGATGGAGCATTTTGCCAAGCCACGTTGACAAAATTGCAGGGCAGAACACGGCTGTGCTTTTGCAAAGCAACAACAAGCACAATAAATAGCAAAGCAAAGCAAAAAAAAAAAAAAAGACTAAAAAGCCTGAGAAACACTGACTGGCAGGAGACAAAGAGAGGGAACACATCTGACTTGCCCGGTGCCCGCTCTTGAAGAGGTTTTGTCTAGCCTGAGCTGTCTGCACAGCCTTGCTTCACAAAGCCGAAATGCCTGCCCGCCGTCCTTTCCCAGCAGCACGAGGCAGCCCCCAACAGGCTTTCTCTCTTTTGCCTTTCATGTTGATGAGAAGGGCAGGTCGGTGTTAGCAATCCCTCTGCAGCTCTGGTTTGATGCCTTGCTGAAGGGCGATAACATTTCACCGCTGAAAGGCAGAGGGGTGATTAGCGGGGATATAATGAAGGTAAGTGTGCGGTAAGGAATGCTTCGGTGCAGTTGGTCACTGATGTCCTCAAAGCCTCTATTGTTGCTCATACCGGGGCTAACAATTTGTCCCTCTGAAGCACGCAGATACTGATCTTTTGCCATCTCTCCGGAGAGCCATCCGAGGGGGCTGCCTGAAGAAGGAGGTGATACCGATCAGCCTCGGTGACTCCTTCAGCCTGCTGGAACGGCTTCAGAGGGCGTCGGATGTCAAAAGTGGTGTGGAGCCTCCCTGCGTCACCGCATCTTGTCAGCTACGGGCTCCAAACAGGGCTCCTGGGGTGCAGTTATGCAGGTACTGGATAAAGACGCCAAGCTTCATCTTGCAGTGATATTCCCAGTAATCCCTCCAGGTAGAACTTCCTTTGGGGAATTCCTCATTCTGAGATTTTTCTCTTTATTAGTGTAAGCCAATAGAGTTTTGGAAGTCTAATTCACCGTGTAATTGTCCAGGTTTACACTGCCTACTTTGCTCTGACTTGGGCAGAATGAAACCACAGCCAAACAGGAGAGCCAGGATGGTCCTTGTGCTGCTCCCCTTTGGTCCAGCAAAGTTTCCAGCTTGGCAGTCCTGCCTGTGTTCACCAGGACAGTAATCTCCATGGGGGTCTTACACACCTGAAATGACTTCAATCAACACCCCCCCCCCCGCATTTCTAATGCAAAGTGTGAGACTGAAGTCTAAACCACAACTCCCTTGGTACCAGCTACCTCCATGGCTCAGGGGCCAGACACCTAGGTGGTACCCCCAGTTTTTACAGACAGTGGGAGATGCGACCTGGCCCTTGTGTGTTTAGAGGCTTTCGTAGCATAGATCAGCATAGTTTCTGCTGTGCTACGTTTATTTTCACCAGGATCAATCCCTAATACTTTTTTAAAGACATTAAATGAAATTTTGGCCACCAGGGGAGGCACCGTCATGGGATTTCATGTGATTTGCCATCTCTCTTCCAAGGCATGTCATTTAAAAAAAAAAAAAAGAAAAAAAAAAGAGAGAGAAAAGGAAAAAGGACTCATAAAAGTGGCAAGGTCTGAGTTTAAAAACCAGAGAAAACAAATTGAATGACTGGCTTTACAACATGTCCCACTTCAGAAAGTGAAGGTGGATGTAGTTTTATTCACATCGCTCAGTGCTATAGGTTTATCCCAGCTTGGAAAAGGGGGATATTAGCTCCACTTCATGCATCAGTTGAGGGGGTCAGAAAACTCTTCTGGTACTGTATTAACTTTTTTTGAGCGTGTGTGTGTGTGTGTGTGTGTGTGTGTGTGTTGTTTTTTTTTCCCTCAGTGAGAATTTATGACTGGTGATTCAGAAAGTGAACCGGTGTTTATTTTCCTTTTCCTATGATACTCCACACTGCCTATGTTCCAGGAAACATGACATAGCTGTTATTGCTAGAAATGAGCTTTCTGCCAGTGGTTTACATTCACAACTGGCTTCTGAAGGAAGGAATTCCTGGCAGTGCTCCTCAAACTGTATAGTTTCGTCCTTTGCAATATTCCTGAGCAATTTTTTTCCCCAGATTTGCAAATCCAAACAGAAGATAATGAAGAATTGCCATTTGGGACTGAGGATCAGGTGTGTGTCTCTTCTCCTCACTTTGACTGATCTCTGAAACAGCTTAACACATTCCCCAGTGTTTGCATTCTGCAAGATCCAGAAGAATTTGCATCCATTTATGGCCATATGTTACACCCTCAGGGGGGCAAAATGGCACCACTTCATTGACAGCCGTGTGGGTAAATTCTGCCTGTGCAAGCAGATGCAGCTCCAATACCATCAGCAGCATTAGATCCACAAGAGATATGCGTTTTACAATAGCGCTGCCCAGCATCCAATGGTTTTAGGGAAAAATCTGGCTGAAGAGGGGAATTATGACAGTTATGACAATGAAATGACTAATTGTCCAATGAATGACCAGCTGAATTCTCTTTGCGTGTTGGTAGAACAGCAAAAGCATTTGGCATAGCCCTGGAAACATTCATGATCAGGTTGGATGGTGCTCTGAGCAACCTGATCTTGTTGAAGATGTCCCTGATCACTGCAGGGGGTTGGATCAGATCTTTAAATGACTGGACCTTTAAACGTCCCTTCCAATCCAAACTATTCTATGATTCTATGATTCTATGAAAGTGATGTATTCACAGGAAGATTCATTAAAAGGCAGCTTGTGATGTGGTAGTTACACTTACACTGAAGCTCTGGAGATGAAGATGAAAACCAAGAGAGAAGGACGGAAAGATATTTAAATAAATCTAGGTTCTGTTTTGCAGTTCTGTGCGTTGACATGAACAAATACAGTCAACAGGAAGAATAATCATTCCACATACCGACAGAGGTGGACCATGTTTTCTCAATGCTTTTCCCCCCACAGTTCTCATCAATATCTTGAAATTTGCTGGCCTAGAACAGCAGTTCACTAAACACCATTTGATTTTGCTGGTTTTGGCTGGCATCAGTCTGCCCTGTGGTGTCTATCTGGGTCTTAAGGAAATTACAAGCGGTTAACAAATAAAAGCCTAATTGTGCCAGATGTGGGACATTTTGGCAGTCTTTGAGTTCCAACAGTCTGATTACGATTCCTTTATTCATTCGTTTCAGGGAACAAAACTTTGTAAGAAAGTCTTCTTGGAAACACCACCAAAATTGATGCTTTTAATTAAAAAAACAAAGAAACAGAGCAAATGAAAAGAGTAATTGCAATTGAGGCTTTTTGGTCCGAATTTTCCTACTGGAAAGTTGGAAAAGGTCATTGAAATAAACACTTTTTTGCCTGTGTCTAAACATTTTTATTACAAAGAATAAATGAATTTCCTGGACTATGAAAAGAAAAACACAAGGCAAAGCAGCTTCACTTTCAATGGTAGTATTCTAAGCCAGCGAAAGCAGATAGACATAGCGTTCTGATCTATTTGGAGGAGGTTAACAGACCATGTAGCTGTGACCACAGCCTTTAAATTTGAAACATTTTGTGTCCCACCAGGCAGACACTTATTCCCACCTAGGACTTTCTGTTTAGAAGTACACCCAGAGCACTGCATAACTGTGACACTTCTTTGCACTGCAAATTTGATATGGAGGTGAGGAATGACCCTTTTTTTTTTTTTTGAGATTTCTAGACCCTTGCTATTTTCTCAAAGCTCAGCTGCTGTGACTAAAGCTGAATAAACCGATGCAGATTTTACCTGAACGAAATCTTCATATACAAGAATTGAAAACTATGGAAAAAGAAAACTGTGTGATAGTCCTATACTGACTGGGGCTGATGGAAGTGATATTTCTGCTAGCTCCAGTGGGTAAAACTGGGCTTTAAGGAAGAATCCCCCTTTCATGGATGGGAAAATTAAGTCACAAAGTGAGTTATGCATCTCTCTCCTTTCCACTTCAGGAACACTCTTCTGCTTTCCAGACTTTTCTTATTTCCCTCGATATATTTCTTATCAGCAATTTTATTAATTTTCAGTCTTGGCTTAGCTGCCCTGAAAATATCAAAGCATCTTAGTCTCCTCAAACCAGCCGGACTCTTCACTCCTGGTGTCCAAATAACCCTTCTCTGCACCTGCTTCAGTTTGAGTCCCAACACTAAATTTGCAGAATATCTTTTATTAGTCAAACTTACACAGCTGGAAAAACAACAGCAACAACAACAAAAAAAACCTCTGAACACACACACACACACACACAACCCTCCCTCTCATCCCCATATAGGCAAGCTTTCGCCTGTTAAATTAGGCACCTAGAAGGGATGACCACAAAACAGGCCAGAGAGAGAAAATTTGTGATTGCTTTTATATTCCAGCAACTAAAGAGTTCATGTAGTGGGCTGGGATGCAGTCCCTGCCTTAATAAGCACTTAATTGTTATACCTAGGAGGAACAGGTTTCATAGCAGATAATGAGAAAGTCTCTTAGGGGACACAGGGCCACCCAGTGGGAGATGGGGACCCCAGCTTCTGCCCCAAGTAAGTGAGGAGTGGGATTTGAACACAGGTTTTCTGCATTCTGTTGAATAGTTTCGTACTGGACTGTAAAACTGGCATTGCTACAGTTTTTGCTAATGCTGTTCTGTCAGAGATTTCATGCATTTGCACTTGAGATGAAGTTGTGCTAAGTCTATGTACCCTGCAGTGCTTTCTGAACACTTTAGCATCCATAATTCAAGGGCTTGCGGGACCTTGGCACCACTGGGATTAGATGGGTTTTGGAGAATCTACCTTTCTGACATAGGCTTATAAAAGGAATGTCTGTATTATACATTAAATACACATAGACGTTATTTGGCTTGGAGGTTAACTAGCATAGGACAACCTGAATTTATGCTGGCAAACTCACTGTCCTCCAAAACAAGGTGGTTGGCATCTAATAGCAAGTTGGTCACCACAGATTCTGCTTTGCACCTCCTTACCTGCCAAAATGACATGGCCTCATCCATACCAGAAATGGGGACTGTTCCTTGACCTGTGCTGACCCTAGACTGTGCTGAGGAGCTGTTTGGGAGAGCACTGGTTGACCTGCTCCAAAGATGTGCTAGGGAGCATATAGACATTTGCATACCAGTGGTAGTGGTTGATTTAATAGCATGGATGTTACTAAGTGGCTTTTACACCGCTTTGAAAAGTCAGACTCCAGTTCAGCCATTACCACGCCAAGCATAAAACATGTAGAAGGCAAATTCCCAAGCCCTAGGCTTAGACGTCTAACTCAAGCATTGGAGAAGACAACTCCATTACTCATTTCGCTGGGGGAAATGGGTGGGGAAGGAGGTGCCACTTTTGGCAGGAGAGATGTGTCTCTAGGGCACACACCCAAGAAATGGGAAACCTGGAGTCAGGTTTCTGTTCAGCTTGAGAAGGTTCAACCTTTGAACACCTCCATCTCAGGAAGGTAAACTGCAGTGTTGAGGGTTAAGGGGTGGGAGGTGTCCCTTTTTTTTTTTTTTTGGTGTGAAAGGCAGACTTCTGGGATGAAGGGATGGAGCAGAAATCTGTGACCCAGAGCATGAGAAGATTTCTCTGGGAGCGGGTGAGACGGATTGAAAATACCCAATATCCTGGTGGTTATGACATCAATGCAAAGATGAAGCTGTCACACTGAGGGAGTTGTCAATGTCTGAGCTTGTAAAAAAACCCAGCAGAATTAAGTCTGATGAAGTAGCTGTGAATCCTAATAAAATCCTAATAATAGCACTTACGAACATCGTTAGAAGAGAAGCCTTTCAGTGCAGTGGTTCTGATGTGATCTGTAATGCTACAAAGTTACCATTTTTGAATGAAAGTCGACCCACAGTTTTTTGCAGCCCGGTGGAGACCAGTGGTGATGAATAAAAAATATATATATTTTTACATCACTAAGTGGCCCTAAGGCTATTTGCCATCTGGCTTTTATTTAATAAACAAAGTGAATCAAATCAGACCAGCAGAACAGTCAAGGACTCATTTGACTTTCAGATGGGGTTAAATACACACATCCCTCAACATCCTGAGGAGAAGTATTTTCTACACAAATAGACACTGGAGAAGGCTTTCAGTGACAGCTTTCAATATTTATTTCAGTGGAGAATTACAGGGAAAATTAAAAACACGCCTTGAATTAATCATGTCCAAAATAACACAGCAGTAATCACAGACAAGTTGAAGTGGACGTCTGATTATTATGTAATTATATAACACCTGATGAGAGACATCCAGAAATATAATTACTCTAATTCCAGATTTTCGGGTGAGAAAGTAGCTGTAGATCGACTTGTCTAACTCCCTGTAAAACACAAATCTTATCATTTCACCCAGTGATCTCTGCACTGGACCCCATAACTTGTGTTTTTCTCATCTCTGTCTTCCAGAAAAGCACCTGTCTGTGCAGATTAATCTGTGCATTTACTTTTATCAACCAGACTCATTCAATCAAAACACAATATGGTCTCATCTGAAAATATTTTCTCCCCTTCTTTAAAATCATGCTGACAGGCACCAGTGGTAGTCTCACATGCGAATTTCTTATCTGTTGGACCCTGTACTGTCTCTTTCTTAAGCCTCCCTGAATTAATGTCAGATGAATTAGTGCATAGTTACGCCAGCTATTCCACTTTTTCTTTCTGAGCAAGGAAAAGGATCCAGAAAACCAAGTTTAATATTAAAAGCCTAAGACTGGTCATTCTGGGTCCAATCTCGGGTTTCCTCTGTCCCAATATCCTCTCTGCAACCGTGGCCAATAGCAGTTACCTAGGGAAGAGTGTAAGAATAGGGCAAATGTATATTAATGCTTCGCTGTGGTATTTTATATATTTTTCTTCTGTGTTACGTACCAGTATCTCCATACTCCCTTGGCACAAGCAGCAACCAGCCTGGTTTTCCAGGGTAAAAAAAAGGCAGGAGGGCAGGAGTCTATTTCTGACCCCCGAAATCAGTTGCACATGTCTGGGGCACGGCTTGCTTTGCTTAGGAAACTGCCAAAGCACAAGTCCTGCAGCCAGTCAGCGCTCTGGGGAGTTATCTGCGCCTACTGACTTGCAAATGCATAACCCTAGGAGATGATATTAAACACCATTTTTCATTACAGGTGGGTTGGAAAATCGTTTCTCATGATATGAATCCAGCTTCCTGCGCCTTGCTAACTACAGAACACAAATATGTATTGAATGCCCCACCATCATTCCTCAAAGCTTGATCATCTACGTCTGGAAAATGGGCATTTATTTTTATTACAATGTCTGTCTTTTCTAAAAATATTCAAAACAAATTCCTAGGGTCCTGACAGCTGTGGAATGTAGCTTCTCTCATCATATTTCTCCATTTAATGCCTTCAAAATTATTGGCCTAGTGCCTTCTCCCCCTTTCCCTCATTAGATTTTAACCTGGATTGTGCAGGAAGCAGGGCTGATATGATTCCGCTGATTTTCCATCTGCCTGCCTGCCTCTCCCTGTTGCCGGCTGAACCCACTGGCTCTACCAGACAGAAGGGTACAGCTCTCCAAGGAATTAGGTACCTACAAGACTCAGGGACGTTGATGAGTGTTTAGAGGAGCAAGGAACAAAACATGGGCAGTTATCTTTCAGTCCCTCGTCTTTTCTGAGATGAAAGCTGGGCAGAGAGCAAGCACGGTCCTCCTGGCTGACTGGTTGGAGCAGCACATGGGGTGGAGAGGAGGTGACGGACGGTGCATTGCAGCAGCGAAAGGAGGGGGTGCTGTGTGCAAGGGAGGGGCTGGGACACCGTGGTGGGACAGGGACAGAGTGCAGAACCCAAGTCCATGAAACTTGGCTTCATTAATTCCACTGGTAATGCTGCAGTGCTGCTGTAAACAAAAATTATCTTGTTTATATATTTTACTTCTTGCAATGTTCATTTCCTCCGGAAGCCAGCTGGGCTTTTATGAAAAGACATTTTTTGACTGGGAATTCTGACTATTTAATACACTTGTTTTAACAACTCCAGGTTCTGAACTGCATTTGTTCAGTCTCTGTTTGTCTCGTGGCCCAACTCACCTTCAGCTTTCCTTAATACAGACATATTTACTCTTCCGTACCACACGCAGTCAAATCACTGAGAAATATAAACGTGCGAAGCAGATCTCCTGCACTCGCACTGGCTTTCTACACTCCGTATCACATAGACCTTACAAAGGACTTTTTATCAAAAGCAATGTTGTAGCTGGAATAGAAAGAAATAAGAGAGGCCAGTCATTATTATCTTCCATTCAACCACCTGGCAGGGCTGAAAGAAGAGACCAGTTTTTGGGGTGCTCAGGCTTTTCTGGGAGAGGTCAGGATTATTGTCCTATGCGAGAACTGTAGGAAAGCAAAGGGAAGCACCTTGATGATAGTCTCCCATTAGATTGGGACAATCAAAGTCTCCTGTATGTCTTTAGCTTGAATGTCACACTATGTTACCTTCCTCCCTTGCAGACAAGAGACCACTTGCACAAGTCACTTATTGGCAGATGTGATCAAAACAGGTAAAAATTCTTGCTCATAAGAAATATATTGTGCTGGAATATTTGGGAATTGTTCAAACCATCATCTTAAATGGAGACGCATGTCCCTGCCATAATTTATTTATGCTACCTATTAGGTAACACCAACTTTTTTTCTTGTTGCTTACAAAATACAAATGTTTCCCAATTAAACAGGGCTGTGATTGAGTAAGCACAACATTATCACCATCCCTCCATAGCTAATTTCCTGGCAGGAACTGTACTGAAATATAGCGCGGGCAAGTAGCGTCTCCTTTGAAGGTTGGACATAGTACAGGCAAGTAGTGTCCCTTTGAAGGCTGGAGGGGGGTGCTTTTAGGACAGTGTCTGGGAAGGCAGAAGAGAGACAGTGAGCTGACAAGAAGGGGCTTCTGTCATGGAGAAACGGAGAAAAGCTTTTGGGCTCCAAAATGACCTTGAATTCCTGGTGCTTCTGAGCTTTCACTTGGAAATCTAGGAGCTGGCTTAATTTACAGTTATGGTTATGAATATTTTAGCTCATTTCTGGTTTTCATATGGCCATTTACATAAGCCTGACACTTGCCCATGACTACATGATGTCAGCCAACATGAATCACCTCCCAACCTGCCGTGAAGGCTGACACATGGTGAAGGGTGGGGTTCCCGGGCTTGTTTTCCCTCTAGCAGACGAGGATGTGGATGGGGGACAGCAAGGACACACCCTGTGACATCAAGGCTGGAGATGATAATGAGTCTGTGTTCCAGGGAGAGCAAGGATTTCAAACCAGGCTACCAGGCCACCAACTGAAGAGCTAGGGTGGTTTGACGGGTAGGGACCTCATAAGGTTGCATCTGCCTTAAGGTCCCCAAAAGCCACAGGGACTGATGACGGCCATCCTGGGGATAGTGGCTTCACTAGCTAAGGTGAATCGCTGATTTCTCTATATTGATTGCAAAAAAGCTGCGTGACCAACTCAAACTTGGGGGTCTAAATGTAGTGAGACTAATCCTGCCTCGTATCTGTTCTGTCCTGTTTCTTTTTTGTTTAAGGTACAAAAGGTAACACCTTCCTTGTTTTAGCTAGCAAGAGCTTGTCAATAATATTGGAAACCACTGTCAGCAGATTTTGAAGGATGGAGCATCAAGGGATATTAATCTTTCCCTGAACTTGGAGCTTGGAGATGTTTCCACTGGTATGGTCTTTCCTTTGGGAAAAGGTGTCAGCTCTTATTTCTCCTTTAGTCCAGAATGCAAAACTATTTTTTCAGCGCTCTCTGGAGCAACTGTTTTCCCTAGTGCCTCCTGCAGTCCTGGTACCAGGTCTAAGCCCTGGCTTGTCCTAACCGCAGACCTAGAAAAACTATACATTTTTTCTCCTCATGCCCTACTTTCCTTTCAGAGGGCAGAGTTATAAGCTGCAGAGCATTTGAGTAGGTCTTCTGGTCTGCATGAGTAGGAAACGAAAAGGTAGGCTGGATACAGATTTAGCTACAGTCACATCTATAACAGTAACTCACAACGTGGGATCTGTGGTACAATGCAAGTACTACTGGAGGCAATTTCTGGAGCAATCCTGGGTGGATATGCTTTTATGTTTTATAGAGAAATATTCCAACATCTATAGCTTAAGTTCTGACCGTCTACATGCCTTGGACAGTTCCTTTGTGTATGCATGGAGCCTAGTTACTGCTGACATTGACTGTGAAACATTGGCTGGCTTTTCCTTGGGCTTCAGCCTGTTGTGGGATTTGCTTATAGTCCTCTTCTGCTCAAAAGCTTAAAGAAAAACCTGGAAAATGTTGTGAGAAAGGCAAGGGTATGGAAGGACTCTCAAGTCAGAAACAAGGGAGAAGGTTTGGATATTTCAGCAAGATGAAAAGAAAACTGAAGAGGGGGGTGACAGAGGTCTGTAAAATTATGAGTGATACAGAGGGGTTGGGCAGGGATCTGACTCTTGACCATTTCTTGCTACACAGAAGCTAGAAGCCGGCAAATGAAGCTAGGAGGAGAGGGTAGTTCTTCATGCAAAAGATAATAGCTCTAGAACTTCCTGCTGAAGCACGTTGTGGATGCAAAAAGCTTGTGTGGGCTTAAGGTGAAACAGAACAAGTACTTGAAAGTACAATCTGTGGTGAATTACTAAGCAGACAAATGACACGAATCTCTGGCAGAATGATAGATCTCGTGGCTGAAGATGTTCTGCCAGCAGATGGGAAAACATAGTGTCTGTAGGACAGTATTGAACAGATCAACAAGTCTCTTTGGAAAGGATCTGTACGTGCTTCCTCCACTCCATCATGGCTCCTAAAGAATAACCTTCTGTCCCCTCTGAGCAGGGGAGGGAGAGTCCCTGGGTAGTTGTCTTTGCCAGGTGAGTTAATTTGAACTCTAACATGAATTCTGTTTCATAAAGTATGGATTTTTCATCACTTCACTGATAAACACTGGTTATTTTAAATTGACTTTGCTGGCCTATGCATGAGAATCTACAGTGTCTCTGCTGAAATGCAGAAGCTAACACACTTAAGTGTGCAAAATGCACTGGGATCTCTCCAAAAGGTTTGCCAGAGGCGCTGACTCTTGACCATCATGCACAGGAAGCATGGATAATTTTTCGCATGATTCACAGCATGGAGAGACATGGACTGGGCTTCCAGAAGCCCTAGTGTTGTTCACAAATGTGGATGCAGTAAAACAAATGCCATTGTACAATGGGGTTGGTCTCATTTGATGGGGGTTGTCTTGAGAGATTGAATGTGGATGTAGATAACCCAAGCTTATACTGCAATAGTAGGAGATTAAATGTTGTGGCTCTGGCTTCCTCCTTCAGAGGTGATCAAAGAGTAACATGAATCTGCCTAAGACCAGTCTGTACACCACAAAGGCTATTTCTCCATGAGGGAATTAGAAAATGAACGTCATCCATTCCTGGGAAAGCACTGAAGTGAAGAACTGGGGTTCAGGATCAAAGACCCAGAACTGGAGATCAGGATTCATTCTAAGCGGTGGCCCCCCAAGACATTTGCATTCCAGTCCCTTTACGTCAGGATCCCATGAAAACCAGATGCAAAAATATTTCTGCTTCTAATATCATAAAAGACCGAGTATTTAGCTCCCAGTCCCAAGAGAGCATTAGCAGCAGGGCTTATCAGGGAATCAGATGAGGGTTTCATCCCTCAGTGGCAACCTCAGGCACCCGCACTGATGTTGGCGTGACAGGGCAGAACGAATCGGTATGCACAGAGGAATGTGTTTTCCCATCTGCAGAGCAGACACGGGGTTAGGAGAGAGGCAGCGAGTGAAGCATTCACTCCACTAAATGCCAACTCATGGCTCTGGCAGACCAGCTGACCTCACTGCTTTGAGCCCACCCTTTGAACAATATTGCTTCTGCTGACAGCCCCCTGGCTCCGCTCCATCTCCAGGATCAGGTGTCTGGAGGCTTTTATTTGCCACATGGATGGTGCGTTGGCCCATAGGATCTTGAAAAACACAGCATGAGGCTGTAATAATAGTGAGGAAAGATCAGATGGTGTGGGTAGTCTTCCACTTCAAGAACTGTGAATGTGACTGAGATCATCACATTCCTTAGACACCTTCTTTCCAGCAAAGAAAAACTAAACCAAGTCTGTGGAGGAAGTTTAATCAGTTTGGGCCAGACTCTCAGGAGGCATAACTCAGCATCGTTCCCCTCATATCCATGGGACCATGCCGGCTGTCACCAGCAGAGAGGTTGGCTCCGTGGGCCGCAGAGAAGGATGAAGGCTCTGGAGAGGATCGATCAAGGCTAAAGTGACATGATGAATCAATCATACAGCCGTCGGGAAGCAGAGAAGTCCTTTGAATGAAAGACCTGTGGTGGTGTGTTCAGGTACGAGCAGCGTAACCTGGTGATGCAAATGTGACATGGGAGCCATGTGCCCATGCAGGCTACGATTATTTTATTGAGTTAAAAATGCCAGGGAGTATTCCCAAGCACTGGAAGATGACTATGTTTATACTTTTGAATTGGTAGCATGTTCCCTGGCACGGTTTTATCCTGTGCCAACTGGCAGTCTTCCAAAAAAATCCCTATGCACAATTTGAGGTTAGTATAAGCCAGGGACCGTTCCCAATATGCAGTGCGAGATATTCACCACCACCCTGTATTTGTAAGAGAGTTTAAGTGGAAAGACATGGGCCATTCTCTGCCAGCTGGTATCATTGCCAGAAAATTATTGTTGGGTGCATATAATTATTTAAAAGTACGGCTGTCATCTCAGGTAACCTGACTGTAGGCTGGGGATGACAATAGCCGAGGTAGAAATGTATGTGGGGAGTCAGGCTGGTTCTTCTAGGAACCTCAGTTGTCTACACGTCACGTGTCACTGTCATCTGAAAGTCAGATCTCTGTTCCCTCCCTGTTCATGATGAAGAGATGTCCAGAGGGAGCGTATAAAAGTGGGTGCCTGCCTAAGACAGGCAGGATACTGTTCTCCATTATTTATAGAGAGGGCATGGGCATCAGTATTAAGAAGTCATCTCCACAAAGTGCTTTGGAGATAAATGGAAGAAAAATGGTCCTCCCTCTGTTTCTTCCTTCCTTGGGTTTCCTCCTTCAACCTACTGAAATCTTGGAGCGGATAATGTGATTTACCAAGCAGTGTGACCTGAAGTGGGTGACCGACATCTCCTACAGCCCAAATCTCAAAATGAAAGTCAGTGAAACTCATAGATGTTTGGGAGATTTTATCTAAATTCTTAAAAGTGTTTATATTTGCTTACAAAAAAGCTGGTAGTCATTGGAGACAGTGCTAAATCCCAGTGTGTTGCAACCTTTGCAGCATTTAACGAAGGCAGTGTGACCCCAAGGAATTAAGTAGGGTAATTTATATTTTGAAATAAAAATTGTTAGAGAGGCATGAATAATTCCTCCCAGAAATACTGCCAGAAATGACACATCTGCATGTTAAGCTGTGTTGTAACTAAACGTGGTAAGATAACAATTGATATTGTTATCTTATACTTCAATAAGTATATTGCATCCTTGCAAATGAAATCAAAGAGAGTTTTCAATCGACATGCCATTTGGGTTAGGCATTGATGAGTTACCACATATAAAATATTTGCAACATGTAGCTCTGTCTTAAAGTTTGGGATCACTGGGGAGAAAAAGAAAAAGCTAAAAAATGCTTATACTTCTGAGGTTTAAACATTGTATGAAGGCTACAGCTGAAGCATGAGAAAATAATACTAAAGGATAAAGGGCTTTGGATGCCCAGGGAGTTGCAAGCTTTCATGGTATTTCTAAGTGCAAACAGGTTTCACTTATGCATCCATGTTTGGGAAACTCAGAGTGAAATACGGTAACTATTGTCTGTATTACTGTTGCTGCAATTATTATTATTTTTACAGTAAATGCTTTGAATTCATCATCGTAGAGCAGAACCCAGTCAGGCAAGGTGCTGTATAAGGACAGAAGCAATGGAAAGCACTTGTTCCAAAATCAACTTACTCTGCTCATTCAAATACATAACTGTCATGGGGAGAGGTGACGTATAAATATAGTGGGGGAAAGAAATTGGGTAAAACTGGGCAAAACATGATGGTTTAGGATGGATAAGTAGACAGACAGGTAGACAGAGATATTCTGACAAATCAGAAGGATTGAGCACAAGGATGAGAAATAAAACATCCTATACGTTCTCTTCTCCCCTCTTTTGAAGGAGAAAATGAGAGCAATAAAGGTATGTCAGGAAGGGAGGAAGAGATGGAGGGATAATGAAAGGCTTGAATGCTTACAGTCTATCCCCTTCCCCCTCCACTCAAAACACATTGCAGTGCCGGTGAGGCAACATATGATTTCCAGCTGTGTAAAGCCACAAATACTTGTATGGTTTACAAATATTTGCCCAAGAAAAATATCCTTGCAGGGCTATCCTTGTTTTGTCCTCATATTCAAATGAACTACTTCTTAAAAAGAAGCTTTTCTGAGACAAATCTTGGGCAGGACACGTATCCAGAGTGAGCAACGCCCTTGATGGGTGTTTTCTTCTTTTGCAGCCTTGTCAATGCTGCTGTAGGTAGAAGATCCGCAGGCAGAGGGATACTCAACAGGCAGTCAAGTCAACAACCAGCCCAAAATGACAGCCTTGCCTCAAGTGAGAGCACGGGTTACTAACAACCTTTTATCAGAAGACCTGGGGATCAACAGGACCAAAAAGTCTGGCTGTTTCTGTAAAGGGATACTCGTGCCATGGAGCTCTTTCAGAGTGTATTCGGCACCCTTTATTGGGCACAATCTCTAGGCATTGAAAAGTGCTGGTTGCACGTTCACCCCATGTAAAACCAAGTTCTGTCCTCTTGGTTCAGATTAACATCTCTCCAGTGATGTCCACAGCTGATGTTCCCAGCTGGATGTAAAATAAGGACGATGCCAGTGTAGATGCCTCATGGCTGGGGCAAGAAAAACACAGCTCTGCTGCAGACTGCTCAAGGTTGATCATGGTTGATCTCAGGAGGGATTTATAGACCCCTTCCAGCAGGGCAATAGCTATCCTGAAAGGAGTTGTATACACTCACAGGTATAAAAGGAACCATAGGAGAATCCATATGTGGCTGTAACATACATTTTATTTATCTTACCCAAGAGTGAACAGAACTGAGATTGGAAAGACGCAATCAAGGCTTGGTGGATTTTCATTTGCTTTCTACTGCCAGCTCCTGTCAGAGTGAGTGTCTGTTGGGGAGGATGAGGGGAAGGGGAGACGGGCATTTCTGAGAGCAACAGCTATTGCATTAATGACAGTTAAATGTGTGAATTGCCTTGTCCTCACCAGCAAGAGCTCTGGGTGATAATACTGAAGTGAGTGTTAAATGCATTCATGGACAATTGCTATGGGCAGCCAACAGCTCTTGCAGAGGTTAATATCAGGTGAAGCAAAAACCCCACCTGTCCAGTTAAACTGCACTGGCTCAAGTGACCCCTCTCTGCTTTCAGAATAATGGAAAATTTTACCTCTAGGTAGGGCAGGAACTGGATATAGCCATGAGACTGATAGTGATGGGTGGAGGAGGGTGACACTCCTCATCCGATATCCTGGTGCTTCCCTTCCACTGATGCAGATGACATCAAGTAAGTGCCGTTTAAGCAGGCTTTTCGGTTAGTGCGTTGGTGAAATTCATCTGAACCACTTTGGATTTTGTTCCGGGATGAGATAAGTTGATCTATGGTTGACATCTGTATTTACTTAGATGATTTCAGTGTTCTTGCCTCCCAGTTCCCCTTTGGCGAGGAAGGGGTGATAATGCTGCCTAATCCTAGTCCAAGAGAGTCCAGTCTCTCAACTGGTATGGGTAGCAGCGAGTGCTGTGGGAATCCTATTATCTTATGGTAAATAGTAACTCCTATAACATTGTTTTGGAAAGCTCTATCTTTGTCAAATTAAGTCTCAAATTCTGATCAGTTTATTTGCATTTACCTTTTTTTTTTTCCCCCAGCAAGTCTGCTTGACTAGTCTTTCCAGATATTTGTTTTACATTTCTAAAACATTTCCAAAACATTTCCAAAACATTTCCAGGCAAAAGAAAAGACTGGCGTTTAATTGCACATCAATAAATTGTACA
The DNA here is from genome assembly GCF_964195595.1 of Calonectris borealis. Taxonomy (NCBI): domain Eukaryota; kingdom Metazoa; phylum Chordata; class Aves; order Procellariiformes; family Procellariidae; genus Calonectris; species Calonectris borealis. The sequence goes on along the minus strand of NC_134313.1, from coordinate 169,208,202 downwards.
CTGAAAACTTCCACAAAATCAAAGTAGGGCAAATTCTTCCCAGCCTTTGTATAAAGTCTTCTGGCATTGTTGATAACTACATTTGTTGAGATGAAACTATATGAGTCTTTCCATTAAATTTGAGCCCATGCTCTTTTTTATGAATTAAGAGAAGGAAGACATATCTGAAGAACCAGTGTTTATAGGCACTTGACTGCAACCGAGGTCTATGAGTACAGCATTTAATTAACTCACCTGCTACATCAGTGATTGCGATGGGCCAGATGGAACATTGCTGCACACTGGGTTGCATAGGGGCCCACTGGATTTGTTTCTGATCCCTGAGTATGACCTTGCAATTCTTTGGATGTCTAAATGGTCTGGCCTTAAAGTAGCAAACAGGCTGGAGACTGCTTGGTTTGCACAGGAAAGAGGTTGGTTAATCTTGAATTGTTAAGTCCTATTCTTCATTCTATCGTTGGCAACGTGTCCACAAAGCAGGACATGCTGTCACAGAAGGAAATAAAGAGATGGATGAATGTCTTTGTGGAAGAGCCAAATGGTTAAGTGAGACAGGTGGCCGCAGACAAACAAAAATTATGGCTAATGATCAAGCCAGGTACCAGCCAGAGTCAACAAACTCCATACTGGCTCATTCCAAATTTAGTGTCTAAACTTAGCAGGGCACCCTGATGTGCATGTAAACTTCCAAACTCTTCCTCTCCTGGAAAATGTTTTCCCGTCTCTAATTTCATGCAGCAGACTACATTTCCAAGAGCAGCATTGGTGACATGTTTGAGAATTTCAATAGCAGAAAAAAAAGGAGAGTATCTTATCTGATTATTCCAAAGTGCCTGTATTAAGTAATATCAGAAGCTCAAAACTTCTGATGGAGTTTCAGCTTCTATCCGTTGTTACTCAGCCCTTTCCCTTTTGTTCATCTGATAGCATCCTTAACTCTTTCTGGTAAAGGAGATTGATGCAAACATCCCGCCTCTCCGACAGACACCCAGGAAAGGATGCTTCTGAACTCATGGTTCATCCTGAGGGCACCTACATTGAAGGAAAATATTTCTGTTGCATAAGGAGGTTAACACTGGAAAAGTTGTATTTTTGTAGGCAAAATTGTATTTTTATAATGAAAGAATGCCTCCTTCTCTGTGTTACCATTTCTTTTTTTTTTTTTTTAATTATAAAGAACATTATTACATATAATTTGATTCAGAGTAGAGACAGGTTTATACACTGTAAATGTTTGGAGAAAACACTTGGCTCATTTAAATCTGATTTCCTGGCTCATTTAAATCTGATTTCCTCAACAAAACCCAGTAACTCCCATTTCAAGACAAAAAGCCAATTCCTCTGTCAGCTGGACTTGACTATTGCTTTTGCTTGTAGAATGACACCCCTTTGCGGTGTAGTGACCTCAGGCGACATTAACACACCTCATACCGGTGCAATTTGTTCCCAAGTTTAAGGAGATTGATCTTCTTTCCTATTGCATAGTTCTAATGTCCTCTAATTCTCCCTTTTCCTTTAAAGATTTCTTTGCCAGACCCTCCTCCATAAGACTTTGCATAAACCACCAGAAACTCAAACCCACCAGCAAACAAGAGAACCCCGAGCTTGCCCTTTACCCTGCAAATGCGCACGTTTTCTTTACCAATCCCAGGAATCCCAGGGGTTCCCCGCACACTAATAAAGGTAAGTATGTACATAAACATTGGCTAGGGCGGGGGGGTGATGAGGTGTTAAGTGGAAATTTCTTTACTTAGCAGTGTTGATTTGTGAGTCTTAGGGGAAATATGCTAGGGGCCTCTATGAAGAGGCTCTGGATTGATTTTACTCTTATCCCCTTGTGTCAACCAGAGTCGTAATAAATAAATAATAATAATGATTATATTTTTTGCTCTGTTATAGCACTATTCATTTAGAGAGCCCAGCATCTGTGAAAAGAATCATTGCGCTCTCCATTTAAAACATTTATCTGTAGTTTCGCAGCAAGCTATTGAGGATAAAGCCTAGGTCTCTGCATCCTGAAACGCTGGACTCCAGGCAATGAGGGAGTTATTAAGACGAGGCTGCCTGCATTTAAATAAAACTTATCATGCATACTTCAGCTATTGAAACCCAGGCTGGCTGGAATGCTGGGGTTAGCCAGATTACATTTCATACATGCACGCCTGACAATTTCACTTACCTAATTCCTACATTCAAAGAAAAAAATATGCCGGTGCCTCTTTCGCACAACAAATGGATCCTATTAACTCAGAATAGCTTTGGTTTTAACTTTATAGTTTCAGGCTTCCTGGTAGTGTATTGTAGGGTTTATACCTCAGTTCTTCATGGTGAAGTAAAAATATATGGCCAGGTTTTAGATAGGGCATGCTGTTTCCTTTTGGGGAAGGGGGTTATGTTTGTGCATTTGAAAAAAGTATAAATATTTATGCGCACAGTTTCAGTGATTCGAATTGGCCAACTCTCTGGTAGGTCAGAAGTTCAATTCAGAAATCATCTGAGGTTCGAGCTTTCATGTCTCGGGATCTGTTTGGTATGAAATGGACTGAAATTTTCCCTATGCTGGTCCCCACCCATATCCTGGTGAGATTAATCTGGTTCATATGCCTCTGCACTGGCCTGGGTTCTCAACCCCTGAGAATGTGCTTTCATGTTTAGAAAAGATTAGCAAAGAGGTTGAGTTGGGTCAAGTTAACAGTGAGACAAGATTGTCCCTGTCCAATTCAAAGGCTATCTCAAATTAGTTTGTCCTCCTGGAGCCTGCGTCCAGGGATGCAGCTGGAGATGAATGGAAGTAAATGGAATTTACCCACATTTAATACCACACAGATATTGTTTCTTTAAATGTCCCACCATGAAGATTGCAAAGATAGGACAACTCTTCTGACTTCTTCACTCTTCATCTGCAAAGCAAGTGAATTTACTTGTTTTGTTTCATTGCAGAACAGGCTCACCCTGCACTCCTGAGTCAAGACCCTGGGGGGGATGTGGGGTAAAGACCACTGAAATCCCAAAGCTAGAACAGGCTTTGCCTGTAGAAGTGATGCCTTCCTTGCTTTTGGGATCTTCTCTGCCCTCCTCAGCAACTCTTGCATCCCCCGATGGTGGTGTGTGCCCTCAATTTGGGAAACTTTGCTGAGTTGCTGTGACTCCTGACTTAGACCAAGTGGGAAAGAATCAGGCCCTGAATCTACACAACCATTATTCGATTCCCTTTAACAAAGTGGAAGGTTTGCTAAGCATTAGGATATGGAGGGACCCCAGCTGAGCTACTCCAAAAGGAGTTGATTTTTCAAAATACAGGGAATATCTGAGAAACAGACTTAAAGTCTCTCCTCTTCAGATCCATGAATGGCCTGACAGTCCCAAACTTCTGAGCTACATTTTCTGCCTCATTTTTTTCAAGGTCAGTTACCAAACACTTAATTTCCCCTAAAAATATTGCTTCTGTAGGTTGTAACACCCCCTTTTTACCTTGCCATGATGGAATGCATCCACACAACTTTTCATTTCCTTCTTTTTTTAAAAAGAGAGCATATGTCAAATAAAAGCAGCTGAAATTAGAACAAACCATGCCACAAAATTACCTCTTCCTTTTCAACTCCTGCTTTGTTCATAAATTTCATTGCATGGGATGTTTTCAATTTTCATTGCTTTCCTTCTGTGTCAGAATGGAGATGGTTTTGCATAAATAGATAATTCCAAACAAATGGGAAACATTTCTCATCCTGCTCTAGCAAATATTGGTTTCTTCCAAAGTATGGTAAAAGGCTGGAAGGGAGGATGAGATGGATCATAAGCCAAAGGCCTGCTGAACAGACTGTGGGATCTCCTCTCTTAGCTCATTAAGCCTCACAAAACAATCCTTTCCTGAAAGCCATCAAGAGTAAAACTCCACCAGTTCCACCGTGGCCAGGCTTCCCCTTTTGATTTCCATGGATAACTCCATTCCTGTGGCTGGTGAGTTCTTCTGAAGAATAACAAATAATGGCTTCATCTGCACTAGTAAACTAAACAGAGCTAAGCTCTGGCTCAGGCATTTCTCTGGCTCTGAAACCAGCTAAGCATGGTCTGCCCACACTGAAATTATTAAACTTCCATAGTCTACAAAATGGGGTGTCTGCATCTGAATTGTCTATGGGGAAATGGTCCCTGGACGGTGCTAATTTCTGAAGCATGCCTGCTTGGGAGTGCTTGTTGGTCTGGGACAAAACCATGCTGGGGACTTTGCAGTAATTTATCCGTCTGAGGGATTGAATTCCAGGGCCTGGGAATGCTCCCTGGTGCTAATCTTTTTAAATTTTTTGTTGGCAAGATGTATCCAAAGTGTCCTCACAGCACACTAATGGGGGAAAAACTTCTTCTACACTCAGGTTACACCACTGTGGTTTATTTTCTCATTTCACAGGTGATCTGTGGATGAACCAAACAGTGAAGCTGTTCAGAGAAAGCAGAAACAACCTGGCTGAGTCCTATCAGCAGCTCATTGTACCTTCTATGGCCAATGCCAACTGTTTTGAGCAATGACAACCAACTTCACTTGTTAACCAGCTGTCTCTGGAGACCCATTTCTCCTGGATACTGGCTTCTGGGAGCCATGCAGCTCTCCCAGCTCTCTTCTCTGTTGTCCTCTACCTTGGACTACCTTTTGAGCTGGGGCAAAGCATTTGCAACCCATTTCTGAAGCAGGAAAAGTGAATTTTATTTTTTTTCTTTTTTAAATTTTTATTCCCAGAGGAATATCTGTGTTTTAGTGATTCTTCTGTCTCTGATTTTTAACCGAAGGACTGATATCAGAGCAACACTCGCTTCTCATTCGATCCAAGATGAAAACAGAAAAATAAGAAAAGATCCCCAAAAACCTCCTCCAGCCCAAGCGCTGGAAGGGCGCCAGGGAATGTGGGGAGGACCGGGCTGTGGGGTTGGAGGAATGCAGGCCTTCCTATCTCTTTTCCCAAACATTCCCTTCTGCAGCAGACTAAATATTTTCACATGCTGCTGCTGGAACACCCAGGTTCATGGTCAAACAGAGGCGTAGCGAGCAGGGACGGCTTCGCGCTCCCGGGGCGATGGTCCTCATTACAGCCTGGCCTGGGGCCAACTGCCTGGCACGGGGTATCGCGTTGCAGTTTCTCTTCCTTCATCCAATGTTTTTCAGGCTTTCATCTCCTTTTGTGGTTTTTTTTTTTTTCATTGCACTACTCTATTTTCACTGTGTATTACTTGGTAGCAATCGATTTCACCCCACTGTTCAGTGGGTTTTGTTGTCCTCAGTGCATCTGGTGGGGAAGGAGCCTCTAGGAAAGTCATTGTGTGACCTTAGAAAAGGCCGTGCCCCACATATGTCAGGCTTCTTCATCCGTAACACTTGGCTGACCGCAATTATTGCAGCTCCAGGAGTTCGAGGTGGGTCACTGTCTGGGAATGGGCAGAATGAAGTTTGTATTGCAGCGCCCTGCTAAAGGCTTCTTGACATGGTCCTGGGCAACTCACTTAACAGCTCTCACCCACCTTGTGGGATTGAGATGAAAGTGGTTTCCTTACTTTATAGAGGATATTCTAGGGCATATTTATTTATGATTGTGAAGTGCTTCAGTGTTATATGGAAAGAGGCAGAGAGGTGTTGGAGAAGCCTGATCACAGCCTCTCTTTAGGCATGACCAGAACTGACCCTCGGTGATGAGCTTTACCTCCTCATGTGGGATTCAGCTAGTGTATTCACCACATAAAGGTAGCTAGTTATATGTGGGCTGAGTGTCTCTGACCTCATTATAATTGATGGACACCTAGTTAATAAAGTTAAGCTGTACATCTCTCCCTAAAGCAAAGAACTACATTTTGTCAGCTGAATTTGTCTCTAGACTCCGCTGAATAAAATTACTAACTTTGCACCATCCACCTAAGATCCATAAGGAGTTTTGGTCTCTTGTGAGATTCAGTTGCCCAGATACAGATGTTTGGGACCATTTAAAATACCCTGGGCTATTCCATCTGGACTCCTGGTACTTGCCAGAGGGGAGGAGATTTCCTATAGATCCTCTGTTGTATCTGCAACCCCCATGTAGATGACTTCACTAATATAAGGTATTTCAAATTACATTAGGTACCAAAGTATAGGAAACAGAATCTCATCACTAGGGCATATGCAGACACTATCCTGTGGACACATTTAGGTGTATGTGTCTATACAGTAACTGCAATGCAGTGTTAATATCAAAACAATAATGACCGGGATCTTTTTGGACAATGCATGCTCAGTAAGGGCATGACTGAACAGTTTTGGAAATCCTTGGTTTTACATGCAGCATCTTACAACACATTGCATACTTTACTGAAAGAGTGGTCAGGCCTTGGAACAGGCTGCCCAGGGAAGTGGTGGAGTCACCATCCCTGGAAGTATTTAAAAGACGTGTAGATGAGGCCCTTAGGGACATGGTGTAGTGGACATGGTGTGTTGGGTTGACGGTTGGACACGATGATCTTAGAGGTCTTTTCCAACCTTAATGATTCTATGATTCTATGATTCTATGATACCCTCTTCTGGAGGCTCAGCAGGATGTGTCTCGCTGCCTAAAACAACTTCAGACACTTGCATTTAGGCAATGAACTGTCATCTGGAGGAAAATGCCGCTCCAGACTAAGACACTTTTATACTTCCAAATATCAGCGTCTGTGTTTAAACCAGATTTCTGAGCTCCCCTCCCTTTATCCAGTGCCCCAGTGGAGAAGTAGTCTTGTTTTGTTTGGAGGGCTTGGCACTCCTTGCACCTGGGGTGGATGGCAATGCAGTGCTCAGTAGTCCCTTATGACTACAGATGATGGTCCCCCACTTTCAGCCAGACTTTTCTAAGTCTAGCCTACTCTTCTCCCTCTCCCCAGGATATGTATTTGTCCCTTAATTTAGTGACGAAGAAAGGTTTCCAGAATTTTTCAGTAAGATAGATACAAATTTTCCTAACACAAGTAACTCACTTCCCATAGTAAAACTGAGTTCCCGCTAGGAAGGGACCAGGGAATTCAGGTAGAAAGACTTTCCATCTAGTGAAACTTTGTCAGCAAAGAGGTGTTACTGTGACTTTACATGTAACCTGGTAACTGTCACCTCTTTCAGGACTGTTGCATTGGCAGATTTCCACTGATTTGTTTCTGGCAAACCAACATATATTCTGTCCCAAGATATATCTGGATGGTGCTATATTATGCTATATACATAACATAATCTGAGGCCATTATATCTTCCTCTGATGCACAAGGCATTGGCCACTCTCAGAGACAGAATGTCCCACTAGATGGACGACTAGATAGCCAAATATGTGGATGATATATTTGAAGTCCTGAAGTCCATCAAGGTGGGACAACATCCCATGATAATCATTGACATAGAAGAGGAAAATCTGAGTTTTCACAGCATGCTTTCTGTATTTGCCAGAGGGGACATTTGAAATCAGGGACCTTCTTTTTCCACCGCCCTCCTGTGATGTTTTCCTAACGCTTGTGTATCAGGAAAGGAGAAAAGTAAAATAAGAGCACATTTTGGGTTTCCAGGTATTCTTGTCATAGGGTCATTTATGTTAGGATAGCGTTTTTAGGTGGGTTTCTTTACATTCCTGTAGCCTTTTTTCATTGTAGCTCTATAACCCTCGAAGAGACTTGTCGCCTGCTAAGTAGTCTGAATGATTTTCTCTATATTTCTCACAGCTCAGACACTCACCCTGAAACTCAAAAAACTTTGTGTGTGCCCGTACCAAACTAGGAAGGCAAATACTTTTGAATATTGTAAGCTTTGTCTTTGTGGTGCATGTTTGCATACACGCATGATTTACTTTCATTTTTCTATGGAAAGGAGATCTCTAATAGTAGCATTAAAGGAAAAGCAGTGTAGTGGGGTATGATCATGAGTTGAAACATTTGAATTCTCTACTTATCCTTATCATAGTCCTGTTATGAAATGTTCAGAGAAACTTTAAAGGCATGTCTACTTATCAATTGAAGATAGATTTGTAACTACCATAAAGTACCTGTATTAGCTGAATCCAGATGGCACAGGAGGTGGGAGTTATAAGGATACAGTTATTTAAGTTTATATGAGAAAACAGATGACATGCCTAGGAAGGTCTGTGTTGTTACTGCTAGCATTACTGCTAGATAAAAGCTTTGCCGTCTGCGTAACCTTTATAATTGTCCATGGTAACTAATGCCACCAGATTAGCACCACCATTTGTCAATCTGATGGAGCACTAGTGGCTCCATCAGAAAGCACATGGACATATGAGACCAAATTTTCCACAGAGGAGAGTCTGAAAATCCTTGAACAATTGCTGGAGCTCAAAAGTTGTCACACTCCATTACATGCAATTCACCCCACACCCATTTTTCTTTCCACATTCACATTTTTTGCATTTTTTCTCCTCTTATTTTCAATCTGTTTGCTATTTCCTCCATGTTCCCATTGTCAGAGCCGAGCTCTGGAAAAGGGGAACATTTCCCACTGGTTCTTCCTGCGCTTGCTCGGGACAGAAGCGTTCTGGCTTTGACTCCTCTTGGGAGGACATTTTATCTTAAGCAAATATTGAATTTCTGGGATTAATATACCAGCTGGTTAGGAAATAAAACAAACCAGTTCCAAGAAGCATTTGCTTACTGATAGCAAGCAAGATAGAGTGTGTTGATTGGTCTTGATGACTTCTAATTATAGAAGACCAAATTATAAACATTAGTAATCTGCAAATTTGAAATCAGTACTTTAGCTAGCCCGCTAAGTCAATACAACTATAGTGATTTGCAGTAGCAAATGTCCTAGGCTCAGCCTTCAGGGTTATTTAGGTACCTTACTCCTAGCTAACTGCAAGGAATATTGAGCATGAGAATTAAAGCCAGATACAGACACAGACACAATTCCTGAATGTGCCATCAAGTTGAACTTAAGTGAAATCCTGATGCAAAGGTAAAATTACCAGACTAAAAATAGGTGTTCTGTTTACAAAAGCTAAAGTTTTGTTCCTCATATTGCCACAAAGCTTTTTATAAACTCTAACAAACTGTTTCACCTTTTTGAGGGTGGTCTTCCCATCTATGAACAAAAGCAAGAAGCGTCTTCCTACCTTACATATTCATGCCATGAATAGGTTTATTATGACAGTGATCCTTGTATTCTTATCGCTGGTTTTGACCACCTGAGTTTTCCTGGCTTCTAGTGGGAGTTAAGCCTGTAAAATTCACTGGACTTAACAGACAGCAGCCACAATTCCTCTCGAGTTGCCTAATTAAAGTAAAGAGGACTGGAAGAGTGTTTTTCTCTACAGCCATAATCTCTCTCACATTTTATTCTGCTTTGATTGTATTGGACACAAGTGGCCTGTGAAAGTCTGTGCTGGGCCGTATGGCAGGCGACAGGCTTTGGCTATGGCTGGGGCTAGGGAGTGAACATACCTTGCAGCAGACTCCACAGAGGTCAAAAAAACTTGCAAAGTCCTCTGCTCCCTTGTTTGAGTAAACCCTGCCTCTAACATCCAGGGAGCAGCCGATGGGATCTCATCAAGCAATTGTGCCTGACCGGTGGGGCTATGAAGCCCAAGTAAGACCACATCACCACCGAGGTGGGAAGCACAGGTCTAGTTGAGTTGGGTCATAAAGCAAGGACCATTCTGAAAGTCTCATGTGTAACATACAGGTTTTGGTGATATTTCTGCACTGAACTGGAAAAATGATATCTTACCACAGAAAATCTAAAGCACTCAGAGTTAGGGATGAGCTGGGATATTAAGCTCTGTGCAGAACTAGCACATTTACATGGCTCGGAGAAGTTCAGAAACTTTGCTCCACCTTCCCCCATTATTTTTCAACATTTCACACCATCTTTACAAAGTGACCAACCTCTTATTAATTTTGGCCAGGTAGTCACAAGTAGGAGGAAAATAATGACCGGACCCCTATTTATTTTATTACTTCAGTTTATTAAAGAAATAGCTTTTTTTTTTTTTTCTTTTATGATGAAGTATTTAAATATTTGGAGGAATAGGCTGGGAAACTGGAAGCTAAGATGTTGACTGAATACAAGACATGATGGTCGGTCAGTTTATCTTATCTCATGAATTTGTTTGCTTAAGATCCTCTTGATTTTATTTAATTTAAGAACAGAAATCGACTTTTGGCACACTGCAGCATCTAGACAATGCAGGCAGGCTTGATGTATGGCTGAAAATCTTTGTCACAAAAGCTCCTCTAAAAATTGCGGATGTCTACAGTGTAATCACCAAAGGTTGAGATGGTCCCTCATATATCTCACTGTAGAAAATAGAAATAGGTACTTTAGGATTAGATTAGTTTGATGTCAGACATCAGCTTTAGTGTGCCCTCAACTCCAGTGATTAAACTGAATAGATCTCCCCTGGCTATAACGTGAGTCTCTTGGATGACTGTCTCGGACGGTCATGACTGCATTGTAGAGTCTCTAAAGTTAAGTGAAAAAATGCTACTCTGAACTCTATTTTAGCGTGAATTTCCTTCATGCTAAAAGAAGTGTTTGGCATGAAAGCTTTTAAAGTCTTCTGATTTCCAGAAGATTTCCAACCTCAGAGCAGAGAGACAGCTAATGAGTGGATGACATCGGGGAAATAATATTCTTCACATTCCTCAGTTGGTAAACACAAACTGTTTCCTAGGCAGTATGAAACCCTGTCGCTGCACTGAAATACTTATTCATTACACTAATTGTCACCTGTTACGGTTTTACTTCAAAGTTTCACAGTGCACTTTGGAGAGCAGCTTCTTTTTGAACTAAAGGCCTTACATACACAGAAAAGTTGTCATGCAATCATGGAGCAATTCTCCTTATTGGCTGAATGACTATAATTCCTTCCATGAGCTGTAAAGCTACACATATGGCTTTACTGCTTCAGAGTTATTTTAATAAGGATTCCCCTTAGGGCTGTCCAGACAGCAGATGGCATCGTACGTGAAAATTAAACTCCTGAACTGAGGCTCCAAACCTATTATGAGGCTTATAAAATACACCTGGAGGCTTTAGGTGAAGTGGGAAAGCCAGGAGGTTCTCAGTGCAAACAGAGATTGCTGAATGCACAGATAGAAAAGGTCCCTTTTTATTTCCCAGCACTAGTCCAATGACTGACTTGTCTCTGACTTCTTTTCACGAGTCCCAGGACAGAGCTAAACGCTCCCTCATTTCTTGAGCTGCCGGTGCTTTGTGCCATATAAATTTCAAGACAAACCACTCATTTTTTTTTGTAGTTGCTGCTTCAGTTCTGTTTTAGTTGCTGGAGGGCAGATGTGGAGTTGGTTAATAAACAAAAATTCTGTAGTGATATTGAAAGTTTGCCCTTCCACACAAAACCTAAAGAGTCTGGGAATAAGCAAATAAATACTAATATCTCAGGTGATACCTGAGTCCATCAGCAGCAGAAAGTCTGCAGTGTCCTACAACATTTTCTCATCCAGAAATGCTTTTCTACCAACCTCTGTGTCCTTCCACTTTGTTGCAGCTCTCTTGGTTATGGTTTCTGGGTTAAGGTAGTGGTTAAGTGTAAAGAGTGGGAGATGGGCAGGAGCAGACATTAGATTATCTGCCCAGGCCTTCAGATTGTTTGCAACGGCTGTGACAGTAGGTTTATGAAATGATCCACAATCAATTGTTCTTTACATATTGCAGGAATTAACAGTAATATGAACAAAGGAGATGTCTCAGAGTGCTGTGCATTGCAGTGAAACCCCTCTGAAAACTGTAGAAGAGAAAAAAGAAAAAAAAAAAGAAAAGAAAAAAAAGGAAAAAAAAAATAAAGAAAATGCTGAAACCACCTATTACTTATCCTGCCTCCAGCCATCTCTCATGCAAACCAACAAAACATTCATGTGATGATGGAGATGTAGAATTTAATTTTCCTACCACCACTTTTACAACCCACTCTGGCCCCAAAGCCTACTACAAATGGTATGATGGAGCTTGTTCTTCAAAGTAGAGGAAGTTGGTAATCCAGGGTGGGATTTATCTCACAGATTAAGATTCCTAAATTGAGATGCCTGCACATGAGAAAGTGCAAATCCAAAATGTGGTTGCCTACAGCTGAGCTAATTCACCGTAACTCCTTTCATGGTTGATGGAGAGAATTAAACACTGCCTATATGTGCACTAAGTATCTAAACTCTCATGGTAGTCAGTGGAGATCGAGTCTCAACAGTCAGACATCACTATTGCTGTGGTACTTCTAGTAACCACAGCACATTGCAGAACATAGTATAATGTAACTGCTTTGCAAGGTAAGGGACCGCTAATAGGGGCAGTGATGTACAGGGCTTCATTCTACATAATTTTTAGGAGAAGAATTAGGATGTGGTATCCACACTTGCATGTCCTTATGTACCCCAGGTTTCTGAGCTCTTCATAAAACCAGGGTTTATCTGGGACACTGGCTATCCATATCCATCGCATAGCTATGATCTTTGCTCAAACACAGAGGTGGCTAGTATCATGTAAGCGTCGCACGGTATCCCTCCTGACCTCCAGGTTTCCTCCCCACAGGGGTGAGGACAGCCTATAAATCCTCTGTCAGTCTGCCAGATATGACATCTGTGAGGGTGTCTTGGACTCTTTCAAACGGCATTAGGTGGTTGTATTTAGACAGGTGAATTGAGACCCTACGTGTGTTTAGCAGTTGCTTGCTAGACTCTGTTGGCTGCCTTGACTAGCCCTCCACTGGCTATAATGTGAGCCCAGACTCCGGCTCATTTGCAGACACCTACATGCAAACCCAGTATTTGTCTTGCTCTTTGAAATCAATCCCACACCTGGCGTGCCATTGGAGCTGCTCTTGCTCAGGTGAATTGGGCTCTTGCTTAACATCCCTATCAAAATATTTCCTGGAAACACGGGAAATGAGAATTATTCTCTCATAGATTGAATGTCAGTTTGCAAAGTGCATTGGGGTACATTGGAAGAAACAGTGTTATATAAAGAAAAGGCTCATCCACATCCACAAAATTTTATAGTGGTCCTGAGCTGTCAAGACCTGTGCCAGCTGTTGAACAGAAGATGTGCTTTTAAAATGTTCTTGCCTAGTCTTGTGGGCATGTAAATATTCCCACTTACAAAAAGTAACTCTCCAAGTATTCAGAGAGCATCCCTGCCGCAGGTTTTGTGTAGACAAGATGCAGCACACTGCCTCTTTGTGATGGATGTGATTTTCAGGGAAGGTATTTTTTTCTTCTTGCAAGAGACATTATTTCCAAAGACATCTTCAAGAAGAAGGATAGTCCATTACAAATAGCTGAACAAAACTATCTAGGGTTCTCTTTCTCTCACCTAGCTTTGGGTAACTACAACAGAGTTATCTACTGCTGAGCCAGGCGTTCTGAGCTCCATTTATAGTCAACAAAGAGAAGCAGCCACTTTTAGATGTGATTCATCAGATCTGTTTTAGACTTCTATTTTAGGAGAGAATGAATCATAACCTCAAGTATATTGACCACCTCTTCATTTAATCCAAAGGGAGCAAAGTTCAGCTTTAGTGGTTAGTTCAGCTGCAAAAGTCTTTCTCTATATTTGGTTAAATCAGTCCCACTTCCAATGTAGTGGCTTGGCCAGAACAGTCCCACAGTATATATGCTTTTCCCAACATCCCAACAAAAATCTTCAGAACAGAGATTTATCTACTGTTCGTGAGTTTTGGGAGTGTGTGTGGTTTTGTCCACAAATGATTTCCCTGTGTGTGAGTCCAGGTGGATGTCAGTCTAGGAGGGTATCATAGATGCCTTTACTGTTTCCAGAGATAAATTGGGAACTGCAAGAGCCACCTGGTGCATAGTATGGATAATAGCTGCCGTATTTCTATCAATGGTGCAATGGGGATGACTCATTTGGATGCATTTGAACAAACTGGAGCTCCATGTGCTTGGCACCAGCTATCCTTACATTAACCTCTTCAGAAACTTATGTAGTTGCTGTGCCCATGCCAAAGAAAATTCACCGTGAATATCAATGAGGACTTAAGAGATGCCGACAGGTGGTTTTCTAGCCATAAATCCCACAACTCAAGGACATATCTGTCTTTCGGATTGGGACCCACGGATCAGAGGAAATGTTGGCACAGGGCAATTACAGCAACAGCAACAGTAGGGGGATGTAATGGCAGGAATGAGAGACCATTTCTTTTAATGGCTGATGGCTATTTTCAGTAATGCAGTGGTAGTGACCTCAGACAAGAGTTTTACAGAAAAAGCAAAATCACAGATCCATCCTTTTCTCACCATTCCTTCACTACACAGGGAAATTTTTATTCCCTCTTTTAATTATGTCCAGCACAACCCTCCCAAGTGTATGGCAGTGCATTTGGGGATTCTTGAATGAATAAGCTGAAGTGACAGAACAGATAGAATAATGAAATCTGAGGGCACAAGATTGCAGTGCAGATATTTCAAAGGATGTGGTTTGCACAGAGACATTCACTCTGTTTGTCTTGGCGACTTTTTGTATTAGTCTTCTCCACACTCATTACAGTTTACCCTTTATCTTTTATCCCTTAAATATGCCCAGGCTTGACGAGGTAGAGGAGAGGGCATGACAGAAGTGCAGATTTCTACTTAAGCATGATTTTGAATAGCAAGTCTCCCAGGTGAAATAACCATCTTGTCCCCCTAAATATATATATATATAATCAATTTTTATTTTACCATCATGGTGTTGGATGAACCAACTAATTGACTGATAAATTGACACTAATATGAGCAGGTTCATGCTGTAACTCTGAAGAGGCTAAAGTGATCTTACATGGTCCACATGTATTTAAAACTTTAATTGAGGCTAGTCAGTGTCTCCACTGATGTCAATCAAATGGCACATGTTCATAAGGGTTATATTTGGTGATGGGCTTAGGGGGAGTGTGAAAATGAGGCCTTAAAAAGCAACTGAAGGAAAAGGTTTTAAAAAAGAAAATGTTCTCTCCCTGTTCTTTCCCTCTCCAAACCAGACTACACAGGCTGGAGTTAAATTGATGCCTGCCCTCTGTTCCTGGGAGAGCTACAAGGGCTGCTGGGGGTTTGACATTCCCTGTCCTGGAGAAGATAGGCCAGAAACCAAAATGTGATGAAAGATGTTTTTCCTACTTCACATTTGCCTCACACATTTGGGGATTAATGACTCCAGATAGGCTGAAAGAGTTCCTGCAGTGAAAGAGTAAAGCCATGGTGTGTATCTCCTCTCCTTTAAAAACTTGCCAACAAGGTATTTGTATTGGAAATATTGTCATTTACTTAGACGCGCGTGTGTGTGTGTGTGTATATATATATATATATAAATTTTGATCTTAGAAACATCATCATTGTATTTCTCCATTGTGTTTCTCCACAAATTTACCTTCTAATATCTGAAAGGATTGGCTGGACAGTTACAAGGTGACGGTGCAGGTTGTAGACTGCATTTTCTCACAGGGCCCTGGTACAAGGTGAAGGATATGTCCTGGGAATATGGGATATGTGAGATGATCTGAGGGAAAGTCTGTGCTACAGGACTACTGCTTTGTGATGCTCGGTTGCCAACTTTTTTCCTTTCTTCCTCATTTCTCTGTTTGGTTCTGAATGTTAATAGCAGGGCATCGGGGAATTTATTACGTTAACAGGAAATAATGAACATTATACGAACCCATAAAAGCTTATAGCTGGAAACAGGAAAAAGAGAATTGTCTCTCTAGAATGGAAATCAGGTGAAAGGAATCCTCTGAGAGGTCATGTGCATTTTCATTTAAACCAAATCTTCCTTTCAGTTGCCTCCCTCATCAACAACATCTCAGGTGCTGGAAATACATTTTATCATGTATTTCTGCTCTTGTGTACTAGTGAAAATCTGCTGTCACTTCTGTGATGTTATAGGTCATGCAGCCTATAGAGAGTACCCTGAAGAGAAGGACTTGGGGGTACTGGTGGAGGAAAAGCTGGACATGAGCCGGCAATGTGCGCTCGCAGCCCAGAAGGCCAACTGTAATCTGGACTGCATCAGAAGAAGCGTGGCCAGCAGGGCGAGGGAGGGGATTCTGCCCCTCTGCTCTGCTCTGCTGAGACCCCACCTGCAGTGCTGCATCCAGCTCTGGGGTCCTCAGCACAGGACAGACATGGACCTGTTGGAGCAGGTCCAGAGGAGGCCACGAAAATGATCAGAGGGATGGAACACCTCTGCTGTGAAGAAAGGCTGAGAGAGTTGGGGTTGTTCAGCCTGGAGAAGAGAAGACTCCGGAGAACATCTTATTGCGGCCTTTCAGTACTTAAAGGGGCTTATAAGAAAGATGGGGACAGACTTTTTAGCAGGGCCTGTTGCAACAAGACAAGGGGGAATGGTTTTAAACTAAAAGAGGGGAGATTTAGACTAGATATATGGAAGAAATTTTTTACAATGAGGGTGGTGAAACCCTGGCACAGGTTGCCCAGAGAGATGGTAGATGCCCCATCCCTGGGAACATTCCAGGTCAGGTTGGATGGGGCTCTGAGCAACCTGATCTAGTTGAAGATGTCCCTGCCCACGGCAGGGGGTTTGACTAGATGACCTTTAAAGGTCCCTTCCAACCCAAACTGTTCTATGATTTTAAGCATCATGTAAAATGACATATTTGCATTTGTTTCAAAGCCATGTGCCTTTACACCAGTGAAAGTATAAGATCCAGCATGAACCAATGCAAAACCATGAACCAATGCAAAATCGCAGACAAGTCTCACACTTTGGGACTCACACTGCTGGCTTCTGCTTTACACTCCCTGACGAGTAAGGCCAGGCTGTGCACATTTGCAGATCCACACCATGGCCTTGGACAACCAACTCAGTTGGGGAATCATGGTGTGGGAGAAACTTAAGAACTTATCTGTAAGCTGGGAGCACATTACATCACAGCTTCCCGCACTCAAAGATGAAATATCAAAAGTCTCCCTACCTTCAGCTTGCTGTGCCCTTAGTGTACAAAGTCCTAAAGAAATCAGGCTGGAAGAGACCCACACGTGTTATGGAGTCCCTACCTCTCATAACTGCAGAAACTTTTATCTGTGTCTTTCTTTCCTGACACTGTCCTGACTGGTCTACCAGCACCAGTCAACTGGCTAAGCCCTCAATGGCTCAGTAACTGGCTCTAATGCATTGTGATTGTTGATGCTGAATGGATTAGATGAGGAAAATTTTTAAGGTACAAAAAACCTAATTTAGAGTAACACAAATATGAGCCAAACATCCATGTCACTTAAAACAATATAGGCCTTAATTCTTGCACCTCATTTTCTCTTTTGGTAAATATGGATAATGACCTTTCCCTAAGTAACAAGGGAATTTCCAAAGGAAGCATATTTAAGACTTAGGAGGTCCTGTGCTGATGAGAGTCAAGGAAGCACCTTAGACAGACACAACCTGAATTCCACTTTTCTGCTGGGTTTTACTGTCACGTGCAAGCTCTACAATTCCAATTCACTGGAGGTATTTGCTCGAGGGCAAATAATGCAAGCACAGTCTATTTTGACTTTCCACTGGCAGAATTCAGAACAGAGATTTTTCCTTGACACATTTGCGGGACTTGCCAGGAGAAATTCCAATCCCCAGCATACTTTATGCAGCTAAATAAATACCGTAACATGAATAAACATCATTAGTAATTGCTGATTGAGTTCAAGCCCCTCCAGTTTTGTAGGGGAAATGTTTTATTATAAACTTCTGTGAAGTCTAACCTCAGACTTGGTGACTGACTTGAAAAAAAGAATATTTTTTGGCAATGAAAATTGCTAAAAAGTGAATACTTTTCCATCTTCTTTCCTAAGTATACCAAGACTTTACCATTAAAACATGGTTGCTGCTGGGGTGACAAAACAGTAGCAACCCAGTAGCAGTGTTCTGCATTTTTATAGTGCCAACTGCCTAATGGACCCAACATGACCAGAGCGTAGTCCTGTGCATCGTTCACCCTGCTGGAAGGGTTTTGATGTCTTAGCTGTGCTGTAATGAATTTCCCTGTCCTGTATAAATTTGAGGTGGCAAAAATGTCTCCAGTCTGCATGAAATGAAGGTCTTCTAAAGTCTTCTTCTTTAAAAAAGAAAGGATAAGAAAAGAAAGATCTCAGCATATAGTAGCCCAATAGTTAAGTATATGAAATTGAAGATCAAGACATCAAGGCCTTCCTTTGTTTTTATTCATTTGAAAACTGAAACTTTGTCTTCCACATTTCAGATATGTACTCTAACCACCGCACTTCTTGCTGTTTTTTAATATGACTTTTCCCCTTTGTTTTTGATTATAAATTCCAGCCCAGAGCAGTCTGACCTTTCCCAAGAAAGGCTCTGGCGAAACTGTCACACTAGAATTGTAAAGAGCTGTTTGGGGTTGTGTTAAGTGGTGGGACATTACCTTTCCAGAATTTATTAATCTGAATATTAAAACAGAAAGTGGCTCTTCCACTAGTGTAAACATTATGAAAATTGGAAATTGAATTTCCATCCTATGGGAAATTTGGATAATTTCATATTTACAGTCCTTTAAAACAGGAGTGAAAAATCCAAAGGATCAAAGCTTTAATAGAACACAGTTCTAAAAATTTGATTTTGAGGCCAGATGAGCAGGAACCTGTCATCTCCCTGAACTGCTGCAGTGCCTCATGGGAGCTGAAGTTTCCCTTTCTCCATTGGGAGCAGTAGTCTCGCTAGTTTCCAAAATGCACCTTAGCTTTTGTTTGCCATTTTATTTCACGTCAGCTTGAGCTACACAAAAGATTTATTTCTGAGAAAATAATGCTGAACTAGATCCTTTCCCATTTATTTTCATGACAAAAAACCCAACCCAAACCAAACCAAGAAGCAAACAAAATGTTACAACCAAATCCTTTTCTGTAGCCATGATTTCTTTGGGAACATTTAGCTTTCCTAGTAAATCCCATATGTATTCATGTGACCATGGACTTAATTATCTACATTTATATAAGCCAGTCTTCAACTGGTATATTTGGTTTGTCCCAGCCTTTTCTTAATGTTCCCTTTGTCTTTTGTTTTTAATTTTATGTGGTGTAAGATATACACATAATTTTATGTGTTCATCTTGTCACATGAACGGTTCCTGTTTTACCCACAACCACAGATAAATTTATGCCATGGTATAAAAGCTGTTGAAGTCCCATTCAAAGTCAGCCTTGGAGAAGAGGGGCTGTCACAATTCTTCATAAGCCATCATGGTACTTCATAGGCTTGCGTTCATATGTCCTGTATGGAGAAAAAGTAGTTATTTATAGAGAGGTGGAATCAACTACCTCACTGCAAACTCCACTACTATCATCAGTGAGGCTATGCTGGAAAATTGCAGAACCAGGAGCGGTATTTAGAGGATTCCTCTTTACTCTGCTAAACCTGTCTGTCTGGTGCCTGTTGTCAAAACACCTTTGTCTTACAAATGCTCACGCATGAGAAACACAGCGTCTATTCCCAACACGCTCTTCAGCTGCTATGCCACAGCCGACAAGGTGAAAGCAGCAGAGAGTTTGGAGTTCAGCACTCTGACCTCAGGGTAGAAAACAAGAAGAAGTTTTGGACCATCCTCCTAATCTCTCCATTTCAGACGTCCCTGTCACCTCCAGAACCACTTGCAGAAGAAATGCCTGCTGAATTACAGTCATACCATTAGGGAATGAATGCTCAAAGCCCTCAAAGAAAAAATCTTTCTGTGTTGCCTTCCAGTTTGCTCCATGACCATTATAATCTCTGTGTTGCTGCTCATTGTGGCCCCACTTTGGGAAGCTCAGGACTTCCCAACCTGGAGAGAGGCACTTCAAAACTAATAGTGTAACCACTTTTCTTGACAGACTTTGCAGGCAGCAGTTGGCAAGCCTGCCAACACTGGACTAGCAACTGAACCAGAGCAACACTTTTACGTGTTCAGGAATGAATATGATGTGACATCTAGACTTGTTTTTCTTCTAGGGATATCATGACAAATTATTCTGCTCTTGTTTATCTCAGCACAGCCTGCAAAGACATGAAGGTTATTCAAGTCACTCTGGATTTGCTGTGGGACAAAGAACACAGGATGTGGGTAGATCCAGTGAACATATTTTTCAATCAGTTTTCCATAAAATCCACCCCCCCCCGAGATGCACACAAAGAAAATCATAATATTGAAATAGAGCTGGTTGTGAAACTTCCTTTTGTCTTGTGAGAACTTCAGATTTCAAAAGTTTTCCTGTCAAAACTTGATAATTTTTGTAGCCCCGTAATCTGTGAAAAATTCAGGATGGGTCATTTGAGATATTTTTGGTCTTTTAGTCCCTTTATAAATAAAATAAAAATAGAGTAATAACAATGTTAAAGCAAGAGCCATTTGAAAGCAAAATTAAAACATTTTCTTCAAAGAAGCTCAAAGCTGCATACAACTTCAAAAAAACTTTTTTTTTTCCTTTTCTATTTTTTAATGGAATTTTTTTTAACAACTTAAAGGAAATGGCTGCAGCTTGGTGAATCAGGGCTCTTTCTAGGAAAAAAAGTGTTAGCAGAAAATTCTCAGCCAATTCTAATCCACAAATTCCGTCCTTCCTCATTTCCTGAACAAGCAAGTGTGAGGAGGAGAACGAGAGAGAAAAATGCACCATGGGTTGCCAATGAAAAGAAAAGTGCCAGTTTTAGGCTCTTTCTTTTTTTCTCCAGTGACCTATTCTGCTCCTGAGAGCCCCTCGCCCCACTCTCAGCTGCTCTGCAAGGGAAGGGGAGTGGGAGCTGCAAGGATGGACTCCACATGTGGGACAGAAGCAGGTCTACTTGGACATCTTATCAAGAAGGAGTTGTGGAACAGGGAATTAGTAACTTGCTCTGGTTTACAAGAATTTAACGGGGACTTGAACCTCACCTGGCATCTGGATTAATGGCCAGAGCACAAGAACAACCATCTTCTGCATTTTCTGCTCACTCATTGATCATGTTTCTGGGATAGCATAATTTATATTAGAAACTGGTTGCCTCCTCTTTCCCCTCCTATACGTTTGTCCTATTCCTAGCCCAAACTATTTAAAATGCTGTCCCAAAACAAAATAGAAACTTTATTATTAAGCAGTTTTTGAGAAAATGTGAGACGTTGAAAAATCCAATTTCAATGAATTTTCTCTAAAATGCAGATAGGATCCCAGCTATTAACCAGGGCTGGATTCCTTCATAAAACTGTTATGTTTCCACTCCTCAGGACCCCGTCATGTGTCCCAGAACAGGGAATCCAGGATTTCCAGACCACTTAGACACACTGTGATGAAGATGGTTGTCTGTATCCTGGAAACTCAGTCACAGTGAGAACTTTGTTACTCCAGCCATTGATATTTCTGGACCCTTCTGCAAAATGGAGAGAATTTTCCCCAGTTGATCAAAAGCTCTTTAGGTGTCCAAACCATGTGTTGAATGCAGAAGCAGGCTGCCCATCCCTGCGGAGGTAGCTCAAGGTGCAACATGAGGAATCAGGAAGGAAATTACTCTATTGGTGGTGGGAGGGAACCAACCCACACACCCTCCAGCAGAAAAAGTTTGATTTTTCCAGGTTTCTTCTCCTGGAAAAGTCAATTCAGAGGCTATTTGAAAAACAGTCATCTTGTTTGTATTCACGTTCAGTTTAAACTGTGTTTTTACTGAATGCTGCAAATTTTCTGCATCAGACTAATGTCATCATAGAGAACATCTTGCTCTTTTGTTCAAATATTTTATCCCATTGCAAAGATGGCAGAAATTATATCAGCAAAGAATAAAACCAGGGATTTCAATAATTAGTCAACAAAATCCCATCCCCAACAGTTAATATGCCATAGAAATCATTCAGTAACAGATTTGAAAGGAGAAAATGTCTGTACATTAATTTCTGCTTGTTTTCTAAGCTCAGATTTAACACTAAGACAGCCCTTGTGTGCAATAAGACAATGACTGAATCTGTCCACATGATAACAATGGAAGATGAAACCCACATAACTGCACTTGAGTGAAAGTTAAGGGTGTGGGCTAATGCCGACAAGGAGGAACCTGCATCTCCAGAGCATGGTTCAAACCCTGTTAGATAAAGTAGTTTCAGGGAGAGCAGCAACTGCTGAGATCTCAGCTGTGCTATCAGGGTCATGCTCCTTACCTTGGCCCTTCCATTTGGATTACAGAGAACTTGTCCTGCAGACGTATATTAATAGCTCTTTTTTCTCCTAATTTCTGACCAAGTCAAGGGAAAGTACATAGGTTTGAAAGACTTAATTTCACCTGAATTTTTAGAAATATTTTTATCAAACATTCTTAAGAGCATTCCAGTGTTTTTCAGTCTCTACTCCAGTGTGATGGAGGGTGCCCACAACACTGTAAGTACGTTTGATGCAACAAAACATATGGAGGGTCTGAATCCAGAAATTTAAAATTTTAAGATAGCAATTTACCCCAAGTGAGCTGCTATGTGATGGCTGATCTCTTCCATCAGATAACTGCAAGATTCTTTAAGGCAATGAAGCCCTCAGTGAAAGAAATTCAAGCTGCCTTGTCTTTTCTGTAGGGCAGGAGCCTCACAAACCACTTAGCTCATCCTGACTCAGGACTTAAGCCTGGAAGGAGGCAAAACCTGTGGGCTGTTAGGATGAGGGAAACTGGAAACAACCTCTTGCTGTCAGATTTCACTCATTCGTGTTAACCCACACGTTTCCCCAAAGGCTGCAGAACAAATTCCTTCTGTGCAGGAAGTGCTCGGGCTGCAAAGGAAAGTGCTAATCCAGAAGTTCAAAGCTTGTGTGAGGAAATATAATGCTTCCTCCAGAGACTTTTCAGGGGAGAGTGGTTGACCACAAGAAAATAAAAGCTCTTGCAGCTGATCGTAAGCCTGTGCGAGAGGGCTGTTGAGGAGGCACCTAGGAATGACTGCCATTCCCGTTTATGAATCAGCAGGGAGGGAGCAGCCCAGACCAGCTTTTGGGAGATGCCTGGGCTGTCTGCCGCCTCTCAGACCACGGGAATCCTGCAGGGAAACAAAGGGGAGACAGAGGAGTCTGGGGACTGTGGGAATTCACGGCACTATAGATGATGATGATGGCTGGATTGACACAAGTGCTGCGTAGGCATGATGGTGCCTGCAGTGAGCAGAGACCTGAGTTCTAGTCCAACAGTGGTATGTCATGTAAAGGTAAGGCACTTTGATTTTCTTCCTTTTCTTGGTCTTTAAGGACATGAATTTCCTTGATCTATTTCTGTATGATGTCTATTTCAGTGAATCTGACTTTCCTCTGAATTTTCCCACAGGAGTGGGAAGCCATATGGATCCAAATCTAGAGCTCATCCCATTAAGAGAACTTCAGGGTTCATTCATAGCTCCAATAGCTTCAGAGTGATGTCCTCTAAGCACCACCACCCTTCTTAGCACAGAGCTCAGGACTGAGAATTCAAATGTAACTTAAGTTTCTTAAAATCAAAAAAATCACCTAGATGTGTTCACTCAATTTTGGATCTTTTCTGAACTGAGATTTTTCTCGGGTAACTGGTACCACATCAGAATGCTGTTGTGTTTGAAAGCACTCAACAATATGTAACATCAGAATAGAATTGTAATAAAAAATGTCAGGATGAGGCTTTGAGAAATAACCTACCTCACCATTTTTTCCTCCTTCCAGAATAGGATCAGCCCTACCTACAACGTTCTGGATATGTGTTTTCTAACCTGCTAAAACCTTTTGTTCATAGAAGTTTCCCAACAAACTTGACACGTCTACATTGGACAGATGAATCCAGCCCTTGGCTGTTTGAGAAGTATGGTAATACTGTCTAGGAATGTTTTGACTTCACCTTTTTGGCCTGGAAAAGGTGGATGTGTGGAAATGGAACATTTTCTTAGGAACGTAAAGGTCCTGGTGAAGCTTTCTTCATGGAAGGTTTTTCCAGCTGAATTTCTGAGCACAGTGGAAGTACGAGATTTCCCCCAAGAACAGACATTTCCTGCCTGTCAGTGATCTCAGTCGTTTTCTGTGTAAGTCATCCCTGCTCAGGCTCTTCCTCTGCCTAATTCAAATGAATTACTTGAAATTGAATCTCTTGTGGCTTGGGTGAATATTCTATCTACCAACCTGTTGCCTCCTTTTGGTCAATTCTCCTGTGTTGTTTTGTACTGTTTCTTCTCCTGTTTTAACTTTCGTAAATAGAGTCTTGGTTTAAACTCAATGTGGACTGAGCATCAAAGGAATGTCCTTCCCTTTCCTAAATCGTGTATTTAGCTTTAATACAATATGAACAAGGCTTATAGCATGTGGCTTTTGGAACATGAGTCACACCACCTCCAAAACAATTTGTGATGTCCCCTTTGGGATTACACAGGTTGGTCATGTGTTGGCTTGAAGTCTGGGCTGAAACTGTTTCAGCTCAATTGAAATCAACTTTCCAAATGTATTTACTCAGAGTGAGATCCATGAAGTGCAAACACCCCAGGCCTAATGGTGCATGGAAAATAGAAAACACAACTCCTACTCGTTTGCTGTGATAAATGATCACCTCCGAATCCTAATGGCCATGGCAGTCTATCAACATGTTCAGCTCCTACCCAGCACCAGGTGAATGGTGGTGGTGGGTGAGTGTGGAGCTAAAATTATATTGCTGATCTTGGCAGGGCCTGGATAATTTAACAAGCCTGATTAGATACTAAATAAATATTGGCTTTGCAATATGCTCACCAGTGTTTGACTTGGATAAAAGAGGCCGCAAATACTGTTGCACTGGGTGATCTGGCAACAGGCAGAAACACTTTAAAAGATCCATTCAGACTGTGACAAAAGTGTTTGAGAAGGAAATTTTGGTGGAATCATGTTTTGCCCTAATGAAAACCCTCTGTAACTGAAGAAAATCAGCTAGCTCTTCCCCTCCTTTCTTCAATTTACATGTTACTGTAATTTGAAGGTAAACTGGTTTTGTGAAAAAATGAAGTCCCCCAAAAGACCCTGGATGACAGGTTGACAGCTACAGACAATTTCACAATGATGCAGACAATTTCATGAGCCCACTTACATCTCAGAGTGCGCTGGAGCAGGGAAGTGCAAAAATTAAGATATTGGAAATGAGACTTGGGACACTTGTCAGCTGCAACCCCTTTGTGTGAGTCCCAGCATCCTGCAGAGGAGCTCACTTACTTTAATGCCATACTCATTGGCTTTGGTAAAGTTTTCAATGCTGAAGATAAGGCTTATCACATCTGGCTGCATGCATACAGTCATTTGATATCATTTGAGGTGCCTGTAAGTTATCTCAGTTGTGGGAGTGGCAGGTAGGATAGAAGATGTGAGGGAGAACCAGCACTTTTTGGAGCAGTAAATAGAAGAAAAGTACTTTAAGGTATTAAAGATACCTTAAGGCATTTAAACTGTCCCATCTTTAGGCAACTGAATCCTACTCTGTGTGTCTCCACGTGAGCTGGGTGTTTATTACAGTCTACCAACATTTAGCCAATAATGCAACAAAGGCTAAGAGCACTTTGTAAGAACCACATTTGGGTAAGCTCAGGACCAATTGGAGAAAGTCCGGGGAGGAATTACTGGAAAGACCAGAAATTAAGAAAAAATTATGAGGTCAGACCAAAGGAGAGAGTGCTTTTAATCTAGAGAGTCTGAGGGAATAGGCAAAAGTTTTTTGCACAGAAGAAGAAAATAATCAGCTTTCCAGATCCATAGGTAGGTCAGACATGAAGTCCTGAACATCAAATTCAGGCAGTGTAAGTGGGCTTAGAAATAATGATAAAATAATAAATAATAAAACAACAACAACAACAACAACAACAACAATAATAATAATAAAAAATCATAATAAGTAATAAAATGCCCACACAGCACCCACACAATAGTAAAGGTAAGAAAGGTTTGGAACTGACTACCTGGAGAGGAGGAGGTAGTGCCTCTATCAGCATATTTAGAAGGTAGCTGGACAGTCAAGGAAAGCGTCATTGGAAACATTTCTGCCTTTAGTCTTGTAAGGACTCCTCCAGCTCTGTTAATATCTGATGCTCTGTCCCCGGCAGATAGCACAGGACTGCTCTTTACAAGTATAAATCAGCATTGTTCAATTATATCAGGTGTTGTGTTAATATACTTCCACCATTGGTTTGTCCTCAGGATTATCTGTATAATGACAGCCAAGACAAGACAGCTAGCATGCATTTTTTAACTAGACATAGATGCTTTCACTTACAAGTTTTTATTTCCTTTCTCAAAGGCCCACAAAAAGTGAGTAAATCCTCCACTGGCATCGACCAGTGTGGTCATCCTGCCTTACAGAAAAGAGTTTAGATTTCTCTCAGAAACGCTTGCTCACTAAGACTTTAACATGATTAAAACTTCTATTTAAATCGCCTCTTCCCTATTCTAGATTTCAAATTCGTTGCAATGCTTTTTTGCAATGTCTTTGAGCCATCCCCCATGTCAGTATAAATCACAATGAATTTGAGTGGAACTACATCCAGTTAGACCAGAAAAACTTTTAGCACACCACCCTGCCCAATCAATTTTAATTCCAGCTATCCACAAGGGGAATGTCAATCAACAAACCTGTGCCTCAAAGTACTTGTTGTTTCAAACCTCCCCCAAATTTATGTTCCCACAGGGCTGTGCAACGTAGCACTTTATCCCTGCTCCCAGCAGTGAGCAAACCAGACCCACAGCACCCTGGGTGCTTGTCAGCATTTAATCCTGCCAAACTAAAATCTCACTCTGGTTAATTAGGTGCTGCTCCAGGTGTTTGGTAACCATTTTCTTAGGCTAGCACCTCCAGGATTAAGAAATGAAGGGGGAGGCTCCTCCCCTCCCTCATCTCATCTCCAAGCTCCTCTAGTTTATTAGCTCTAGTCCACAAGGAGCGACCGAGTACAAGCTGAAGAGATCTGTGTTCTTCCACTCTCTGTGGCATCATAAATTATATGGGGTAAAGCATTACCTAATTCATTTAACTTGTCATGTTTTGCTCCCCTCAGAGGAAAACTCAATGATTTTAAGAGCAAATGTTTGGGGCTGTGATGGTGGAGGTTTTGTGTTAAACTGGGAAAAAAGCTAAGTGATATTGAAGGGAGAGCTGACCATCACGTAGGTCTCAGAAACTTGAGGTTCAGTAGTTTCTGTCTTACCCTGAAGAAGACCAACAAGGATGTTGTGGCTGACAGTGCCAGATTTATGCCAAATGGCATCACATATAATGTTAATGTTCATATCTCCACTGAATACTTGTAAGAAATTACATGTACAACTGTATGTCTGTGTCCACATCCTCACCCAGGCATTAGGCATTCTTTAGCATTTTTTTCGCCTTTAATCATCCAATAAAAAGTGTTATTTTGTCATATTCAGCTTCTTAAAGGGCAAAGTTGATAAACCAACTGAGCTAGCACCTTTCATAGTTTAATACAATGTAATTATGTTGACTTCCTATTTTTGCAAATGAGGGACTTTTCTAGTAGTCCTCACTTCCTTTGCTGTCACTATATGTATATGTGTATTTTTGCAGTCATATGTATGTACACACATAGAGCTGTATGAGTGGAAGACTAGCTCAAGACTGAACTAAAATGCCCTTTCAATACTTTCCACTTAAACTGAAGTAGAAAGAACCTCAAATAAGATAACTTCCACTCTATCTTGTGCAAATATGACTGGTAGATTATAGAAATTTTGGTGGACATTTGCTTCTGTAACCCAGCAGCTATCATAAGTCCCCACCCATAGTGGGGGTGGATTACAGCTACAAAAGCCAATACATGAGTTTGTGTCGAAGCGACTCACACCTTTACTTCTGCAGTCTAGCTCAGCATCACACTGGTAGTCCTCATGCCGCACTCTTCTTTACCACATGCACCAATCATCTTAACACTTGGCTAGATATAAACTTTATTGTTTACTTCAAATACAATGGTCTTGACCTTCTGCTGGAGTAATTTGGTGTAAATTAACTTCTGTGGAGTTCTGAAATGTCTTCTACTGGTCAAGAATGATGGGATATTGGTTCACACTCAGCAATATCATGGAGGCCTCCAGGTGTAAGTGTTGCCTTCTTGTTACGGAATGTAGAAATGCTCAAAACTGTAATTTGGCTAGTCAGCTTTGGAGACAGGGATTGGAATCTTCAGAGGATTTTGCAGTTCTCATTTTCCCATATTTAAATTCAATTTTTTTCTTTAAGAAGAAACAAAACATAGGTAGCGTCATACTTGTCATAAATGTGAGAAATGATGTTGGAAGATTGTGTGTGTAAAAGCAAATATTGGTGTTGAAGATGATGTTATTAAAAGTGGTACTGCAGTAAAAGAAAACAATCTGTAGCAAGCCTCTATATCTCAGAGGACCATGAGTAAAAAATGCATCTACAGTTCATCACTCAGCCGCATAGGATACATTTAAAAATAGATCTCAGTATAGATGTGTGTATAGTCTAGTCCTCTTTACACTTCCTACCAAAGAAAAACCTAATCTTTTCAAGCAAAGGAATCCAGGCATTGTCTGAGACGATGCTGGGGACTCATGCTAAGCATTTGGCAGGATGGGAAGCAGTTCATCTCATTATAAAAGAGGAATTAGGACTTGTAATCTTTCTTAGAGGAGGCCAATACACGAGGGGTCACTCCTCTTATGGGAGGCATGCTTGCTGTTTGTACTTCAAATTAAACAGTCGGAGATTCTGTCCCATGAATTATAAATCTTGCAAAAGGCAGGTAGAGAGAGGAAACCATAATATAGGAAGGCCATTGTATTACAGAAATAAACCTTCCACATCAGAACAATTTTTACCACCTGCCGGCCTCCTCATCTGCAAAAATCTTTTCTCTAGCTTTCACAGCTCACCAACCATTTTACTTCATCACACCATGGTAATGTCTATGGTTTCACGATGACATGAAGCTTTCTTCTGCAAAGATCTGCTTTGTAGCCCTTCAGAAGCTGTCACACAGCTGACAGGCTTTCTGTAAAACTCTCAAAACCAGAAGCTCATACACAGACCCTAAATTTCCCAGCATCTAGCTGTGGGCAGACTCCTCTCCCCCCAGTTTCTCCATTGCACACAACCTCGCTTGTGCCTGACCCTTCTTTCTGGGATGCCCAGGGGAAAAGCTGTGAAAAATAAAGGCCCAAAGGGTGCAATGTGCTTTTATTTGTGCATAATTCATGACCCTGTTCCCATGGGCTCTGCTACAGCACAAAATAAGCCTTTCCCACTGACAGTGAAAATCCTACAGAAGTCTTAAAACCAGTTACAAGACACCAGGCTTTCCTGGCACTCTCCTACGCTTGATGGCAGCTCTGCGTTGAAGTAGAAAGAACCATCCTACTTGAGAGAACACAATGGGTGGGGTTGGAGTGATTTGAGAGCCTGTATTCCCTCATTTGTCGTGAAACTCCCTTCCCTACCCTCATTCCCCTATCCTGCAGCCAACACTTGATTTTTATTGCTGGGCTGGTTGTCATGGAAACAACGTAAAAAGAGGTAAGGTAATGTTGCAAGGCTAAATATAAGCAAAGCATTGAAAGAACTTGGGCTTAGGACTCCCTTGTGGCTGCCCTCAGAGCTCGTATAGCACTGCTGCTGAAATGGGACCCAAGGAGGGTGTTCAGCTGCAGGAGGCCACTGTGATTTAAATTATGGGGACAAACAACTAGAAAAGGGCTTACCTGGTTTTAGAGAAATTCCAGTCCGATAGGCACAAGGTGGGTGGCAAAGTCCCATGGAAAGGAAGAATTTTTTATTTTGTATTTGTTTGCTACAGGTGAAGGTAGAACCCATTTTCAGTGGGATTGTCTCTCAGGATGGTTCACAGCACAACCTCATCATTGCCAGTACCAGTCACATTGCCCTTCCTAATGCTACAGAGTAAGTGTAAGACCTTTACAACAGAAAAATAAAAAGGGGTGTCTTGGGAAGACAGTGGGAAGGAGAGTCTACGGGACTCTCGTCCCAGTGAATATGTGAAGGAGAAGTGTCCTGGTGGTCCTGTGGGCTTTTCATTTGCCCTCTGGGTAACCTCTGTCAGCCAAACTGGATACAGAATGTCCTAAATAAAAATAAACGTGGGGGATTAGGATGCTAATGATGCAAAAAGTCCTTCCTCGAAAGGTTTTAAGCAGCAAATGAGGGTGAATGCTGGAATGAGAATTCAGCTCATGGCAAAGGGGTATGACAACAGAGCATGGCTCCATCGATGAAGATGAATCTGCTGATGCTCTCAGGCATTAAGCAGAGGTGAACTGTTCTGAGATGCCCCAGAAGAGGGCAATCATGTACACACAATCTAGCACAAAGCAGCAGCTCACTTCTGCTCTGGCTGTTTACCACCTTGGAAAACCTAACAATTTCCAAGACATTCAGTTGAAGTCTCCCTTTGGCTCTGAAATGTCAGAGTGTTTGAGCGAGTCCATAGCTGGTGTTGGTGGTAGCCACTTCTGAAGATGAAGGTATAATTTTTTTTAGACCTTTAATAAATATGGACCAAGACTCACTCATATCATGCCTTGTAGGTTGAAGTTCTCCTGCTGAGGTCATCTTAACATGTTAGTGATGCTCAGTAAGTATCTATCTTGTCTAGTGGAGTTAGTATTTAAACCCTGCTCTGGAGGGGACTGCAGATACCATTACTAGCCAAATACATAGGAAGAAGCCTAGTTCTCAGAAGAAAAAGAAGTATCTTGATGCAGGACAGGTGCCACACTTGTGATTTCAAGGTTCCCTAAGATTATATCTACACTGATGTGTAGCATGGGCCAAATGTGTCCAGCTGTTCTGCTCTGTTCAAGAAGTTTTCTGGGCTCACTTGTGTAATGTAAACTATTAAAGTCACAAGCCTGACTCCTGGAAGATGAAGGTTAATGGTCTGCCTTGTCTCTATGTCTTCCCAGGACAGCGTAGCTAGGGTGCCAGCAGCCAGAAATCAGGAGGAAGGAAGTACAGGATGGTTGGCAAAGGTTTTCTCTTATTAAGGCCTGTATCCTCGAGGAGAACAAGGTAGAGTAGAGTTTATTTCTTTACCTGGTAACTCTGCAGAGCTACTAGAGTTGAAGGGAGTGTGTTTGTGTGTGTATGTGTGTGTCTGCAGTGCAGACAGTTGTTACATGCTGTCCTAATTTCAATGTAAATTTCCAGGTGGATGGGTCTTTACATCTCTCATAAGTCTTTCAGACGAAGAAGACATCTTAAATATCGGGCTCCAGGGAACAGAATGTGTTTTTTGAGGGACCTCAAATATTTTGGTGCTAAGATGATGGGTGTCCTGTGCGTGTTCGGGGGATCTTCTCCAGTATCACAGTGAAAGACTCCACAGGCAGCATCTGCCTCACTTACCAAATTACTCTGGAGCATATGTACCAGGGAGAAAGAGAGTTCATTTACATCTTGTGGTTTTCCAGCACTTCTTGCTCCAGTCTGTGCTCCGTGGGGTCAAGTCTTCATTGGCATTGCAACACCTAGCAGTTAGGTACCATTTCACAATGCAACCAAATCCCTGTTGGAGCAGAAGATTTAAACCTCCATTTCAGGGAGTATGGGATTATTGGAGGGATCTTCAAATTTCTGCTTCATTGTAGGAATTATGTACTATGAGGTCATAGAGGCCACTGGTTGGCATTGTCCCTGGAGAGATGAATTCGTGACCCCTCCACTGTTTTTCTCTTGAGACTGGGTGCTTATACCGGTCATACCTCCTTCTAGCAGCTGGGCGGGTTTGGGTTTATGCACACTGTTTTGTGTTGAAAGAAATGGACCCTATGACTGAGAAAAGCATCCTTGATTATTTTGAGTGCAGTTGCAGTTGCAACCAGCCCTCTGAGCAGCTCTCACTTTGTGGACAGCGCTGGGTTCAAGCAGTTGAATGAAATGCAACAGCCCACCATGTGAGAAGATGAGAAGGAGCTCTGAGGGGATTAATAGTGTCTCAGTGGTGGATTTAGGCACCTAAAACAGCAGGGCCATCGGCTGCAGGAGCTAAAACTCAAGCATTCTTCAGGGCTGCATTCATTGGGACTATAACCAGCCGTCCTGGCTTTGGAGCTGGATCTCAGGGGTCAGCTCTTCTACTCAGAGCCACACACAGTGTCAAAAGTATTATTTTTTCCCCAGTTAGGCAAGT
Organism: Calonectris borealis; assembly: GCF_964195595.1. Lineage (NCBI taxonomy): Eukaryota > Metazoa > Chordata > Aves > Procellariiformes > Procellariidae > Calonectris > Calonectris borealis. The sequence continues at coordinate 169,176,130 of NC_134313.1, read as the reverse complement.
TGCCCAGATTGTGCCCTCATTTATCCCATAATAACCTCGCAACATTAGCAAGTGTCTCCATGGGGATCTGAGGACATTTAGCACCTCTCAGAGGGGACTGAGATTTTGCCAGGCCTGGCCCTAAAGCTTTATTTTTCTACCAGAAACCCTTTTTGCAAATGGTTTGTGGAAGCTGTCAGTAACCCTGATGGGCTGAAAGTTGTTAGCAATTTGGTTTAACAGCTCCTTGTGGTTATTTTTTTCCTCTGCCCCTTAATTGAAGTGGAAAACAGAAATTCCTGTCAGCATGTGTGCATCTGCTTCTGAAATCTGCCAACAACATCACATGGCATTCATCATGTCTTGCAGACCAGCGGATCCGTGGAAGCCTTTACCAGAAACTCTTTTTGGTGAAGGATGGTACAGGCACTTCTGCAAGTCCCCTCCTTATGAAGATCTACAGGACACTGTGGTAGCAATTAGGAAAGAAATAGTGGGAAGAAAGATCTTCTGAGGTCACAGCAGGATTTGTAAGGCTACTTTTTTCCCAGGCTCAAAATAGATAATTTCTGTAAACTCTGCAAAACAACTATCTTGTGACTCCAGGATAGCTCTCAGGAGATATCTGTCTCTGCCATGAACCTGCTGAATGGTCTTCAGTGACTCATTTTGCATCCCTGGGCCTCTGTTTCACCATCTATAAATTAAGGGTAATGGTAAAGGTTTCCTTTCCAGTGTTTTGAGAAGTATTTACAATGCAGTTCAATACACAAGACCATTGGCAACTGCTGTGATTCTCTCCCCTCTCCAAATGCATAACTGTGCGCTTTTCATTTAATGTACCTGCACCAAAGTGTGGAAAACAATATGGTATGTGTGGTGCTTTTCAGAGGGGAAGGAGGGGGAAGAAAAAAGAAAATGAAAGAGGGAGCTCCAAGAGATGATATTTGGAGTTGCCCAGCTGTGTTTCTAATGTTGTGTCTCAGATGCTGGTCAGGTTCCAGAGGCAGAAGTTCCTTCCAACCCTATCTGGAAGGGAAAAAAGCCACTGTCAATAAACACATTTCGGGTACTTTTCTCTTAATGAATTTGGAGAGAACCTTTTATTTATTTTTTCAGCAAAGTTTTGAAACAAGCCAGTTACAGGCTGCAGCTGGGGTCGGGTTTGTGCACGCAAGATCTCTAAAGGAAAAGCTTTCTCTGGGAGCTTTGTGTAATCTGGAAGACCTATTCTGTATGTGGTGTGTAGACCCAGCTAAGTTAGGAGAGCACAACATGGGTGAAATGACAGGTGAGAGGCTGGCACAAGAGGTTATGTGCTAAAAGAATGGCCATGCTCTGACGTTGCGGAGATAAGTCATGCCATCTGTGAAGAAGACAACTTCTCTGTGAGGGCAGCTGTGGTCTATGTCCATTTTTGTGAAGATTCTTGCCAAATGCGGTGGGTGGCATCCTGAAGAGTGAAAGAAGATGAAGCATGGTACAAGGACACGCAATGCAAACTCGACTAGGGAAGCTTGAACTGGGGAGCTGATGCAGGTTAGGCTTACACAGGATGACTCTCATGCAATTATCAGATTTGTATTATCCCAGTTCAGACCATCTTAGGGCTGCTCCAATTTATGGACTGTTACTGTGATCTAGAGGAGAGTCATCCAAGGGAAACCTTTGAAAAACCATGTCATCAGAGCCTTCCCTGCCATTGACTTTAATTTGGGGCTTAGATCTTCGCTGTGCTAAAGCCAATGAGGGTTTTTACTATTGGCTTCAGAGCGGTTAGGCCACAGGATCTCTCCTCCTTGAGGAAGTTTCCAAGCTAGAACACAAAACAGAACAGTAATGTAAAGGAGCTGCTGTTTTCTATAATTGCCTTCATTGCTGGCATTCTATTTTTCTTCAGTCAATCAACTCCTGTCTTAATTACACTTTAGAGAGCCTATGGACACCAGTATTTGCAGGGCTGATTCCCAGAAACATTTACAAACCTGCCTTGTTTTTAAACGGACTGAATTGTGTTGCCTGTTAAGATAAACGCATTTGTCAAATCCCTTTCTTCAACAGCCTTGCCTTACACCTCGCCTTGACAGTGTAATAATGTCTGTAAAAACAACCTAAAGGCCACTTTCTACCTACAGCCACTCCTCAGTCCTCAAATGAATGGCAAGAAGGGGGTGGGGGAGTGAGAAACAATAAGCCTGTGCTCTGGGATAATGTCACAGGGCTCTTTGGCATCACTCACAAAGACTGGTGAGACTAGGAGAACTGTATGCGCTTGAGAAAACGCTGGGGGAAAGAAGTGAAGAGGAATTGGTGGAAATATTCTATGCAGATTATTAAGGCGAAGGGAGAAGCGGTGTGCTCTGTTGCTGTTGTGAGGTTTAGGGCTCTGGGATGGACGGGCTGTTTGGCACCCGATGGATCCCCTGAGTGATGTGTTCTGCCTAGAAGCTGGATGTGTCTGTCTGGTCCAGAAGATGTAGTTTATGGCTTCCCAGCAGCTCAGGCAATACTGAGCTTTCACATGCTGGGATGAGGGGAGGGGACCAGGCAGCTCCTGACATGGGAAAGGAGAGTTTGAAAATGGAGGTTGGACAGAGCTGGTAGGAGAGCCCAAGAATGTCAGCCTTTCTACTCCTGCAGAGAGAGGTCCCTGGAGAGTCATACCCACACTCTTCAGTTGCTCCATCCATGGCAGCAACAACCAGGCTGCTCTTCTGAGGGCTTGCACATAGGCAAAGGAGGCAGTGGAGCACAGCCTGCTGACCCCTGCCACTTTAGCAATAGCCTCACTTTACAAGCCAGGAAAGCATGGATACTACAGGGAACATGATCTTGGCTTGTACTTGTAGATAGGGCCAGCCAGAAATCAAGCCAGAGTATGGTTACCCCAAGCATAAATGAGCAAGCTGTGCAAAGAGACAGAGGAACCATCCCTTAGACTGTGTTACAAACTCATTTTCCCAGACTCTTGGGAACTGTTGATTTTCCAGATTACGGATGACCCTTCTCTTCTCTGTCTTGTTATTTGTTTGCATTAGCTCTGTAGGAGAGAAAGGTAGGTGTCTAAATGTCTTAATGAACACCTCACAATGTTTGAGTCCCACTGTGACTTTGTGTCAGCGTACGTAGGGTCCACATGCTTTGGGATGGGAGTCTCCACTCCCTGTTTCGTGGAGGTGCTTCATATTCATTGTAAGAGTCTGTGGAGCTCTCCAGTGTCATCACGGCTTCACAGCACTAGATGCCATACAAAATGAGAGGAGGAGGGATAAGTGTCTTCATGTGTAGGGAGGCTTAATGCAGGAGGAAAGGGATGACATTTACAGATAGCAGAGTGAAGGATCTACTTAACTTCCAGAGTCTTTGGGGACATTTATGGCAGATTCATGCTTTGAACTTGCATGCCTTTGTGTGTAAGCAACTGCTCTAAGTGCAAGACTTGAAACAGGGAAGTTGGGAGATTGGAGAGCACATCATTGGACGACAGTAGAAGAGTGAGTATCTCATGTATTAAAGTGCTAACATGGGGGACTTTTACTTTTATTATTTTCTGGAGTCACCAGTGCTGCTGTACCTTGGAGGGTGCCTTGATTCCCAGCACACATAACACACCAGTGAGATGGTGCTACATGTTCTTCTGTGCCTCATCCATGCAGTGCATGAGTTACTACAGCCCCTGTCCTTCCCCCTTCCCCCTTCACCCCTGGCCTTGCTGGGCAGGTCAGACTGCAGCAGGATCTTCCCCATACAGGGTTCATGCCAATGACAAGCCTACTGGGGATCTCAGAAGCATCAGTGGAAAGCCTCAGCCCTGCAGTGGGTGTGGGTATTTCCCTCATCCCTTGCTATCCCATCAACAGAGAAGAGGAGGGCTCACTTGCAGGGAGGTCTCCTTGCTGGGTGGTCTCTGCACCAGGATTGTCCCCTGCTCATGCTGCCTGTATCACGTTGGCCTTATGGCTCCCCAACAGCCTCATTTCAACCTTGCTTCAGAAGCATCCAATGCTGAAGGACTCCTCAGGAGGTTCAAGACTGTGCTCTGGGGCAGGGTGACAACAGCAGTGACCAGTTGTCCTGTAGCCCTCTCCTTCAGTAAATCCCTAAGAGCTTTATATGGGAGAACTGAGTCTTATCTTCACAACAGTGATGGAGAAACAGTGGAACAGAGAGACGACGTGAGTTGTCCAAGCTAATTTAGCAAGCTGGTAGCAAAGACAGAAAAAATTTTCTCCTGCATCCCAGTCAGATGGAGCTGAGTGTTTAAATCCCATGTTACCACCTGCTTTCTAATGCAGCTATGACGTAAAGGAAGAAGGGCAGAGCTCTGGGGAATCAACATGTATTATGCCCCTCCACCCCAGGTTCAGATTTACTCTGGGACCACCCCAGCTATCAGCTTTTGGATTTGAAGCCTTCTCTTGTGCCCCTTCAAGAAAGAGACCCAAAGGATTGCCACTCGCACACCTCCTGGTGCAGCCAAAGAGTTAAATCACTTCCCATCACTGAGTGGGATACTGAAACAACTTTTCCTACTGCATCTGCAGCTGCCAACAGCACTCAGTGACAGCTTTATAAATCACACCTGAAGCAAATAAAAATGCTGTGTTCAAAATGAGCCCTTATCTCTTCTTGTTTGCGTTTGGCTATTTTGTTTCTAAAGGTCACGGGTGGAAGCAGAAGGAGCCGTCACGGGGTGATGTATGTTGCCTTTGGCACTGGGTGACTAATTTGCTGTTAGGGCACAGTAACACGAAAGTGAATGGCAGAAGTGTCGGGGGGGAGGATGAAGAGAAGAGGTGAGAAAAGTTATGAAGCAAGCACACATGTTAAAGAAAAGTGAAAGGGAAAAAAAAAAGGGATGTACCTGCATAGCCTCCAAAACCCATGCAGCTGTTGAGGAAAAATGGGAAGGACAGATGAAAAACAAGGATTTCAGCCAGCTCCTGTCTTATTTTTTGGTAGATGATGGAGAATCACTTTCTTTCGTGTCCAGGAGGGGAAGGTTCCCTTTTACCTGGCACCTCTCAAATGCCATCTTAATCTAGCTTGGACACTCACTGCACACCTTATCAGGGGTCACCGTAATAAAAATGCCGTATTTACTCATGTAATCACTAACCTTTCAGCCTGGGGGAGGTGGGAAGTGGGAGGGGAGCTATTACAGAGCAGCAGCCATTACACTTGCTAATAAGGTAGTAAGAGAGTTCAGACCAGAGAATTTCCCTCAACATCCGTGCAATGCCTCTAAAAACTTCTGTCTGGCCTGGGTCATCACTTTTGGAAGGACATTGGGTGATGCAAAACCCACTGCCCCCTGGGGAAATTTTTAGTCGTTAATACCCCAGACTCTAAAAAATCAGGGATTTAGTTGAACCTGAATATGCTGAACTTTAGCTCTGTGTCATTGAATCTTGTTAGGTCTCCTCCTGATAAACTACAGCATATGCCTTTGGTTGGACAACAGCAACACAGGGCAAACTCTCAGCAGCCAGGTCCCTCCTAACTTGTCTGAAATGGAAACAATGATATTTACAGTTCTTAGCAGCGATTTGTCTAAAAAGAGGCTTACTTCATTAAAAAAAAAAAAAATCTCTGGGCAAATCAGTGAAAATGGGTTTTGTCCTGGTGCAAACAAACTGTTCCTCTCTGAGCCTGGTACCTTACAAACACACACTCAGAGAGCACATCAGTTGCAGGGCAACTGCAAGAAATGCCTAATACACAATGATTTGTATTTTTTGAGATCCATGCCCTCTATAGCAAAAATCCTTTTCCCTATTCAAAGAAAAAGCACAAACAATTTGCCTAAGGTTCCCTGGCAAGTCCTGGTGTTGAAGCGATCAAGCAAGCACAAGAAGACCGTTTTAATGTATGTCAAATTGGACACCACAAACCTTAGTCACCTGAGAAAATTTAAGCCAATTCTTGTCCAGCTCAGGAACTCAAAGCACTTTGAAAACATGAAGGAATTAAACACATGTCCTGTCTGAGGTAGGTGAAGTATTTTTATCCCCATTTTACGGCTGGGTAAACTCAGACGGGGAGAGGTTAAGTGACTTGTTCAGCGTCACAGTCGGTTGGGGAATGGAAGAGGTGAAGCAACAAGCAGAGGCTGACCCGGGGCGTGTGTGTGTGCATGTGTGCTTATGCACACTTGCTCAAGAGTTTCTTTCCTTATAAAGCACATAACTCCATTTCACTGACTGTCAGTTTAAAGTACATGCCTTGTGCAGGGGGTGGGAACAGAGTCTGTGGTTGAAAGAATCAAGATGAGGTCAAACAGGAACACAAGGACAAGTTGGCACAATAGCAGCTGGATAAAAGGATTAAGGAGTCGGCTGGGTTGTAGAAACAGGAAACAGTGTCTCTTTCTGAAGTGACTGGAATTAGTTCAAAGTGCCCTGCATGGGATGTAAAAGCCCTGGGCTTTTGAGGGGAGCGGGCAGGCCCAGCATACATGTTTAGATGTGACCCAGCAGGGCTAGAAGCAGGATAGATCAGTAGTTCGGGCCAAGACTCTAAAACTAAGGAGCTGAAATTCAGTTCCTTGCTTCTTTTGATGCCTTCTTCGGTGACCTGAGCAAGTAACTGACAATGGGAATCATCTGCTTTCTGTTAGAAGTCTAAAATGGGCATGAATCAGCTGCCCACCCATGGCCAAAGGTCACTGGAGGTGCCAAAAAGCATGAGAGTTTGTTATGGGTCTGGCAGATGCGACACAAGACTTACAGGGAAGCCGGCCCTTTGGAGCAGTAGCTGGAGGTCATGTTGACACTCCGTGGCTTACCAAATGGTACTAGATGCCTATTTAGGCACCTGAGTCTTCCCTTTTACTTTATGAAGACCACACAGGTCAGTGTCTCCATGTGAACTAGAGCTGTCCATGTGTGTATGGCCAATTGCATTTGAGATGTCCTGGCTTCCAGCTGCTGATCCACATGGTCATGGGTCCTTTGTCACTTCTGCCAGCTCCATGTCAATGTGTTGACAGTTTTTTTCCACACTAGGCACCTCTGTTTAGACAACTGAATTAAACCTCTAATCAGTACAGCCAATGTATCCCAAATAATGGTTCAGGTCACCCTACAGGTCACCCTACCACCTACATTTGGTCTATATTGACTTTTGACTGACTCTTCAACAACTATATAGGGAATGTAGCAACACAGAGGGACCTACGTCTAGCTGTCTAAATTTGCAAGTTAAATGACACTAACAAAATTAGATGAGTTGAATCCTACATTTACACACTTTAGTGCTCTATTAGCATTTCCAGACTTTGGGAAGGCCTTGTGGTAAATACAGCAAAAAATAGAGGTGACTTGCATTCTCCACCCAGCATCTGAGTAGCTGCAGGTGCTCCAGCATTTGCTTCAGGAAGATGGATTATCTCAGACAACCATTAAAGCAAGTCAGTGGAGCCAGATCATTGTCTGGGCTTGGAAAGGGATTAAAGAAGGGATGACCATTAGCCTGGACAGATAACCCAGTACCCTAGTACAGGAGGACATGGAAAGCCTACTCTGTCTATAGTGATTTACTATTTAAGTCTCATACCACTCTGAAATGTTGACCAAAATAAGCTGTTCTTATTAAAATATGGTCAGTCAGTGGAACAAAAGCTATTTAAATATCTCCTACACCTGAAAGGAAACTAAATTATTAAATGTTTTCAATCAAAGCAAGCAGAATGAATATGTAGTCTAGGAGCAGTGCTGAACAGCCCCTTGTTAACATGTCAGGATAAAACAGCCCCTGGTGAGGGTGGAGATTTACAAAGGGGGCTGTAGGGAAAGCGACCCAAAGGTGATGTCAGTTCTCCTCCACCTCTTGTTCCTCCTGTTAACCTTTCTCCCTGTCAGCACTGTCAGGCCAGAAGTAGCACCAGCATCATGCAAAGAGAGCGCAAAATAGGGTATGGGAAAAGTGGAGATTGAAACTCCTTTTTGTGGCCATTGGGTCCAGGGTGTCTTTGGAGATAACTGGTGTTCGTGCATCGCTGGGTGGCTGGGATGTCCCTGATGTTCCCTGATGTGCCCTGATGGCAAAGTATGTGCCCACCTGCTGTGGCTCCAGAGAGGAGCCACACACCTCTCTTTACATGACTTAACATATGGAAAGAATCTTCTGTGTGTACACTTACATGAATGAAGAGGAAAACCTGAAATGATTTTTGGAGTGTTTTAGATATCAAGCATTTAAAATTTTTGTGTTAAATAATACTTTGACACCTAATTAAAACCAAAAACCCACCAGCTGGCTTAGGTATGGAATAAAATCACTTCCTTCATTTTCAGCCTAAGAATTATTTCTAGGGTAGTGCTTTTTTTTCAGCAAGAAAAAAAACAGTAACAACTTATTTTTAAGTCAACCTTAAATAGTATCCCACTCTTTATTGCACTTCCTTTGCCCCAAACCCCCTCACTCCAGTTCTATAAGCCTTGTATCATACTTGAAAAAAAACCCAACACTCCCGTTCCCCCCCTTGCATGTAACAGAACATAAAAGAAAAGAACAATTTTGCACAGATTTAGGTGAGACTAAACCTTTCTTTTCTGGGGTAATCACAGAGTCAGTGTCAGGCTCCCTTCTCAGGAGCAAATCTGAGCATACAGAAGACAGAGGAGTGAAAAGGCAGGTGCAGGCTGCAGCATGGATGGAGCCAATCTCTAGCAATGGGTGGTTGATGTGGGTGCTGGTACCTGGGGGATGTGATCCAGTCTGTGTCTGTATGTCCATGTGCTGGGTGTCACTGCCTTGGGAAGATCACCAAACCAGCACAGAGATAACTAGAGGAATAAAAAATATCAGAAGTTAGGGAATAAAGGTCAAACAGGGCATCCATACCAGACTGAATCTCGGTTTCGACTCCAAGATCATTGGTGATATTTAAGCAAAACTGAGATCCTTGTGATCATGGAACCTGGTATGGAGGCAAACAGATGCTTGGAAATCCCTTCAACAACCCAGAAGATAACCAAGGAACACTAGAATGGAACGCAGGAACCACAATGAAATGAATGCACTGAAGGTTTACATTTTGCCTGGGCCAATGTGTTTTGGAGTTATGATCTTTACCGGATATTTAAGGGTAGAAGGAAAGATACTATTGCACCAAGCTGAGCTTCTAAAGGCCCATATCCAACTCTTGTCTCTAGTCTAGTGATGTGGTTCAGCATCCTGTCTGGAAAAAGGATATGCTGATTTCAGTTCTCTTCTTCTACACTTTCTTTATATTGCATACTCATCCTACGCAGAAATTATTTTTACATAACATCCAAGATGCCCATTCAGTTGCGACTTTAATTTACATTAATTTTGAATCATGTTGCACTTAAGTATCATTTGACTTATAGTCTGTGGTTTTCACTCCTCTCTTCTGTTTGATTGCTTTTTCAAACCTGACTTCAGCCATCATCCTCCCACAGTGATGTCAGCTTGCTGCTATGGAGACAGTGACATCATGAGGATTTCCGGCAGATGAAAAATTTCAGGTGATGAAAAAGCAATGGGATCAGACACACTTCTCCGAAACACAGATCCTGTTTGCTTTTCCATGCTTGTTCTGAACTGAACAGAAATTGTGCATTGTAGAAGAAATATCCCTTTTCAGATAGAGAGGGAATATTTGGGTTTGTGTGCTTTCTGCATGTCTGCCAACTCAGCCATAGGGCAAGATAATTTTTTCTTAAATAACAGTCCAGGAAAAGTAAGAGTCAGCTTCAGCAGGTGATTGACCAAGTATGTGGAGAGCAATGCTCACTGGAAATACCATCTCTCCTTGGCTGTAGAAGAACCTTAGGAGCTTGTTTCAGTTGTCAGAGTGTGGATAGCAGCAGCCAGTTGGGTTCCTTCAGGTGTCTTCAACATGCACAAATCACTGACGGACCTGACGGGAGACTTTCAGGAGCTGGTGACAAGCCAGGCTATCCGAGGACATCTAAAATGGCCCTGGGTGTAAGCAACTGAATCAGGCCCCTGATGACTCATCCAAGATCCCACGAAAGGACTGTGGCAGTAAGCCCTGGTCTCTGCTCCGTTAGATGTTAAACAACATCTCTGCTCATAGCTCTGTAATTCCTGCTAACCTTGGAGGAGTACCTCTGAACCTTCCTCTTTGGCAGAGTCCATATCCTCACCTGCAGGAGGATGGTTCAGAAAACCACCTGAAAGAGGTCTCAAAGATCATAATCCATACCTCACCCAAGGGCAGAATCAAACATAGACATTCTATCCCAGCAAATATTTATATAACTTGTATTTAAATCTCTAATAACAAAGGCTCCATGCCTTCTCCAAAGTGACATATCCTTCCGCCGTATTACTGTTGTCACTGGAAAGTTTTCCCCAAGACAGGATTCATGTTGCCTCTCTATAAACTTGTGCTGTTTGAACATCTACAGATGAACTTGTCCACCCTGGGCTCCCTTTGCAGTCAATGGAGATAAACAGGCATTTTTAAACTAAGGTTCACTGGACCCACTTTAAATGTCCGTGTCACGATAACATACTCTGCTTCTGTGACTATCTTCAGTAGTGCAAAGAAATCCTGTCCCAGTTATTTTATTATTTCCCTGGAAGAAGTATTCTGCTTTTCCCACTCGGTGTACATGGCCTATCCACTTCCTCTTTGCAAAAACATGCTTAAGATAATTCTTTGATTTGCCCTCCAACTTCTTACTTCCAGAATGAAGAATTTTTTCCTTCAATCTTTGATCATCTCATTTTTTCTAAATCTCTGATCATTTTTGCCATCCCTCCATTCCCAATTGATCTCAAAACCATGTTAGAAACAAACTTCATGATAAAAATTATCCAAAAAAAAGTGGATTAGAGAGGTAGAAGAAGGATATATAATCTAATAACAATAACAATATAATCTAATAACTTGTAATCATGAATTCTGTAGATTTGGCCTAAATCTTGCATGTTGACTCTTCCATATGAGCCACCTTCAGATAAGAAAGATTTTGCTTTTGTCAGAAACACATTTCACCCTTGACTTTTCCACAGAGGCTGCCGAAGAGATGACTAGTAGCTCCAAAAGAGCAGTAGTGGTTTGGACATGACAGGCATCTATCTAGAAGGGACCACCAGCTTGTCTTTATGGAAGCCATCAATCCCAGACACCTCTGGGAACAGACCTTCTGACGCTGTTGGCCTTTGCCACCTTGGAACCACTGACCCATAAGAATGGATGGGACTTAAAACCCATTTACTAAATATTGGGTTTGTATTGGTTTTGCCTGGTCCTCCCCATTGGGATTCCTAATTGAATTACTTGTGCCATGTGTAACACCGAGGCAGTAATTACAGAAGATCTTGTGTTCAACTGTGCTTCTGCTTCTGCTGAGCAAATAGGATTAGAATTCTTCCTCCCAAATCAGCAGTGCAAATTAAATGTTTATTCTTTCATGTAGGGAAAATGTCAGCTGTTTCAAATTACCTGCGAAAGATCTCAAATGATTGGGAATCACGAAAGATAAAAGTCTGACTTCTGATTGAAAATGTTCTGTAGGTTTGGGTTTTTTTCCCGCCCTTTTTCTCTCTTTGGATTGAGACTAATCCATTAACTGAATACATTTATGTAATTCTTTTTTTTTTCCCTTCTTCTTCCTTTTTTTCATTTGTTAAAGTCAGTAAGGTGCGTTAGTCAGAACTGATCATTTTACTTTTATAGCCTGTAAAATTCCAGGCTTAAAAGGATACTGTCAAGTCAAATTTGACTCCAAATTAAGTTTTGGGCTGGGAGTCAGGAGACATGAATTCTAATCCCAGTGACCTGCTGTGTGACCTGCTTCACCTCTTTGTACCTCGGCGTGCCTCTAGGTAAAATAGAGATACAATGCTCCTTTCTGCAATGACCTGTGTCTCCCATGATGGTCTTACACTTCCAGGCACCACAAGACAGCTTTGCCCCCTTAAAGAAGAATGACATGGAAAGAAAGGTTATTTAGTAGTCAAAGAAGTAGGCTGCGGAGCTGCTTTTAGCGTTTCTGGGCCAAAGTTGTCCCTATTGCAACTTCGCTGACGCCAAATGTTGCTGAACATAGTCCAATGTGTACACTCCGCTTCCTGAGGGACGTCAGTGGTGAAACGCAGCCAGTTAGAAAATGCAACCCAAAGAAAATCAATCTCTGCGCTCCACCTGCCCAGACAAGTTCACTCACATCCTTATCAGCGCTAGTCCCAGCTCTGACCTCACACAATTTTGGAAGTCATCGGTGAGGCTGTGGGAAGGACGCCAGGTTTCCAAACCCTGCAAAATTTGACCTCCTTTTCTGTACCATCCTGAGTCCTATCTTGCTCTCAAGGATTATTCCAGAAGGGATGCGTGGAGAATATCTTATTGCATGATGGTGCCAAAGCAGCAGGTATCTTCTAGAGCAACTCCTTTGTGTTCAGGGCTCTGCCAAAGCACACACTTCTCCGCTTGTCCTCCCATAAATGCAGCCTTTCTCCTGCTCTGTAAATCCCCATCCATGCAATAAGACCAATTGTCAAAATAAAGGAACATCTGTGAGTGGTGTGTGGAGCATGGAGCAGAAGAGAGGCCATAACCCTACCCGAGGTTGGTCTCCGGCTGCAGGGACTGCGGGAATCAACAGTGCATCTGACCTAAGCTTGTCCACTGCCAGGCTGTGTCCCTCTAGGCTGAAATGGCCATATATGAATGAATTCCTGCTCACTCAAACAATAGAAATACCCACCTTGTACCTGTAGATTGAGGAAATTTTGCACAAACCAGTGCTTACCTCACACTTGAATTTGGCTTTCCAAGACACCCTTACCTGGTCAGGAATGGCGGATGGTATCCCTGGTGGAGGGCTGCTAAAAGCAACAAGGTAGAAAAGGGTGTCTCTCCCTCTCAAGTCAGGGCCACTTGGGTGATGGACCTTGCAGGATGCCTGATATATACATGCACCTGCCCCAGTGACAGATGGTGACTGGCTTACTCTTCCAACTCAAACAGACCATTGCTTTGCCCATCTACGGAGAGGGGAAGACTTCACATCCCCCATTGCTGAAGCCATCACCTCTGCTTTGTTTCAGATGGAAAAAACAGGCCATTTATTTTGGGGTAGAAGACATGAATGTGACTGTTGGGATTGGGGGAGGCAACTTTCTGACAGACAACTTGTTTCGGTGCATTCCTTCATGCTCCTTTTCAATGCAGCCCATGATGATATTTAACCCCCTGCAATGTCTTACCCCGCCCAATACAGCTATGGACTGCCCACCCAAAGGGGAAATCCACACAGGTTTTGCATCTAATCGGTGGTCCTGCTGAGCTGTGCTGCACCCCAATGCTCTGAAAACCTCTGACAGGTATGGCTTGGGGCCAAGCAACGGCTTGAATGGTGGTGATTTTACAAGCCCTTCCTTGTGTGGCTATTTTCATGCCCCCTTCCTCACTCTGGGAAACACTAGGGGACAGCCATAAATTTGTGATACATCATCGCTCGCGCTCTAGGCTGAATGCAATATTCCCTCAGCGAGACTTCATTAAGAGGAAATTCATGCCTTAAACACCTTGCAGCCTGCATTTTTGACAAGTCATCACATTTTTGTGTGCCCTGCTTTATTTTAAAGCCCCTCTAGTAATGACATTCCTGAACAGGGGCTGCTTTGCAGCTTGCAAAGGGGGAGCCTTTGTCATCTGGGAGCAGTGGAGAAGGAAAAATGTGATGTAGAATACGTATTACAATGCAGGGGAACAACCTGTTGTGTAATTTTGTCTTCCTGGACACCCATACTGCTGTCCCTTTTTAGCAGGCAGGTCAGGACAGAAAGAAACTTGATGTCTTAAATCAGTAAGGAAAGTATCACACATGAGCAGGGCATGCTGCAACTTGTACGATAGCACGGAGTATTGCTTTATCTCTACAAGACCCTGTGGGGAAGCTGGCTTCAAACTTCAGAGCCCACCCTGAATTGGCATCTTTTTCGTTGCAATGTTGTCCCTGCCAAACTAACTTTGCTCATAGGTACCAGAGGTGAATCCCTCCAGTCTTGCACTCTTCAGGATCACCTGGGAGACCTTTCCATGGCTGCTGTGCTATTATTTTTTTTTGTCTATTTGCAAATGTCTAGCTCTCAGCCCTCGGCCCACAGAAAAGTTTTGGCACAGAGTGATTAATAGCTTTAATCATGGACAGAAAACTAACTCCAAGAGTTCTCCCCAGAATTAAAACAGCACAAATCAGGACAGAATGAGAGATCTTTTAAAAGAAATAATACCTTTTTTTGAGAAATTAAGTAGGCACGGCAATGATTTCCAGCTTGGATGATTAAGGAGAACTACCCAAATCCATGTGTGGACATCAGAGCAGAATGATCTGTCTTCGTGGAGATCCTGGGGATCTTCACTGACTATTGGATTGATAAGTGATAGATAAGCGATTTTGATTTTGATTTTACCTCTATTAAACTCTCACACCAATAAAAATGAAACAAATACAAGGCCTCCTAACCCCCAAATAGCCACCATGCCCTACCGATGCCTTTACCCAATACCTCAGCAAGACTCCAGGGAGAAGAGCTGAAGTTCCTACCATCTCTGAGAGCAGAGAAATCTGTTGCATCCTGAAGGTTTAGTTGAGGTGTGGAGCCAGTTGTAATGATTTAAGATGACCATTTCCATCCAATGCATTTAACCAATATATCTCTTACAGTGGTAACCTAATGGGTTATGTGACTGTAAAGTCAAGTAAATTTGCTTAAACTAGTTTCATTAGTAACTTAAACTAATCCTACTGATGCTGGACTGAAGAAAACCAAGATGTGCTGATAAACCCTGATGTAGCTGTGCTATGAGTTAGGAACCTAGAGCTGGAGAGCTGTGATGAACATCTGCAGACTGTCACCTCTTCAGTTGTAACTGATAACTTCAGAGATCATCTGTCTAACACCCTCAAGCTGCATGTCCCCCTCTTCCTTCTGAATTCCCTCTGTGAAATCATTTAATAACAGGACAAAGGTACGGTACGTTGTGAAGTCTGCCTTGTCACTGCATGTCAGTGCTTATGTGAACCAAGTTTAGGTGAATCTTCACCTCCAGTCCATCCTCTGTCCTATCTGAGCAAAAGAGGGCTCTGAACCAGGGTAACCAAGATGTACTCAGCACACTGAACATCACAAGTTGAGAAAAAATATTTTTCATTGTCATAGATTACCCCTAAGGAGTTCACTACTACACAGAGCAGATTCACTGAGATCTGAGTTCACAGAGCCCATGAGATTCACACTGTGTAAGAGGTTTCCTGTCATTCAGGTTGAAATCAGCAAATGGTCTGATGGTCAGATAAGGCTGAACCCAACTTGGGCCTGGGGAAATGGCAGGGGATGCACAGAAATTAAAAGTAAGAAATAAGGATGAAGCCCGTGAGAAGTAAATAGGACTATAGGTGGCCTCAGTAACCTGCTGTCTACTATCTATCTACTTTTTGCAAGCTGTCTGTTTTATAAACAGTGCAGGTTCCAGCCACAAACCAAAAAGTACTTCTCTTGCAACCAGTGCCAAGGATGGACATTGCAGGAAAGCCTCAGTGGATGATTCTAACTCTTTGATTTGTACCACCAGCGAAGAACCTGCAACTGGGACCTTGCTAATGATGTGCAAGAAGGAATTCATTGTGTTCCTATAGAATAGAAAAGGGTAAAGTTAGTGAGCTCTCTGGGTTGATCATGTAATCACAGGCCCCATGGCTGGGATGTCAACTGAACTGAGAAACAAGACTGAAACCCTTCAGATTTAGTGACTTCTTGTCCCTAAAAATGGTCTCAGCTCCCCACCTTCTCAGATCAGGATGACAGAGTGTAGCCACGCAGACCTACAGCAGTGAGTTTCACCATGAGGAGGTGGAGCTCAAACACACAATCAAGACAATGTGACTTAAAGCTGTCATCTGTTACATGGTTGTATGAGCATGCTCTTTGCCCTCCCCAACTGCAAGGTCAAAGCTCATCTCTTTCCCATTAAGGCTTAGCTAAGCCAGAGCACATCATACATCTGAAGACTATGCACGTGGACAGGTACTATAGCTGAGCCGTTGGCTGTGAACTCATTAGGCCACTGGACTTAATCATGGGTTCTCTCCCTCACCAAAACAAATAAATATCTTTCTATTATTTATGAATTTATATCTGCCCATATATTATTACTACTATTATTAACATCATTGCTACTATAAGCAACCTAATATCTAAATTGTAAATTCTGCCTTTCTTTGTGGTTTGTCGTTCATTTGATCATGAAAATTTGGGTTTTTTCGAGGCAGATTTCACTCTGAAGAGACCTTGCTGCAGAAATGGTCCTTTGTTTTTCTTCTATGAGGCACAAGAGGACAATTCACTCTGAGTTTGCAACTGGAGAAAGTCTAGCTAAAATTCAGTTAAATACATTATACAAGAAGATTTTTCTTTGATATGTGGTCATTGAAATGAGAGAATCTGGAAGAAAGACACTCTGATTCGACGCTTAGGTAGTGTGCTGCTGCTGCCTATGCAATCTCTGCAGTATCTTTTCTTTCTGGGCCTGAGCAAGGGCATAAATCATGAAAAAAATAAAGACTCTAGGGTTGAAGTCCCACGTTGCACATGGGCTAAAGGGAGGGAGGATTCATGGATCTAACCTCTCATCCTCAGACTTGGAACCCCCTGTGGAGCTGTCAGGCCCAGACTCTAAGGAGTATTTAGACATCAAGGTCTCCCGGAGGCTGGGGGGAGTCAGGAACTTAACTTGCTTAAAAAATTTGGACCTTGGTCTCCCTCTGACAATGCTTTCCAAAGGCTAATGGTCTCAAGAAGACTGTTTATTAATTATGAATAAAAAAGATTGGCAACGATTAGGAAAAAAAACAGTTAAGTCAGGAACAAGAATATCTCTTTTTGTTGTGGTTTAAAAGCACACGTGTGCTAAGAGGGGGGAAAGAAATCCACCTGAAAATGCCAGCTTCAAACTAAATGGGATTACAGAAAAGCTTCCCCCAAGGGAGCAGTTGCAATGGTCAGACTCTCTGCTGACATATGTGGAAGTGGTCTCTGCAAGGAGAGGAGCAGAAGGTGGCAAAGGCATAGGGTAGATTAGGTGACTTGTCTAAGGTTTGCAGGGAGGGAAAGCAGACTCAAAGGCTGACTCCTTACCTTTTGACTCCTTAAGCTATGTCCAAGTCAAGAACCTACTTCCCTTTCAATTTTGCTTCGCTTTTCCCTGAAGACGTGTTTGGGGGTAAATATCTAAAGGCTTCTTGAAGTAGCTTATCTTCCCTTTGAAGACATTTTGATTTTTCTTTTGCTTCCACTCCAAGGATTTCTTCATTTTCTGTCCCTTCTCTTTGCCTTCAGTCAAGAGGATGGAATAAATTAGCAAGCAGCATGTGAACCTCTGCTCTTGTTAGTTACACCTAAATACTACTAAGCCTATTAAGTTTATTCCTGGAACTGTCCTGTGCTACCACCCCCAATAACTTTTCTGTTCAGTAGATTTCATTTCCTTTGTTCTTACTTAATTTACTTGCAGCCAGGGGCTCCAGCAACCGACCCATTAGCTTGCTGCTAATTAGCTGGCACTAACAGCCTCTTGTTATTCGGGAGGCTTGGAGAATGTTTGCTCAGAGTCACATGGTGGGACAGCCTTTTAACAACAGCCATCCTGTCTAATTCTGCCTTTCCCCTGGCTCCTCATATGGGTATCCAAGCTGAGTCCACCGGCACTGCCGGAGGGTATTTTTATAACAGATGGAAAAGGAGAGGAAGCTATTTTGTGAAAGTCTTTTCTCTGGAGATTGTTCCTCCTCCGGTGTATCCGGGAAGGGTCAGGGACGATGCAAGATGTGACTGTAGCACCTGTCACCGCAGAAGGAAAGGAGATGCAATTGCCTCCCTCCCGCCTGTCCCTGCTGCAGCAGGAGATCCGTGATGCTCCCCACACTGAGCATAAAACTCATCCTGTTATCTGCCACCATATGCTCCTCACCAAGATCCTTGATTCTTGATTTGGGTATTCACATGATGGTGCTGCTTTCTTCTGCTCTGGGATGTTAACCGTAATTGTCAGAGGGCTGGCAGACGGGCGTCCCGGTGCTGGAGAGGATAACGCACCTCTGGCTGGCGGGTTTCCCAATCGCCTCCTCCCACCGCCGTATGGGCTGGGGAGGGGGGTCCAGGGTGCCACCCCACCCCGTGGTGTGACAGATGTTATCCTATCGCACAATCTGGAGCATGGACCTTGGCTATCAGGCTTCCAGGAACCGCAGAGGTTAGGACACACGCCAGCAGGTTGCAAAGAGCTGCAAACCTCCGAGCATCTGCCCCACTTGCCAGTAGATCAGGTGGTGTTTTTCCTGGCAAGTGGAGAGGTCTGATGATCCAGGGAACCCAATAACCCTCCCCACACCCTCCCCCAAACCCCAAAGATGCAACTTTTGGCACTTGCCGGTCACCAGGTGCCTCTCTTCCGTCTGAGCAAAACAGGAAATGAGTCAAGCAGGGAAACACACACTCACATGAGGAATTATCCTCGTAGGGCTTGAGAAGAGACCTCCTCCGAGGTGTTTGTTATTCCTAGGCAAGGAGGATGCACCTGGACACCATTCCCTGAGGTGACATGGCTGCGGGCTGTCAGCAAAGGGTGGGGACAGGTGGAAAAAGCTGGTGTCTTCTGATACTTTGTTTACTCAAAGTCTTCTGGCTCATGATTGCTCTGAATCCATTTCTCAATCACCTGGAATGAACGTCCAGTGCCTGGGGTGCTCTGCACTTCTCAGAGACCTGAAAGAGGGTGCCAGAGGTGCAGCTTTTCAATGCAAATGCTGGCATCTCCCTCTGTGAGGTGCCAGGATCCTTCTGGGAGACAGCAGTCTCTCTCCGAGGAGGAACAACATAGCATTTTTTAAGGTCAGCTCTTCAGTGCATCACACAGAGGGAGGCCGCAGCTCTGGACTCTGGCTGGCAGCACACAAGCATGCCCCTTGCACCATGACTTGAGTCTCCTGCGCATCTTTCACATCTGACCTTGTGTTGCTAGCCTCTGGCAAGGCAAGCTGTGCACAGAGGGAGGAACAACATCTACTCCAACATCACCTTGGGCCTGCCATGAAACTCAGTTCACAATCAATCAGCCTCATAAATCCTACACCCTTGGGCTGAGGGACTTCTACAGCCTCCAGAAGGGGAGAAGCAGCACATGCTTCGTGCCTGAGCAGGGCTCTGAGCTATGGGTGTTTAAGGGTTGCACCAGTGATGAGAGCAGAAAACTGTGGTGGTGTGTGTTTTTGAAAATGCCCTTCCTCTCCCACCTTCATGCTCCTCTCCTCTTGGAGAAGTTAAAGCATTTTGCCCTGTTCCTGGCTCTGCCCCAGCTTCTCCGCAGGATCCAAGTCAAAGTGGGAGGCTGCTCGGTGAGCCTATTCATCATTTCAACCACAGCCGCACCCCCCAGCTCCCAAGAAGGGAGGAAAAGGCAAAGCGTGGCTGTGTTTCCTGCGATACAGCTATTATCATCTCCCCATGACCTTGATCAGGAAGGCATAGGAAAGGAGGGGAAGCACAGCTGCAGGACAGTGAAATAAGCTTTGCTGCCTGGTAAATCCTGTGCTGTTGCATCCACTGCAGGAGTAGGTGGGGAGGAACCAGCCCGAGACCCCCTGCTGTGGGCAGCAGCCCAGAGAGCCTCCTTGTGCTGCTTCAGGCAATGCAGAAGAGGTCAGTGTCCAAAATCACCTCTGCTGGCTTGCACAGAGGATGCCTCTGAGCATCGCTGGCTCTCAGTGAACATCGCAAGAGCAGAGCAGCCCAACAGGAGGGCACCGTGCCCGACCGGTATTGTGTTAAAGCCCAGGAGGGGTCACTTTGGCCCTGCATGCTCCTGTCCATCAAAGATACCTGCTACTTTGTGTTACGTAGGCAGGCTTAGCTCCAGATCCTCTTCCTCCCTCATTGTGACTTTTCATCCATAAGTTCTGGTGGGTTTGGTTTATTTATTTTTTAACAGAATAGGGCCTTTTTTTCTTCCCTTTCTTGCAGGATAAGAAGTTTGTTTAGTCACAGCCAGCCTGGACTACTGCTTCAAAGAACATTTGTGGCTGAGATTTGGCTATTAGAAAAAGCGTAACATTTAGTGTCAACACGTGTATGTGCATTTATATGTGTGTATATACATATGTATATATTATATGTATATATACATATATGTGTGTGTACGTATATGTACATATACTGTTATGTGTGTGTGCACCCAGTTCCCACAGAATGTTTTATATTTGCAGTTATATTTAATATACATGTAACTACGTATGTATATGTACGCTTGCATGCGTGTGTGTGTGCGTGTGTGTGTGTAAATTAATACAGGTATGCAGAAAGAAGTGGGCATATGTGACATAATGGAATGACATAATATCCCTTTAAATAGTTCACGGTCCCCCTGTTTCCCTCATGCCCTCTGACTCCCTCTATATTAATAATATATGGTATAATTTTGGCCGGAGCCAACTAACACTTCCCCATACAGGACCCAGCCCCAGCAAGGGGCTCTCTGCTCTGGACACAACTGCCCTTTTTGTGGGGTGAGAAAGAGAGGTCAGCTCTGCAGGTGTGAGAACTGCCATGCCACTTGTCCTTGGGGTGACAGAATGGACCTTTGAGCCCTTGCATTTGCTAGTATGGACACCCTTAACGAACCACCAAAGTCCAGTTGATCCTTTGCCTGCTGTGAGGAGGTGGCAATCCCGCTTACTAGCCCCCTTCCTGAGCTTGGGGTTCAGTTAGTGATCTGAGCTCTGCAAGAGACAAAAGCACCGTAACTATAAGTTACAGCGTGCTCAAGCATTAGTATGTGATAACTGTGTCCTGCATCCTATAACTTATATTCATCTTCAGTATAGCACCTGGGATGCTCAGGAGACATGAGCATCTCTTCTTCAAGACATATAATAAACTATCTAAACCGCACAAGCTAGAATTTTTCATGAGGGTTATATTTCAACCCAAGCCTGAAAAGGACAGACAACATTCTACAAGCAAAGACCTGCTTCAGGCTAGATGCTCAAGTCCATATTCAGAGAAAACAAGCAACCTGATTTCCATCTGCGCTGAAATCAATACAAGCTGCTAGGCTGTTTCTGCATTGGTGCTAAATCTTGGTTGTTATTCCACTGCCTAAATGTGGATGTAGGACATCACACTTAAGAGTTATTTTTGTTTCTTTTTTTTTTTTAACAGATGGCAAGAAAGACTAAAATCAAAAAACAACAAAGGGTTACTTCAGTATTGGTCTCTCAAGTATTTAAGAGCTGGGGCTGGTAACATGATGGGAGATGCCTGCAGTGTGTTGGGACATGAGAGGGGAGAGAGACTGAGAGTAAAGGGGAAGGTGCAAGGCAGCTGCAGCTTGGTATCTGCTCTGTGACCCCATGAACCCAGCCAGGATGACTGATAGTTCATAGCCATGCACGAACATGGGCACCTGACTCTGGCTGTGGAGAAAGAAAAGGGGATGATCTCTGCTAAATATGCTTAACTGGACCAGTATTTCAAGACCACTCATTCAGCCCAGTCTTAAAGCATTAATCTGGGCTCAGAAAACACTATTGCTGATGGATTGCAGAGTTAACTGTTCCATGACCCATTTTCCCTCCTAATGAAATAGGGTTAATGATAATTCTTGTGCTGGAAAAGCATGGGGATGGTGGAGACTCTTAGGAGGAGTCGCCATGAGCGGGAAGCTTCGCCCTGAACTACAGGCAGGGCAGGGTTTCCAGCTTGTAACTGATAGACCGCAGTCCAGATGAGGATGTTTATCCAAGAATTAGCATGTGTAAATCTCCTCAGCCCCTGTTTATCTGCCCTTTTTGCTCAAAGCCATGTGTTCCTTCCTGCTTGTCTAACTGTCCGATTGCTGAAGCCTGGAGACTGCTGGGACCTGACAGATGAGTCTCACACAGACATCTGTGTGGAAAGATCACAAGTGCCAGCTGAATTTATACCATGCAGGTACATATCTAGCCTGATCCCGTACTTTTGTCCAGTAGAGAAGGTCAAAGAGTAGCTGTAGATTTGAAAAAGAAATATTTTATTTGCATGAACTCCAAAACTTTAATCAAACGTGACTGCTTTCCCACAACACCGTGATTTGCTCTTTTGGTTTATTTGTGGGGTCTTTTGTCACCATGTGACAGCAGGGCAATCTCAGTTATCATTGCCTGGAAACATCTGTGGCAGGATTTACTTGAATTTTAAACATCTTAAACTGAGCTAATCAACCTGGGTTGCCTTCATGATTAAAGGATAGAAAAAGGCATTTTAAGGAAGAATCTTCTCCCCTTCTTTAGGAGGAGATGAGGACAGCAGGTCCTAGACCTTGCTGTCTCTCTTGTGAGCGATCACCTCAGACAGAGATGTCTGCAATGGAGATGGTTGTATCTGCTGCCATGAATACCATCCACATTGTTGCTGATTTTTCCTGTAATTAGGATTTCAAATCCTGCAAGCAATTTCTGAAGTCTTCTAGTAACTGCTCCAGACAAGGTTCATCAAAATCCCTGAGGAGTTAAAATCATTGGTTAACTATCTGAATAGAGAGGAAGGACACCTACGGTTAAGTCCTACAGAGAGCAGGGAACGTATAATTAAGATGTGAACTCCTCATCATGGGATGTTTTGGATACTCAAAGTTGACATGGGCTCAGGGGTGAACTGGATGAGTTCATAGAAGTAGCATCCATGGGGACTTATTAAGCAGGAGGACAGCCCCTGTATTTCAGGAAGTACTTGAGCTGTACATTCTTGGAGGTTGGGAGAATATTTGGAGAATTATCACTACATGCTTCGTCTATCCTTACACTCTTTCCAAGGCATCTGCATTTGAAATGGGATTGGCCATTTATGGAAACAAGATACTGGGCTGGATGGGTCTGTGCTTCGAACCCATACAGCCATTCTTATGTCCCTGGCTACCAGCAGCAAACGGGCTTATGGAAAGGAAGGAGATGCTGCTGTATTATAAATAAGTCTGTGAAAAATTCAGAGTCCATAAAGGGAGTGAGTTTAACATTAAGCAAGTTCAAAAGAATTGAGATAGTAAAAGGTGGAACTGATAACTTGTGGCAGTTTTTGTTTGTGTGTTGTTTTCTTTTTTCTCCAGTTATCAGCTTCACACATGAGTATTGCTTCCAAATGTTGGATATTTCCCAAAGCAAGAGGATAACACCTCTCCTTTGGGAGTGGGAATGATGGGTGAGGAGGGTAAGCGCATATCTTGAATAATCCTAGAATAATGGAAAATGATGAAGGTAGGGCTCGGAGTATCTTCTGCCATTTAAGAAATGGTTACAGGGTGAGCTCAGTGATCATTAGCCATCAGAAAGCCCACACATTAGCTCCCTAAGGCTTCATCAATTCCTTTGCTGAAAGTCCCTTATCAGCCCTGCAAGTTCTTCTGCTGTGAGGTTTTCCTGACAGACTGTACAGTCATAAAAATTTTATTTAGACTTCTCAGCTAAGCAAGTTGGATGGGGGTGTGTGTGAGATGGACCTCAAGGATTCCTAGATGTGTTTCTCTGAGGCAGATGGTGCAAATTGGCACACCTGCCTCACAGTTATCCCCTGGGTGCATTGGCACTTTGACTGAGAGACCAGGGAGTTCCTGCCCCTCCCTGCACATCGGAGGATAAGGCAGAAGGAGTAGGTATTTAGTTACCTTATATATTCTTATTAATGACTTTACTGTTTGGGTATGAGAACATGCAGAGGTGGGATGGAGATATAATTTATACACGATTCCTAAAACTCATCTGTCTTTTCACATTTATCCCCAAATGCTCTTCTTCCATGTTTAAAACCAAACAAGGCAGATTTGTCTTCAAAAATTGGCTGTGGTTCAGCAGTCGCTTCTGTTTAGAATGAATTGCTTTACATCCTGCAAACAGCTTGTGTTACACAGTCCATATGCCTCAAATTCGCAGTTCAGATACTCTATTTGACTTTCCCATCACCTTGCTCTGCAAAGCAAGTATATGTCTCAGAAGCAGCTGATTTTGTTCAGTAATGGAGCAGGAGTTAACAATTGAGGTTAGTAATTACAAATGTTTCTCTTACTGGACAGAAAGAACTGAGCTGCTATTTGTAATTACAGCCATGATCAAGGTACACCAAATGATATTTATATTCAACATACAGTGCAGACACATTTGAAACAGACATCGTGTTTAATAGAGAAATAATCAATAGGTAGACAGTTTGAGGATCAATTTATTTTATCCAAATAGAGTAAATCTGATACTTTGTACCCTACCTATCTCTGTGGATTACAAAGTACACCAAAGGTGTCTAGCTCATTTGTAGTTATCTACATCGTAGACAGCTGAATTTAGACAGAATGCATCCCAGCCTTGTACTCAGCCGTTACAGTCACTTCTCATTCCCATATCCTGGAGGAGCTGCCTTTCTGCAGTATAATCTAAGAAACTGTGAGAAAGATGTTAGTACTTCATATTCCTCTTTGAATCTTTCCATGATCTTCATGGGCATGGTGACGCAATGATTTAAGCTGTTAGCTGCATCTCTCAACTGATAAGCGAATGAAATTTATACAAAATTTAATGGACTTCCAAATGTAAACCATTACTTCTGGGGAAAACAACAAATAAGGAGAGAGGGAAAACTAGAAACATTCCCCAGTCAAGACATTGGTAAAGAATAAGCCTTTCTACATGCCTCAATTTTTACGATGCGTGCATTGTGTGTGCTCTTGTCTTTGCCAACTCAAATGGACAGAGCTAGGCAACATTTCAATGGTTTTTCAAAGCTGGATTTAAGTCATATTTTGTTAAACTCCTGTGACAAGTTTTGACCTTTCCAAGAATATCTTGGATGCCAGTCTATGGCTCATAATTTCAAGGTGGCAGCAGGAAAAGAACCCAGATCCTATTGTTTACAAACTACTTTAACATAAGCTAGGAACGGTCTTAATTAGATGGTTTCAAGAAAGGTTCGTGACATACATTCGGACCATGTTTATTCAATATACTAGAGGTTGAACTGACACACAAAACTAATGGCCAGTGAATGAAAATATCATTTTAGTGGAAGTTCATTCCAGATTCTGGCTGTCTGAATAAAGGAAAGGCTCTGTCCTCAATGGACTTATGTGCTTAACGAATCACAGAAGTACTCCCACTGAGTAGGTCAAGTTTGACTGTACTGTGAATTCAAATCTTTTTCCTGGGTCCTACCAAAATGCTGCCTTCAGATGACCCAGATGTATCTGAAGACCCAGTCATTCAAGCAAGGGAACCAGTGTTGTCTGACATGACTTGTAGCCGTAGGGCTCCTTGGTTTATGAGTGGCTACAGATGCTGCAGTATATTAGTGACAGCAGCTTCCTGCATCACCTACTTTTGGAAAGGACTTCAGACTTGGATTCTTATGGACTTAATAGGAAATTATTATTTGAGGAAAGACAGGAGGCAGGCTTGAGCTTTCTTTGGGAAATCATTTGTGTCAACACCATTTAAACATTGGTCCCAAAGTGTGGAAAAGTGCCAGGAGGAAAGCAGTCTCAGTGAACATGCGTAGGCCAGGGAAATTAATTTTATTAGGTAAGAAGATAGCCAATCTCCCCAGGAGCTATCTCAAAGGCATTTCCTCCAATTGTTTAGTCTTTTGCTTTTAGCATCATGCATTCTCCCTTCCCCTCCTACCGGAGTGTTTGCTGGGAACCGTCCAAAGGCTGGAGGCATTTGTCATGGAAGTGGCACATAAAAGGCAGCGTGCCACAGTATCCACTGCATGTCAACAGATCTCTCTTTCAAATACTTTGTAAACAGTTTGCTTTGGTGGCTTCCAGGTCAGTGAGGGTTTTTTGTTGTTTTTCCAAGTATTTGGTATCTTGTCCATTTCCTTTTCCATGTCTCATGATGCTTCATAGTGCTTTGACATTTATTAGCCATGTGAAGCACATTTTGGAGGAATCATTTAATCATTTCTGACCTCTTCTCCTTCCTCTCTGGGGGGATATCCTGCACATCTATTGCTCTTTGTTGTTGTCTGTAGTCACGCTAGACTCCTGCCCAGATTCCACTCACTGCTCAGCTCTGCTTCTGATCAGAAGAGGACCACTCTACCACCTAAGTAAAACAATTTCAAATGAGAATCAGGGCACGATAGGACACATAGAATCATAGAATCATTAAGGTTGGAAAACACCTCTAAGATCATCGAGTCCAACCGTCAACCCAACACCACCATGCCCACTACACCATGTCCCTAAGCGCCTCATCTACACGTCTTTTAAATACTTCCAGGGATGGGGACTCCACCACTTCCCTGGGCAGCCTGTTCCAAGGCCTGACCACTCTTTCAGTAAAGAAATTTCTCCTAATGTCCAATCTAAACCCCCCTTGGTGCAACTTGAGGCCATTTCCTCTTGTCCTATCGCTTGTTACTTGGGAGAAGAGACCAACCCCCACCTTCAGGTAGTTGTAGAGAGCGATGAGGTCTCCCCTCAGCCTCCTCTTGTCCAGGCTAAACAACCCCAGTTCCCTCAGCTGCTCCTCATCAGACTTGTGCTCCAGGCCCTTCACCAGCTTCGTTGCCCTCCTCTGGACACGCTCCAGCACCTCAATGTCCTTCTTGTAGTGAGGGGCCCAGAACTGAACACAGGTTTCGAGGTGTGGCGTCACCAGTGCCGAGTACAGGGGCACGATCACCTCCCTGCTCCTGCTGGCCACACTCTTTCTGATACAGGCCAGGATGCCGTTGGCCTTCTTGGCCACCTGAGCACACTGCCGGCTCATGTTCAGCCGGCTGTCGACCAGCACCCCCAGGTCCTTTTCCTCTGGGCAGCTTTCCAGCCACTCTTCCCCAAGCCTGTAGCGTTGCCTGGGGTTGTTGTGGCCGAAGTGCAGGACCCGGCACTTGGCCTTGTTGAACCTCCTACATGGTGAGAGAGAGTCCATGCGCTGAAAGATTCGGTATTCAAACAGGCTAAGGATGTGTTTTTACAGTTATTGAGTGAAGCTAAGATGCAAATTGTTAAAGGGTGTGATCCCGCAGTTGCAAGGCTGCCACAATCATACAAACAGACTTTTTGTGTGCTCTTAGCCTCTCTCTCTGGTGGTGGCTTATGCTAAACACATCACGCTTGACAACACCATTGGACTGCAAATGCAGTACTGGGCTCTTACTGTGACTCACCTGATGAAAATGAACTTATTAAGTCGAATGCAATAGCTGATTTGATCCTCTGGCCATTTTCAAGATGTGGGAAGCATTTCACCTACTTCCACCTGCCAAAAGTTACATCTGTATCTGAACAGTCTGTAGAGGAAAAATAATCACATATGACAAAGCTCAATTTGTCTGAACTGCTTTAGACATCCATTTAAGAGCAAGATGAACTATGCTCTGTTTGTCTCTGTTGACTATGCAGAACTTGAGATGACCAGCATAGACGAAGACATCAGGGAGCAGCAAAGCAGGGCTTCTCCATGAGGGCAGAACAAGCCAGGAACTGAGGACAACCACAGCCCAGGCTGGGCTATGTTCTACTGAGCTTAAACAGAGCTCCTGGACCATTGATCAGAGGGTGGAGGTCCCAGGTGAAGCTGGCTTGTGCAGTTCAGGCCTGTTAGTGTACTCAGGGCCCTGATAGAGGTGAACATTTCAGATATGCAAGGTCCCCCACTTTATATGATTGTCATACTGGAAAATGCTAGTAAAACTGCGACTAGTACCTAGATCTATGATTTATTGTGAAATCTCACCTATCAGCTCTGTCAAGCATGATATCTGCTGAATGACTTCCACAAAGGTTCTTTCGTTTCCATTTTAATCAAAAAATTTAGTGGTCACTATGTTATTTGTTATCTCGAAAAATGACACCACTCTAGTGGATATCATTAAATAAAAATAGTCTGGGAACAGAGTTTCCTTTTCACCCAGTTAAATCTATTTAGAGCTGCTATGCACAAAACCACCAGTGAAATCCTAGGAGAGATACAGTACAAGGTTATATTGCCTACTCAGACTAAGTCACAATTATTACTGCATTTTTGCTTTCCAAGATATTGTCCATTTTCAAGAAAAATGTTGATAAATCAGAGATGTTTTAATGTAGAGCTTAGTGCATTTAGTTTCTCAGGAGAAAATAAAGGGATAACATGGTTACAGTTTTCAAGTGCATGCAAATACCTGCAAATGTCAGTCAGACTAGACTCTTTGCATATGTAAATGGTATAAGTCACCATGGTAAGTACTGTTGATGAAATAAGAGTGAAGTTCGCTTCTTCCTAACACAAATATCTAAATCAGGTCAGATGAATCGCTATCTAAAACAGCCTCCATGATAGGGGAAATTAAGGCCTGGGCTGGAGTGTTGCTGAAGGTAGAAGGTTATTATCCTACACTGATAATGATACTTGGTTAAAGAGTGGCTATGTTTGTCAGAAATGCTTACCATTAGCCCCATTCAGATTATTGCAAAAATGACACTGTTACTGAAATAGAAATTAAGGAGCAAAGTTAGTGTTCTTTGTTAAGCAAAGGAAAGAAGCACTTAAGGCAAAACCTTGCTGGGAGTTTGCCATCCCTTTCAGACTTTCCACCTTCTTGGCCTGCAAAACAAGGTAAGTAACATACTCAAAATGTCATAAGAGTAAATTCAATAAACTATATCCTTTTAATACCTAAACTAGTGGATTTATGTATTCATTGATAGCAGTTAAGAGACATCTATCTCACAATACCCATTTTCATTAGCTGAACACCAATTCATATGTATTTACATCACTTCCATATTAACATCACCGTTTAGGTCACTGTGACCTTAAAAACCATCAAAATTCTCCTTGTCTAAACAGCCTTGGCTCAGAAATTACTTAGGAAGTTTTCCTCATCACACAGTGCCGGAACATCTACAGTACCCCATCTCAACACATGCCAGACCAACAAATTAGCACATCCGATAGCTTTCCTGCCTTGTTACCCAATTAATGAAAAACAGATGCCTTCTCCTGTGTCAAATGCAAATTGTTTCCCACATCCCATTATGCCAACAAGCGTCACTTCCAAGCCTCTGGGCTCCCAGGGGCCCAATTCCTTTCATTTGTACTGATACAGAGCCCTAAGCCTTAATGGGGTTAAGCAGAGAAGTTAGTTACTTGATAGTCTGGTCCTGAAGAAGATGGTGAAGTTGACCCTGACTGTCATCGTGAACAAAGCCATGATGCCATGATGATATTTTCTTCCTTATCAACCAGGGAGCTTTGCTGTACCTCGGTTTCAGGGCACAAAAACACAAGAAAAAAACAAAATTAAAGGAAAACCTAGCCCCCTTGGCTTCAGCACCTGACTCATTCATGAGGTGAGCTCTTCCCTTAAAATCTGATTCCTATGAAGAGTTTTTATCCAGTTCCTTTCAGAAGAAGGCTTTAGGCTCTTTGTTCAGCTCCTTTTGTTTGTTTGTTTGTTTTTCTTTTTTTTTTTTCTTTTTTTGACAGAGAGTAGCAGGGCCACTGTTTCTGTCCTAATTAGTGTTTCTTGAAAGTTTTCTGAGAATTGCTTTACACATAAAAAATCATAAATAAAAAAATCAAAATAAAAGATCCACTCTTTTAAACTACCATACGGAGTGCATTTTTTTATGTCAACTTTTATCTCAGTAAGTCCTCTAAAGATGGTTTCTTAGATGGGGGGGAGAACTACAAGCAACTGATCTCTGCTTCAGGCATTCAGGTCTCTTAGAGAACCCAGAACTAAACCTTCGTTCAAATGACACATACATTAGACACACCCAGAATTTATACATATGCTTAAAATCCCTCTATCCCAAACCTAATCATTTAAGACATTGTCTGCCATACTTTTAATAACTTGTATTTTAAATATCTCTTTAGAAAAGCCTGATAATGGCCACCCTTTTCTTTTTCCAAACACTTTCCTTACACAACCTCCATGTAAAATGCTAAATTAATACTACTTGTGTTTAGGAAGTAGTTAGCAGGAGCCGGAAATTTCAATGAAATGGAAAAGAAGTGACTATTTTCATGGCTTGGATGTATTTAAGATTGTGGATATGTATTTTTAGTTAAAAGACACCTTTGGGATATATCAGTCTAAACAGAAAAAATAACAATATCAGGAGAGTCAGCAAAAAATAAAATGAAGGCAGACCAGCAATCTGGAAGACATTTCAAAGAATCACAGAAAAGGAGGACTGGAAAGAAACTCAAGAAGTCATCTAGTTTAAGGCTGCATTAAGCATTCCTGATGTGGGATTTTTTTATCCTTCTACAACTGCAAATAATAAATACTCTTCCCTTCTCACTGCCAATCAAGTTCAATTCTTCTCTTGCTCTACCTCTAAGACAATGAGCCTTATATCTCACCCGAGTTTTCAGAGGTGTTTTCCAAGCCTGTGACCTCTCCTGTCCTTACCAAACAGAGAAATTTGTCCCTTTCCATAGGAACAGCTGCCATTGTTGTAGACTGTTGTCATCATTCTTTTTTTCTAGACTGTTTCTTTAGGTCACGTTAACTAGACCATTAGCTTTTTGGGATTACAGTGGACAGAGATAGATATAGTGCTCCATATCAACACTCAGTAGTGTCTTAAGGACTACTCAAGTTTGCTTCTGAGCTTTATTCCCTTCTTCCACATGTACATTATTTGTGTTGTGCCCAAATAATATCTAAAACCAAAGGGTAACATATCCACAATAATCTGGTTTTAAAACTCTCTTTGGGCACAAAGTAGGACTATTTGGATAAAATTACAGGGTATCTGCTGGATGAGTTAATAGAAATATCTGAGAATTAGATGTCTCAGTCTGAGCTAGACACCCATGTCTCTCTAGTCACCCAAGAGGAACAGGAACTCAGACTGATGCATATGACTTATTTTAGGTGTCTGCTTTAGGATGATACTAATTGCTTTCCAGATTTTCCTTCAGAAACCCTGAAGTCCACCTTATACATCTAAGAATTCATCATCTGATGATGATTCTTTCCTTTTGCCTTTTATCTTATTTTTTTTGAATTAAGTTTTTGGGCTACAATTTTCTGTTATTTTAGCAGAACACAGTCCTGATTTTGCTTGATACTGTGCCAAGAATACTGATCAGTAGCAGCTAAGATTCATAGTTACAGATAGCATAATTAATTTTGGAGGTTGGATCTAATTATGGTTCCAGGGTCCACTGGCTAAGAACCCATCATTAGATGATGTTAATAACACTGCCGTTGGTTTGAGCTAATAAATTCACACAGCACTGCAAACTGCAAGGTTAGGGCTCAAGCTGTGAGGCTTCTTCTCAGCTTGGATACGAGCCTTGGGTTTGGAGGGAGGTTATCTGTATTTCTCTACTGGAAAGATCATCTTGCCTGGGATAATATACAGGACTATCTTTCCTAGCTTCAGGAATTTAACAGATTAAGACACCTAATCCAGTTCAAAGTTTGGCTTCTGTCATCTTTCAGGTACTCTGGTGTATCCCACTTAGCTCCCACCTCCTGATCCAGAAGGGCACAGGCTTCCTGTAGATCCTGTGTCCCCTCTGCCAGCTCCATTTGGGTGCCACAAATACTATAGGGTATCTCGATTTTCAGTAGACCTTACGTTTATAACTGAATCTCACCTAATATGTCTTAAAATGCAAGCTTAGAATTATGCCCTGTCAAAAATATCAGTGTCTATGTATAACCTAGGCTTCTAGCTCCCAACACATCTGGTGGAGATCTAATCAGCTGGTGGAATTTAGGGGGTGATTTATCTTACCCTACAGCAGACAGCCTCTGGTTTAGCTGTATGTCTCTGTAGGCTCTATTATTGTACTGGCTGGTTTCCCAAAAACCCTTTCCCAAGGCACTGGCTTTACCTTACCCAATAATAGACATCTCCAGTACGGGTGTCTACGTACAAGGTAAGTACCCTATCCACCTTTACAGTTAAAAGAGAGAAATAGACATTTTCAAGACACAAACTGTCCCTCTTTATTTTAGATTTCTACTTTGGGATGAAGAGTCACTGTCCACGCACTGACTCTAATGGGACACCTGATGATTGGCTCCTATGGACATGCCTGCACTAAACTATAGATTTATGGAGTGAGGGGAGATGGCTGCAGCTCTGGATGTCTTACACCCCCTCAGCCTGCTGTTGGGTGGAGGCAGAGTGTGCTGATGCTAGGAAGCAGCTGACGTTTAGCACTTCAGTTCCTAACCATAAAACTGGTGTGCAGTACCTGTTACCCTGGAAGATCCCATGTCACCCCATGTTCCCTGCTGCGTGGTGGAGGCTTTTGTAACCTATTACATGAGTTGTCTTCGTGCAAAATATCCCTGTGGTGGAATAGCACTGCTTTCCAAGAAAGTCTTTGGCTGGTAATATTGAAAGATATTTGGGTTTTGCAATGGTGCTGAAAGGCTGCCAAAAGGATGATTTGAATGTGGAGAAATTTTTCTTTGTTTTTTGGTTCTTCTTTGTTTGCCTAAGGTGGCTGGATTTGGAAATGTAGGCTTTGAGGAAAAAACTGCCTGGAATTCAGTTGCAAACAGGAAAACTGGAATGGGGAAACTGAGAAGTTGTTCACATGGATGTTAAAAATGCTGCCATCAGAGACCATTCCTGGGGAATTAAAAATGACCACAAGGCATGGGAGCCAGTTCAGCTTGGGAAGTTAACACTCCCTACAGAGCCTTTCACACATGAAAACAGAGCCTGAAACCCAAGAGTGCTCCAGAGTGTTGGTTGAAAACCTGTCTTGGAGGAGCAGTATGGCCAAGGGACGGTGCAGTGTGGAAGCCAGGTCTGTACTCCCCGAGGTGTGACTAGCCCGCAGCAGCCCAGGAGCCATGAACAGATGTGCGTGCTCTGGTTTCCCCTTCTGGAAGGCAAGGATAATATAATGTCCTATCTAAAAGACACAGAAATTGCAGCAAGCTCCTGCTATTAAACTCTGTGGCTTTGAGTGCCTCCGCCCCATCCTGAGAACCTCTTGTAGGTTTGACCCACACTACAAGTCCCTGAAGGCAAAAATAGTTTTGTCACCAAACTGATGCCACTCTTCATGGTACCAACAACACAAAACCTTCAGGGTGATCAAAGACATGTTGATATAATGGTTCTTACGCCAAAGATGAAGGAGAAAGAGATCTGCCATGGAGCATGCATGGAGTGCACACAGGTCACACTATGCACAACTGGGCTCTACCCCATATATCTGCAAGCCGCCTCTCCCAGGTTTTAAGCTGTATGCTGGGGATAGCTGGTTAGCACAGGTAAGGTCATCCAGCTACCTAAATGTGGGTCTCTGTGGCAGAGGAAAGGACAGTGGATTAGGCTAGCTGCTGGGAACTCTCTAAGAGGTTACCTACAAGGTTTGCTTTCCACTTCAGCATCACCCACAGCATCTCTGTGCCACTGACATCTGTTTGTTTTGCTTGTTTGGCTCACAAGTGCCTCAGAAGAAGGGAGGGAGAAAGGGTTCATCTCAGTTTATGAGTACCTTGCTCATGGCTAAAAGCACTAAGGCCTAATCTTGACTTATGCTCCAGGGTAATAGAGATAAATTGGTAGGATGCAGCCCTTTTTTAAGAAGAGCACCTGAAGTTTGCAAGTCTGCCTGACCTCTTGCAGGTAATGAAGACAGCTAATAGGAAAGCTGAGGCTCCTGGTCCTCTCTTCCTCTGCTCTTTGAGCCCAGTGCAAGATGATGAGTGAAGCAGAAATGAAAATGATAAATGATCAGGAGCTGGTGCATGGCAAGACCTGAACAGCGAAGGAAGACCACATCAGGCTCCCTCCTCCTGGAAAGGCACATATCTTCTGCTTGCTCCTCCAGGCTGCTTTCACAGCAGTTGAAAGCCAAAGATGATGAATATGCAAGAGGACAAACTGTCATGCTAAACAGATTCCCACAGCATGTGACAGGATTTTGCCTGTGAGGAGAATGGAGGGCTGAATCAGTGGCAAGAGATAAACTTGTCAACTTTGCTGCTGATATGCAAGAAGGTCACCTCACCCAAGGGAAGTTTAAATAAACAAGCGGTGTCCAGGGCTACAGCAAGATCAACAGTTACTCATAGACTGTTCTTCCAAAAAGAACATCGTAAAAGCAGGTTCAGCTAAGCCAGAGTCACCAGAGAGCAAAAACTAAGAGCTCCCTTCAGATGTGTAAAGTCTCACAGGTTTTATATGAGAGTCTCCGTAACTGGCTTCTGCACCTCCTGCAATTAGAGGGCAGCCACCCTTCTGGTGTAGGCACTGATGCACCGGGTCACCCCTAACCTTGACCCACAGACTGACCACATCCAGGACACCGACTTGGGAAGCTGGGGAAGGGTGAGAGCACTATGCTGTAATAATAAGAATTGGGAAGACCTCCTGCCCGGGAAAGGCACATTCTCCAGCCCCCTAACTGTGCTGCTGGCCCATCGGCTGAGCCGCTGTGGGCTCTCCCCCATCACATCACCCAAAATGCAACTTGTCAGGTGTTTCTCCATACCCTGGGAAAAGATAGAGCTGTGCCTGGTGAGTCTCCTGCTGTCAGCCCAACAGAGAAAAACAGGGATACAGATAGCCTGGAGCAGTGTCACTGAGCAATGACCTGTAAGGAAAGCCTACTAAGTCCTATCAAGTGAGGCTGGGACAGTTGACATTGATGCTAAAGGGATATGAACTCACCCTGGAATGGGGAAAAAACCATTCTAACAAACTCATAGGTTAATGAGACTTTTTTCTTTTTTTTTTTTTTTTTTTAAGCACCTGGGAATGGTGAATCTCAGTGTTGCGTATTTGAAAACTACATCTAAACACGTAAACTAACCATGACTGAGAATATCCCTTGGTACAAAAACATGTCCTTGGCAGACTGCGGGGAGTCAGTGTGACTCAGGGACCGTTTGCAGGAGGTAGTTGGCATGTGGCCACCCTGGTTTGGGAGACATGTTGTTCCACGCCAGGTTTCTGGGCCACAAAATGGTCACAGGCATTTGCCTGGATCTGTGGTAGAGAGACGTTCTCAGAGCTCTTAATTCAGTGTAAGTACAGCGTAAGAGGCCTTGAGCATGGCAGAGAAAGAGGGGATATTAGTTGTAAGAAGGCTCTAGATGCTGTTTCACATGTCATACAAACAAGAGAGGAAAACAGGACCCAGATAAAACTAAGAAGCAGGACCGGAGATAAAATTGTACTTGAAGGTAGCTACTAAGGGTTTGCTGTCAAAATGGAAGGATGCATCAAGCTGGGACGTGTTGGCATCTGTGCTGGCTCTAGCGGTATTCGCACTTTCATTCAGGACAGAGGTGGTGGAAGAGGGAAGGATCTTATTATATTCGCGGATGACACGAAGCTGGTTTGGACTGCAAGGTATGTTCCAAAACAGGATTGAAATTCAAATGACCTTGGTACATTGGAGAATGGCCTGTAAAAATCCAAAACCCAAAAAGCCAAAAAACCCCAGTGGGCTGTAATTCAAGGGAATTTTTTTTTTTTTACTTTTCAATTCCATTTGAAGCAAAGGGAAACATTCACTTCATTGCAAAATGCAGAAATTTAAAGGCAGGTGGCAAGTTCAAAACAAACAAAAGAAGGAGGTGGTTTGTCATACCTGGGTATGAATATGGGTTCACTTTATAGGTAGTGAAAACGTGTAACTCTCTGATACTGGGTGTTTTAGCCACAGAAAGTTTTCACGAGTTCATGGGGAAGCTAAACAAATCAGTGGAAGAGAAAACCGTTAAAAGGTACAAAATGCACAGAAATCATGTCCAGCTTAGGAAGTCCCAAAGGCACAAATTGTTATAGACTGTGAGAGTATTTGATGGAAGTATTGCCATACGCTCACTGCATTCTTACATTCATTTGGTATTTGCAACTTTATGAAATAGGATATTGCGTTAGGTGGATGTTTGGTCTGACCCATTTGGCTGTTTTTATGTCCTAAATCCCCAGCAGGCTTTGGGCCTTGGAGCAAGATCTTCAGCCTGTCAGTTAATTTAGCCTAGCTCACCTGCAGCCCACAGCACCCAGCAGGAGACAGGTCCATTTATAAGCTGACAAGTTTCAACCAGGAATTTTTTTAGCAGCTGTTAACTCAAATGGTAGGAGAAGCTCAGGTAGCTGGTTTTAGCAATGAATGGACACAATTTTTGTGAAGAACCTGGAGTTCATCTGCCTGCACCTGTTTCTCCCTTTTTTCCTCTGGCAGCTCAGCACCTTGTCTCCAACCCAGGACACTTGCCTGGTAGATTGGGTGCAGCCCTTACTCAGGTATATTAGGAACAGAGAATGGTATGTTCTCCCACATCTAGCTGTGGGGAAATAGCACATAAATCCCCACAATGGATACTTGCCATCTTACACCTCAAGTTCTTTTCAAGAGAATGACATTCAAATATTGAGGAAACTCAACACTGAGAGCAGAAAAATCCTGCCATCGTTGTGCAGCAGAGGTTTCTGGCCTTATAAAGGGAGGACAAAACACATTGTCCCTTTGACTGGTCTAAATCCTGGAAATTAATGCACTAAACCAAGGACTGGACAACAATTTATTTCTACTGTCTCTGCTGCAGGGATGGGAAGGACCGTGCAGACATCATAAACCAGCATAGGAAGATAAATACTGATTGTGCCCTCTTGGGATGGAAATCATATTCTCTTTCTCTATGGGTACAGCACCCAACGATGACCTCTCCTTCCAAAGATGAAGTCAAATGTCACGTGGTGGCAGCATTCCCTTCACTTTTCTCATGCTCTTTTTCCTCACCCTGTCCCTTCTGTCATTTCCTTCCCTCTTCTGAGAAGTGGATGAGCATCATCTCAAGAGGAAGTACTTTGGGAAGTCAAAACAAAAGGAAAGTGAGCCTGGTTACACTCGCTTGACCAGAAAGCAGAGGCTTCACTGGCCTTTCAGCAAGCCTTCCACTGGCTTCACTTTCAGGATTAGCTTTGGCAGCTGCAATGCTTTTGTTCTTCATAAATCAGGCAGAGAGCTATAGCAGACCTAGGCTGGCCACGTGTCCCCAGCCATCATCTGAACGCAGTAAGCACCACTGGGAACACAAATCTTGACCTTCAGGTGCCATTGATAGCTATTCAGGGAGCAAAAAAAGCAAGAAGGGAGATGTATCAGGAGAAAAAAAACATTTTCTTAGCACTTCTTCTGGGCTGTATAACACTGCACTGCCGCTGAAATCAATAGCTCACCACCAGTTCGTGTTGGATGGGGATCTGGCCATACCAAACATGTCTTGCCTATTATGTCTGGTTTGAGGCTCAGATGGAGACCTTGCAGTTGCTCCAGGAGAGTGGGAAAGAAACTCTGTACCCTCCTACCCTTAGAGGCAGGCTGAGCTTTTCGGTGGTGTTAATCTCGGCTGGCAATGAATCTGTCGGTAGCACATAACTTACCAGGGGTGTAAAATAGCGACAGTGTGAGCCAGGAGGGCTGAGAGAAGCTGGGTGTCAGCCCCCTGGGTTTGCTTTTTTTTCTTTCATTGCCTTTTAGGTTCTGGGGATGACGTGTTCATGTGACTTAGCACACTAGGACATCTTTGTAATAAGGACTATAATAAATAATAATGCCAGTGCAAACATTAGCATGCAAAGTCTTTAATAACGGGATTCCACTAAGGCATCTGGAATGAATCAGAGATGCACTGAGCTTTCAGCACCTAAAAGAAGAGCTTCCTCATGATGTGAGCTGGCTATGATGTTCCGCATCTCCTACCTCTTTTTGTCAGGTACAGCTGTTAAACAGCTGCCCTATTGCTCCCTGGATTTGGCCGTATATTTGAAGTGGTTAAAGGGAACATTATTATTTTCATTTATGTATTCTGGGGATGAAAGGTTATGACTAAATGCCATAATTATAAGTAATAAATATTACTTGCAGTATAACTGTGATATTATGATTATTTTTATATGGGAGAAGGAGGAGAGAGCTAAACCCCCTCAACCAGACTTTCTGTCTGGTTGTTTGTGAGAAACCAGAAAGCACAATCTCGAATTTCAGAGCTGGAGGCCAGAACCCAGGCATGATGCTGTTTGCCCAGCAGAAGGAGCTCTAGACTATCAGAAGGGCATCTGCTGCTCCAGCAGCACTGAATGAGCTACTCCACCAGATGCTGGCATCTCAGCTTTCTGCTCCCTGCCCAGAGCAGGAGCAGCTTTGGGACCCATTGTGTTCCTGCTATCAAAGAGGGCATGTGTGCTTGTGGGAAAAGTAGGTAATTTTCTCAGGTGCTCAGGTCATCATATCCTGTCAAATGTGGATGGAAAGAGAGAAGATTACCTAAAAATAAAAGAGCAAATGTGGATTGAGACCAGCATCTTCTAAGGATGTGAAATGGGCTGCATCCCTAGTGAATGTCCCATAGGGAGCACTGGAATTCACAGCATAGGGTGCACAGAGTAGCACGTAGGTCACACATCAGGAAGGTCACACTTGAAGTGTGACCTTCAAATCCAGTACTTGATGCCTGTTCCACCAGACCCCAAGGAACGTCTCACACATTTTCCCATATCCTAAATGCAAGGAGTGCTGCCAACATCCAGGGCCTGCAGGAGCTAAAATCCAGTGTGATGCGTCCAGAGAAGACAGCAGAAGAGACTGAAAGCATTGCCTACGTCTAAGGGGCCTGCTGTAAGCAGCAGTTTGTTAGCTAGAAGGTCCAAGATAAATTCAAGAGATTCACACCAGGGAGAACCACTGCTAAAGGTGACCTGCAAAAGTCAGGGGGAAGCTGATGTGAAACAGGAGATGTTGCACAGTTTCTGCAAATGTGAGAAAAATGACGTGGGAGAAACCATGAGAAAAACCACAGGTTCTGATTTTCCGCCTGTAATCAACTCTGTGCAAAAATCCCATTCCTTTTGCAGTGAATTTTACCTGCTCTGGTGCTGGGTAGTATATTTGTTATTCCATAGTCACTATGCAGTTCACCTAGAGTGAAAGAGGAACAGGTTTATTCTTTTCTGTTAAGTAAAATGATTTAAGCCATCATACTTGTTGCTGGAGACTATTGGATGGTTTAGGAATGCATAATGCTCTTTAGTCTCTTTTCTCTCTTTTTAGACTCTCTCTTTTTTAAACAGCTTAAACAGGAAGAATTATCTGAAAGGATAAAAAAAGACTGTTTTCCTCCCTCTTGCAAATTAAAAAAAGTCTTGAAAATATGTGTCCCATTTATTTAATTGGAAAAATTGTTATTACAATTTTCAGTTCAATCTTAGGGCATATTATTATAACGAAATCCTGTTTTTTTTTTGTAAAAATAATAATGACATTGTAGCAAAATTCACAAATCATGAAAAAACAAGGAATACAGTGTATCATGAAAAATGAAGAACTTTGAGACTTCATTTTTCAATTCCCTCTTAAAGCAGTATTTCTGGTGTGTAACCACCTGTAAATATTCTTTCTATTCATACAGTCATAGAGCTTCTGAGCATCCTGCCAGTCTAGAGCCTTCTCGCTCTAGATGCTCTGTTAACATCATTTAAATACATGATTTTTTTCCCCAAATACCATTTTATCTGTGCAAAGCCACATAGACTTTCTTTGTATTGTTTCATGTATGCAGACTGTATACAGGGGAGGGCTCTGCTTCTTTAAAATGATAAGAGAAACAGAGGTACTAAAATAATAAAATCACTAAAAATAATAATGTTCCCAATCTCCCTAGTTCTCTACAGGCATGAATTTCCTACTCTGCTTCCTACCACACAGTAGAAAACCACTTGCATAAAGGGAGCGAAAGAACCAGAAATTGTTCTTGCTAGGATACTATTCTAGCATCCTTTAAACAAATATTTTGACTTGGTGCAGGGGTGGGTTGCAAATCTGCCTTTACAAGGGCTCAGTTGCTCCAGTTTTAGTTTTATGATGCTGAAGTAGAAGCTGAAGGTATAACATGGCCAAAACATGTTCCTCTAGATTGGTCATTACAATGCTGTAAGAATTAAAATCCCCCCAGGAGCACATACTTCATTTGTGATGTATGCCAGAGAAATTTCAGGAGCCCTCTGTGACTTGAACTTGAGTAAATTAAATTCATTGGGTACCTTTTCCCCCAGGAGACAGCAAGTTGCTTTTTTAAGCTTAACGTGGTACTAGGAACAGGGGATCACTTCATCTCTCCCTGAACTGTGGCCACTTCTGCAGTGGAAGTTACCATACTGCTAGCAGTGTTATAAAACCTCTCACCTATGATATGACCATGCCTGGTGGCTAGACATGCATTTGAAAAGTTTGCGTAGTCTGACTTTGCTGAAATCTGAGGAGAAAAATGGTGAAATTAGAAAAACTGGAGCAAATGGTCTGATGAAATTCTGCCCAAAGCAGATCATGCCTGCCCTTCAATCCCCAAAGGATCTAAACCCAACTCAATCTGTAGGCCAGTACTGAAAGTCCCCAATCCCAACCATTAATTTAGAAAACTCCAAAAAGGGACAGTCAACAAACTGTAATAATTAGTAAACTTCTCATTTGGTCTAGAAGATTTTGGATTTTAACTTTGTAGTAGCTATTATTCTCATTTTGGAAACTGGGAAGCTGAATAATAATGCCTTAAATACAGTTCTGGACCTCAGCCGTGGACTTTGAGCCTTTTTTGGACGGTGCTAGTCTCTTGTTTTGTCTGTACAGCACCCTGAGCGGTTCATGACTGGGGCTCTGAAGAAATAATACAATATATATATTTTTCTTTTTAC
The DNA here is from genome assembly GCF_964195595.1 of Calonectris borealis. Lineage (NCBI taxonomy): Eukaryota > Metazoa > Chordata > Aves > Procellariiformes > Procellariidae > Calonectris > Calonectris borealis. The sequence goes on along the minus strand of NC_134313.1, from coordinate 169,135,440 downwards.
TGTTATGTGCGTTATTGGCATTATTATTAGGCTGAACTCATTCTTGTTTGAAGAAGCCTTTGAAAACCTCCGGCAAAAGGTTCCACTGGGACCTGCTGACATTCGAGTGTTTTGCGTCAAATTCCAAAATGGCAAAGAGTTGTTATGAGCTGACAGGGAGAGAGGGAATCTCCAAAGGAGCCTGCTGACTCTCCGAATCTACGCAAGTCAGGGAATTGAGTGATAAAACAAACATCCCAGGTTATAGGGTTGTGAAGTTTGCTTAATGGAACAGACACGGTAGCACCCCCGGGCGAGGGGGGAACGCCTGCGAGTTGCTTTCCAAGCAGGGGAATACTCAGGAGGTATGGGAGCTGGCAGGCGACTGGCTGATATATGTGGGCTGCCCTCTGATTTCCCTTTCTCCCCGGCCAACTCTTTCCTGGCTGGCTGCAGGATGTCTCGCCACAATCCCTTTTTTTGTCTGGCCTAAGCTAAGCAAGGCCAATCTGAATGAGGAGTTTCATTGGAGACCTCCAAGGAACACCTATCTGCCGGAGAAACTGTTCTGGTGATGCAAGAAATGGCAAGTTTCCCTCTGAGTCAGAGCTGGATTGTTCCAGCCGGCCGGGAGGAGGGAGGTTGGAGCTACAGAGCAGATAGCAACAGAGACACTAGGGATTTCCTATCCGACCAGGTTTCAGATTCAAGAAGGGGTACCAATGCCTTGTCCAACACACATCCCAAAATGTACGTCTGATGTCAGTGTAACCCGACTATCGCCAAGTCTCCTGCTGTGTCATCTCAGCAGGGTGGTACATATAAAAACCTGAGTAATTTCACTCCGAGCAACTGGTAGGACTGAATATTTAAGGTCAGATTCTTCTCACCTAACTTCAGACTCTTAGTTAAGGCAGTTAATTGCTCTCTCCCTAGAAACAGTGAAAAGAGGAAGAAAATTCCAGATTGCAATGCCAGTCTGAGATTTTCATTGACTATAGGAGCCTGTATAGTGCTGTTCGATAATCTCATTTTCTCTATTCCAAGTGTAAGGTTAGGAGACATGAGTTAAGACACTTCAGTCCATATATAATTTCAGTTCTATGATTCACCCTATCGATTCAGAGAAAGCTCTTGTGTCCAATTTAAGTCATATTATCCTTTTTGCACTTTTCTTTGATTGTTCGTTTTTTGTCCTAAGCCATATGGTTTTGGGGGGGTGCAAGAAATTCCAGTGTTTGGGGCTGTCGATGATGGATAATCTGTGTACACTCATAGATTAAACTGTGCCCCAGTCGTGTGATTGCAGGGGACCAGAGCAGAAAACCCACTGGAGTCACAAGTAGGGTACAAAAACCTCCCAGATACAATACTCATGTAAGAAAATGTTTCAGTGTTTTGCTGAACCATGGTCTCAGAGTGCTGTACTTTATACTCAAAAGCGATACATTTCTGTAGCAGATAAAATTACCCTGACCTGGTTCATCCTCCCTGACTTCCCTGGATGCTACACCAGCAGGAACATTGATTAATGCCACCCAGCAGCAAACTTCAGGATTTGGAGCAGCATCTCTTTAGACTCTTCATAGAGCATTAATTGATTTACTAAGTATTGTGGATTTTGCTAAGAGGCCTGGGCGTATAGGTACAAAGGGAAATGGCAGGGGGACAGATATAGAATCACAGAATCATAGAAAGGTTTGGGTTGGAAGGTCATCTAGTCCAACTCCCCTGCAATGAGCAGGGACATCTTCAACCAGATCAGGTTGCTCAGAGCCCCGTCCAACCTGACCTGGAATGTTGCCAGTGATGGGGCATCTGCCACCTCTCTGGGCAACCTCTGCCAGGGTTTCACATCCATCATAGTAAAAAATTTCTTCCTCATATCTAGTCTAAATCTCCCCTCTTTTAGTTTAAAATCATTCCCCCTTGTCCTGTAACAACAGGCCCTGAAAAGCCTGTCCCCATCTTTCTCATAAGCCCCCTTTAAGCACTGAAAGGCTGCAATAAGGTCTCCCCGGAGCCTTCTCTTCTCCAGACTGAACAATCCCAACTCTCTCAGCCTTTCCTCATAGCAGAGCTGTTCCACCCCCCTGATCATTTTCGTGGCCTCCTCTGGACCTGCTCCAGCAGGTCCATGTCTTCCCTGTGCTGAGGACCCCAGAGCTGGACGCAGCACTGCAGGGGGGTTCTCACCAGAGCAGAGCAGAGGGGCAGAATCTCCTCCATTGACCTGCTGGCCACGCTGCTTTTAATGCAGCCATATGTGATGGAAAGGCAAATTTAGGATGCTTTTTGCTGGTCTAGACTGAGAATCACTGGCTGGACTGAAATGAGATATACACGTAAGGTCTAATTCAGTTTACCAGGCTTTGCAAACTCAAACAGAAGGATGCACCATGAAACCAAATAAGAAGCAACATCATCACAAGTACAACCAAGAGAGCTTCACAGCTATTCATGAAGCTAAACCCATCTAACCAGCTGAAGAGTAGCTCCAGAGGACTGAAAATCTGAGACACCACTCATTTCTAACATCTGTCCATAGGTGGTGCACAGCAAGAATTCCACTAGACGCTGTATATAGTAGCTTAAAATAGGTCATATTTGAGGTTGTTCTGTTAAGCAAAAGTCCAACCGGTGAATCCACAAGCAAGCTCCAGCTCAGTGGCAGTCTCCTGCATGTCTTTGGCACAACTCTCTCACTTTTGCTGGCAATTTCTATTTCCAGATGGCATGAAGAAGGCTGGGTTAAAAGAATCAAGTTCTTCCTCTGATGTAACATAGATGCATCCACCATTCTTCGTTCCCACTAGGGTTGTAGTCAGAGGTCTTTTGGAATTACTTAACAAGGATCTTACATTAGCAAATCTCTCTGTCTTACAACCTATTCTATATAGCATGTCTCAAAGATGTAGCTGAAAAAAACAAAAGGCTAATATAAAGATGATGTCCAGAATATATTTTCCTTTCTTTTTTTTTCTTTCTGCTTTATGATGAAAGTCTATTGTTAAACAGATTCATCTAATAATTGGTTGTATAATAATGCAGAAAATGAAGTGCCAGCCATTCAGTGTCTTCTTTCAGGTTCCTATAGACTTTGACAAAATAACTCATTTCACATGATTATTAAATTTAATGTTTATGGAATAGTGTTCAGTGGGGGGGAGTTGTTTTTTCATAATGTGTTAAGAACACTTTTTTTTTAAGTTAGGAATGGTGGAGCTCCAAACCAAGGCCTGACAGACAGGCCATAGTGGTAGGAGTTCTCTTATTAGACATGTGGATGCAGAGGGATTTGCAGAGCTCACTGACTCTGAAAGAAGTGGAGGGAAACCTGGCCTTCAACCCTTGAAGTGAGTTGACCTGGAAGACCTGATGGAGAAGAGTTTGTGCCTGAAAGAAAGAAGGAGGCTTGTAAAGACTTATTATATTGGAGCCTAAAAATAAAAATGGCACATAGCCCAAGTTAAAGGATATTTCAGCTTCTTTGTCAGCTCATCCAAGGCTCCTAAAGCTGGCAGGGAGGGGAAAGACAGGGAGGAATCAACACACATAATCCATGGGAAATTCCCAACCCACTACAAAGATCATACAATTTCCGCTATGTGAGAAACAATACCCACTCATTTTTCCCACATATATCCTTACTTCCGTATGTCCTGAGCCCTCACAACCTCAATCTATTCTTATTCCAGCAGCAAGCCAAATGCCTTGTTGCATGAGAAGAACAGCAAGAAGGTTCTCTAGATGATGTTGGGAAGCAATCAATTCTCAGGCAAGCTCAGCTGCACAGTAGTGTCCTTCTCAAACCCAGATGGAGACTGGGCACCTGGCTCCCATGGAAGTGTGTAAAATGGTCCTGGGGAGCAATGGTCCGTGTCCCCTGAGGACACCACATTAATCAGGAGTTTCTTCTTCACTGTTTGGACCCGGTGTCTGACAGAGAAAACAAATTATTATTTTGCCAGCAACACATGGTTTCCTTAGTACTGTGGCCCAATGGACAGCCAGTCTCAGGGAGCATTCCTTTAGACATCATGGTACATCACTTGGTCTCCAAAGCTCTCCCAGCCCAAGAGTTTCCAAGCTATAGAATCAGGACGGGTTCCCAGAGGGCAGGACCAGTAAAATCTCTTCTATACCGCTGCAGTTCCCAAGTTTTACTGTGTGTAACAGGGACCCTACAGGCTCAAAGTCTCCACGGGATGTGAGTTCAGAATCTGAAACCTACCCAGAAGACAGGTACACAGTATAATTAAGTCCATCTCCTGTTCCCATTGCTTTTCTTAAGCCCTGTTATTGCATCCCAGAGTAAGGTGTATGCATGTGTGTGGGGCAAGAATTGCAAAGGGAGAACTCAATTAGGCATCCATTTCCTTGGGGAGCTCTTAATGGGTCAAGTAAGGGGGTGAATAACTGCTTTAAAACACAAAGGATGCTCAGCTTGGAGAAAGGGGAAGAAAAACATCAGAACATGAGCAAGGCAGATTATTTCAAACAAAGCATTCCCAAGACAATCTCCAATTTACTTTAAATTCCAACTAAAATTGAAGAAGGGAGAGATGGAAGGGAAGAAAGGTAAAAAAAAAGAGGAATGTTGTTGACGTCTGTTTTCCAGTTTGGTATTGACCAGGGGAAAAAAAAAAAGCCACCACCCAGACCCTTTTTCTGATTAATAAAAATGTGATGGAAATTTCATATGTTGTCTCGGCTCCTAAACACTTCTCAGCCACATCTGGCACTGCGAGCTCCTTCCAGCCTGTTTATGTTCACAATGAGAACATTTTTTCCAGCCCTGTCAACAATTATTGTTTCCCCTATGGGAAGGTCAGAGGTTGTCCCTCACTTCAGTCGTTAAAAAAACCTTGGCTTTGAAGTGCCTCCCTGGTCATCATTTGTTGGTGTGTGTCTGAGCTGCAGAACAGAATGAGGACAAACACGGAGGAGACCTGGACCTTGATTGCTTCTCTTCCAGCAGCAGATGAGAAGAGGTGGTGTATGGAAAAGATTGGTGCTGTGATGGGGTTGAGCCAAGGGTTACCCGGTGGTGAGCAGGAGGGTGGATGCACATCTCACCTTGGGGGGCCACAGTGGCTTGTGGCCCTCCTGGCAATGTAGCGGGTGTAGCAGAAATGAGACAGTGCCTTTGATTCTGAGATTTTGGCTCTCCTTCACACCTCCCTTTGATGTCAGAGTTTGTTTGCAGAGAGGAGGCGTTTTTATGGGCTCTCTTCGAACTTGTATGACTTCCCACTGGAAGCCAGGGGATGAGGGGTGGAGGGGGAGAACAAAACCCAACCAAGCCCCTGAGGCCCTCAGCCCAAACCGCAGGAGCTGCAGGTGAGCCAGATAGCGTGTTCTCAGAAAATGAAGGGAAATCAGCCACATTCTTTCTTCAGCTATAAAAGGCAGCTTCAGCGGCACAGCCAGCCCCTGTCCAAGTTCCCTCCGACTTTGTGGGGGCAGGCAGCAGCCCCAGGAACTGGTCGTTGCCCTGATTTGACATACCATTGCTGATGAGGTCCCTGCAGCCCTGAGCAAGATAGGGTTTGGGGTACAGGAGCAGCACATTTGGTTCAGTGTCTCTCCCCCCATCACAAAGTTAGTGTTGAGCTTTCACCTTGGACTGGTAAGGGCAATCGGTCCTGAGGCAGTCCTTGCCCCACTTTTAGAGAGGAACGAAGCAAGGCTGCAGTGAAGATCAGTATCAAAGCCAACAATCAGCATCAAACGCACCTGACTCCCCATCTGCTGCATTAACTCAACGGTTGTCTTCTCTCTATTTATTGCCCTACTGTCTTCCAACCCCTTGTAGTTTCTCTCTCCTCTTTTTCCCCTTCTCTACATGCTTAGCCAAGGCACATCTCTGCTGGCTTGCTTCCCCTTCCCCTTCTGCTGAAATCCCTAGGATTTCAGAATTAGCACTGTCTGTTCCTAACCCATTCACAGTACAGCTGCTCTTGAGGAGAAGAAATGCCCTTTTCTGGATAAGGTCCCTTCAGGTCTGCCCAGCTATTCCTCATTTTTTATGAGTTATCCAGAGTCATTTGGAAAGGAGGAGGATCAGGGAAGGTTGGCAAGAGGGAGTTCTGCCACTGACCCCATAAGAGAACTTGAGCACATCACCTCTGCAGCCCAGTTCCTCAGCTTCCCTCCTATGTGAGAACAGACATACCACCACCCTGTATCATAGGGCTGTCAAATAAGTGCAAGAACAGTCATGAGAGAGGTCAGCAGCTGATTCTTGAAGCAAGGGGCTTGTTCTGAGCTCACATATCACCAAGACGCTGAGGTTGGAGGGGACCTCTGGAGATCGTTTAGTCCAAGCCCTTGCTCGAACAGAGCTGGAGCAGGTTGCTCAGGGTCTTGTCCATTCAATATTTGAATGCCTCCAAGGCTAGAGACTCCATAACCTCTCTGTCTGCTCCACTGTTTGACCATGCTGACAGTAAAAAAGTTTTTTCTCACATTTAAATGGAATTTCCCATGTTTCAGTTTGTGCCCATTGCCTCTTGTACTAAACCAAATCAAAGTTTAAGAAAAATCCATGTTCATGTCAAAAATCAAGTGAATTCTTTCTCAGAATTAATTTTGAGATCTATGATATTTCCAGTCTCTTACGTTCTTTATGAATTTGATTTCATTCTTGCTGGGGAGGTGGAATTTTAAATTTTTTACAACCAAAATTCAGATAAAAATTATTCATTTTCTCCAATCAATCTGACACATTAAAAAAATCCACTAAAGGATCCTTTATGTACCTTAGACTTAAGTATCCACTCTGTGAAACATAAGGGCTCTTTAACTTATTTAGAATTGGTCTTCAAAAACTGAAAAAACCACCCTCTTCCTTCCTAAGCTTTCTGCTTCAAGAATGCTACACAAAGTGCTCACACCCAGCAGTAGGTTCACTCTCCATGCTTTGTGTGCTTGCAGAATCAAAGAAAAAAAAGTCTTTGTCATTGCTATGGCCATTAACACTTCATTTGGAATTTTTCTTGCTTAAGAATAGTTCCATAAAGGGATATTAAACAGTTCCAAAAAAGAAGCTAGTATGGTTATTTGAGTGATTAAAACAAAAGATATTTATAATGAGTTTAATTTTTGCACATGGTATAGAATCATTAAGGTTGGAAAAGACCTCTAAGATCATCGTGTCCAACCGTCAACCCAACACACCATGCCCACTACACCATGTCCCTAAGCGCCTCATCTACACGTCTTTTAAATACCTCCAGGGATGGTGACTCCCACCACTTCCCTGGGCAGCCTGTTCCAAGGCCTGACCACTCTTTCAGTAAAGAAATTTCTCCTAATATCCAATCTAAACCTCCCTTGGTGCAACTTGAGGCCATTTCCTCTTGTCCTATCGCTTGTTACTTGGGAGAAGAGACCAACACCCACCTCGCTACAACCTCCTTTCAGGGAGTTGTAGAGCGCGATGAGGTCTCCCCTCAGCCTCCTCTTGTCCAGGCTGAACAACCCCAGTTCCCTCAGCCGCTCCTCATAAGGCTTGTGCTCCAGGCCCTTCACCAGCTTCATTGCCCTTCTCTGGACGCACTCCAGCACCTCCATGTCCTTCTTGTAGTGAGGGGCCCAAAACTGAACACAGGATTCGAGGTGCGGCCTCACCAGTGCTGAGTACAGGGGCACGATCACCTCCCTGCTCCTGCTGGCCACACTAGTTCTGATACAGGCCAGGATGCCGTTGGCCTTCTTGGCCACCTGAGCACACTGCCGGCTCATGTTCAGCCGGCTGTCAGTCAGCACCCCCAGGTCCTTTTCCTCCGGAAAAGTCAGAGTGGTGCAGAGTGGTGCAAAGTAGCTGTTTTGTACTAGTGAATTTTACCCCATTTCCACTGAACTTGACATTCAAAGCTGTTAGCAAAAACACAGGACAAGTAAAAAAGGGGAGATCCTGAGAGAGTTAGGACAGGAACTCCTGTTTCAGAATAAGCTTAAGGAGGCAGCAAGGTTCTGCTTCTTGCTTATGACTTCCTTCCTTCCTTCCTACCAGCCAGCCACACACCTATCCAAGGAGGGAAACCTTCTTGTGTGACAGTTTCAGACAAATGGGGACTGCCACACGGAGAGAGCTCTGCCAGAATCCTTTCTGAAGACTGCCACATGACAAGCAAGATTTGTGTAGATTACAAACAATCTTCTTAAATCTTTGTGCAGCATCGTACATAGTGGAGTTGCAGGGATTACTGCAACAGAAATATCTGATCTGTGGTGTACCTGCCTGAGTGGCTGCCCTTGTTTTAGTTTCCCACTGTCTCTTGTGACATGACAAGCAAGAACACTATGAAAACTAGAAGCAGAATTGAGATAGAAAGAAAAAATTGGACAGATTTATTGGAGGGCTGGTTGGTCAGTGGAAAGAACACAGGGAAGGGCTATTCTGTGCTCAGCAGCTCCTTACGTCCTTCCAGTCCTGAGCACTGATGGAGATGAGGCACTCACCTCCCTTGCTCTGATCTTTTGTGTTCCTGAGTTCACCCAAATGCTATGTTATGCCCAGATCACGTCAGTCTATCAGTCAACAGGGAAGGCCAGGTGTGTTTCCACAGGGCTGCTGGGACTTGTGCTGAAGATGTTGCACGCACAGACAGAGAAGTAAGTGATGGAGTGAGGGTGGAATTCATCTGACTTAATGCATATATTTGGAGTGGTGCAGCCTCCACTGGAGTTAGTCATCCCACCTCCCCTTGCCAGTTCATGGGGATGTAATGAATGCAGCCTAGGGCAGGTTCATTGCCCTCTGGGCAGGTCCTTAAAAAAGATCAAGAAGACACGTGCCTTGGAAGTGCCTGTTTCTCCCTACTGACTATAAAGAGGAGTCTGGGGTGACTTACTTAGCTGGAGTCTTCTATGGTGTACATAGGGGATTAAATGAAATCCCAGAATGAAAAGGGATCCCTGAACTTAAAATGCACCTCAGTCTTGCAGTTTTTAACTTATCTTTTCAACAACCAGATAAAAGCACATCACTGCTTACTGTTGGAAGAACCATGTCCTCATATTCTGATTGATAACGAAAAATATTCTTCTGCTGACTCTCTTCCAGATCTGTCTTCTTCAATGGTTAGAAAATATCATGGTACAGATGTAAGCAACCATAGACAGTTATACCCACACATTTTGCCAACCTTAGCCAGATGGAGATGCTCTGATTCCTAGAAGGGAGCTGGAAGGCCCTTATCAGAGTTGTACCTGGCTGCACAAAGAGAGGAGTGTGTGAGAGCGAATTCCACCGGTTGGAAAGGAAAAGGGCTCAAGTTCCTTGACAGTGCCCAGGAGATGAGTGGGGAAAGGGAGCCAAAGCTAACTTGACCTTCGAGTATGCAAAGGCATGAAAACAAATGCAAATTTGGCACCAGGCAAAATTGCTCAGTCATGCCTCTTGGAAGGCACAGCTGTGCACCCAGTGCATCGTGAGTTAAGAGCAAGGGAAACTTTCCTCCAGAGGTCAATGCTTTGTCTGTTCTCTTATCTTTGCTAGCTACTCAAAGAAAGCCCTATTTGCTGCAATTCTCTCCTTCCTTTCTTCTCTCCAAGTTATCTGTACACACGACAAGTATTCCTCAGTAACAAACGTAAAATCAGTTGCAGGTTATTCCCGTTTTTAAATTAGCATGAAGGACAGCCCAGACTATTGCAAAGATCGTGGTGACTGTTTATTCAGGTGAGGTATTTTGCCTTTCATTGCTCAGACTTCTACTAGATTAAATGAGCTGTTTGTTTTTAGGGCTTTGCAGAACTTCTCACTGCAATGCCTATCCATAAATCCCTGGGTGGGAAGAGATGGCGATTTTTTTTTGTGTAGAAGGAAAGGAATCTGTGGACCAGGACATTAATGATGAGTTTCTATTTTATACAGAACAGCCAGGGAATGAGAAGTTAATTAGTGCTATCTCTATCTTGTTCCCACCTCCAGGTAGCCAAGCAACCCTGGCATCTCTTTACTTTCCTATATTTAGAATAGGTAGGTGCACAGATGTTATCAATCTGAGAAATGATACTCTGATGATAATACTCTGTGTTTACTTACCTGTCTGTTCGTCTACCTACCCACCTACTCTTCCACCCCCTGAATGTCTCACAGTGATTAATGATTTTCCATGGTTCCATTTTTAACTGCGTCATTGGCTGCATCTATTCTGCTAATTAAATAGGAGTGGGGAGCAAAGTTTGGCCATGAGGCCAAGAAGCACAGAATGGCCACGTCTACATTACATAGCATTTGGTTATGGGTGTTCTTTCGTTGACATTTTGCTTGTGAACTTAAGTCATCCTTCTTGTTCTGCAAGTGATTTATTTGTTCAAAGGGTCTGATATAGTATGAAGGCTTTGCTGAAGTCCAACAGCAGAGTCGTCACAGGAAAAAAAATGAACAAACATGCTTCCCTTCCTTTGGGGTGTGACTAGAGGGCAAAGGAGGGTGTTTGAGGATGCAAAGCTTTCTAGGCTAGCACTGGAGGACTGTAGGATGTAGTCTTGCTCATTTTGCTTATGGTCCACAGGGCTTGCTGTCCTGAGTTGTGTCTGGACCTTGTCTAGGACAGGGCTATGGAGCAAAACAGCACCGGGTGGGTGTTTGAGCTTGTTTTCTAACTCTTTTATCATCACAGACATGGTTATCAGGGCCCTAATTCTCAGAAGATGGGTGTGCAGTATTGCATTAAAAACTGCTCCCATTAGAAGTCTCTTTTAGGCTCCAAATAGAGGAAGATGCTTCTCCCTAAGCCCCTGGTTAGACCTGTCATTACTCATAACTGTTAGACAGAAACAAAACTCCCTCAAGGAAGCTTTTCTTTTTGCAGCACAAAATCCTTCTTACTCATCAGTAATAGGCAAATAAAGCACATCCTTTTAGTTAGCGTTGAAGATGCCGAGTCTTGACAGTTCTTGAATTTAAGTGTTTAAAGTGTCTCCAAGCACTCCTCTCCCCTCTCTGCTCCTCTGATCTCTCACAACCCTCTGGGAGCAAACGGTCTCAAGCAAACGCTTGAGTCTTTCCAGCCTGCTTTGCTCCCAGCTTGAGCAGCAACCAGGACAGCTGGCTCCTAACCTCTGCCCTTCAAGCAGGTGTTTACTTCTGCATGTTTAAAGCCAGCTTTATTCACAGCTAGCAGAGTAAAGAGGAGCTTGTTTATCACCTTCAGCCACAATATAAACTAACCGCTTCCCCCTGGGATTGAACATGGTCCTATTTCATCCTTGGTGTTTGTGTGAGGAGTGCTTGAACAGATCACTGTTTAATCATAGATGGAATTGGCTCTCGCAATATGGGATACAGGGAAGTGAACATATTTGTCTGTCTAGATTGCGCGTCATGTTTTTTTGGCTCACTGGAGGAGGAAGAGTAGCGAATGGCTTGTTGATGTTATCCCTGCACTGTACTTCATCATTTACACCACCTGCCATACTCTACCCTAAAGCCATTTTCATTTCAGCACAGAGCAAAAATTTCATTCTTAGAAAATCCCATTTTTTCAGTGTAGGTTGCCAGCAGGTGAAATCAGGGAGGCAATGTCATCCTTCAGAAGCTGAGCATCTGGAAGAGTTTCCAGCCCCTTCTATCCCACATATAGATATTGGGGAAGGAAGGGAAAAAGCGCCTTGCAGAAGAGGATGGATGTTAGTTTTGCCCTTAACCATCTCATTCACTGAAAATCCTTGACAGCAGACAGGTGGGAAATCAGGAGACAGGGGAGAAACTAATGGAATTTGCCTTCATTGCATTCCACATAGCATGCTACTCTAATTAGCAGAGATAGGAATTAAAGTTATCATTTGATAAGATCGCGTCATTGGGCTCTGGCGGAATTTTCTGCCTTATCTTATCCAGTTTGATTTTAGCAAGAGATCAGGAATTAAGAAACATAATGAGATTGTATAGTCTAGACTAAACAAGCCAGAGACCATGGGCAGATGCAAGGGAGGGGAGGAGGGATTAGGGCAGGGAGTTTTTAACATGTATTGCACTTCAGCTTGCAGGATCTGCAAGCTCGATATTACTCACAGCAAGGTTCTCGTAACCCAGTACATATGCTTCAGTTCAAGTCCTGGAGCTTCAGACTGTATCCCTCCAGTAGAGGATTGGGCTAAGTTCAGTTTCAGCTCTGACATTATCCTAAGTCAACGCTGATATTTGGGGCTTTGGTTCAAACTATCCCTGGGACAATTCAGAGCCTGAGCCCTGTTTCCCACTTTGTAGTTTGAATCCATTGAGGGAGACGTGATTCTCATTTAATGCCTTACTCTCTGCTAGGGTCTTTTTGACGTTTAAGAGGCTTGATTCACCATTTTGGCATTTCTGTGGTGTGCTAAAGTCATTCTCCTGGTTTCACTGGCACTAGAATGAGTTAAACTAGTGTCTAATTGTATGGCCCTCTTTCTCTCCCTACCTCTGCCTATATACCATACCTTACAGGTTGGTGTAATACTTCTGTTAGTGTAATGCCAGTGATGTCAAAGCTATTGGGTAGTTAAACACCAGATGAGCCTTGCCTCATGGATTATACAAAGTCTGCAGAGAAGGTGAGACTTTGAAGATAACTCCCTGACCACTGAACACCTCCAAGATGCCCTCAACATATGATACAATTCAGATTGCTCCATTGTCCAATCACCTAAGTGCTTGGATCTTCTGTCCTGTTTCTCATATCAGTGGCCTCTTTCTGCTTTCCAACTCCTTTTTTCCATGCCAGAATTATCGTATGACTTTGGTAACTCATCTTGTTCCTTGAAGTTCAGCCACAACATTTCTTCTTGCTGCTTTTACTTTGCTAGGCTGAATAAGCCAAAGCCCCATAAGTTTTCCTTGGTAAGAGAAGCTCTCCCAGCCCTCGATTACAGCAGGAGCTATTCTCTCCAGCCATTCCTGCCATAACTCACTTTACCAAATATGAGCTGGTCCATTCTGTAAATCATCTGCAGTCCCAATGCGATTCAGGAGCTGTTGCAGTTTCAGAAACAGGATTGGCCATTGCTCTTGACACGAAAGGACTTTCCTGACAGCCACAGGGACCCTGAGGACTAATTCTTCTTCCTGGGACAAGACATTTGTGAAAGGACTCATTCTCAGTTAATTATGTGAGCATAACAAGATTAGATGAGTTGGCCAAGGTCATACTATGAATCACTGGCAAGGTCAGTAATGGAACATAAGAGTCCTGATTTGTTGTTGTTGGTTTTTTTGGGGGGTGGTTGGGCTTTTTGTTTTGGTTTGGTTTTTTTTCCCTTCAGTGTTTTACATAGTTTTATGGCTCATCAACACTGTGCTTGGAGCCATTCAGAGGTCCCAAGGGGATGCCTGTCCAGTCAAAACATGCAGTTCCTCTGCCCATGTTCCAAACCAGTTGGCCATGAACTCAGGTCTATCCACAGGATCTGTGCTAAAAAAACAGAGGATACTTAATAAAACCTTCAGCACAGTTGAAGTGTCTACACAGTCTGTCTACACAGGATCTGGAGGTGGGATGGGGCCTGCTCACACCTGTTTTCAAAACACCATGCCAACATAACCTACATTTGCAACCAAAATAGAACTGAATCCCCAATACTTGCCACTGGTCTCCTGTCTTGGCTGTTAGAAATTAAATTGGACTTGTTCCTATGTAAGCCTCTCATCTCTCTCTCCCTGTTTCTTTCTTTTTCTTTTTTTTTTTTCCCCTGATGCTTAATGAATAATTTTTACCCTGCTTAGTACGTGTTGAAATTAGTGTTTTATAGGAAACCAGATTGCTTTCTATTCCCAGTTGCAAATAGACATCTAAAGAGTTTCTGGAGTTCACAGGCTGTTTTATATGAGAAATAATGAGGGGTATTTTTCCCTTCTAACTTCTTTTTTCCCCCCTTTCTGCTCATCTTGGCAACAACGGTGTAATCTGGGGAAGATAGGAGGGTCCATCAGGAGGAAATTCTCCTGCCAGCAGCTGGCCTTATTTCAAGGAGACCTTACATGTTGGAGGAATTAAGGAGGGATCAAAACATCTGGTGATGGATTTACGGCATCGGCAGCTCCCCATCCTGGAAAGACAAGTAGCTGCAGCTCATCCACCCAAGTGAGGTGATCCCAAGGACATCTCTCTGAGTGCTTATTGGGAGACACGATGAAGAACAATTTTCCTGGCTTGTTTGAAATCATAATCTGGACAAAAATTTTGCCCTTTCCTTCAAGGAAAGGTTTGTATCTTTTGTGATTTCTAGTGCTCATGCCTTTTTCTGGCAGTCATCATAGTCCAGGTTTTTCACAATGACATCTGAGAACAATTGGGTAGAGGTGAATAGCCTGAAACCTTGGGACTAATTTGATTTCCTTAACATATGTATCTATAAATATATATATAAACGTTTAGAGAGAGGTCCATCTGCAAGGCTACCTTCCGGCATTGCTCCAGACAACCCTGCTATTACTTCTCTTCTGCCCAAGAAAGGAAGTCGGGAGTGAGAAGAAGTGAGAACATGAGGGGCAGGAAGAGATTTAGATGGCTGCTCAGAACAGACACCAGAGTTACCAGGTAGGACACCCACATGCCTCAGCTCTTTTCCTGACCGCTCAGCAGAAATAGAAAGACCAAAGAGGTGATCTGTTCTGCAGGCATTGGCAGTGGGGTAAAATCTTCCGCTCAGGAGCAAAACTCATCTGTCCAGATTCCCACACCTCCATTCAGCTCACAGCAGATCGTTAGCTCTATGTAAGAAGGAGAAAGAAAAAAAAGGCCTTTTTTTTCCTTGATGGTGAAGATTGCTCTCCTTTGGGTAATATGTTCAGTCCATGTATAAACACAAAAAGAAAGGAACGATAAGACATCAGATCAAGCTTTGATCTAGACCTCCCAAAGGTCTTGGCCATGCATTTCCTATCTGACCTTAAGCAAGTCATTTAATCTCCATATACTCATTTCTCACAGTAGAATATTGCTCTCAAATGATTTTCTACTCCTCCTCTTCCTTGTTGTGTCTAATTTAGCTGGGGTGGATGAAAAATATTCATCCTAGGCAAGCCAAAATATTTCACTAATTCCAGCTCCAGTGCCAAATTATCATTTGCTCAAGAAACTCTGAACCAACCATCTGGAGGTTTTTTAGAATATTTTCAACACACATTTGTCATGGTTGATTTAATTTCAGTAGATGTCCTCTCTATCAGAAGGACTGGCTGCCATCTCCTCCACTTCTAACCCTCTCCAAACCAAATGGATATTTTTGGAACTGGTATAAATGTTTCCATGCCATGACATATGGGTCAAAGTTTCTATTATTTCAAAGATATTATTTAATTTTGAAATTTTCTTCCATTTTATTGTACAAATCATTGTACAGATAAAAGCATGAATTTAAAGAGAGAAAAATAAGAATAAAAAACTTCTGGGGTTTAACCTAGATTTTGTTGGGTTAACATTTTATCTTGCTAGAATCAAATGTATTTGTATTCATCAAAATTTTTTCCTCTGCAGTTTTATGCGTAACAAAGTAAAAGACTTGTCACTTGTCACCTGGCTCTGCTAAAGGCAATCCAGTTGTATATACAGTGCAACATAAGGAAAGTCGGAATCCAGCATCTGGCTGTTAATATATGGTGACTACAACCTTTCTGAAGAGAGGATATGGATACCATTTTAACCATTTCTTTTTGCTAGGAGTACTGCAGGATTTGGGGAGGACAGATCTGAAACATTGTAGATGTCAAACTGTTGCTTTTCTAATTAGAAAAAAAAAGTAGTTTGTCCTCAAACCCATTTATTTTCACATATAAGAAAACGCAGCATCTATTTTCTTTGACAGATACTTACTAATGTAAATCGCCAATCTGAAAACATTTTCTATCATCAGTACATAAGTTTTACTAGGTTTTACTAACTAGTATATTTCAATTTCAAATATTTATTGTAGCTTTAATTCAAATTTTGATGTCATTCAAAGCAAGGAGAAATATTTCTTCTTTTAGGCTGTTTTGCTTTAAAATAATATAAAAAAAAAAATCAAGAGTTTCTATTAAGCTATTAGTACTATTCTTCTTGATGCTGCTATTAGCTTATTACTTATTCATTTATTTTCCATACAGATCACCTCTAAAATAAGGACTTCAGTTTTATTTTTAACAGTGTGACAAAATGAGAACAGTATCTTATGGAAAATATCTTAACAACTCAATCAAAACTCATATGTCAGTATTTTAGAACTGCAGAGCTGCCCCAAATTGTGTGCAATAATATTTGTACTTCTTGTCCAGGCAGGTGGTAAGCAATACATCTTTTGAGATATGCTTGCCTTCAGCTATCATCACATAGTGCATTAGTTGCCTTAAATCATGTATAATTTGGCAGAATCTATCGATATGTGTCAGCAAGCAATTCATTTGGCTTCAGTGTTACCTGATTAGGAAAGATGCTTTCCTCGAGCTGAAAAACTCTGCTTTTTGAGGGGTGGATGTTACAGTCCCCTCAGACCTGAGAGCAACATGTCTGGAAAATTTAGTAGATTAATTGTTATTCCTAATTGTTTCTTTTAAGAGCATTGCACAGGAGAGTGTCCAGGTCAGTTGAAATTTTGTTTAGTTCCCAATTTAATCAAGTTTGAAATGGTTCGCATGAAGATGTTACAGTAATCAGTGCAGACTGTGAACCCGTTGGCAAGGAGAGGCTGTCACTGAGATATGTGACCTTGTCAGGCCTGGCTGCAAAAAAGAAAAAAATACTTAAGTGAAATATCACCAACTCTAAAGGCACAGGAATACTGCAAGGTGGCTGCTGCTGGGGTGCAGAAGGTATGACGAAGGGAACGGCAGCTGCAAAAATGGTGATGTTAACCTAACTTATTAGCGCAATGTTATAAATAAGGATGAACAAATCCTGTATTTTTCATTACCTGTCTCATGTGAAAAACCTTCTTGCCTGTAAGTTGCGTAGAGTTCAATTTGTTTTATACCGGAATATGAAGAGCTACATCGATCTCAGGAGAGATGCACTTATAAATCTAGGGATGCTTTAGAAACCTACGTCACAAATGCTGACCTAGTGAAAACTCAAGCCTGTCCTATTGTTATAATTTCCTTTACTGTATTTATCACAGCCTGAAGGTCCTGGCTGTGATGAAAATGTCAATCTGTTGTACGCAGGCAACAGCTCAATTGTGCTGTTAGGCATTAGCAGTCTGAAGGTCCAGAGGAGAAGATAGGAGACAAAGAATCAATAACCACCTGCTTCAGAGAAAATAATGTTTTAAAAAATCTTCTTGGAGTTAAGGACAGAGAGGAGAGGGAACAATTCAGTGATCTTTACTGAAAGTCAACTTTCATTTTTTTTTCACCACTCCTTAAAGTTGACATGAAAGGTGGTGTTTTTTCACTCAGATCTTCTTTTTGTCTCGGTACTGTTATTTCCCCTGTGAAAAGTCATCTCTTGGTGTGCTAGCAAATCAAGTCAGGAAAGGAAAGGAGAACCCAGTGGGCAAACTGGGCAACTCCTTGGGTGCCTGTTATCACTATAAGTTAATAATGCTTGTCCTTCAGGTGAAGTGCTGGCAGCCTGTATTTCTGCTGCTGACATTCCTCCCACCACATCTTGGCCACCTGCAGACGCTAGGGGAGATGCTCTCTCTATTACAAGAAGGCAAATCAGATTAAGCCAACCTGGGATATTCTGCATAAGAGATGAAGTTTCACAGGGGAAAGGGAGTACTCAGAGCTCCAGTTGCTCTCCATTAAGGCTCTCTGCAAACCCTGGCAGCCAACAGATTTGCCTTTCAAGCCATTCACTGAAGCTGTAAAGGCAAGGATTTTTTTCCTCCTTTCTTTTAAATAACATCTGAGATTCAAGCCTGCCTTCTGTCTTTGAGAGCGAGGACTCCAAGCACAGGTTCAGGTTACCTTAATCTGACCCTTTAATATGGAGAAAATTCTCCCCTTCTAACTGAGCACAAGTTCCCAGCTGAACAGACCTCTCCCGCCTGTACATCTGTACGGAGGGAAATGACAAAGTGTTCCAATTTTTCTAAAATGTCAACTTAAAAAAACACACGCGTGCAAGCCCAAATAGAAAACAGATGCACTGTGGCAGCCTGGGGGATATAAATTTAAGGCTTGGAGCTGTCTTCACATCCCTCACTACCACTTTTATGGTCCTGCTTTCACTGGAGCACACCTGAGGCCTGCTGGCAAGACACTTCTTTTCAGTGTGGGTGACTCCCCAATTGAAAACAAGCCTAGAAAAAGCTTACTATGTCTGAGGAAAAAGAGGTAAACACAAAAAGAGACACTCCTTGGCGCTGAATCAGATCCTGCCAACTCTATTCCACTTCGGCTCATGTTCACCCACGGAAGGTCCGACCCGTTATCTTTAGAAGCAAGAGAATATAGAAAACATATCTCCTGTAGTTTCTGGTTGCACTGCTGTTCAATCTTCCCACTCCATAACAGGAAGAACAGATTAGGCGTGGACAACTCCAAGTGTCCTACTAACAGAGACTCACCCATTATCCTTGCTGTTGTTTATTAAAGTCTGTTCTTATCCGTTCTCACTTTATTTTCTTTCCATTTCTTTCCTTTCCCATTACACATTTCCTCATGGATTAAAGAAAAAACTCACTGGTGGAAAGGAACTTGAGTTCAGGTCAAATATCTGGTGCATTCATTCATAAGAATTCACCATTTAGTAACATTTTTCAATAGTTATTGCCTGTGATCAAAATTGAAGACTTTGATATAAGACCTGCCCTGCCCCCATAATTTCTTGAGTCATGGAATTGTTTTGTTTCATTTCTACTGATGGATTTAAAAAAAGTAAGCAGCAACATTAAAAAACCAAAAACATCAAAAGAAAGGAAAATGAGGAAAGAAATTAAACATCAATAGGATTTGAGATACCTAAACAGAGGTAGGGTTCCAAAATACTCCCTGGAGACAGATCCCATGTGCCTGGACGCCCTACCTGTCTAAGCACCATGTCTCTAAGTCCCCAGCCTTCCTGAACATACATCATCCATTAAACCAGCAAAGCTCCAAGACTTGGTTACCAATAAACCTCTCAGTAATCCCACAAAGAGCCAGAAAGCCTGTGAGTGATAACACTGGAGCCTCTGGCAGGCTGCTCCACAGTTTTTGAATCTGAGTGTGGTCTCCACCAAAAGCAATATGAGAATAAGCCTTTGCTCATCTTCCACCACTGCCTTTGGAAACTCATCGTCAAAGAGGAACGTTGAGATGAGGAGCCTATCAGGACTTAGAAAGGGACTGGAAAGTTTGTCTTGGCAGTAAAATTATCCTGAGCTCTGATAAACAGGGCTCATAAATACTACAGGAATTCAAAAAATAAATCAGTACAAACTATAAATACGTTGTATCAGTCAGTCTTTCCATGTACTCCGTTTGTGATGCATGAAGGAAAAGGGCAGGTTAAAATACTGCTTTTTCTCTCCTTTCAGCTGCAAGTTTCATAATACATCCTTTACCATAATGCCTTGGATGTTAAGTGCAAACTGAAAGATGATGAATTTTTATTACTTCAATCCTCCTTCCCGTTATTTTTGTTTTTCTCTTTTCTTATTATTTTTTCTCTCTACAGCTCCCAATTCCATGCTGACTCTCCTTTCGCCTGCCTCTCGTTTCTCTGATAAAACACTTATTGGGATTTCTAGAGATATTTTTCACTGCCTTCTAGTAACTGAAACTCTCATTAAATGTTCAGGGCCATTCACCTCTCAGGTGCATGGCACATTGCCATGCATTTCGGGAAACCAGCTACCGAGCTCACATGTGCTTCATGATAACACGCTGGAAAGGCCAGAGCAGTGAAAGCTGGAGATCTGTACAACTTGTGCTACGTGTCAGCTGCCCAGATAGCACATGAGAAACAAATGACAGGTCACCGACAGGGCTCTGGCTCCATCCGAGCTGTGGTGCCTCATTAATTAATGGTGCCTCATTAATTCTCTTAATTCAAATATTTAATTATTCATAATACACAGATAGTGCTTTCCTCCACAGTTTTTCTTTATCCGTCTTTTCCAATCCACTTAGGATCCCCACCAGCTGCTGGAGCAGCGAAGCTAAGAGTCTGACCTTGCACCTCTCCATTCCTCATCATCTCCGTCCCATCTCGTGCATGAGTCTCACACTTGTGTTGAAAGCTATGTGTTCCCTGTTCAAAGTCTGCAGTTACAGAAGATACAAAATTTCCCAAATAAATAGCTCCTCAGCATCCTCCTTTAAATAAAGCAGATAAAACTATCCCACAGGAGGCAGCAGTATTTACCAGAAGTCACTACATCTGAAACAACTGAATAGAGCAAGCAAATCCAGATTTTTGCTCTGAAATGTCAGCTAATTTCAGTTTGTTTATAGGAAGTAATGAAGAGGAAAACACTATCCTTAAAATG
Organism: Calonectris borealis; assembly: GCF_964195595.1. NCBI lineage: Eukaryota > Metazoa > Chordata > Aves > Procellariiformes > Procellariidae > Calonectris > Calonectris borealis. The sequence goes on along the minus strand of NC_134313.1, from coordinate 169,115,073 downwards.
AAATATTCAGAGTGAAAGGAATAATTTGTGGATAAGAGATAGGAATTACCAGCGAGGTGTCAAAAGGAGAAATCTGTGACCTGTACTGTTCAGTATATTACTAAATAATCTGGAGAAGGAGGTAAGAAATAAGACAATGGACATTTCCAGTGATAGGGGAAACTCTTCAAGATAGGAAACAATAAAAGACATACAAAGAATAAAAACAAAACCAAAAAACCTAAAAGAAACAAAAACAAACAAAAAACTAATCCACCTATTTTAAATATCCATAGAGGTTGATGGATTCTAGTAGCTTTTACCATTCAGGAAACTGATCTTTGTGGAGAAACCTACAACCAAAATTTGCTCACAGGCCAGTGACTGTCAAAAAAAGCAACGAGGTTGTTAGGAATAGTTAGGAAAAGACTAGATAACAAAACAGAGCAACCTGGTTATGCTCCTGTAAGGATGGATAGTGTCTGTGTGTTTTGAATACTTCAATACATCACTTTGCCCACTCTCAGAAATGTATAATGGATGTAAAAATGTTATGGGTATGGAATGGTTTCCATATCAGAAGAAAATAAACAGAATTGTTGTCTTCTGCTTGGAAAACAGGTGTGTGAGAAGCATATTGCAGCGATCACAGGGTCACAGTATTGTAGAAAAGGTGACTGGAATTAGTCATTTTTCTCATAGTAGAAGTGCTGTGGCACACCTAATCAAGAAGAAAATCTTAAACAAACAAAAGGATATATTGCTGCAACACAGTTCAGCATCCAAAAATATTTGTGGATTCAAAATTCTATCAGATATATTTATGGAAGCAAAACTCATCAAGAACCTTTGGATCAGCCCAGAAGGCCAACCGTATCCTGGGCTGCATCACCAGCAGCGTGGTCAGCAGGTCGAGGGAGGGGATTCTGCCCCTCTGCTCTGCTCTGGTGAGACCCCCCTGCAGTGCTGCGTCCAGCTCGGGGGTCCTCAGCACAGGACAGACATGGACTTGTTGGAGCGGGTCCAGAGGAGGCCACGGAAATGATCAGGGGGATGGAACACCTCTGTTATGAAGAAAGGCTGAGAGAATTGGGGTTGTTCAGCCTGGAGAAGAGAAGGCTCCAGGGAGACCTTATTGCGGCCTTTCAGTACTTAAAGGGGCTTATAAGAAAGATGGGGACAGACTTTTTAGTAGGGCCTGTTGTGACAGGACAAGGGGGAATGGTTTTAAACTAAAAGAGGGTAGATTTGGACTAAATATAAGGAAGAAATTTTTTAAGATGAGGGTGGTGAAACAGTGGCACCCAGAGAGGTGGTGGATGCCCCATCCCTGGGAACATTCAAGGTCAAGTTGGACGGGGCTCTGAGCAACCTGGTCTAGTTGAAGATGTCTCTGCCCACGGCAGGGGGGTTGGACTAGATGACCTTTAAAGGTCCCTTCCAACCCAAACCATTCTATGATTCTATGGATGCAAAGATACAGCTACAAACAGTGGCTCGCGTAGCTCCTTCAGCAACAAATTCACAGAAGCTCTGTGTGCATCCATGTGTGTAAGGAAGGGGTGTCCTGGGGGCAGTATCAATTAATGTGTGTCCTGTTCTTTATACTCTTTCCTAAACCATTTGCTGCATGTCACTGATGGGAACGGGATGACAGACTGCAAGAATTTGGTCAGACTCAGAATGGCCACTCTTATTTTTCATGATATAAGCTGGATGTGTTTTTCTAGATTTTTGGCATACACTTTATTTTAATTTTAGCTTTATCATGAGTATTCATGTTCAATAGTTCATACTTTTCCATGCCACAGGTAAATAAGGTTCTTACCCATGTATACTTACATAAAAGTAACAGAGGCATGACAGAAACCATGATGATCTTTCACCTAGTCTTTATACCTGTAGAAGACCCAGTAACCTGCAACCAAATTCCTCTGTCCATTGTCCTTCTGGGGCAGTGTGACCTAATCAGGACTAACTGTACACCATTCATCTGGAGTTTCCACTGGACGTAGTGCCTGTATATCTCCCACAATATATATCACGACTCCCACATTCAGCAACCTTCTGCCAGTGACAATCAGCTCAGAGTCATGCCAGGACATTATCTCACGTTCTGTTTGGGACCCATTTAAACACCCATAATGGGACAAACCAGCACTTTTTTATAAAGAGAAAGAAACCCCATATTCCCCGTGTCTCTTGATACGTCTCAAGCTATTTATGCACTATTTGGCTTCAGCATGGAAAAATAAAGGTTGATTTTATAGAGGGCTTTTGTGGCCTTATAAAATGAAATAAGAATGTTATAGAATTCATTGCATCTGGACTGCTGGATCTATTATGGTTGCCATCTGTTCTTTTAACACTGTTGATTATTTTTGTGGGCCTGGCAGATTTCTATACAAAAGAAACTGGAGAGTTTAATGTTCTTATTACTATCTTAGTTAAAAAATTGTTTCATCTCTGATGCCCAGCATACACCTAGGCTTCTACTGAAGTGTTGCAGCTCAGGTTAGTGAGCAGAAAAAGCAGATAATAAAATGAACAAAAGAAAGGATGGTCAGCAATATCTAGATTAGCTCTCAGGATGAACGTTGCATTCCACCTGTCTCTATTAACTCTGTAGCATGTGCTTTAGGTATTTTTATTAACAGACATTTCTGTCAGTAGACAGGGAGGACTTTACTAGGACTGCAAGAAGAAAAATGTCTTAAGGCAGGAGAGCTTCTAAGAGGTAGAGTTTCCCTCTATTCTGCTTGGAAATAGCACCAAACTGCTCCTCACCCAAGCTCTAAGAACAAATAAAGAGAACAATGAAACATAATGTAGAGGTGGAGCTCCCCAGAGCTGGTGGTGGAGTACATCTGTGGAGGGCACATCTATTTCTGCTACCGTCCCGACTCCTTTCTCCCTCAAACTAGAGCTGTTTTTTAAAAAAACTATCTGAATGTCTGAAAACCTTCCCTGCCTGCTCTGAGTAGATATTTTCTCTTGGTTGTCTCTCTCGACTGATGGATAATCATTGCCATCTTGTCCTTTCCTTCCTGCCCCAGCCTGCTTCCTTAGGCAATTTTTCTTAGTTTCTAGGTCTGATTAGTTTCTGGGTCTGTCTTGGCCATTGCACTCTCTTCTTGGAAGACAATTTCCCTTTTGTCTACTTCAGGGTACAATCTCTTCTTCTCCAGCTCATCCAAAGCAGAAGCAGAGGAAAGGGAATGGTGGAAGGTGAAAGTTGCTTTCACTGCATATTTTCACTATTTCCTTCTAGAAAAAAGTCTCATTCTCGATTCTTCTGCAATGGGATGCTTCTGTATACTCAGCATAAAGCCTCCGGTATTATTACAGCCACAGTTCAGCTAGCAGAACTAGGACAGACCTATGGATGTGTGCTGCTAAAAATTTCATCTAAGGGATCTTAAGAAGTTCTGGAACATGAACAACTAGGAATACTCTCAGAACCAGTATATGGACCACTTGAGACTCTCCTAATTCAGATGTAAATTCTTCTTAGGAGCATTAGTGGAGTATGATAAAACAAACTTTTAATTGCTCCTAACCACCTAAGCAGAAGTTTTTGTCCTAAAGGATTATCAGACCAGACTTTTTATACTATTACATCTTAGTTTTTTTCCTGGACCACTGATGAAAATTACTTATCTTCCAAACATTGCACAGGGGAGAATTTTGGCTCTATTGTTGCAGTTATCTTGGAATTCCTGTTTATGACCTGCCTGTTTACCTTACCCATGATTAATTTCCTTATCCTTCTGGACTATTTCTGCTCCAGTACTTGAACTGATTCTCTCCTATATGTTCTTTCCTTATTTTGTTTTCTTCTTCTGCTCAGCTCTCTCTTTGTTCTGTTGATCATGCAGTGGAGAGGCCCCTAATGTCAACAAAGCACTATATTCCTGCCTAGAGTTCTTGCATTTTACAAGAGTTATGAAGAAAGAAGTGAGGACTACAGAAAATAATTTATTCACTTAGAGCCTAATCTACTCAGTCTATGAAAGGAGATTGACAGCTGACTTGATTATAACGCCTATGCACCTTTACAGGCACACAGTATTGGCTAACGATGCGTTCTACAGTCTAGATGGAAAAAAGACAAAATGAAAACCATTTGTAGAAGCTGAAGCCAGACAAGTTCAAACGGGAAACAAACTACACATTTTCAAGGGAAGCTTGCCAACAGAGAAAACCCCTGAAAGAGGGGGTAAATTTCCCAGCATTCATCATGTGATTCAAATTGCAGATTAAGGCACAATGTTTGTCTGTATGTGAGCTGTATCTATATGTGGGTCTAAATTCCTACTATAGTGAATGCAGATTTTTGGCAAGATTCAGTTGCTTATACATAGATATCTAATGTCATTTTAGGTGCTGTGAGGTATTCTACCTGCTGTCCAGATGCCTGCTTGAGCAATGCATTCATATCCTGAACTTCCTGTGTCAGAGCTGCCAGCTCTTGTGGGTGTCAGTGATACTCAGGGATTTCTCATATGGCATTAGACCATTAGACAGTAATTGGAGTCAAAAAGTCATTGTTCCGGCCAAATCATTTTCCTTTAGGTGAGAAGAGATGCTTTCTAAACTCTACTGATTGTATTGATTAGGGACTTGACTCAGTTGCACCTTGTCCCATCTGAGATGCTCTAAGATAACCCTCCTGGCTACCAGCTGCATCTTCATTAGGGCATGGGTCTCCAGTGAATCACACATTAGAGGCAGGTCTGTGCAGATGCCTTGACTATGCTAGGTTACCTCGAATGGTATAAAGCATCTGTGTTTAGGCAATAAATTACATCTGTAGCCAATGCAGGCAATTGAGCCTAGAGAGCTATTCACCTAACTTACATGTGACCCACTCCTTTCTGGAGCAGCATCTGGAAACCAGGCAAGATACCCCACAGTGACTAAAATAAAACAAGACACCTCTATTTATTTTCCTACAGTTACAGGAAGTTGTGGGATGGGAACAGTGGCTTTTAATTAAGGGAACTCTGAAAAAGCTCACCTGATTGAAATATATGCAGACTTCTTATAAAGGTTTTGCAGGAAAGGGCCCAAGAAAAGAATTATTCAAGTACCAAAAAATTCCAAGTGAGAGAACAAATTCCTGGGTTGTGAGGAAGCTGTAACAGTTTACACCTGTAGGTGGTCTTAATTCAAGTCCCAAAGGTGCCATTAGATCACTCTGTCTCTCTCAGGTCATCAGGTTTCACCCGGTCACCCTGTAACAGGGTGTTGGACTGAAGGATTTCAGTCCTCAGTAGACAAAGCCACATTTCAAGGCAGGGACAGGAAGGTTCAGTCTGCTACAGGGAACTGGTAGGTAAGTCATGCAGAGTTATGCCAGCAGGTAAAATATGACCCATATACCAAAGAAAGCTGAAAACAGTCTGATAAAGAGGAAAATAATTTCCTGACCAAGGTAAATAGTGTGGTTGTGAGCATCGCGGCATACAACACCAAAGCTATGTCTGCTTCTAGCCCTTGTGAAGTTTGATGCTTCATTGAAAGAAAGAAAAGGAATTCCAAATACCTTCACAATGCCTCTGCACCCTTGGTTTCAGAAGGCTATGACATTTTACAATCACACATTGCAGAACATTTTCTCTGGTTTTTAAAGAAAAAAAGCCATTACTGATTAATAAAGAAAAAAAGGTCAAAATATAACTTCATGCTGATGAGATTTGCCAGTGACTACCTATCAAAATGGCATGAATTATGTGAGTTTCATCCATTAGTGTTCTCTGTCCAACATTCAAGTCTTCTGTTTCCGGTTGCTCAGCAAGAAAACCAACCAAAACCAATCACAATGATGTGAAAAAATAAATCATGAAATATGAAATTTGACCTTATCCATATTCTTTTGCTATCTACTATATCGTTTCCTTCTTTGTTAATAACAGGAAACTGTATAAGTTACTTTTAATCTAGTGAAAATAATGTTACTCTGGACTCTTTGCAGTTAACAGCAAGACAAATTGTTCTAGAGGACAATTGACATGAAGATCTGCACTAATGCTTAGTGCATTAGTCTTACTAAGCCGCTGTCAGGAGGAGCAAATCCTTCTGACTGCAGAAGGAGCCTACAGATAGTAGCCCCAAACAGTAGTACAGCATAGCTCTCCCTATCTTTTGTAAGCAGATGGGAGAAATCTGTGTTCTGATCGGAAAGCAATGCTGCTGAGGTTTCTGTGATGTTGTGCTTAAGTTAATAACCCCTGGTGAGAAGGACTTGGCTTTATGTCAATCCTGTGCTACTTAGTTGAGAGCTGGCCCCTTTTCCAGAAAGTGTGAAGTTCAGGTAGAAAAAGCACATGACTTCCAGCAAAAGACTATGGCATAATGCCCAAAACTCATGTTCTCCCCAAAGGCTGAGGAGAAAAGAAGTGGACTTCATCTCACCTAACTTTAACCATCTCAGAGTTAGGCATCTACTCTGAGCAAATCATCAAGTCTCCTTCTACAATCAGTGGACAGTGAGGGATACTTCCAGGTTATGAGTCATCCTGTCCTGGCAGAGGTGTCCAAAATAGCTGGAATGAGATGCTTCTCTCTCACTTCATTGACTATTAAGGAAACCTAGATGACTGCTTTGGACCACAGGCGTACATTTCTGGTGGTTAAAGTTACACAGGATAAATCCAGCTCTCACTTCAAAGCTTTCAATAAATTTCTCTTTCTTTTCATCACATTAGAGAAGCAATTAGGAACTTCTCCACAAAATTTGGCTTAGGAAACATATAACACTTATTTAAACACATGTCCTGACAAGAAACAAACAAGCAAGAAATGAAATAGACAATCTCTGTAGCTCTGAAGATGTTTAAAAATATATCTAACAGGTGTAAGTTGCAAAGTTTTTTGTTTTGTTTTTCTTAAGAATTGTATTAGATCGTGATGTTATATATTTGTTAAGTCACAGTTCAGTTTGGTGCTTTGGATTAGCTATTATATTTCAGAGTTACTATACTGCGAACACATACTCATGCAGAAAGGCTGTTTACATTTTGTATGTCAAATGGTTTGATTATTGAGTTCTTATCACCCTTTTGCACTTGGGACTGAAAGAATCAAATGTCTGGATGATGGTAGCAAATTTCCCCTTCAAAAGGTTTTGTTCTTTTAACAGAAAAAAAATCCAACTCTTTTCCAAAAAGAAAAGTGCATGATTTCTGAGAATACTGCATCTATTCTGTGTTCTTTACTTTGGCATAGGACATTTCTTCCCAAATCTGGAATATTTTAATTTGTCTCTTGTATTCTGCACCCCTGCAATGACAGGAGCAGGTGCCTTTCCTTATTTAGCTTCAAGGATTCTGCATATTCATTGCCTCCTAGTTCCTATGGATGTTGCCATGACAAAGTCATTGCTGGTGAGGGACAGGCCAAGACTCTATTCCATATTACTCAGCTGTAACCTGAGATAGAAATTAACTTGCAGTTTCAAATAACTAAGTTCTGCTTGTAGGAAGAAGATTCACTTGTCTAAATGTAGGGTTTTAGTGGCAGTTGACACATCCTGACATATTCCATTTGGTGCTCCTGAATGTTCAAAATGTCTTGTAGGTCCTGAGTCCAATCTGTAAGCCCCATGTGGACTTCTTAGAAACCCATGTGTCTCAAATGTTGTAAGGTATACATGGTTAGGTAACTAAATTGCATCACAGCAGCTCATGTGAGCAAGGAGTCTCAGGTCACGTCATATTCACTGCAGATCTAGTCAGTAGGATCAACTGAGTTGAAAGACCATTTTAGCTCATGAAATGTACCTGTTTAATTTTTCATTAACTGAATCACGCTAAGTAACTATCTGAAGTTTATGCCCGTTCTTGTCCTTGTTTGGGGAGGTAAGTACCTGTATTTTAGGTCTTGTACCCTGGGGTCAGGTACCTAAATTGGATGGTTTGAATATCACCTTCATATTGTCTGGGTACGCAGAAGAGGACAATCCAGGTGCTCCTTCTGACCTACTCTTTGGTTCCCAGCTGCACTGCCTCCATGCTCATCAGCGTTCATGTCCTTCCTCCAAAGACCGAGCATGTCCTGCATTTTTCTAGAGATAAGTGTTTCCTCCTGTGTCATATGGGCCATGGTACCTTTCCCATGATCCTAAGGAATGCTACTTAAGATATCCTTTTAAGACTTGGAATACTATTGGTTCTCATTGCTCACCCCATCCCTCTCCATAAAGCATTTTATTACTCTGAATTTGGCATGTTCACTACTATATCTAAAGAATTTTATAGGGTACTGAGGCCAGTTATCAGTGAATAGTATGAAGTACATGCCTTTTTGACCACTGAAGACTATTCTCTATTCTATGACTAAGCGGACTGTTCTTGAAGATGCAGAGAATTCCTTCTAGTGCCATTTTCTGATCTATTTAAAAGTATGCAGTGTCACAGGGAAGTCCAATAGGAAAACCAAGAGCAAAACAGAGTCCATATCTCATTCTTCTGCTGCCAGTGTCCAAATATTGTACTACACTGCCCTTCCAGTAAGATCATAGACCTGCATAAGACCTCTTCATCATGGAAACCAGTCCTCCTGCTAGTATGCGTGCTTAGTCTGCTATAGCAGCCCTCTGTGACACAACTGTTACACAATTAAGTTAATCAACCCTTTCTCCATCTTTGGATTTCTTCCAAGAGTGACAGCCATGGTGGTTCAAAATGGCCCAGAGATGAGGTTGTAGAATAGGGAGTAAATGAAAACATTGCACTGTATTTAATGAATACATTGTGAAGAACTTAGACCAGACATGAAATCGTTCAGCTTAAAGAAGGAAGAAAACTTTTATATATTACCCACAACTCACTGCAAAATAAATTTGCATAATATTTCTCCTATATGCAATTTCTACTTCCACCCACTAGATGGAAGCAAACATTAATTTATGCCATCATGCCAGCTGTCCATAGTATATTTAATGTCTGAATGCCAACGTGTGTGGTCTTGTGGGTTTGACTTACCTTTTTAGTACTGTTTAATGAGGGAAATGCATAACTTTGAGCAAATCAATTCTCGGACATCATAAAAGGTGCAGATTGGCTAAGGACCAAGGTACCACTTCAGTACAAAATGGGAAGGAGTGGAAACCTGCAGTATCTTTTCCTATAGACTAAATCAAATGTATGTGTTTGTTCATGGGGTGTTTTATTTTTAAGTCTTGACTAAGCATCTCATTTTTTTTTTGAATCTGCAGTGAAAATATTTGGAATCTGGATCTCTCAACATTCACTCACTAACACCCTGCCTTCACTTTCTGACCAGTAGGCCAAGAATAAAATCATGCGTCATGGAAGGTTGTGCCATCAAAGTGAAACAATTTCAAGAGTTTTATTGGGTATACAGGTGTCAGCTTTCCAAGAACTGTCTATTAAGTGAACTACATTTTTTGTTGCAGCAGTGAGAAATATGAATCTTGCTAGGCACTGTTTGCTAGAAATGGTCGATAAATGAAAGTGTCAACATAGTTGCTCCTGAGTCACTACGGCTTGCAAGAAATTCAAGCAGAGCTCCCTTGCGGGGCACGTATCATGTGGTAGATAATGAGGTGATGCTTGCATAAGGGCTTCTTCATAATCCAAATGTCCAATGTGGGGAGGCAGTTGATGGGCAGAGGCAGCTGAAACCCTAACTGAGATGTTTTCCTGGAATCCAGCTTCTCAGCCAACCCAGCCCCATCCTTTAGTGGAGGGGATCCCTACTGAATCTTTAGTGTTTGTCACTGTGATCAGCTTTTTTAGGTGTCCCTCCCTCAGCTCTTAGGAGTACATAACATGATAAGACTCTCCTGGCCTCAGACTTTCCAGGTGCTTTAGAAAGTACTGGTAAATCCCTATGGAAGGTGTATATTTCTCCTGCTGCTTGTAAGGTAGCCTAGGATGACTAAGTTTAGACACAGGCATTTAAGTATGTAAAGTTAGGGGATATATGTGCCACAGTTGTTCACTGCCTGATCACCAATGTGTAGCAAGCAAATTAAATCTTGCTATTTCACTTTGCTTTTAATATTTCGGTAATAAAATAGGAGCTTTGCAGGTACCTATCCTTTTCAGTGATGTTCTAATGATTCATCAGCACCAGATGAAATATTTTAACCTACATACAAAGAAGTGGAAATAAGAGATCCTTTTTACTCCTATTTCACATTTGCTCTTTGGGTTTATTGTATTTGCTGGTTAGTTTGACAGAGGTGCAATTCTGTTGCCTTAAATCATCAACAAATTAGTGATTGCAGAATGAGATACAAAGTCCTGTGCTGTAACAATAAAAAGAACATGGATGATAAAGACTGTGCAAATAGGAAAGGAAGGAAGGACTGAAGGATGGAAGGACAGAAGGACAGAAGAAAGGAAAGATGGTTCTTTGCTAGTACTTTCCATCTCATAGTACTAGAGATATGAAAGAGCTTTACAGAGGCAATCGTCATTTCATGACCTTTGTTTTACAGGTGGGGAAAATGAAGCACAGTTGATGTGCCTGCTCAGGGGGCATCTAGCATCTAGCAGGCTAGAAGTAGAGCAGGGAATAAAACTTAGAGTTATTTGAGCCCCCTTCAAGTACTTAATAAACTAAAAAACATAGTCTTGGTGGGTTGATTACAAACTTCTTTGTGCTCTTTGCGCAGAAGGGATGAACTCATGGTTTGTCCCTTCTCATGCCATGTTTCACTGAAAAAGAATATGACTAAGCTACAGGACTTTTTTGGAAACAATTCCTTACCAATGCAAAATTTTGGGAGAAGAAGAAGAAGAAAGCTGCATTCACCAGCACGAAAAAGAAAATGTCTACCAGAAAACTTAAAAATCTAGGATCTCGGCACAGTATCAGGGAGATAAAATCAGTCCTATGCCTTAACATTTAACTGCTGAAGTGAACTCAGTTGCCATCTAATAATGAAACTTTGCTTAGCTAGATAGGTTTCATTAGCTAGAAAGGGAAACAAATTTTTTTGTCCCTGCCTGCTTGAACTCACAAAACAAATACAGGCATGTAACAATACGTTATTGAAAATACATGGCACGTGGAGTAAAAGAATTTGCAAGAATAATCATCCATCCAAAACTGCTCTGGGATTAAAAAAAACTATTGCAAAGGACAAAACTGTTTACAGTGCAGAAAAGCAGGTCTATTTGTTGCAAGATGGTTTTATGAGTAGACAGAACAATGTTCTGGAGTTTATGATGGCAATTGCACGGTAATTTGATGAGTTTAGACTCTTTTCTGCCTAATTTCCTCCTCTTCCTCCTCACTCCTTTGCAATTCCTAAATACTTCTTTTCTGTTTATTAGAAAGGTAATTATCACAATTTATTGCTGTATGGGACTCCTGAATATTTCATGACTTTCCCCTCCCTGCCCTCCTCTCCCGGCAGAGGCATGGAGTGATGTATTGGACTGAGTGACCTCAGGCTCTTACTGGGCAATGCACCACGCTGTGGTGCATCTTTGCATGTGTTTCTAATGTTTATAATTTAATTGCAATTTTTCATGAGTTCAACAAGTGTTCAGTGCTTGAATTCATATGACAGTGGGAAATTAATTTTTATTTTATTAAAAAAGAAAGTTCTTAGACCTCATGATCTAGAGTAAAGACTGCTGAAGTGATTTCAGTGCAGCAAGGAGCAGATCTAACAGAGAAATGAGAAGAAAGCTCCTGGTGGATGGTAACAACTCAACATTCACAGCATCCAACATGTTACTTCAACTAATGATCAAGTGACATGAGGGCAGCTCTCCAGCCCCATAGCTCTCCACTCTCATTCACGTCAGCCACGAACTTGTCCTGAAAGCACAGGGAATTGGAAGGCATGTTATTATCACCTTAAATGCATTTTCTTTTACAGTTTCCTGATATTTAAAACCTCAGAATTGCTAAAATCTTCTTGTCAGTGACACTGACTTCCAGCCACATCATCATTAAAAAAAAACAAACAAAAGAAAAAAAAACCCACATTTCTTCGGTGCAGACGCCCTTTACTTTAATGAGAAGAGCAACGCAAAGGGCACCTAACGTAAACCAAAGAAACAAGACCATTTCTTTTTAATTAAAACTGCACAAACCCCAGAGCAGCTTTGCCCAGGGCATGTAAGTGACAGCAGAGAGTGGTCATTAGTCCTAACGAAAGAGCTGCCAGGAAGCACACAGACCCCTAAGTGAGAGAGCTTTAGCTTGTCACGGTGAAAGCACATTTATTACAGCTAACAAATCTTGGCCAGGGTCTATAAAACAGTGGTATCTGACTGAAGAAGCCCCAACCGCCTTCTGCAACAGTACCCTTGTCATGTGCATTGACAGAGGCCAGAGTAGTTCTGCAGGACTCTCAGGAGGTTACGGGGTCTCTGGGCTGCTCCTTTAATTAGCCCTCAGATAGCTCAGGAGAATTTCCTGCTGCAGTTCATGGTGGGACAGGGCAAAGGCCTCTGAAACAGCCCTGCGAAGAGGAGGCGATGTTTATTCAAAGAGCTGACCCCCATAATCACTGTGTTGACTTCAGTACGTGGGCTGGGAGTCCAAAAGGAACACAGCCGTGCCCACGGCTATTTATAAGTGAGAGCGGGGGCTGGGAAAAGGGATGGGAGGGGATGGGGGAAGCAATGTCATGAGTGTAGAAATGGAGTGCATGCTATGAGGATGGTAGAGATTTTTTTTTTCTCTTGGTGCTCACTTCAAAATGCACAGGAATGGCTGAACCTGCCTTTTGCAGGGTGATGCAGGACCACGTGTTTGTCCCATCACCCCCTTCCAGCCTGCACCCTGCTTAGCTGCACCACAGAATATCTGCACATCCTTCAATGCTGTTGCCCTCTTGCTATTCCTGCCCAAGTGGAATAACCTCTTGGTGGGTTTTGCATCCAACCACCACACTCCAGAAGAGCCCTGCAGCAACTTTGGTTTATGCTGGAGGCTGCAGAAACTCCAGAATGGTTGCAAGATCAAAGAAGAGCAAATTTAAGCTGAAAGGCTTTGTTTTGTTTCTTTCTCCACTGAAGCCACGCTCGCCCCTCACATAGGCTCAGAGGAGGCAAGAGTGGGCCTTTCACTGGGTTATCAATGCAAAGGTCTTGTGGTGCTCGGTGCTGCAAGAAGAAATAACGTGGCGCCTGCTTTACTGTATTAGCTCTATTAGCTCTATCAGCTGTATTAGCTCTATTAGCTCTATTAGGCGTATTAGCTGGAGCAGACCAGACAGACACAACAAGCATGTGTAGACCCTTTTTACCGATCTTAATGCGAGAGCCACAGGAGAGGACCTATCAAAACCGTGTCTAGAGTCTATCACAGATTTGTGAACATATTTTCTGGTAACTTGGCAAAGTAGAGTATTCGTTGGACAATTGTAAACTTTATTAGCTCTGTGGATCATCTCAAGTGCTCTCCTGCCAAGTCAACAGGTTTTAAAATCTAAAGAAGAGAGCTGATATTTGCTTTATATACACATTTTCCAGTGAGAAAGCCTTTACAGCTGTTAGATAAAGAACATACACATTCCAAATGACTAAGAAAACTGATAAAGTCCCTTCTTGTGCAGAAAGATCAACAAAATGAATAAGATGCTACTTGTACTCTGCTTTGAGAGGTTGCAGAGGACAGCGCCAGATGATTGATAACTTTGACCAGTTTGAGAGTGGGATGGGGTGAGTTGTGTTCTCTGTGAAGCTGAAAGCACTCCTCATCCTCTGGGGAGTGGTAGCTACCTAGAAAGACGATTTACATTAATTTGTTTTACATTGCATCTGCACTGTTCTGGGAATATATCCCTCGTGGCAGCCCTTCAGAAACTTCCCAGAGTCTTCTAACTCAGTCATTTGCAATGGACTAACCACAGCCTTCGTGTGTGTTGGTCTCCATCTCCACTGACCTCCTGAGATTACAGGTTCTCTTTCCCCAGAAGCTGAGAAAAGGGAAAAAGATCATTGACCTCTTGATAGATAGGATGCTGGGCTAGACTGACCTTTCCTCTGACCCAGGACAGCTGGTCCTGCGTTCGTTAGCAGAACCGGGGGTTTTTAACAGCTGCTATAGCAGCTACCAGTTTTAGCTCTGGAGGTTTCCAAGTGCAATTGCTGCAGCTTGGGATGACAAGGTAGTTACCATTCCAGCCTGTCTTGGGATATATTTAAGCCCAAGAGTACACTTCAGACAGCATGTTAAAAGATAAATCAATGACTTCACAGGAATTCTTGCCCCCACTCTAAAAATTTAATTGGACAATTCAGGCTTTGATGAAGACTCCTGTGTATAAATGGTGAACTGGAACTGGGGCTTCTTTTTGGCAGATCTTTACACAAGACACCTCAAATCTTGAGGTAATGAGATTGTATTTTACAATCTGTGAGGGAAAATGCATTTTAAAAGTTGTTCTTAATAGCATTTTATAATGTTTCATTCTTGGAAGGGAAGGATAAGAAAATAAAATATAGTATTTTCTTCAGTTCTCATTTAGTTGCAGTTGCAGTGTGATGCTTCAGGCTTGCTCCAATGATTTCACTTGTAGCCAGAGGACTTTGGCGAAGGCGTTTACAGACTCACTGTGGAAATCCACTGAGATTGCTCATAGTTTCCAGTGGGCTATGGTCTCCCCTCCCACTTCTGTTCTGCTGTCTACTCTCAGTGGAGCAAATTCTGCAGCCAACACAAAGCCATTATGCGCATCATATTTACCCATTCATTGCTGGTATGCAGCCCATGGTATTTATCATGAACAGCAGCAAAGTCTAATAAGTAAGGCACATCTTGGGGTTTCAGGACAGTTGTAGCCTTTTTCCAGCTCTGTCTCAAAGCTTTTGGATAATCTTAGGTTGACCACCTTTCTACACATCCATCTACCACCTCTGAAAGGGGAAGAGTGGTTAGTCACCTCCTTTGGAACACATAGTTTATGGATTGAACTTGCTAACTACTATTAGAACTAGAGTAACTCTGCTTATTTCATGGAAACATCATCTTTTGACTTAGATTGTAGGTTACAGCTTGGAATTTGAATGATGAGAAGGATCATCTCTCGGTCCTACCATTTACTCCCTAACTCTGTCTACACTACCTATTCAGAGTGGTCCTGAGGCAACTTCAAGATTTGTCCTCCCTCCATAATGAAGACCCAAGCATGTCTGGACTGTGCTGTCAGTATTACCCCTGGTGTCCTAAGGGAGCCACCTATTCCCAGACAGGCTGTGAAAGGAGGCATTTGGACGGCTGATAGGTGAGATATGGGATGAGCCATGCTGAAAGCTGCTGTGTAGGCTGTTGCTTCACGGAAGTATAAACACAGCCCCTTTCTGCGAGCAAATTGAATATCTCAACATCCTGTGTGGCTGGACAGTCAAGTGTTGGGCAGGAAGGGGGAAGGAAATGGAGGGAGGCGATGAGCAAAGAAAATCTGGGTTCTACTGAAACTCAAGTAAATCCACAATTATGATCTTAGATGAAAGACTTTTATGGTGTTTTTCGTATGGCCTGAGCACTGATATTGCCATTGAGGGAGAGCTGAATGGGTGTGGTGGACTTTCACAAAGTAGTTTTTTACTTTCAGAAAGAAATTTTTTACAGTGAGAACAATCATTCACTGGAACAACCTTCCCAAGGAAGGTGTAGAGTCCCCAACACTGGAGGATATCAACATGTGATTGGACAAGTTGCTAGATAGTCTCATCTAGGCTCCCTTTCCCAAAAGGTTGGACCAAATGACCTCATGAGGTCCCTTCCAACGTGGGTTGCTATATAAATCTATACTTCACTGATATATCGAAATAGCATTTAAGAATCAACATTAGGCAATGAAGATGGACAAGGTTTCTATCTCTCTCTCCCCATCTCAATGAATGGTGAGTCCTCTCCACATTCCCCTTGTTTTTACACTCAGACTGTAGGCTCTTTGTGACAGGGATTACATTTTTATGATATGCAAAATGCTGTAAAGTAAGACCATCGTTTTCTTGGTGATGTATGCAGACAGTGATGAAAACCTTTAAGCATCAGTAGGCAAACTGACAGCTCCACTATACTGGACAAACCTTTCCACTGTGAGAGTGTAGAGCTGTGTGTGATGTGTGCGTCCGTAGAAGTGCGATGTGGGTGTCTGCATGTGTGTATGTTCCTCCTTGCTTTCTATGTGCCTGGTCTAGCTCCATTGATTTCGTGCACATAACAAAGTCTGCAAATCTGGTCCCTAACATATTATTCCCAGCTTTCATGAGCAAGTGCGATTTGTGTGGTCCAGCTATAGCATAAAAGGATACCTTGAGGGGATAGTAACAATGCTGCTGATGTCAGAATGCTGAATTGTTCTGCACGGGGATTTCTCAGGCCACATCCCTGTGATCCAAAGGTGAAAAATCAGGGTTAACATTTTGAGAGGACCGCTATATTTTGGTAAAGCAAAATGTGGGCTATGACACATAAAAATGCCACTTCATTAGTTCTTTCATTTTAAAAGCTCAGATCCCATTTTCATGTCTTCGGGTTTATATCGACATACTCTTGAATTTGGAATTCCCTAGACCCATTTTAAAGGCTTGCTTTGCCTCTATAAACCCACATCTGTTTTGGCTGGAAGTTCTCTGGTCTTGGCATGGGCTTCGATTACCAACTTGCCACCTATATAGTCTGAACATATTAAGCTTTGAGGTTGTTTCTGCTGGAGGAAGGATTTCATTTTTTTGTCTGTTTGTTTTCTTGGGGTATCCCAGCATTCTCTTAACTCTTTTCCTCTTCCTTCTTTGCCATCTCTCAAAAAACCATAACCCTCCCCAATGATTTGACATGCCCCTAATGCCTTTTCGGATTGGCTGTGCTGCTGTTGCCATGTTAACAAACCCAGAATTTCCTCTCTCAGGCCTTCCAGTTTATAACAGCAGCTATCATAATTTCCAACTGATTTCAAGCTCCAGTTGACAGCCAAGTGCTGGTTTATGTTGCTAGTAATGCATGTCAATCATAAGGAAGCAAATAAATTTGCTTGTGCAGAGAACTTCAGATGACACTAAGATACTAACCCTTCGATATTTCATATGGACTAACAACTTCCAGTTGTTTTATTTTCTCTTGTAACAATTACAGTGGCTGCTATGAGAAAGAGTGAAGTTCTCCAATTTTTTTTTGTGTACTAGAACAATGAGCCAAGAGCAATGGGGTTTCACTAAAAACTGGGTTTCACTAAAAACTGGGTTTCACTAAAAACCAGTTTTCACTAAAAACAATTCAGAGGGAGGAAGGAGGGTAATGCGATCAATCTGATTTAGTGCACGTGTTTGTATGAGTGGAGTGACTTTCCAAAAACATCCAATAAATAACTCCATACTTCAAATGGTCAAGAAGCAGCACGGTGAGTGTGTATTTGTTTTCTGAATTCCTCCTGCTGTCACTCCAGGAACAAAATGCCTGCTGCCAGTGCATGAGAGCATCACTTTTAGCAACATACATCCCTGATCTTTCAAACACTTAAGTACATGGATGGTTTTATAAACATGCTATAGTATCTTAATTTTTGTGGAACTGTTTGTTCTTCACATACTGAAGTATTTCCTGTTTCATGGGCTAATGGCTGGTTCTTTGGTGGAATACGTCGGTGATGAATTAGGAAATTTGCCATCATTTCTTAGTTCTGAAACTTATTTCCTGAATAATTTCTCTGGGTCATCTACATCCTGATTGTAAAGTATGTAGGCAGCTAATTCCCTGGGAAATAATTGATGACTAGGTGTCTATAAACTTCTGATTAACCAGTCTTATTTGCCTGTCCAAACAAATCAGTAATGTTTGGTGAAACATGGGCTTGAGCAGGCAAAAGCATTGTGCTCGTCCTCCACCCGCAGTTCATCTACACAGCTGGCATTAGGGTGACTGCTGATTGAACACTATTTTAAAGGCTACTTGAATTAAAACATCTTGCCTATAGCTTTGACTTGTTTGCTGATTTTGCAATGATTCATTCTAGGAAGGACCTGAATCCAGTTTATGTGTCTAGCGTCAATGCTACAATATTGGTGCTGGTGTGGAGTTGGTAGCAGGTGGCATCTGCCTCCTTCAGCGAGCCCTAGAGCTTACTGAAGGTCTGTGATGTGCTTCAGTCTGGACATCTGGAGGGTACGGGTATAAATGTGGAAAGGGGTCTCCTCTCCAAAGGCAATCTGACATTTTTTCCACACCTCAGATCCTTTTCCCCACACACTGCAGGGCATGAACTGCCTTTTCCTATCTGCATATAATGAAGCATAGTGTGCAGGGCCCTAACCTCATATGAGGCCCCTAGACACTAACATAATGCTATTCAGTAAAAAGGAAAGTTTTCTTCAATCCATGAACCAGTGGTTTTGGTTTTGTTTTTTTTTTTAACTGATGTAAAATTTTGTCAGCCACGATATCCCATCCTAGGGTGTTCAATGGCTTAACTGCATGCTGTGTGGAGCACTGTCTCCATGTGTTTCTTTTGAAACACCCATTCATTTTATCACATTATAGTTCTTCTATAGGAAGAAACTATCATTACTTGATAATTTTCTCCTTTTAACTTATGATTTTTTACCCTTCAATCATATCCATCATCAAGCCTTTCTCTTCCTTGCTGATTTCTTAGTGTGTTCTTCATTCTTTGTAAAAACTATTCCATATGTTTAAACATTGTGTGACACTTTGTGCATTTTCTGTTACTACCAGACCCCTTACAGAAAGAGGAACCAGAATAGAAGTATAACCCAGGAACCCTCTGGTAAGACCATGTTTTCCCTTCTCCCCTGAGGAACCCAAAAACTCCTTTTCTCCTAGTTTTGTTCTCTTCTCCTCATAACTCACCTTGAGTCTCTTTATTAGGCAATATAATCTTCTTACAAACTGTACTGTGACACAGTCGTCTTAATGAAGCAACAGAAAGTGCAGATGAGGCCAGTGCCTTCAAGCCAGCTTCTTAAGTTCATTTACTCCAGAATCAGTTCAAAGTCACACCCCTGCTGCCAGTGGTGATATGCATTGCTCCTGATTGACATAACTCAGTTCAGGACTGGGCCCCTTTCACGACTGCTACTGACAAGTCACATAGTAATATTTCAGTTTTTCATCTTGGATGAATTCCAAGGTAGACTTGGTTTAATCACCATTTACTGTCCTTTTCATGTATTCCAAGGTATAAAACACATGGTTTTTTATTTTTTTGTTGGTTTTTTTTTGGTACTGTCCTCATGTGCATCAAATGTAGATGGTTGAAACTGAGTGGGGGACAGTGCTTTCCATCAAATCCTTCACATGCTGATTCACCAAAGCAAATGCCTTCTACCAGATAACATCATGCCCATCAGAGTGTCCTCGGGTTCCCAGGTGCTGACTGAACCACCCCAGAGTGCACTAATTTACATGGATTTCTCTTATGATGCTTCTTATTTCATCCCTTCAGTGTGGGAGAATGGGACTGGGAGCATATAGACACCTAGGCAGGAGAGGAGTCCTACAGTTCCAGGTGTCTGGAATTCCAACATTTCAAGCATGGAGAACAGTAGATGGAGTTAAGGTCCTGGTTTGGACCATGCATCTAGAAGAAACTCAAGGAGAGGAAGAGAGCTCTGGTTAGAGAGGGATTTATGGTAAATGGGTAGAGAAGATAGGGATCATAGGATCATAGAATATAGAATCATAGAATAGTTTGGGTTGGAAGGGACCTTTAAAGGTCATCTAGTCCAACCCCCCTGCCATGGGCAGGGACATCTTCAACTAGATCAGGTTACTCAGAGCCCCGTCCAACCTGACCTTGAATGTTCCCAGGGATGGGGCATCTACCACCTCTCTGGGCAACCTGTGCCAGGGTTTCACCACCCTCATCATAAAAAATTTCTTCCTTATATCTAGCCTGAATCTACCCTCTTTTAATGCTACCATCATAGCATTGAAGTCCTGCTTTGGGTGGGTGTAGTAAGTATCATGGGATAAGGGCCCTACTTCAGAAGGTGGGCTGGGAAGTAGAAGGGGAGAGGAGGTGGGAGGTGTGGAGAGATAAGGTCTGGCCAGACAGGCAGTGAGTCCAGCAAGAGTTAACTGCCCCGCCAGTCCCTGGTACAGCATTCGGTGCCTCGCTGCCCCTCCTCTCAGCTCGCTGCCTTCCACACTCTGCAAACTCCAGTCTGCATCTTCATTATCAGCCCCTGGCGATGACAGTTTGCACAGCAATGTTTTCCACTGCAGGGCCATGTAGTTTGAGGTATATCAGTGGTGCTGCTTCCCTTCACAAGGGCTCCTATCTTCCTGCCTTTTCTCAGAAGCTCTCCGTTAGGGCAAGGGCAAGGCCCAGGCAACAAGGCTTTCAGCTTGGTTTGGAAAACAAAACACACACGCACACAACGTGAAAAACAGACCCACCCATTTTTACGAGCCTGTTGTTTTGCAGGTATTGCCAAAAAATCCAAGAAAGATTTGTATGCTGTAATTAGAAATGTAATCATCATAGGATAAAATGTGTATGTATGTGTATATTTATATATGAAACAATCCAAAACTTAGCCAGAGACAAATGGGACATTATTACTTTTGCTTTTCTTTAAAGAAAGCTATGCTAACAGGAAAAAGTGTCTGTGATTGACATTTCTCCCTGGAACTGGAGTGCTTGGAAAGATCCACTGGCTGGACATTGATGGCTACAACTCGGACCCACCTTTCTCCACCTGCCAAGAGCTGACTTCAGGCCTCTGTGCTTCCCTCGCCATAGCAGCTGATGACCTCGCCGATACCTACAGTGAGTCAATACCCCTCCCTGCTCTGCATGAGGTGTGAGTGATGCCATGGGGCTGCAGGGGAACATACAACACGACTGTGAGCTTAAGCCTTAGCAACTGGAGTATCGTTCCTAACAGAGTAAATAAAAGCAAAATCAAAGGAAAAAAACCCAAACAAACCCACACTTGTGCCTTTCTGCTCTTTACAGTCCTAGGATTTTGAAGCATGAAGGCAGGAGCGATGTATGGGTTCCTGAAAAAAAGAGTATTGTTTCCCATAGTTTTTACCATCAAGAAACAGATGCATCTCATATTGGAGATATTCTCAGGGAGAAAAAAACCCACAACCTATTTCAGAAGTGCTCATTGGCATCCAGAAAACAGGGCTAGGGAGCTAACATGGTGTCTGATTTGCGCTTAGGGAACAGTGTTACATATCAAAGCTCACGTCTGCCAAGATCTTTAGTCATCTCCCTCCTGTTATCACATTAAATATTTGCAAGGTTGTGGGCTTTATGTGTTTTAAAGACATACAATGAGTACGCGACAGAGAAAAGATTTTGGAGTCCTGGGAGGGGCAAGGCAACCATTGCTGTCCTTGGTGTAGCTGTGGGCCTCCTAGATTGCTGATCATGGGTGCTCTTAACAAGATACATCCCAAATATGCTGCTGCCTTGCCCCTTGCTTTGGGCTGAGGTGTTCTTGGTAGAGGATACAGCGGCTATTTTCTGTTGCTGAGGCCTCTTCTAACTTGGATGGATTGGCTGCTGTTTTATATGCCCTTCCATAGAAGATGGAATATCATTGAATGCCTCAAAGGGCAGAAGTCTCCATACCTTGTGAAAGCATGGGCAGGACTCACAGCAAGTGTAAATCAAGACAGGTGAACCAAAAGAGTCAGGAAATATGTATAGCTTCATTAGAGAGAATAGGGCAGTTTTCCTGGCAATGTAACTCAGCTGCAGTAAGGGTCAGCTGTCCAGCTTCCCAGTTGTGGTAAATTGACACTGCTCAGCTGATGCTTGGAGATGCCCTGTCACCCTAGATGTTGATCTGACTCTGTATCATGGCTATTTTTGCACTCTTATTAACTGAAGAAAATGATAAAATTTACTATTTAGATCCCTGTCATTGCAAGACCCCAAAGTGATAAACCACAAACTCTTCCCCATCTGGCTTTAACACCATCCTTCCTTCGTGGTCGTGAGGCCATTGCCTTCTTGCTGATCTCCCACAGCTGTTTCTCCTGTGCCCTTGACCACTGATGCTGGCTGCTGTAGTGAATGCCCAGACGTTTATTTACTCTTTGCTTCCTCCCGTGATCACATCTGAGGCCCCAGTTCCCCTGCTCACTCCCACCACCACCCCCTGTGAAGCCCAACCATCTGCTGTGTGTGTTGACAGACCTGCCTTCACGCATGGCATCAGTTCTTCAGGTTGACTAGCTTTCAGCTGGAAAAACTGGTGTCTCAATGAACCGATGCTATTCCTTGGCATCTTCCCTCTGTGTGGTACAAAGAAAACCTGTAGCATTAAACAAATACATTAAACACAATTGTTTTCATACCCAGTCTCTCCCCATCCCCGTGGTTGACCATTGCTTCAGACAGCTACTTGGTGCTATAAGCCCTTAGGCAAAAGTGTTGAATGCTTTTAGCGTTCACTACTGCAAATACGCAGAGCTCCAGAGAGCCAAGGTCTGCTGGCTAGATTTATGAGGTAAAGACAAGAAAATGTTTCAGCTAAAATGGCAGATTGACTATGTCTTCACTCCTAGCTGAAATGTAAGCGTCTGAGTGGCTTTAAGCACACCAAGTCTCTTGACCTGTGTGCTGGCTGTCAGCCCAGATATATCTCAGGCTCAGAGGCTGCATCTACAATATATAGGATTGCCTGTTCAGCGCTCCCAAGAGCTTTCTTAAGGTCACGTTCCTTGATCCACCACACAGACTAACCCCTGCAGGGCCCTTCAAGAAGTCTGAAGATCACCCATGCTGCTGTGCTTAGACTGTTTATGTGTATGTACAAAAAACAGACCTCAGGAGTGCCATCACATGTAATGTGGAGGACAGTCAACCCAGAGTGACTCTGTCCAGTCAGTGTCCTGAATCTGCCAACACAAATGTCCTCCTAAACCCTCCCTGAGGTGTCCATCAGACCTCGGGCTGAGCCTGAATCTTTCCACACATATCTTTGTGTGGACCAGTGGGTGGAAGGGACTCATCATCCATGGAGGTGAAGATGGGAAGACGATATCTCTGGATCAAGAAAATGTTCAGCACATTCACATAGTTATAAGCCTTCTTGCATTCCTATTCCTACGGGGAGATTGCTGAGAAGATGACGCCAGGCTCCTTACTGAGGCACACAGTGGAAGGATTAGAGGCAATGGTTATAATTTAAACAGGGAAGGTTATGGCTCAGTATAAGGGGAAAAAAAAGCCAACCACAGTAGAAAGATAATTAAGCACTGAAAGAAGTTGCCTAGAGGAGTGTTGAAATCTCCATCTTCAGAGGTTTTGAAGACCTGCCTGGACAAAGCCCTGAACAACTGTCTCTGAGTTTGGTGTTGACCCTGCTCTCTGCAGGATTTTGGATTAGACACCCCCTCAAGGTGATCTCCAACACAGATAACTCTACGACCTGAGATACTTCACCAACCAAGATGTACCCAACAGTGCCTGACACAGCAGCTGAATCCTAGCCTAAATCCCTGCAGACTAAAGTGGGAACTCAAACATTGAGTTAATGGACAAACTCCTCTGTTAGAAACTTGCATTTAGGTCTGTGACTTTGTAGCTAAATCCCTCCCTTTGCTTCTAACCATCCTGCTTTGTGAGATTGCTCCAGAGGCTGTAGTTGAGCCCCAATACACTGAACTTGACAAGCAGTTTTACCTGCAATGCTATGTATCCTTAGACTCAAGGTCTCTGCTTTCAGTACCAGGAGAAGCATCTTTCCTAGTATCACACGAACTTGCCAACCTTTTTTAAACTTTCCAACCCAAATTAATATAAATGGAGAAAATCATGGGTGGAATTGGGGTCAAGGACAATGGGAGCTAAATGTTTATTATTATTACTCTATAGTATATATAATTGCAAAAATATGCTTATTTATATAAGCTAATTTGCTTGTGCATTTATTTCTTTCAGATGTATACAGAGAGACCAAGAACAACTCGGGTCGGTATGAGCATTAATTTGCACAAACAGACTGAAAGATTTATTTCTGTATCCCATTTTATAGAAAATTTTAATAAACTGCCAGTGGATTAAGGAGATTTATAATGAATGGCTGTTAGCTAGTTAGATTAAGTACAGAATTTTAGAATTGTAACTTTTGTTATTTTTGTATATTTTTTGTTATTTTCGTTACCTGTATGAAACTTTCAGTGAATGGTAGATACTAAACAAAAATTAAACGTAATTTTCAATTGGACAAGACTGGCCACAGCTGAGAAATCCCTTTCCTAACTGCATTTGCGTAACCTGTTACTTTGGGCACATTATTATCTCTGGAGTAAGAGTTTGGTGCACTTAAGTCTCACAAGAAAGTGTTAGCAAGAAAATGAAGTAGTCATCCTTGATTCCAGACAGCTGATGTGGGAAACGCCATGACTTGGCACAGTCAAGGTAACTTCACGTTAAGCAAGTTAGGGCAGTTCAAGCATGTCCATCTAGTCCCTGCTCTGTGGATATTTCTAGGACAGTCTCAGTTGTACGTATTCTCTCAGTCCCAGCTCTTGTGCTGTAAATAGAGGACTTACTCGGGTGAGGACTTGAGTGATTTTGGGAACTAGCAGATAGGACTCAATCCTGAGTAGAAAGCACTGCAAAACTTGCAAACCAGTTTGTTTGCAGATGTATTCCCAGTGAACCTAAGTGATAGCACAATTGAGGCCAGCAGATGTAATCAGCTGAGATCAGAGCTTTCCAGGAGGATCAACAGAGTCAGAAACTATAAAAGATTTGCTTCAGTCTGGATTGCAGGCGTTTGAGCAGGATCCAGTAATCGCAGGAGGGGATTCTCTTCTAAGTTACGCCAGCAGTCGGATGTGTGACCACAATTGCCCCTTCCAATCCTAGTAAAATAAACAACAACTAATGATAATATTTAAGGAAGTCTTAACAAAAGGAAATTGAATCAAAGGATTTTTTTTTCTCTTGCTTTTGCTTTTTTTTTTTGTTTTCCTTAACCCCAAATTGGTAATGAGAGAGCGGCAGCCGAGGAACGCACATTATATTCATTGCAAACAGAAGTTAGAAAAGGCACTAATCAACTCCGGAGAGGAAGCCAACCACTTCAGAGGGCTTCTTCAGACAGCCACCTTCTGCAAATGAAGGGGGCTGCTCTGTTTCTCATTCAGTGAATTGCAGCTTTGACACTTCAATGGATTTATGCTTGAGGTTCTTTCAAAAGCTTTTATAGCCTCTTTAGTCTGCTACTATAACTTTCTTGAGGAGGTGAATGCGGGGAGATTAATAGATTTAGTTTTCAGTGCCCCAGTTTTGCCCTCATTGAAATCAGTAACACAAGTCCCCAGTAATTTAAACAAACCATGGGCAGAACTCAAGCCTTCCTGAAGAATCAAGGCTCAATACTTTTCGGCAAGTGATCTAAAACGACAAGATGCTAACGCAAAACAACCTTTTTGACAGACCCGGTAATTTCCAAAGCTAAAAGCAAACAGTACTACAGCTTGAGCTTATGCTTTTAAAGCAGAATATATAACTCAACTGCTTGATTTGTCAGCACATAAACCTGTAATGCACTCACAGTATGTATGGAGAGAGTTCATTGATCATAGCACCAAAGGCTGAGCCCCATGTTCTTAAACTGAGTGCAAGAGTCAACAGAAATGGAACAATTTTTCTTGATGATTTGAGTGTCACTTACCTGGTTGTTATTAGACGAAAAATCCAGTTGTTCAAGCCAGGGTCATTAGTACTGGAAATGAAAGCGTGAAATTCGGAGGTCAGAAACCTCACCGGACAGAACATTGACAGCAAAAATATGCAGAATGGTTTGATATGACCAGTTGCTAGTGAAGTTTTTTTGAGAAATGGGGACGTAATCCAAAAGTATTTGCTTGGCTGAACTCAGGAAAATGGTGTGGTTGGTGCAGGGTCTGGGCACAACACTGACCTCGTTTTGCAGTCCCCTGCTTTCAAAAATGAGTCAGATGCTCAAAAAACTAAAGACCAATAGAAAAATCATAAAATCACTAGTAACAATATCATCCCTTTCATTTGACTTTTGATTTTAGAGCTTTTCGGAAATCACATTTTCAAGTGTTTCTTTACTCCTGCAAGGAAGAAATACAATCTTTGAAAAAAATAACAGTCTGAGAGTCTCACACAATCACATGACTCCTGTAGCTGGGAGTTCAGGAAATAAAACACTAAATATGGGAGCCTGTACCAAAAACCCCACAAGAGTCACCACAACCACTGGACTCACACTGACATGTATGTCGTGATAGCAGAATATTTTCCAACTTCTAACCATCGAAAAAACAAAACAAAATAATCAAAAAAGCTTTGTTCTTCTGGGCAGATCTGGTTCACCAAAAGGTAGCACTTTAGTTAACCTCTTTTATTTAAAAAATACAGTTATTTCCCTTGTATGCCTATGAAAAGTCCTTTTACTTGTAACCCAAGGAGCAAGTTATCATTTGCACATAACCTTTGCATTGTAATTTACAGCAAAGACCTTGGTTGGCTGCCAGTCTAATAATCCCAAACCCTGCAGAATGAAATGAAGACATTAATATTATTTTTATTAAGCTGGTAATAAGGCAGAATGAAGCAGAGTTTAAAGCAAATGCAGGTGGAAGAGATTTTATGCCAAAGCATTAAGCACATTGCTTGAGCATGGCCAATCCCAGCTCCAGCAAGACACTTGGGAGGTGCAAGTAAAATTCCTTCCTTTTAGGTGTTAGTCTTGAGATATACACAGCCCTTCCTTTTTCACTGCAGTCAATAGGAGTTAGGTCCAGCTGCGCCTTGAAAAGATTAGTTTTCATGAACCTTTTTACCTATAAGCTCCCTCTGTGCTCTACACCATTCCTGAGGAAAGTCCCTGAATTTTAATGCCTTTGACTTCATGGTGCTCATCAGAAAAAAGCCAACACAGACAGAAATACCAGATCTAACAAATTTTAGGTGCCTGTGAGTTGACTCTGGTGGCTAGCCATTAGCTTTTGAGACAGCCTAGGTATCTCACCTATGTTTCACCTGGCCTTCCAGAGCTGCACTGCTTGCTTGGCCTCGTGTTATATCTGTCATTTCTTTGCAGACGTCTTCAATACAATGGGACAACTCAAAGGTTACTGGATTATTTTTCCAGGCACCTGAATCCCACTTTTGTTTTCTTGTCCGGGCATGAATTGTCATGGGAGCCCTCTTGCCTAATGCTGTGTGTCTGGATTCAGACTACAGATTAAGACAGCTTAACTTAGATGTCCAGGTGTAGGAGGTTTCTACTTCTGCATTGGATGTCTAAACTCAAAGCTTGTAGGTAGCAGTCCAGCACATGAACACAGCTAATGCCATTGAGATGACAAAGTATAGGCCTCCCCCAGATCCCACATCAAGTGTGCCAGACCTGTGTGGATGTCTGGGATATCCCTACAGTACCTCCGATGGCACCCGGTACCTGCTTTTGTCCCACTGAATCCTGACACTACTCAGTATGATCAGAAGATTCATCTCACCCTAAAGCTGATACCTACACTTGGGTGAGTGAGTTCTTTTGTGATTTCTGAGACATTTATACAGTTACACAACAGGATGTGACACAGGAGCTACAGAAGATGCATGCCCCTTCTGAAGCAGCAGCTGGAGACCAGGTGGGATACCCTACCCTGCCTGAAAGGGAACCCATTGATTATAACATGAGCTCAGACAACCAGAGAACAGAGACAGACACATACACGTGCCTGAATAGGGATCTGAGACCCATTTCTTAAATTATCAGTGAAGAATGTCTCACTGTGTGTCTAAATCCTTTATGTAACAAGACAAAGAGTAGGATTCATTGTAGATGTCTCCACCCGGACCAATCACCCATATTCCTTCCTGTAGTCAGTGCAGATACACCTGCTATAGTCAGCCGAGTCTACAGCATAATTCGTCTCATCCTAAAGTAATTAAAACTGGTCAGATAAAACCAGTTCCTCAAAAGTGCTTCCATTTCTTTTAATTCAACATAAAGGGAACCCAAGCAGTCCAGTTCAGCTGAAGAGGTCTTCATTGCTATGGAAAAATTAGGAAATCCCCTTTCGACTTATTTTTAGGTTGTAGGTTCCATTTAGAAAATGGAAACCACATCCCCAGTAGAAACATAAAATTTCACAAATGTCATAAACAATAGATCCACTTTCCACATCTGTAGCTCTGTCACCATCCCCACTCAGCAGAAAAGGTTGGAACACACAAGCTTTTACCCTTTTTTGGACTTTAAATCAAAGGTCTAATCTGAAATGAAATGCCTCCTGGGGTTAGCAAGAGCACAGCATTTCAATTGCTTTGGAATGTGGTCCACAAAAGAGTAAAATACCAGCAGCATGTGCAGATACACAAATCCTAAAGGACCATCAGCTTCTCAACATGTGGGTAAAACAGAAGCAGTTTTCAGCCTGTCCGCAGAGCAAGTCCTCAGCTCACAACTCTCAAACAATAGCAGCAAAGTTTAAACTGCTCATTTGGGGCAGTTTCAGGGCTTTCTGATCTGTTACATGGCAAGTGAAACCATAAGCAATATGCACGTCTCTTCTGTCATTCATATATTTTTCATGGTATTGATATAACCCCTCTCGGTCTCCAAAAAGAACCCATAAGCCTTGATTCACTTTGCAGTGCCAACCCTCTGTTTTAGGGGTCACAAGGAGTTAGGATGGCAGAGTGGCTCCCTGAGCTGCCCCACACAGCTCTTTGGTGTAGTTGCTTAGAAAATCAAATGCTCCCCTATCTGTGCATGCCCTGACATGTTGACGCCTCCATTTGGGTTATCTGCAGGTCATGGGAACCATAACGTATATTTAAAACCCAGCAGGTCTGCTGAAAAGCTCAGGGTAAGGAGTTAGCCAAGGGAAATTGTCACAGTCCCCTAATCTCCACTTACAATGTTGATTTGAGCTACTATTTCCACTGCTCCAGAAGTGCAATTGTCAGTGTGGTACCAGGTCATGGTATTTATATCACATGCCACACACTTCATGTGTCATGGAAACAGGCTACAACATCTACTCACCAGCCCTCCTTCCTTTTCTTTTTTTTCTTCTTCCCCTCCTCCCCCCTTCTCCTTCTGGTTTCCCTCGACTCCTTTTAGCTCAGAATGGTTTTAAATAGAAACACCCTCAGCAGAGCACATTGCCTTGCCATGATAAACTGTTTCAGAGGTCGGAGAAGGAGCTTGCCAAATCAATGGCCATTTTTTTGCAGGGAATGCTTCAGGCCAAAGCAGGACGCCTATGTCTGTGAGCAGACTGACCACATTTAATTTGGAAAATTCATTCTAGGAAGCATATGAGGCAACACCATTGGGCAGGCACCAGTTGCAAGCCACAAGAGAAGCTCTAGCCTCTCTGGTTGAGACATTACATACCCATGGCTACTTCTGTTAGCTCAATACCACCAAAGCTCCACTGTGCTTGGTGGACAAGAGAAGCTATGTCCTGAGCTACAAAGCAAGAAATGAAGAACCAGGGGATTCACTCAGACAGGCAATGAGATCTTCTTAAAACCTAACTTTGTTACACAAAAAATAACTTGGCAACCATTTTAGCACACACTTTGGTCAATTAAGTATTGAATGCAGCAGAAATAACAGGGGGGATAGAAAGCTGATTGCAAAGTTAGATTAAGATAAAGCATAGGGGGGGTTCTCTTTATAGTCTTCCCATTTACAGTGAACTTATCTAAATCAAAATAAAACTTTAAAATCTAGTAATAATAAAAAAGCAAACCAAGAAAGTTTCAAAAAATACAAACATTTTAAAAAATCGCTGCTGAAAATTTTGAAACCTAGGTGGGCAAGCAGTGATGGAATAATTAATAGTACTAAGCTGCAAGCATTTATTTAGGTAACTACTCTGCCTAGTTTCTTGCTATAATGAAAGGGTCAGGTTCCTCCAGATGGTGCAGTAGGAAACGATGGCAAATTAGGTGAGTGTCTGAATTCTCCTCAGGAGCTTATAACTCGTCATTAACTAGAAAAGGAGATTAAAAGCTTAGTTTTATAGTCATTCATGTTAGAGAGGTACCTAGAGTGAGGAAGGCGTTCATATGAATGTTCACAATGACTGTACCTGCCAAGTGACATTTTCTTATTTTCCAATATTTTTTAATTCAATTTTCCTGACTGGAAGAGAAGGAAGAGTAGAAATCACTATTCCTTTCAGATCATGCTGATTTGAATGATCTACATTTTCAGCAGTTGTAGTACAACTTTTTTACTATTTTCAATTACCAACAGCTTCCACCGAGTTGTCTTCGGGTGCATTACTACATGACTATATATATAAATGTATATATTTTCCTGGCTTGATTAAAGCTGGAAAAAAACCTGCTTGGGTTAAAAAAATCACAGATCACCAGCAACCTTATTTCTCACCAAGAAAAAAAAATGTTTTATTTAGCCACTTTAAATTTGGAGAGGATATTGGATTTTGGTGAAATGTTCTAACTATTTCTTGCTTGGAGTGAGACTAAATACAGAAATAAATGCTGACATTGATGCAGAATAGTCCTGTCAGTATCCCTCTCTTAACGGAGAAAAGATACTACTTAAAATTCAACGAGATTTTATTCCCATCAAATTTCCAGCTTGGTTTTCCAGGCTCCTACAAATCCAGGTAGGCTCAGTGAGGTGTCCTGGCTCTGGGATGCTTGTTTTAAATGAACCTGTGAGGTTCTATTTGTGGATGCTATTGTATTGCATTGGGAAGTATACAAGATGATGATAAATGCATTCATGTTTTCTAACACTCGAGATGAATCCACTTGCTGCTTGCTGAAACCATGGAGGAGAAAGGGCCAAAATCACAGGTTCCTCTTTGCCATTCCCAACTCTGCGGACAGCAAGTGAAGACTGAAAGAATGGAGGATATTTCTCAGAGATGCAAGATTGCTAATGGCCTGCTAATGGTCCCTGAGGTACAGAATGGGTCCCCAACAGAGATATAAACATGGTTACCCCATCCCTGATCCACCTGGTAGAAAGTCCTGGTGGACTTTGTGGTGTTTGTTGCTAATTCACCAAATTTGTGAATTGGCCAGCAGCTAAAACATCATGTTTTGTATTCAGATAAAGACAGTTTAAAAAATCCTTTTTCCACCTAAACATTTGGTTTGGCAAAGTTTGAAAATCTTTCTTTTTTTATTCCTCATGAGCAATTAGAAAGTTGCCTGCAATTGCAGGGAAGGGTGGAAGACTGCTCTTGAAAATGAAGTCATCAGGAATGTACATCAAACCAATATAACCATTGTATATGTATGTACAAGCACAGAAGAGGGAGAAGGAGAAGCAAAAAATTGCATAAGCAATAAAAATGAGGAAAAAGTCATACAGAAACTGTAAGGTGTTCTCACTTAAAGAATTTTGACATCTGTGAGTTTTATAGTTATAAATAGTGGGAAAAAAAATAGGGATGCTTTTTTAAACATCAGGTCTCTGAGCCTGTTTGAGCAATAATTTTGTCTCAATACCTTACAAAAATGATAAATATCTAAGAAAAAAAAAATCTTGAATTTCTTACTGTCAAGTGCTTCAAATTTGCCCATTTGCACAATGACTGTGCAAAAATCAGCTGCTAGCTGCAATTTTCTAATGCATTGCCTGCTAGCTGGGACATGAAGTGACCAAGCTTCTAGTCTTGGTTCTGCCAGTGACCTCTCCTGACAGCTGGAGAAGTTGTATCAGTGCCATCTTCTTATTTCTTGCACATACACATCTATACATGCATGTAGATGTGTCTATGATTTTTTTCCCCCAGTTTTTATGTATCTCTTAGCTAAAACTTTTCATACCCTGCTGGATGCTTTACTTATTTTTAAAACTATCTGCTTTTTCTGGTTCCCAGTGTGTTTTGTTAACCTCTTTCTAAGGATACTTCTTAGAAAGAATCATTATTTGTCCTGTGGTTGCATCCTGGCTTGGGACCTGCCTCCTTCAAGGAGGTTAAAAATGCTAGGACCTTTTGCCAGGCAGAAAATACATGCAAAGGACAGATAAAATTTTATGTAGCAAAACATAAATAAACTTTCCCCTTTCTGCCTGAGCAAAAGCTACAACACGTGGATTCATGTTCTCGCTGGGTTTTTGCTAGAGAAGGCAGTGAGAATGCATGCATGTGTTTCTGTATGCTCCAGGAAAACTTGGTTATGGATGATCTACCATGAATATGTAAATGGTTTTTGTCACTGTCTTTTCATTAGGTTTCTTTCTCTGTTTTTCTCTCAATTCTCCTTTCCAGCAGAAGAAAAAAAAACTAAGTCATAAGAATTAAGACTCCTCTTGTTTCCTGGTTTCATTCCCTTTTCTTTCTGTTCCTTTCATTTTGGAAACATCATAGTCAGGACTGGGAGAGAAGCAAAGCACTCTGGTTTTGTTGATTTTCACACAACAACGCAAAGGAGACCACAATGGTCTGAAGTGGAGGGAGGAGGAGAGGGATGGCAGGGGAAGTGATGGTGCTGTGTAACTCTTCCCTGAGCAGTGAGGTAGCATGGGAGGTATCAAAATTACCTGCAAGGTATTGAAAAACAGGGAATGAGAAAGGTAGGAAGGATTCAGGAAAGGCAAGAAGGGGAGATTTCAGCTGGAAAATCCTCTGATCTTATTCTGTGGACTTCAACTTTAGCTGGAGGCATTGTATCTGAAGGTCCTTTTTTATTTTCCTATGTAGTGCTCTATTTGCTTTGAAGTGAATCCCAAAAAATACTTGCTCAGTAGGCTGAATACCATTGGAAATACTCAGTGAGGCAACAAACAGATCTGCAAAGAGAGGGGAAAAAAAAGAGACAAAATACAAAGAGAAAGTGTCTAAGCTATGTTTGGATTCACTTGGTTTATCTTCTTTCTCTTTCTGCTTCTGTGTTTTCCTTCTTTATGCCTATTAGCTGTGGTCTCTTTATATTCCAGATTTTGCATGATGTTACCATGCTTTGTAAGCTTTCTGTATTGTATTTTCTGAAGCAACTGAGTTCAAAGTGAAATAATTAAATTCCTTACGTGCTTGACTGTGGGCTAGATTTGATATACCATGATACAGAGAGCATTCTCTCCTCCTCCCACTTGGTAGCAAGGAGATAGTAGGCTTCTACTGGCACATTTTAAACCAGTTTCTGTGTTGTCCCAGTAAGAATAAAGACCCTTTGTTAGACTTGAGCATAGGCAAATTGAAATTAAATACCTCAGAGCTTGAATTGATGCGGCGTGTCATGAACTGATCAGTTTGCCTCCAGTATTCTCATTATGGTCTTCTTTCTTTCTAGGTAATACCCGTTCCTTGAATATCCTAAGATATTTAGTTTGGTGCTGTGAACCTTGAAGATGGCTAAGAGAAAGAAAATTAAACAGAGGAAGAGATGCAGATATAAACAGACCATGGTCCCTAGCAGAATTCCAGAAGCAGTTCTGGATTTACCATAAGCAGCTTGCAGCCATATATTTAATGATAGTCAAAAAGCAAGGAAGAGTGAGAAATGTGCACTGGTCTCACTCTCCTGAAATTTGAAAAAATAAGAAAACAAGGAAAACATAAATAAAAATGCTCCCTTTTGAGAGTTGTTTTATTTGACCCTAACTGGGGAGAACCCAAATTTGCAATGCTCTGGGTGAAGATCTTGTACTAAAGCTGCCACGAAGCTGCAGCCAACTCTGCAATATCAGAGGTAATGTTGGGTTTGGGTGTCGTGGATACCATCCAAGCAATCTGGACATAAATGAAGTGGTCCAGAGTCAGATCGGGTGTCCTGGCACTGATGTCCTTCTGGTCCTGGGAGAGTCTGTCAGTTCAGGAAAAGCATCATGGAAGGCAGTGTATGCCCAGAGCAGTCTTGTCCATAGTTTCCTGCATCTTTGAAATTTGGGAGGCAAATCCAGTGCAAATTCTTGTGCAGCAGTACCCTGAGCCAGATCAGGGAGCCAATCTGGGTCAACACTGGTTTTTTTTTCGGGACTAGTTTCAGCCTCTTCTCTCATTCCACCTCGCAGATACATAAATGTTTGCGCTGGCAGAATTGGTGAGGGGAGGCAGAATCGCTTCTTTCTGCAGTAAAATGCCAACTTGCAGAGGATTACAGAGCGTGTAAAGCTATATTCTGCGTTAAAAGGCCTTGCCAAAGCTGAGCTGGCCCACTTAGGGCCAGTCAGGTGTTCCTGTAGCCAGGGTATGGTTTATTCACAAAAAATGTGGAGGCTTGAGTGTATACTTAAAACCTTTCTCCAAACATCCGGCATTAGAAAAGTATGTATGAGTCCTGACCACAGCGATTCAGCAAACCATATTTTCCACGAATGCATTTGATCGCAAATATGAGAAACGTATGGGGATCTGATGCTTCTATTTTCCTGGTAGGGGGGGAAAAAACACAGAACGCATATATCAAATAATCAGAATAATTGCAAAATAAATACAAAACAGCCCGTTGGCAAGCACAGTCATTCAAGAGATATTTCTGACTAATACTGTCCAGGACCACTAGCTTAATGTTGTGTATTAAAAAGAAACAACAACAAAAAAGCACAAGCACTCGTGTGACCTGTTGTGGTTGTCTTGCTAAAGAGAATGGCTTCACATTTGCTTTGAATTATTCTGTGCATGGTCTGAAAGGTCGTTTCTTTTTTTTTTCTCTTTTCCTCTTTTTTTTGCATTGTTATTCTATGTGTTTCATATTGTTTTATGTTTCTCTCTCAGAATGCTTAATCCTTCTCTGTATCCTCCAGTTCTATTACAGCATTACAGTAATGGGCTGCTGAATACACCTCTCTTTATTCAATTTATAGCTAGTCAACAAATGTTTCTCTCTCCACCACTTATGATAAAGCAGCATGTTCTGTAGCAGGGAATAATGGATGAAATCCAGTGTTATATCCCTTACAGCTGAAGGGGGCACACCTTGTCTGCAGAGACTTTTACTCCTCAACAGCTCTCACATCTTCTCATTTAAATTCCATCTAAGAAGCAGTTAATAAAATGCAGTAACTTTTGTTGTATGCTTTATATACATTAATAAAATTTCATTATTATACAGCCTGAACAGCTGCTTGCAGACATTCACGTAAAGATTACATTAGCTGCAGTGTGCTGAATTTCAGATCCACATCTCTTAACATACTGGATTCCCTTAAATAAAGGGAATGCTCCTACTACTCTCTAGATTTTAAAGGTGGTGAGATTTGGGTACTTCATGGAACTGACTTCGTTGGTACCACTCAGGACAGATTGAGGCATAAATCCCAGTTCTCAAGCTTTCCAGTCCCTTCCTCTGTTCACTGCACCATGTGGCTTCCTTCCGAATTCCTTCCCAATTAGTCAAAGTGCTTAAGAACATAAGAAGGGAATAATTATCCTTTGGAGCCTACTGTCCTTCTTCCAACAGTGGACTGCAATAAACTACTTCAGGGAAAGTGTGTAAAAAATACGGAAATCGGAGAGCTCCTTTCTTTCAGATACCCACTCAGGGCATGATACCACGTGATACATTTCTACAGTCAATAGCAATATTTCCCTTGCTATTGGATGTCTTTCCTAAAACTATGCAATATCTTAACCCCAAAACAAAGACTTAAGGCAAAAATTTGGGGTAAAACTCCAAGGTTACCTTTTGACAGTTTGCTGTGGTTTAACACTTCATGACTACAAAGGGAGGTCATGGCTTGTAACTGTAATAGTCCCCTATTGTGACTTCTCTCAGAAAACATTTTCCAACCAAGGACAATAATCTGGATTGAAAACAACAAAAGGAGCTATTTATGGATTATGTTGATTTTTGAACCCTTCGCCCCATCTCAGTGAGCTGGATTCAGCTTCAGATGCAGAAGTCTACATGTGGGTGTCTACCCATGTACTAGAAGCTCAGTGCAGTTGCTCGAAGATAAGGATCTAGTGCCATTTTGGATGCCAGCTCCAGAAGGGCACAGGACCTTGTGTCTTATCTACCAGCTCCATACAGACATACTATAGAGTATTCAAATGGCACATAATTTTAAGAAGGAAATCCTGACTTTTAGTGATATCAGCAAACTTGGGGATCATAGGATCCAGATAATTAATTTTGGTTAAGTACCTTGTTGAATCAAGATGTTCTTTCACCATGAAAGCTTAGCTTAGGAGTAACTGCTCAACTGTCAAATCTAGTTTTAAGGAACTGATATCTGAAGATAAAATATTCAACTATTTTGAGGATATTCTGTGTGGGTTTTTTTTATGTTTGAATAAAGGAAATATTGCTGCTCAGAACTTCTGATCTCCATTCTTCTTTAGAGGCATAACAGCATGTACTTACATACAGAGGTTTGACTGGCACAGCCATTAAAATGTTTTGTTACAGATCCAGGGGTGCATGCTCTAGCCTTGTACAGGACTCGTTCCAAAGATTTCCCCAGCTAAATCAGCTATAAATGAGTGGCTGACCCTTTGAATTGGGTAGTCAAAGGTGGCCAGAAACTCCCAGAGATGTTGACTAGCATTGAGCACACTTCATATGCCTTCTCCCTGCTAACGCATCCAGGTAGCCAGACATGGGTGCTGGGGTTTTGTCTAACTGTGCAGGATGAAAGCCAAATCTCCAGTTACACAGTGAAAACTAAACCATAGTAGGCCATGGTATAAGTTAAGAGGAAGAAACAAGCCATCCTATTTCTTCTACCACATTCAAGATTTCAGTAAGCCCTTAGGAAGGTTTAAAAAAATATGCTTTTGGGGAGGGCAATTTCTGAGAAATTTGGTCTATTAGAATCAAAGAATCATGGAAAAGCTGTTTGGAAGAGACAACCAGAGGCCTCCTGGTTCAAACTCCCAGCTGGGGCAGGACTACAGCCAACCATAGATCAGGTCAGTCATGGCTTTGCCTAGCCATGGCTTGCAAGCCTCCAAGGACGTGTATGTCAGAGCTTCTCCAGATAGATTGATCCAGTGCTACACTACACTGAAATTTTATTCTTAATGTCCAGACTAAACCTCTCAAACCAAAATCATTGCCCCTTGTACCATGTAACATGATTAAGAAGAGTTTTGATTTGTCATTTTTTTTCTAGCTGCCACTCAAATAGCTGTAGGAAGCTATTTGCTTCCTTAGTCTCCACCCAACATGCAAACCTAACTCCACTGAGGTCTTTTCATAGGACGTCTTGGGGAGCTCTGCAAGGCACCCCTCCAAATCCATCCTGAACTCTGTACACAAAATTGAGTGCAGTACTACAGATGCAGCCTCAACAGCATTGAGTACAGAATAATTGCTTCTTTTGGTAGACTGGGCATGCACTTTCTAATGTGCTACATTATTATGTGGTTTGCCTTATTTACAGTGGGACTGAATTGGTGGCACTCAGATTTATTCCGACTTTGTGTTCAACTTGGCACTCACCATTACTCCCAGGTCTTCCTCCTCTAGGCTAATATTTAGCCTGTCACTTTCCAGTCTATAACCACGCATGGCAGTAATTCAGTTTGACATTTCCAAAATCAGAAATGTTTCTAATTGAATATGAAGCTAGACTCTGAGATTGCATTTATTCCTATCTCTTTCTTACAACACCAGGGAGCTCAGTCACTTTTTGGCCCTCCAGGCCCCCACGGATTTCACTGTGGAAAGTCAATACTCACAAGGAATATTTGCTGCAGAAAAATGTGAACTAGGCCAGTATGTCTAACCCCTGCTGAGAATCCCTCTGCATCTTTTTTGCCTTGCAACAGCATTTAAAAAAAAAAAGTCTTCTTCCTTCCCAAATGCCTCAGTTTTTTATGACGGAAGTCTTGCTTAAGTGTTTTTGAAAATTTGATCCCAGATTCATATAAACCTGAGATCAGCCCTGAAGTAATTCCAAGGCAGAGGGAAGGAAGAAATAATAGGACTTTGCTGTTCAGAAGGATGGGGGTGGGAGGAGAGGACAATTAAATGGGAATTATTTTGCTCTGTGGTTAGTCACAGGGGACTGATCTGATTACGTAACCTAACTTAAATGTTGACCTTTATGTTGTCAGTGTAAAAAACAAACATATTAAACATGGCCTTGGGTTCCTGTACAAGATACAACAAATTGAGGAAGAGAGAGAGAGAGAGATTGAATATTCTGGGGCCAAAGGAAAGACCTGATTGATAGATGAGGCTCTGGGGAGGGCAGTGTTAAGATTTCCTGCCTTTTCTGAAGACTTCAGTGTTTCTACCTGGGAAAAAAAGGAAAAAAAAAGGACATTTCTCATATATGTGTGGTTGATGCATACAGGTTTCTCTTTTCCCCATTTTTTGTTTTGAAAGAGGGGAAAAAAAAATCCCCCTCAGATTTTTATCAGGCATCTTGCCAGACTTCTGTCATCGCCAGGAAAATAGTTCCTTCAGCAGACACATCTGGGCAACTTCACGCCCATTCCTGATGTAAGCTGTCAAATCCTGTCCCAGATAACAATGAGAATGGTTCACCATTCCTAGAGGAAAAAGAGTAAGATTTACTTTTACTTAATTGGAAAGTGGGTGTATTAAAAAGAGAACAGATAATTTCTTTGAGACAACATCTTCAACTGCCGTCTATTTGTAAGCACTGGTCTCTCTTCCTCATTGTCCCACCTCTTACCCCAACTCCCTTTTCCTGTTTTGTTCATTCTGTGCCTGGAATCACGTAAATATATATACATATATAAACTTTACAGATTTCTTGAATTCTCTACATAATTAAAACTTCTATGTCAAGATTGAGAAGCAAGGAGACACACACATGTATAAATATATGCTATATAATGTATATGTATATGTATTCAAACATATGTGTGTTGTACATATACATATGCACTGCAGCGTATAGCTTAATAATATGTGTGCATAGTGTATGTAAACTGTGCTTATGTAGCTATAAGAGATGAGATACAATAGCTATGAGTGTGCATGTGCATGTATTGGTTTATTTACAGATAGCTCCAGCCTGCTTAAAGAAGGGTTGTCTCCTAATTGCATGGCCTCTGGCCAGGGCCAGGAGATTTAATACAACACAGATGGCCCCTGTCTGCCTCTTCACTCCACGGAAAGTGATCCATCTCAGCCCACCAGCCCTCCTTCCCATCCCTGCTTTCTGACCATGAGATATAGGAGTCACAACCCCTCTTGGTCCTTGTTCTGCCCCTCTGGTCTTTGGCTCCCTGTGTGGAGGGTCAGGAGGAGATCTCACCATGTGCTTGGCCAGGCGTGCTGCGAGGCAGCAGAGGGGTCCCTTCATCTCTCCCCTCCTGCTCAGTGTGTGTCCAGAACTTGCTGTGAGCTATGTCCCATCAGCTAAATGTTTGGCAAGACTTGCTTTGAGCAGCACTGTAGGCCCTAATTGAAAATGCATGTTGCTTTATAATCCCTTTTATTGGCATTTACTTTCCCCGTGGAATAGCAGGATAGTAATAATATACAGCGTATTACTGTTACACGGCAAAATGGATTTCCACTTACCATTAATTATTTCTGTCTTGTTTTTAAAGAAAAGCAAAGAAATTACCAGCATGTTTAAAATGTATATTGAAACAATATATTTCATCTTGGTAACCAAACTACCCAAAGTGCACACACCCAGCTTTCCAATGGCTAGCAGTAAGTACCAGACCTCTATGAAAAATCCTGTTGACAGGGGCCATATCTCCAGCTGCTGCAAACTAGCAAAGCTCTGTTGAAGTCAGTAAAGCCATAGCAGCTTATGCCAGTTAAAGATTTG
The DNA here is from genome assembly GCF_964195595.1 of Calonectris borealis. Classification (NCBI taxonomy): domain Eukaryota; kingdom Metazoa; phylum Chordata; class Aves; order Procellariiformes; family Procellariidae; genus Calonectris; species Calonectris borealis. Next base: position 169,075,465 of record NC_134313.1, on the reverse strand, counting down.
GCCTTTGGACTTCCCTTTGCTGGTTCCAGAGTGATTAACAGGAAAAGAAGGGAGATCTCCACAGGCCTGAAATGGCCCCCGTACGTATAAGCACTGCACCTGTGATCCTTCCCGTCGGAACATCAGGCAAAGACACACAAACATCTGGCTATCATAGATTCAGAAAAAGTCTCTTGGCCAAATCAGAGAGCAGAACCATAAGATAGTTTTTTGGAAGGACCTATGGAGATCATCTGGTCTGGTCCCTGGCTTAAAATTGGGCCAACTAAAATGAGGGTGCTCAGGACTGTGTTCAGTTAGGTTTTGAAGGAGATTAGATATTCTCTTTGTGTAATCTGTTCCTTACATAGTTAAAACTGAAGTGGCTTCATTGTCTTGATCTGCATCCGCTGAGCAACCAACCCCCCTGGATCCTGCAGCTTCCTTTGCATTTACAAATGAGAATTGCACCGGATTTTGTGATTGGAGTGACAATAGGTTAAGTGATGGAGATACAGCACAGGGCTGTAGCTGAGGAAGGCAGCTTCCAGGAGAGCTCTACCAAGCAGCATCTACACAGTGGTGTGGAGTTACAGCCTTCTGCAAAACTCCTGTAAGCAGGCTTAGTTAAGGGAGATGCATGAAGCAGGGTTGACTATTGCCCCATGCATCCTAAATGAGGCCAAATAGACCTGACTGTGATAATTTTCAACCACTGAAGATCCTATCCCAGTTAATTTAGTAGAAAGATGGTAATCATTGTTTTCAGATTTCACCTCGCTAATTGCAGTTTTGTTGTGCTAATTAACACTGAACAGAAGCTGACCTATTACCTTCAGCAAGGACACATCGACCTATACCATCCATTTCAGAAGCTTTGGGCTGAAAAGAAAAATGAGCATTGAATTCTTTGACCCCAGCATCTCTTCCTGGTGCTATCAAAGACACCACTGTTTATAACATATTCTTTTTTTTTTTTTTTTATTGACAGGTGTTAAATAACTCGGATGACAATCATTCTGTAACATCTGCAGGCTTAAAAGTGCTCAGCATCTGAATAATAGCTTTGTCTCACAGCATCCTTTTGAGTGAGGAATATAGTAGTTTATCTTGGTATCTCCATTTTTATGAAGGCCATCCAGCCTTTCCCATGTCACAAACTATAGCCAGTTGCAGATGTCTTCCTCAGACCTTTCTCCTGAGGAGGAGGGAAAGTGAGCTGGAGGAGGTGGTTCAGGCAAAATGGTGCTAATGGTGTTTTGTTGAGAAGATCTAGCAATCATTCCTTGGAGATGCACTTGAAATTCAATATGAATGACTTTCTGATGGGGCATTTAGTAGAAGGCTTTGCAGGTATACACATGCTGAAATCCCCAATCAGCTGAAGGCAGTGTACATGAAGTTGTTACACTGTGTCTCTTCTCTCGGGTTAGCATGTTCCATCCACCTTTTTCCCTCCCTATCTCCTGGGCACAGTCATGGGTACCAGAAAAAGCACGGTTTTTAGCTGCATTTCGCTTTTCCTGCACCACACAGCTGTGAAACACTCCCCATACCTAGGAAATGTGTGCCCTTAATCTGAATAGTCCAAAGCAGCAGTTTTTCAATGGCATGAATCTTCAATTTCTCCTAGCCCTTTGCAGTGAGAGTACATCTCCCTGGGTTACGTGTAACCCTGCCCATAGGAACCCTTATGATGGGTCTGGCCCTAGTATGTGACCCAGGGCAGGTCTCTGTCCCTTCCACCCCATTGATCTCTCTTATCTACTTGAATTATAAGCAATTTGGTAAAAGTGGTTGATTCGTGACAGTGACTGGGGCTGAAAGCGCTTTAGTGCTGTTCTTGGGAAAAAATGAGGATTCCCCACTGAGGCAATGAGATTGCTGCAGTCAGGAATGGGAAAAGTCTTCCAGAATCCTTCTGAAGCAGATGGAAAAGGCTTCAAATTCTTCCCATGGGCAGCCTGTGCCCTCAGTTTATTGAAACCTATCTGGAAGCAAAGATGTACCAAACTTACCCAAATCTTCATCAGGTTTGGAGAATTTCTTGAATACAAGCAACGGACAAACAGGCATGGTAGATGCTTGTTCTCTCCTCTTCACTCGCCTGAAAAGCTCGCTTGATGAAGCCAAAGGGAGGAAATGAGCCACTGGCTTTCATGAGTTGCAGGTTTTTATTTTTCCCTCAAACTTAGAGCAAGAAAAGAAACCTTGGAAAGACCACATCTGTGTACCATGATTATCCAGTGTGTCTTACCTCAGGCTGAGCCCGAAGGATTAATTGAGCCCTAGATAATTTGGAAGAAGCTTCCTGACAAAATCCATGTGGAGACTTCCTCCTCACATCATTTTAAGAACTGTTGCTTCCTTATGCATTAAATTGAGGCGGGCCATTGGGGACAGTTTGAAAGCCCACTGAAGCCTGTGGGAGTCTTTGCATGGGTCTTTGGATTGGACCCTAATCGTTTCCTGGACAGAGGTTTGTCATGAAGCCCTAGACTGGGAATTAACATGCGTTTTTGAAGTGTTTCAGAATATCACCAATAAAAAAGACATATCACAGCAGCCTTTCAGATAAGCTATACCACTGAGTCCCTGGCTGCTGGAGCTCCTAAAAGACCTTCTTGAATATTTCTTAGCAGTCATAATTGGGACTATTGCCCTTGTAAGTTATTTTCCCCATCAACATAACAGTGCACTTGGGGTCCATAAAGCCATATTGCAATAAATAATGTATGTAGTACTATGGAAAAATAAAATAGTGAAAATACCCCAGAAAACCTAGGACATAAAAAATACAGGAGGAAGAAAAGAATTCTACCATTGAAAAAGAAAAGACGTTTGAAATGAGAGGCAAGTGAGTTTAAAAAACGTTATACAAAAAGAGTTCCTTAAACTTGAATATTGTATCTGTAATATGGATGGACAAGTAGATGGATAGATGAACAGGTCATCTTCCAGTGCTTAGGAATATGAACTGGAAATTCCAAATCAGAGAGCTTAGTAAATCTTCCATCATGCAATTTGTTGTCAGTGCGCAGGTCTCAATAAGCAGTTCCTAGCAATGGAAAACACAATTCAGCAAAGAATAACTCTATATCCAGAAGTTTGAGCACAAAGGACATAAATCACTGCTGAGAGGCAGAAAAACCTAAAAATGGTATCAAAAGCCATCAAAATGGTATACAAAATAATAAACAAAAATAATAATATTCTGATTCCTTCTTCTAAGGTACAAGAGGGTGTGAGAAGTTTAATTCTTCCTCTCTCAGACTCAGAGATTTCAAAGAAGCAAAATAATTTTGTGTCATTAATAATCTTGTCCAGTAGTTTCCAGCTATTGAGGGAGCTTCTTAGGAAGCTTTACTTCACCATCCCATCACTAAATTTCTGTATACTATTTTTTTTTTTTTTGCAAATATATACTTTGAGTATCACTTGACGCTGGAGGCAGATGAGAAAATTTCCAAAGAAAGTGAATGGAGATTTTTCTATGTTTGGGATGGTTTGTATAAATGGCTTTTTAAGTTAAAGGAAGTTACAGAAACAACATATGATGTAAGGGAGAAATAATTTCTGAAGCTAGCCAAGAAAATATGAAGTAGGACAGTTTTAACTTTAGCTGACAAGTATCTGAGATTAGAGCTGAGATCTTTTGTACAAGCTGAGGTCTTCTGAAGTCTTGAATGAGAGTGGAGGATGCTTTTGCATGCACTAAACAAGATTTAGTGCCTATATACTCTGTTCCCAAAATTTGCAAATAGGAAAGTCTGACAGTTAATCAGAGGCCAAAGTTCTGTAGAAGACAGTAGGAGACAGTTCATGGAAGATTTATTATTGCTTTTTCATACAGACCTTTAAGGGTAGAATTATTTCATATTTTTATGAAGCTATGTTCTTCCTTGCTAAATAAGGTTCATTTCAGTAAAAAGACTTGGGGTGTACGCATACCAAAGGACTTCAATGCACCCTTAAGGACATTATTAGAAAGTTTAAGTGATATGCAAGGCCTTGGGTGTAAAAGTCTCAATTTAGACATCTCTAAGTTTGCTGTCTAGTATAAGCCAATGATTTATTTAGGTTCCTACATGGTTAATGGAAAAAGATAAGCACCTTGAAAGCATGGGTTTCATCTCCCCTCTCTTAACTACCTAGCTCAGGATAGGATGATATCTTCTCTAAAGGTCTTGATCCTCTTCAGTGACTCTAGCCTATACAAGTGCCTATACAAAGTCTACCTTTCGACAACAAGAGCCGGATTAAGTGAATCCAATCCTTTGCTCAGCTTGTCTTTACCTTGGTGCTTTTCACCTGTGGATAACCTCTTGTTGATTCTGATCTAGCCACCTCAGTAAGCACTTAAATTCACTTTCAGGGTCTGAAAAATTGAGGTTTTGGCTCAATTAATGCTGGAAAACTCTGAGGGTGGTAGATACCAGCATAAAAAGAGGGAGGTGATGAGAAGGGCCTTTCATTTAAAAAAAAAGTTTATTGCCATCTCTTCATTTACAGGTCAAAGCAAACCCAGTGTTCCTTCAGCATCCAAAAATCACAGACATTTCAATTTCAGCACAAGGGAGACGTTACCAGACACTATAAATCAAGGACCTGGGCTGCAGGATAACGTCACGCGTCCAACCGTGCAGAATGTACGTCAGTGCGGCGGGTAACGGAGCGAGGCAGTCAGGCCAACGGAGTCCATGTGCCTTGTAAATATTATTACTACATAGCATGGAGCCTCAGCGGGCGTAAAGCTTTAAGTCAGACTTGCAGTTTGTTTTCATAATTTGCGAGTCCATTGACTTTACACAGGTATGTGTTTTTCTGCATGTGTGTGTGTGGCGGTGGACACCCCATATGACTGTCAGGAGTGTCACCATGAAATACTTTGGAGGCCAGGTCATGGGATTGAGTAGGTTAATGAAGCTGTTGTGCAAAGTCAGGGTTTTGAGCGATTCTAAAGACAAATCGTAGCACAGGTACTCTGGCCTTTTCCCAAAGTGGTTTACTAATGCCTTCTGGCTGGGTGTAAATCTGATTGTTTATCTGATTGTGATTGTGGTGTGTCTGGTAACTGACAGAAAGAAGATACCTGACATTGATTCTGCTGTCCTTGTTGGTATCCAGTTGCATCTAGAAGTGGCTGGGCTTCCCCCTGCCCCCATTTGAATGATAATTTGCTGGAAAATAATGTATTGCCCCCCCCAAAAAGAAACAACCAACCAACCAAAAAAAAGACAAAAACCTCTTGGTGGTATTGTACCTATTTTTCAGTGCAGTATTTCAGCAGACATAATGCTTTCATCAAAATGAGAAGACCGTGGAATAAGTGACAGCCTTGGAGATCTCAGTGGTGGCCAAAGAACATTTTAAAGCTGAATCTCTTTCATAGTTCAGGAAAATAACTAACCACTTTGGTTGCTCCCTCTCAAGTTTCTTGAGAAGAAAACAAAAAAACTTCTAACAGACTTCAAGTGTTGTCTCCCTATTAAAAAATAACATTTTTTGTATTCTCAGAAGTTTCTCTGGGAACGGGAAAAATGTTTCTAACTTGAGTATGTAGAAGTTGGACTTAGAGTCAGACTGCACTGTAGAAAAATGAATAATTGCTGATGGACACTAAATTGGAAGAACAGTGATTTTCAAGTCTACATGACAGGTTTTGACTAGTCAGGGCAACAAAGGACAGCTGTCTATTCCTAATCAATACAGATCTGGATTCTGCTTCAATTTGTAACAAGTTAGGTGATTATTTCATTCTATTACAATGAGTTCCTCCAACTAGATATTATCTTTAGGGAGGGATCCCTGTACACTTAGTTGTAGGCTCGTTATCCTACCATTCATATAGCATGATCTAGTTTAATTTTTGGTGAAGATATCTGCAAATTTTAGCCAGCATAGTTTATGTAGAATCTGAGCCAAGGCTGGTAGGAAAACCTGTGTGTGTCAGAGAAGTCTTCTCTTTATATAGCTTTTGTCATAAACATTTGTGAGCAAAGACTCTCTCAAGTCAAACTTTTATTTTTTTGCAATGGACACTTTTGGACCAGAGGATTTTTAGGAGGCACATATTTCATACTAATGATTCTTTTATGAGCTCCAGGCCAGATTATCTAAAATTTTTGAAAGTTCTCAGGTGGCTTCACCCTGAAGTGGTGAACAGCTAATCACATGGAAGTTTTTACTGTTAGGAGCCAATTGGCAAGAACTATTCAAAAGATTTCACTCTTGTTGAGTCTGAACTCAGATCATATCCTTGTTTTAGCCTCCAACGGCAAAAGCAAATTCTTTAAACATAATTCAGATAAAAATGACTCCAAATGTGTTTGAATCAACTGCTGTTTCATCCATTTATGGGTGTAAATCCTGGTTCTGACTTACACTAGGACATCTTTCTGCAAAGAAAGGGAGCCTACGAGCAGCACAGTTATCACGTTCAGATTAGGATTAAGTCTGAAAAACACAAAATTGAAAATTTGAAGGGTCATGGATGACTTGAATTGTCATTTGGGCTCATCAGTGTCACTGTGACATGGATAGTTTCATGTGATTTTTTCTCCCCAAGAGGGGGAGTTTGGAGAATATATGAATTTACTAGATACTTGTCCTATCTTACTGTTGAAATTCATTTATGTTACAGGGCACAAAGATGTCTGAACTGAGATTTGAAGCCACTATGCAAAACAGAAACACACAGCTAATTTCAGTGCCTGCAGGTTACAAAAATAGGGCAAACCACAGATGAAGCTGCTAATTTTTTTCATCATTTCAAAACTTTAGCACTGAGGGACTAATTCAAAGCCTGCCAAATGGAATGCAATGGAAAGCTTTGTATTGAGGTCAGTGGGTTTTTAGATCAAGCCTCAGAAGCAGCTGACAGTTGCAATGACCCCCAGGTGAACTTCATGCTCTGGTTGAAACATCTACACTTGCCATGACTGCCTGCCCATTGCATCGTGTCTTTGCTCAGCCTTCGTTCTCCTACACTGAATTCTTGCTGCCAGCAGGTCAGGCAGAGAAGTGTGTGGTTTTCCAATTGCTATAGGCTGCTGCCCAGTCATCGGTTTAACCTTTTGAGAGCCCTGCCCTGTGCTGCAAAATTCATAGCCGCTGAATCACACCCATGACCTCAGCTCCTGCACCAAAGACATGATGACTGTGGAATTCCTCTGCCTAGGGATGGAAATAGTGGAGTCTCCATAGTTTTTGTCCCTCGTAACTGGGGAGTGCTAGGGTTGTCATTCCACCTGATGGACAATCCCAGCAAAGGAAACAGTGAGGTGTCTGCTCTTCTCCCAAATACCAATTATACTATTCTGCATGTAGAGGCAACTTTCCATTTTATGATCTCAAAGAGCTATGAAAATATTAATTAATCAGATAAAAGAAGTTATACTTTCATATACACTAATACTTGTTTCCATATATGATAATAATAACTGTTGCTAAACAATAGCTGTTTAGAAATCCAACTACTTAGTCAAAAATATGAGCAATAACTGCTAGAAAGCAAGAGTTATCTGCTCAATGGACAGTGAGTGTCTAAGGGAGACACGGATACTAAATCTTGCAAGTTGTTTAGCTCTTTTACTTCCCTTTTTCTTCTAGTATTAGCTGTTTCTCATGACAATCTGCATTCCTTATAGACTAGTGACAATGTGTATTCATTTATACTCCTAATTATTTGTTTGTAAGAAACTACTTGCAAACATTGTAACATTTATTCTAAGTACACAAGCACTAAAGTAGATGCTGAATACAGTAAGAATGATTGCAGTATGAGGACCTGGCCAAAGTCCATTGTAGTGAAAGGAAGGAATCCCATCGTCTTCAGTGATCTGGAGAAGCCATCAATGCTTCAACATATTCTTCTGAGGTTGCCCTAAATTGACTCAATCACAGTTATCTTGTCTGAACTTGCTGCTGGTCCAAAGCTATACACACTGTCTTAGTATTGTGAAGAAGAGACCTTCCAGGAAAGTATCTGCAGATGGTTTGTTTTCTCCTCTTTATATACTTCATTTATAATCTCCAGAAAGAGGAAGGAGCCCATAAGTCAAGGAACAAACTTCGTTGGGATTAATGTTTAGGACTTTCAATACTAAAGCCTTGAGGGCAACCTTAAAACTCACCGTAACTGCCATTGCCATTCAACCCTTAAAGCTAGGGAAGAACTTTGTCCAGAAATAGATGTAAGTTCCCTTCTTTAATAGACTAAGCATTTGCATCATTGACCCGAGAGTCATGATAAAAACTGAAACTACAAGGAAAAAAAAAAAATCCCAGGAGTATATGGAATTATTTGTGTGACAGTTATGAGAACTAAAAACAAACCTTAACTGCAGAAGGAGAATGCTTTTTGTGAACAACACTCTAAACCCATGGTCAGAAATATGGGCTTGTTGGTCCTGCCTTGAGTGGAAGGTGGACCAGATACCCTTTGTAGGTCTCTTCCAACCTGTATCATGCTATGAGTAGCCACAGGCTGTCTGTATGTTTGCAGCTCATTTGTGCAGCCATCCATACTCAATTTCCCTGCTGGTAAAGTGGAAGAGATGCTTATCTCCTTATTGAAGGGCAAACCTCCAAGAGTTCTCAGGAGATAGTTTTAAGAAAGGGATATTGAGAATGCTCCTTCAATTGAACTGTTCCAGAGAATCTTCCTTTTGATTGATTCTTGGCATCATCCACCTAGACGGAAGAATATTTTAAAATTAGATCCATTTTAGGCTTTAAGGTTTGTTGACCTGAATAATCTCAGCATAAAGGTTGCCCTCATGCTCAGACATGCCCTGTTGCAGATATGGTGTTTTCATGCCACCTGAGCTGCCTTTAAAATACCTGCAGTGTCTACATGGGGCATTTAGATCTGACACAAAGCCTACAGCAGATCTGTGCTTTACTGAAGAGACAGCTAGAAATGAGGTGAGGTCCCAGTGGGACGTCATGTGGCACTAGACTTAGTGATCCAGACTGAGCCCCACATCTCTGTGTGACCTGTTTATCTATCATCTCCTTCACTCACAGTCCTTGGAAATCTGATGCTGTTTTAGTACTAGGTATTTAATGTTGAACTATTCTAGTGCACCCTGTAGGTCCTCCAGCTCCACTTCAGAAAGATACAGGTCTCCCAGAGGTCCTGTGTCATGATTGTGAGCCCTGTGCAGATGTCTTGGTTACTTCATAGTCTCCACCCCATATGTGTATTTGGAGAATGACATCTTGCCTGTAGTTGCTGTGGTCTGAGGTCAAAATTCAGGTTATCAGCTGGTAGATGTGTATTTTAGGGTCATCTGTATTACTCTTCAGGATCCACCTGGCTGCACTGAGTAGTCCTGCAATGACTATAATGGGAACTTGCACACCCAGCTCACATGAACACACCAGCACTGAAGACAGCTGGTGTTAGGGCTCTGAACCAGTGTCTAAATTCCACCCTAGCCATTCCCAATTCATTTCATCTCCCTCTCTAACAGCCCTGTTTCACACTTGGCGTCTATGTCTAGCCAATAAATACTAAAGCAGATCAGCCAAATTGCCCTCTGGATGTGCCTGTCTCTTTTTATTGACTATAAAGAAGCCCAGAAAACTAGTCTGGGCTTAAAGTTTTACTTTTAGTGGGCTAACATTAGCTGAAATGAAATCCCACCTTAAATACACAGGGATGTTATGAGCATTAGTTCATATTTTGTCAATAATAATCTGTAGCTTAACTCTAGGGAAAATTTAAACAGAAGAGGTTAGAGATTTATAGATATCTAGGTGAAGGGTTATAAATGCATATGTGTGTGTGTAGGCTGTGGGTGTGCATACTTTAATATCTATGTATGTGCACATATTTATCTATACCTGTATATTTATATGGGCAAAAAAGAATGAATACTTTCCATATAGTGCATTCAATGAAACGAGCAGATTTTAGAGCCAGAGGGATTTGTTATGACCATCTAGTCTGGTGTTAAATACAAGATCAGATGTAGATACACAGGAACATAAGCAAAAATATTGTCCGTTTCACCATTTCTGTCTTCTATGGAGCAATGTTGGCTCCCAAGCTTGATCTGTAGTGATGACGCCCGAGCAGTTGCAGACAGCAAGGAGGGGAGGGATATGATAAATGAGGAATTGAGAGGTGGGGAGCTTTGGCTCCTCACACTTGGAGTGAGTCACCCACCATGGAAGAGCCATCGCGCTCCCAGCGTAGAGGCAGGAAGTCTTCCATAAAAACATGAGCAGCAGTAAAGTCTATCTGGGATCAGCCCAGGACTTTAGGCTGCTGCTGTTTTCTTTGGTGCTTCTCATGTGTATGCATGCTCTGTTGTTGCTGGATGGCTATGAATATGTGCCAGATGCGTTTCATGTACTTCTTGCAGAAAACTGAACCTTTTGCAGCCTGGTGTTTCTCATTATTCAAACATATTTTTTCTATGTCCTACGTATAAGTAGTCACACAACCTAACTAAAGCTTCTTGAAGGTCAATCTAGTGTTGAAAACATCTCTGAAGGAGAACCAAGGTCCACCACAGTGACCTTGAGTGAGTCAGGCTGGTTTAGAAATCCAGCAGTTCAAAGAGGTGTTGGGAAGGATTATCAAAAACAGGTACTTTGGCTTCATTCACCCATGGCTGCTGAGACACTTTCCCAAATCCAGCCCTTAATCTTTCTGATCCTTGGTTCATCTCATCTGTAAAACAGGATAAAACTAATGCTGCCTTTCCCTATTTAAAATACAGGGTGATCAAAACAGTAACTGTGTCTTACATGTCTGTGCGCGTTTGTCTGCATGGAGTCATGTGTGTGCATGTGTGAGTGTTTGTGACGTCCTCTACGGATATATCTTTATGAAGCAATATGTGTGGGGCCTCTTAGGGAGCAACACTTGCTACAAACAAGCATGACCTAGCTGACTTTTAAAATCATAGAATCACAGAATCATTAAGGTTGGAAAAGACCTCTAAGATCATCGAGTCCAACCATCAACCCAACACCACCATGCCCACTAAACCATGTCCCTAAGCGCCTCATCTACACGTCTTTTAAATACTTCCAGGGATGGGGACTCCACCACTTCCCTGGGCAGCCTGTTCCAAGGCCTGACCACTCTTTCAGTGAAGAAATTTTTCCTAATGTTCAATCTAAACCTCCCTTGGCGCAACTTGAGGCCATTTAATCTTTCTGTCTTATGTATGAAGCACTGGGACATCTGTTCAGCCTTCCAGCACCTTGGGAAGATCAATATATGTATTTTAGATGATTTCTAGATGGGAAAAAGAGGTGTGTTGAATACATCTATGTTCATAACCACCTAGAGGCAAGCAGGGAAGGCAACTTGGGGATCTGTGATTCCTGTCGCAGGGACAGCTGCTTCTCCTCAGGACTGTCGGGATGGAGAGTGACAAGCTGAGGACACATCGGGTCACCGCTATCTTCCCCGGTGAAGCCAGCGTGGCTCCACGTTGAGTCCATGGGGGCCAGTATCAGAGCCTACGGTGGAAGCGGATGGGCGGCTTGATCCTCGTGTCAAGAGCGGGGAGCGAAAACATGCCGTTTGCCACCTGTCTGGGATCCACGGGGCCAGGCATGGAGCCGACTGTCGCAGCACATCCCTCCACGCTGACAGCATCCTCAAGACTTGGCTTTCACCCTCCTGCCTGTAAGGTTTGGCGTTATGTATCACCTGCCAAAAGATGGAGTGGAAAGCCTTGCCGCCTCTGGAAAAACACTCAGCGAGCAAAGGTGCTTGGGACAGGGTGTTCCTGCCATCAGTAAGTCCTGGGCAGATTGTGAATCCTCTCCGACTGCAGTGTAGGTGTTGTCTTGCTGAGGGAAGGGTAGAAAGATGAAGCAATTTCAACCTAAAATCTCAGAGCCTGACCCACCTTCAAAACAGCAGATTACAACTGAGTAGGTAGAGAGTTTGCTGGTCCTCTTCCTTTTTTTTTTTTCCCATGCAAAATAATGTTAGAGTTTTATTTTTAAAAAACAATAAGGAAAAAGGAAAAAGAAAAGCTTTGAAAGCTTTAAAAATGGAAAACTGTGCATTATTATTATTTTGTTAGAGAAACAAAATGTAGAATAAAACCCTTTTTGTTACCAGTAGAAAAATGTCATGATAAATGCCAAGAAGTACCATAAATTGAGGACAGCGGGGAGGAAGGGTGCCAGCAAGCAAGCTGCGACAAGTGGAGAAGTGATTGCACAGTGAAGAAGTTGTTTCAGAGTTTCGTGGAACTGGGGGTCAGAGGTGGTGGTTCAATGCTCAAGTGCCTCTCCTTGGATAAGATCGGCTGTCACATTTCATCAAATACCCTGTACTAAACCCAAAGCATTTCAGCTATCAGGGCTGAGATTCATGCGCCTTAATTGTCCACACACAAACAACCGTGCATCAGCATAATCAGCCTCTGGAAGTGTCTGCTTTCCCCTCCTGACTGCTGGGAGAGCTGCAAGTGACTATAATCCTCATTCAAACGTTTCAATTTGGTGCCCAAGATAGATGAGATGAATCTGGGCTCAGAAAACTTAATGACGAACACAGCCAAGGAACTGGAAACCAAGAAAATCGAGGTGGGAATAACACCTGTTTGTAAGAGGGATTTGGCTCAGCAAGAAATGTCCGGGAGTCCTTTGCAAGGGCACCATCATCCAGATCTCAGAGGAAAGAAACATCCTTTCCCCACTCTTGCTTCTCTGCTTCCCACGTACCAGTTTAACCTGTGGAAAAGTTCTCCTAGTCCCAAATCAGGCTACAAATGAGCAAGACATCCAAAGCTGGTGATATGCATACAAGCTGGTGATATGCATACAAGCTGCACAGTTAAAAGTTAATTTGACATAGTGAACCCCATAGTACTCATTTATTCCTGGGAAACAAAAGAAAACAGGAATAAGAAAAAGGCAATATTTACACTTCTGGTTTATTCTAGACCAGAATACATATGCTCTCCTCTTTTCATAAAATTCAATATTTCAGCAACTGTTTTGTTCATTCTGGTTAGCAGGTGAGTGCATGATTATGCTGATAATTTAACCTAATCCAGAAGAATTGGATTTCAGGCCGAAAAAAGCAGAAAATAAAAGTGTTGACCAGGAAACAAAGAGCATGTATGAGTGGACAGACATCTCAGTGGGAAATAGAGGAAAGTGTGGTTAGACATAATGCAATACTCTGTCGAACCATGGTCTGTCAAACTCTGAGAACTTCAAGTACTCGGGTGTTAGTGAGCCCTGTGTCTTGTCGGGTTCTAGGGCACACGCTCTTATCCATTAGCATTCAAAATAAAGTCATAATTTTTGGCTCATTTGCATGGAAAAAAACTTTCATGATCCTACAGCTGTTCTCACCCCAGTATTTGTAATTTTATTACTCAAATATCAACTTTTGTTCACTGTCCAAGTGCAATGAAAACATAATATTTAAATATAAGCCCCATTTACCTTTCAAGTATTTTTCCTGTCCAAAAAATTCCTAGTAATTTGTGTCTAATTCAGGCCCTGAACTCATTATTCATGTCTTCTGTGTGCCTATTCATATTAATAGGTGCTAATTCTACCCTTGTGACATCATCACTGTTCCTAAGGCAACAGACTGTGATGTCAGAAACACAAGACAATAGCCTCTGGTTATGAATAAGCAAGTGGGGAAAATGAGTAATGAATTAATTGAAAGGCTCGTAGACTGTAGCAAAATATCTCAGGATCCAAACTTCCCACAAATGTTTTAGCATACATTACCAGCTTAATTTTCAACAGATTAGGTATTGGCTGGGTGCACTGGGTGTGGGCCATTTGTGCGTGTGTGTGTTGGATTCTTGATGGATAATGTTATGTTAGGTGAATAGTATTTAGTCATGCTGTGCTCTAATGTCTGTCATCTCATGAGCTTTAGAGTATTTAGTTTCCTAACTGAATAAAACATTCTCTTATCCAAGTCTGGGACAAGGATATCAGCCTAGCCTTGTTAAAAAAAAAAAAAAAAAAAAAAAAAAAAAAAAAAGAAAAGAAAAAAGAAAAAGGCAGAAAGATCTACCTGGTTATGAAGTCCAATGTCCTTGGTAATGTAAATAGTGTGTTATACTGTATATAAGTTGAATATAAGAATATAAGTTGCTTTCCTCAAGAGAAAATTTTACCATGGGCCAGCTAGCAGGGAAGGTGTTTTTTTCTCCCTGCTCTCCATGTAGATTACTAGCTGAATTTTCCTTCTTCTTCCTTTCTTTTGCTTAGTTTTAATTAACCCCGTGCACTGATTTTAGCACTTAGTACGTCACCAGATAATTCCCTGTACAATCTTTGCTTCTTTTTCACTAAACAGAGTAGACTAGATTCACAAAATTATTCAGGAACTTAGCTGAAATTTTAGGATTGTAAGTTTAAAATGTAGATGCCTGATACACAACCTTTCCTCCCTATCTTGTATTCCTTAACTCACATCATCTCCACTGCATCTACTTCTGGGTCCTTACCTTAGAGCCTAGCTTGAAGGGCTCCCAGTCACTATTTTCAGGTGCAGAGGTCTGTGAGGTCTCTGCCATCTGAAACAGAGCCCAAGCTATTGTGAAAGAAGGATAGCCCCATCTCTAGGGCCAGATTGCTGTGCACGCTTCGAAAAACTGGCTGGGAAATGAAACCCTCGATTTTCCCTCCAAGGCTCTGTTTTCCACAGGAGAACCAGCTTCACAGCACTGTCTACATGGCAAGGTCTTGAAATAGATGCAAAGAAACCCTAGGCAGCAAATGAAACGGTTCCTTGGGACATCTGTTTTAAAAAAACCCCAGAAACTCCCATGACTGCCAACAAGCTAAGTTTTACAATACTTAGACATGCCAGAAAAAGGGTTGAAGGTCTGTCTGAATCCAGATGGCCTACTGGGCTAGTATGGTTAAAGCATGCCAGCTTCTGTAGCCAAGAGCGCAGAAGGGAGTGATTTGGCTAGCATTATGGCCATCTGCCTCTAACTCCTCAGCCCAAATGACCGGATACCCACTGCAGCTGAATCAACAGTGCAAGTGCACAGCAAAGCTCAAATTTACAATGCTGGATCTGTATCAAGATGCTTCAAAATGATGATCTGGGCTAGGAAGTCAAAGATAGATGGGCCAGATGCTGGTGAGATCCCTGAAGTGCTCTACAGATTGTTGCCTTCCTTCTGTGTCTCTCTACCCCCCTATTGGGAATATTTTTCGGTATTGTTTACAGCAATTCTCTGTTGATATGTGCATTCATACTCAAAACAAATAAAAAATAATAATAATAAAAAAAAAAAAACACCAAACCCCAAAGCAAAATTCAGTGTAAAATGGAAACTGAGTCCAAGTTTGAAAAGCAATGTTAGGATGTTACAGTGGTTCAAGACAGTGATTCAAGATGTTATTTTGTGGTATGTTTCTTGGTTTGCTTTGGTTTGATATGCTTTTATTTGGTTATTCTGGAAGATCTGTATATGTAATTCATCCCAGCTTAGAGTAAGATATCAGATAGTTAGGTTAGGTGGCATCTGTATGAAGACAGAGATACAAGGTGGAGTTTTGTACATCTGAAATAACCACTCCACTCATCCTCTGTGGTCCCTTGAGGCCCTTGGGATCAGTTAGCGGAGCCCAGAGCTCATTAATTGTTCTGTAAAGTCAATTCTTCTGCTTTTATGATGGAAGAGTATGGAGCGGCTAGTTTCTCTGGGGACATTTAAACTCCTGAAGTTTAAAGTTAGGACAAAAAAAACTTCATCTAAAAAGCTTTATCACACTTTTGAAAAGTAATTGCTAGAGAGATGAGACAGATTTTTCAGCCATTCTGTGGTTATTTCCAAGATTTTTTAAATGTCCCCAAATCTGGCCAAAATAATCTTGAAGCAACTTATTTCAATAAGAATGTATGGTAGACATACCAGCTCAGACCAAAAAGCTCTTTAGGAAAAGACCCATAGGAGATGTCTAAAAATAAATATAAGAAAAGGGCAATTTCCCCCACATATTCTCTTTGATCTTCTGTGGGAATGGCTAAGGGAATTTCACGAGAACGAGGGCTGCTGACTTTGGACATCTTTAATTTCAAATGTCAAAATATTTGTCCAGAAATTTTTTTAATGTTTTAAGAATTCACTTTCCATTCTCAAAATCTGTCAAAAGTAACAGTGGAGAGTTACTTTTTAGGGATTTTTGCCTTTTAGGAGAAAATCTATTTGGATGCAATTTCCCAGTAAGTTCTAAGAATTACTAGGGAAAAAATCTATTTAAATACACAACATCAAATTTCTAAACTGATCAGGGTACAGCTTCAACAGTTTTAAAACACTGAAGTAAGAACATGGAGTGGCTACCCATACAGCCCATGTATTAACCTTGTTTAACATATTATTTGCCATTATTGGTCCCTTTCAATTTTGGCGTTATGTTTAATCAAAAAGTAGGTAGTACCAGGAACAACTCAGAAAGTTGTGTGGTCATATAATACAGCTGAAAATCTTTAAAGAAACAAAATTTTGAGATGAGTCTTGTATATATAAGTCTCAGCTAAAAGTCTCATTATGTGTGTTTGGAAATTAAGATCAGAATTTGCATTGACTTCTTTTCTGATGGACAACCCAGCATGGTGGAAATCAGACTTCATTACGGCATTTCTTCTACTGGGACATTCTGTGGGTGTTGTAGTAAAGCTAGCAACTATAGCAGTGCAACTGTTGATTATTTTAGGTGAAAGCACTGCTCCTTCTATATTTCAAAAAAAACATACTCCAAAGAAATGAGAGGGGAGGGAGTCCATCGCTAATATTATAAAGTGAAGGAAGCAAAGCTGGCGCACAGCTCTTCCAGGATCTGTCTTGCATTTACTCCTCAAAGCAAAAATGAAAAGCAAAATTGTGTATTTCTTTAATTACGCGATGCAAGACCATGTCTCCGTCCTAGCTGGAGTCACTTGGATGACATGTAACGATTTCAGTGGACATCCGATGACGCTCTGCTTGAGTTCCAGGACATTTGTGTGCAGCCAGGCTGTGCTGGTGGGACAGGCGCTTTGTAGGTAGGACATGACGTACATTCCCCTATAATAATTTCTGCTGGATCCAAAGGCCAAAGGGAGTTGCAGTACTTTATCAAATTTCTCATGTGAGGTGTGCTTAGAAAAGAGATTAGGAAACCCTGTTCTGGGGGGAAATTGGTCTTTGACTGTCTTTGTTTTTCATGGTTTTCACTCAGACCTTTAAGCCCAGAGGGAGCAATGCATAGCTTTATTTAAATAATCCACTTGTATATTTTGTTCCATGAACGCTGATTTTATTTTTTGGAATTACGTGCTTACATTGCTATGTTTCGGGTGCCGCAAAATGCCATTAAAAAGGAGGGTTTTGCTGAGTTTTTTTTTCTTTTTCTTTTTCTTTTTTTTTTTTTTTTTTTGAATGTAAGACTGTGGTGGGTCTCTGAGGTTCGTATTTGGCTCTAAAAGATCAATCCTAGTCAGCTCTGATGGATCCAGCTATTTTGGCCAATGGTTACCCTTCTGCTAATTCACTTGTGGAAAAAAAAAATAAATAAAAAAAGAAGTAAAAATGTCATATGGTGGTTCTAAAGTCCTCCCATCCATCGAACTCATCACACACATACACACTGAGAATGGAATCCATCCATCCTTCAGTATCATGAGTTTGGGTTAAAGAGCTGCATGGATGGGAAAGTTTTATAATCACATTCCCTGGACTGAAATTATGTGGTAAAGATCAGGTTAACCTGGGTATAACTGACTGCCAGAAAACACAGAAAATGCCTTAGGAAGCCAACCTTTCTGCTCTGCCTGAGCTTTAAAACACAGTATATGTGTGCATGTGTCTATTTATGCAACGAGAGAGACACACACATACACACATATATACGCCTCATTTAAATGGAGACATACATGCACACACTCTTACACCAAAATTCATCCCTAGTGGTAATTTCGTTGGCATCAACGTACTGATATATCGGACAAATTCAGACATTTATCTTAATGAATAGATGAAATCTGTCAATATTTGCAGTAAAAAGACTCTTTTTTTTTTTTTACATAAGTATTTCACATTGGATAAAATGTGGACTAAAATTTTAAAGAAGTGGATACTCACACCAGCAAAACTTTGGTTCCTGTCTTAGCTGACTCAGCTGCCAAGATTTCCTGTTGTCAACAAATGTGTTGAGCTTATGCTGGGATGTTCAGAGCCTGCGTAGGTGCTTTGAATCGTCTTTCCTCTTGCGTGCTGTCTTTCTCTCCCTATGCATTAATTGTAGAAGAAGATTAGTCAATGAAAATCTAATTGCTGAGTATCCAAAGTGTGGAAGGTGTCTGATCATATCAAATGAGCAACCAGATCTAGCAAGAAAAGGCAAACCTGATGTCGTGAACAATTTCAATGTTGGTACCTTATTACCACTTTAGAGTGTTGAAAGCTAATTCCCTTTTTCTAATGAACTTTTTCCTGATGTCTTTTCTACTAAAATTCTCATGCTCATTTTTTTTTTTTTTCCTTTTCTTAAAACTGGTATAAATTTCTTTTTTTCTTTACTACTGTAAATAATTTTTTTACTGCCTAGAAGGTAGATTTTAAGTAAACCAAAAGGTTTTATAGCTTCAAAAATTATTTTGAACAGAAAGTACTTTATGGGGTTTTTTTTGCTTAAAACCTGTAATATTTTTGTGTTAGTATAAGAAAAGAAAGCTTCATAGTGATTATGTCCTTTCACTGAATTTGGCATTTTTTGAGTTAATAATATTATTTTTGGTAAAAAGGAAAATCTTAAATTAAAGTAATATAAAAAATCATTAGTAGTATACTATAAAGTAGTAACTCCCCACATTAAAGAGCACAGACCACCAGTAATTCATACAGACCATTGTGGTGGTCCACAAGATAAACATTTTGGAAGCAAAGCAGTAGGGGATCCTCATAGTTGTGTGAAAAATGGTCCAACAGAAGTGTTCTCTGCTGTTCAAGTCTTCATCAAATGGAAAAATTAAATGACCTACTGCTTTGTGGCATGGCTGTATGCAGTACTGAGAAATCTGTACTTGTTAAAAGAGTACCAATATCTATGCAGCTGCTCAGAGCAAACTTCTTCATGGGACAAATCTCTGGGAACTTTCTGAGACTACCATAGGGGTTTTTCAGCCTGTTCTGAGCTGCAAATTTCAGCAGAATTACCTAGTTTCAAATCAGAACATATAGTGATCAAGAACTTGCAATTGACTTTGGTTTTGGCCTTACAGTCTTTGAATAACCTGTGTTCACCAGACATACCTAGTTCAGTTATGTGCTCTACATAAAGACTGTATGTAGTCTATAGACTAATGCATGCATTAAGCAGAAGGAATTCAAAGGTGAGCAGTGGCTGTCAGATTATGCAGAAACATTGAAAAACCTAAAGATGCAACACAGTGTGACAGCAAGAAATTGAGAGAGATAATAGCCTGAAAATCCAGGAATAGTGCGGAACATGTGGCCAACCGTATCCTGGGCTGCATCACCAGCAGCGTGGCCAGCAGGTCGAGGGAGGGGATTCTGCCCCTCTGCTCCGCTCTGGTGAGACCCCACCTGCAGTGCTGCGTCCAGCTCTGGGGTCCTCAGCACAGGACAGACATGGACCTGTTGGAGCGGGTCCGGAGGAGGCCACCAAAATGATCAGGGGGATGGAACAGCTTTGCTATGAAGAAAGGTTGAGAGAGTTGGGGTTGTTCAGCCTGGAGAAGAGAAGGCTTCGGCGAGACCTTATTGCAGCGTTTCAGTACTTAAAGGGGGCTTATGAGAAAGATGGGGACAGACTTTTTTGTAGGGCCTGTTGTGACAGGACAAGGGGGAATGGTTTTAAACTAAAAGAGGGGAGATTTAGATTAGATATACGGAAGAAATTTTTTACGCTGAGGGTGGTGAAACCCTGGCACAGGTTGCCCAGAGAGGTGGTAGATGCCCCATCCCTGGAGACATTCCAGGTCAGGTTGGTCAGGGTTCTGAGCAACCTGATCTAGTTGAAGATGTCCCTGCCCACGTCAGGGGGATTGGACTAAATGACCTTGAAAAGTCCCTTCTGAACATGAGCCGGCAGTGTGCCCAGGTGGCCAAGAAGGCCAACGGCATCCTGGCCTGTATCAGAAATAGTGTGGCCAGCAGGAGCAGGGAGGTGATCGTGCCCCTGTACTGGGCACTGGTGAGGCCGCACCTCGAATCCTGTGTTCAGTTTTGGGCCCCTCATGACAAGAAGGACATGGAGGTGCTGGAGCGTGTCCAGAGAAGGGCAACGAAGCTGGTGAAGGGCCTGGAGCACAAGCCTTATGAGGAGCGGCTGAGGGAACTGGGGTTGTTGAGCCTGGACAAGAGGAGGCTGAGGGGAGACCTCATCGCGCTCTACAACTACCTGAAAGGAGGTTGTAGTGAGGTGGGGGTCGGTCTCTTCTCTCAAGTAACAAGCAATAGGACAAGAGGAAATGGCCTCAAGTTGCACCAAGGGAGGTTTAGATTGAACATTAGGAAAAATTTCTTTACAGAAAGAGTGGTCAGGCCTTGGAACAGGCTGCCCAGGGAAGTGGTTGAGTCACCATCCCTGGAAGTATTTAAAAGACGTGTAGATGAGGCGCTTAGGGACATGGTTTAGTGGGCATGGTGGTGTTGGGTCGATGGTTGGACTCGATGATCTTAGAGGTGTTTTCCAACCTTAACGATTCTATGATTCTATGATTCTATGATTCTTCCAACCCAAACCTTTCTATGTTTCTCTGATTCTATGACAGAGGATGAGCAGTTATTTAGTGTTATTCGTAGGGGGATGATTTGAATTAATGGGATGAGAAATGGAAAATTTGGATGGAAGATTATAAGACCTCTAAACACATGAGAGCCTTAGGAGAAGTTTTTAGAAAGAGTAGTGTATCATCTGGGATCCTGAAAGCTAAACTGGATGCTAAAGCTGGATGCTTACTGGTGAACTGAACAAGGTCAGAGGGCCTTAAGAGCAACTGTCACGGCAGAGTTCACATTCATATGGTGGGATCCTCTTTCTCCCAAGATCAAGTTGACATAATCCATCCTGATGACTGAGAATCTAAAGGCCTGGCAGCCTAAACTGATTTCTGCATCCCACATTAGGTGATGCAAAAGTGAGGGCTTAAGTCTTGCCAGTGGACAAAAGTGGATTAACCCTTTTTGTTTTGAAGCTATTTCAGATGTGCTCAAAAATAACTGTTGTAGTCCACCACAATCACTCTCCTGGATCGCGACACTGTCTGTCTTTCAGCTCATGGATCAGGGTGCTCCCTTGGAGACAAGGCAGGGTGTTATCAGCAAGTCAATGCAGGGACGTTTATCTCTGCACTGTCACTCACTGCAGAGCTAGTTATCTCTGAACGGGCTGATACTGCCTCTTCTCACCCAGAGAGAGAGGTGATAGTGGTGCTATCTCTGAGGCTTTACACCCAGTTCTGGCCTCAGTTAACATCCTCTCTTTGATAGGAGAGGAGAAGGAAGGGCCATGGTGGAGCACAGGCTGTGGTGCCAGATATAGTCAGCGAGGGAGGTCGGGATGAAGGGGAAGCTGTAAGGCAAGATCATCTGGGTGGTTCTCACAGGAAAAGTGGTTTGTTATGTCTATGATTTATTTTATTCTCAGATGAAGATATCCATAGCCAGCAGGCTGTTTGTTCCCCTGACATGATGGAGGGTTGGTG
This sequence comes from Calonectris borealis, assembly GCF_964195595.1. Taxonomy (NCBI): domain Eukaryota; kingdom Metazoa; phylum Chordata; class Aves; order Procellariiformes; family Procellariidae; genus Calonectris; species Calonectris borealis. The sequence goes on along the minus strand of NC_134313.1, from coordinate 169,053,798 downwards.
GAGAATCTCAAAGTGAGGTGCCACAGAGGAAGGCAGAGCAGCTGAACTTGCCGGCACTGCTGAGCAGATGGCTGCATGTATCTTTAAATGCTCTTAGGTATAGCGACATGGATGGGGAAGAGTCAGGGGCAAAGACAGGTCTCCCTGTGAGGTGCCTGAAAAGCACAAGTCACTAAGATAACTGGTGAGGAACAGAGAGAGAGGTGGCAAAATGGAATGAGTCAGGAATACACAAGTATTTGCCGGCTTTCCTGCATAAAGATGCAATGCCAAGTCCTTTAACTGCTATCACTCATTTGTCCTCAGAAATAGAGGAGAAGGAAGTAACTCCTAAACTGGCTATTAAGATCTTTGCCTGGTGGGTAGATACATGCAGCTGGGGCTCTAAATACACTCTCCAGTATTGCATTCTCCACCGGTATTTAGACAATGCCTACTGTTTCTGCCAGGCTCACAAAATACATGGTTCTTGGGTTGCAGATAGCCTTCACAGGCTTCATTTGGTCTTCTGAGTGACAAGTCAGCACACCTTCTACTCTCACTTTCCCAATCAATATGCATAGGTCTCATATGAGGAATCAATACACATACGCCTCTTGGTAATTCAGGTGGCAAGACGGACTGCAAGTCTTCTCCTGGAAGAGGCAAGGGAGCGGGAGAGGAAATCAGGCATCTGGGGCAAAGGATATTGTCAAGGAAGGGACAAAGCATGGACTACCTGATATTGATAAAGTTGACAACTTTTATGACCCACCTTAGTAGTTCACATCTGGTTTGCACTTACAACACCAAGAGTAGGCTGTCGGTCAGTCTGTTTGTGTGGTTTATTTAACTTGCCCTTGTGCCAGGATCCCCAGGAGGAGTCTGGAGAGCACTATCTCCTTTAGCGTGGTCAAATAACATCACATCTCTGCAGTTCTCCCAGTGCAAATGTGAGAACCTAGATAATTCTTCTTGGCTGGGTCACAAATGTTTAGTATGCAGACAGAAGCATAATCTACCGGCTCCATATCTGCCTCCCTCCGCCTCCTCTCATTTCCTGTATTAAATCCACAGGAGCTGTGAACCTATGACAGAAGCAGGAAGATTTCTTGCTACCTATCGCCAGTGGTAAGAAGCTCATAGTACCCAATGGAAACCATGATTCTAGCCAAAACATCATCCATCACATAAGTAAGAGTTGGAAAATACATAAGAGATTTATATTTATTATTCTAGTAAATCTTCCTCCTCCTCTCAATGTCTTCTAGTGTGCAGTAGCATACAATGCACCACTGCACATGATGTACTTAATAAGATCCTTATTTCACCATCTTTCAATTCTTTTATTTATCGCCATGACCCAGACAAGGTGGTATCTGAAAAAAGCTGACACAGGCACTTATGTGGCCAAGGGCCAAATCCAGAACTGGTGCAAACCTGTTTGATTCCACTGTAGTCAACAGAGCTATGTCAATATTCATGGCTTGTAATCCAGTCCCTCAAGTCAAAGCTGTACAGCTGGTTTGTTTCCTTTAATATGTAGGATAGACAGTTAGCAACTACCAAAATGTTAACTCCTATTTTTCTGATTTAAATTGCTGCATTAAATTGTCTAGCATGAGATAATAAGATTTTCCAGTGTAACTAATGACTTGAAGAACATCTATATTTTTTTCTTTCCCAAGACCCAACTTTGGACATTAAAAGAACAACGATTTTCCTGATCCTCTGAAAATTCAACAACTTTAAAATGTCTGAAGCTGGCTGGTTGGAATATTTTTAATTTTTTAAGTCATTGTATATTTCTCTTGTCCAAGGAAATCTCCAAAATCCATAGAAGTAAGCAGGATAAGAGACAGAGTGAAGAGAACTTAAAAAAGCAAGTACGCTATATTGTTCTCGGCTGAAAATAGATTCAGAAATTAAGTACAAAATGACATAAAGCGATTTTCTTTCAGCTGGGTAGTGGTTCTGAAGAAAAAATGAGAAGTGAAAATAGGAAGAAGAAAGAGAGAAAGAGTCAGAGAGAGACCAAACTAGAAAAAGAAGAGGAGATTTTGTGTGTGTGTGTGTGTATGTGTTTGTGCATGCAAAACTTTTCCACTAGAGGAGAGCTGTGTTGGTCTGGAATTCCAGTCCAAAGGAACGCTCCCATAAATTAACTCATTTTTGTTTTTTCAAACATCAGTTAGCCTCACCACAAGGTCTCGGTGCTGTGCCATTTCCAAACCACTTTGGGACTGTCAAACATAAATCATGGGGTGTGGAAGCAGTGGAGGCAGAGAGTTATGATCTGGGCACAAGGTGCAAATTGCTTAGAGTTAGCGCCAGATTTCTTTTTTTTTTCTCCCCCCCCCCCCCCCTTTTCACCACAAGGATTTTTTTTATTATTATTCCTTTTCTTGTTCTTTTTATACCTTTCTTTCTTCCACTCTCTTCCCCACTGCCTCTTTTTCTTTTTTTTTTTTTTTTAATAATTACTGTAAGCAGGGAGAATTAACAAGAAGCAATTAGGGTAGCGTTTTCTATAAAAAAGACCTCTATTGGATTGCTGCTCCCAGGATGACATCCATAGTAAACTCCTACCCTGCTGAGGGAGTATTTTCCTCTCTTTTCTTTCTTACTTCCCTCCCCTTCCCTGCTTTATGTTTCTCTGGCAGTGATGGTGGTCTCAGTCTCACAAAGAGATCCAGCAATTGGAAGGATACTAAATGAAAGTTGCTTTTTAATAGCAGTTACTGCTTCCTTGGACACGGAACTCCAGTAATCTGTGGCACATTGGCTCTGATGTTCACAGATGACTACAGGTGATTTTTTTTGTGGGGGCAAAGAGAGATATAGAACTTGATTATCAGGAGAGTGCTCTGCATAATCAGAAATTTGGGCTTCTTCTACTTGCCCACCATTGGACAGCTCAAACCAAAGCAAATAAAAAAAGAAAAGTAATGGTTGAATATACATGACTGAGTTTGTGCCCTTTTTCTCTCTCCAGTGATGATGCTGGATAACTATGGGATGAAGTAAACAGACCTTTTTGGACATCAGAGAAATATTGTCTAAACGAGTTCAGTAAAGCTTCCTCGAATCATCTATTCCTGTAAATTTCTTCAAAACAGTCTTGGGAGATGACAGCATTTGCATGTTAGGAAGTTCTTACAACTGCATTATTCTCTCCTGTTACTCCATGATCTGGTTTCAGTCACTCTGCTACTTGCCTTGGAGTAAAGAAAAAAAAAATTGCTCTGTTTCTGTCTCATTTCAGGACTCTTGACATAAGTAAGCCTGGAAACCAAGCATGGAGATTCATCTTCCGATGACTGAAGCTTGGACTCTAGTCTTGCCAATTTTATCACCAAAACAAGCCTCTTTAGTTGATGATGGATCTTCTGGCCAGTTCCGCAGAAGAGAGGATGTTCAAGGAAACATGTCTAAGGCCCACAGACAATGTGCTATAACTTTTTGTAGGTGTCTTCCTTCATAAACCCACCTACAGTTTTATTTCCCTCTTACGTGTTTATTTTAAGACCACATCTAATACTCTTAAGTCCTTGGAGTGGGAATTTTCTTTCTTATGTGTCTTATTCCCTCCTTTGGGGATAAGGACCTTGATTTGTTTAGAAGAAGAATATCTGCATGACCAAAAGCTGAACTGGTTCCTTGTTTGGCTCCAGGACTATTCTATAGATGATGGCACAGATTTGTTCTTACACTGAGTCCAGAGGAGCCCAAGTGCTGGAGTGCAGAGATGAAGAAAGGCATGGACAAAGTGGACATCGGTTTGGCATGGGTTTTCATTTCACACTTCTCAGTAACACCCTGTGTCAAGTTTTCCAGAAAGTCCATTTGTAAATCTGCAGGTTATAGTCAACAGCTGCCTCATTTGTGTTCCCTGGGGAAGGGTTTTTTGCACATCTTGTACTATGCAGACCATGTAAAACATAGTCATTCCTGAAAATAGTTTACCCCTTTTTGCAAAATCATGATTAGGTCAGTCACATTTTCTTTTCAGCTAAGTACTCTAAAACCACTGTTCCCTTCCAAAACTTCTGCCCTAGATCTTCCAGTGTTTTTATCTGAGACAGCTTTAATTAAACCTTTCTACACGAGATTTCTATTTTTTTTTTTTCATTTTTCACTATCCCATTTCTTTCAGAGTTGAATATTGCATCCAAAGTGAAATAAGATATATCCTGCATTTAGATGTGTTTGAATTAACACATGCCTGGCATGTGTTTTATGCTTGTGTCATAAACACTGCTGCACTGCAGCCTTGCCCTCAGCTGTCTTCAGTTAGAAGCGAGTGACCTGATTTCTGCCCAGACCTCTCTTGACCTGGGGAAAAGGGGAGAATGTGGCGGAGGAGGCATGAAGAGCTGGTTATCCTCTCTCCAACCATTCCCCCTTCTTTCCTTTGCAGCATCCACTGTCATAATCCAGAGACAGAAAATTTTGGATGCTTGAGAAACCAACCAATGAGATTTTTATGTGCAAAGGAATTGTAGGCAGCCAACACCTTGTATGATAACCTTCAGGTGGCAGCATAAACTACAATGGATAAACTTCAGCAGGTCAACTGATCACACATTGGGACGCTGAGTGACAGAGAGGAAAAATATATAAGCAGAAGTAAGCTTTGGCTGTCAAGGAAACACAGTCTGCTTGAACGGTGCTGTTGTAAAAAGAATCATTGTTGTTGGTGTGTGGGGGTTTCTTCTCCTAATAAAAGGTAATCTAATAAAACCTGCCAGCTTGTTTGCTTTCACACTTGAGTGTCCCATGTTGAGAAACGTATCAAGTTGAAACTGTATTGAGCAAAGCGTAAACAGCATTCTTCAGGAAGAAGTTCAGCTGGTTTAAGAGCACTTGGAGGTCTCAAAAGGAAAATATAAGGAGGGATTTGCATATAGCAGATGGAATGTTGGATTTTTCATAACAACATTAAAAGTCTCAGTTAGAGAGATCTGAGCCATGAAATTCAGATCCAGACTATCCATATCTACAAATTCATATGGGCTTTGAGCTGTGTGTTTTACTTGGTCCCTTACAGAGACATAGGATCCCACATAAAAATAAAGCATGATGTTTTACTTTGAATCTCTTGTCCCCCTGGGGAAAGCAGTGGTGTTCCGCATTAGAAGCGCGTGAGCTGGGGTCATGAAAATTCATCCCTTCTGTCCTGTGTCAATATGATGAGGATATCTTTGCAACTGCTATCACAGAAGACCTATGAAAAAGGGAAAACAGGACAGGATCTACTCTTTCTAGGTCATTCCTAATAGATACTTGTCTGACTCACTGTCAGGCATCACCCATGATGGAAGCTCCTCAGCTGCCTGGACACTTCTCAAGCAATCTAGTGCAGTGCTTCCCCCTGTTTACCAGCCTGTTCATTCATTCTCAGATGGTCTTTGCCATTTTTGCCACAGGCAAATGAAGTTGGCTCTCACTTAATTATGATCCACTGTAACACCCAGAAACTTCTCTGCAGAGATGCTATGTAACCGCTTTCTGAGCCTCTCATGTTTTGTACAGATGCTTACCCCCACCTATCCATGCTACTTTGCATTGGTCCTTCCTGAAGAAGATCCTATTTATTTCTGAATAAATTACCAGATTATGACAATTTTGTGTTGATCCACCCTTACTTAGTATTATCTAAAATCTTAACCAATGTACTTTCTCTTCCACTCTGAATAATTAACGATGATGATGATTCATCACCGCTCATTATTCATTGTCAGAATTTTCCCTTGCAGAACCCACTTAATATATATTTCCATTTGTACCTATTTTGTCAGTAGGTTTTCCAGCAATTTTTACCTCTAACCCATGGTAGTTTAATCTATACTATGTTTGCCTAGTTTATTTCTGAGAATGTCATATGAGACAGTGTTAAAAGCTCTAATAAAATCGATGTATGTATTGGCAGCTACTGCTCCTCCTGTAGCTACAAACTCGTTACTGTCTATAGTAAGACATTAGAGTGATTTGACATGTCAGCTTTTACTTCTTTTTGCCTTGGTCTTTCTTTTCTTGGTCTTTCTGACTTTATCTCACTAGGCATCTGGGCTCTTTTTGCACATCCACAGACTCTTGGTCTGAATTCCCCTTGCTGTGCAATGTTTGTGTTTGAAACAAATGAAGATCCCATGATTTAGCCAGCTTTCTTCCTCTTTACACATCTTTTTTCTTCGATAGCATAATTTGCTTTATAGTCTTGTCTGCTTATTTATGGAATGGTAAGCTTTCTTTTACTCTTTTACTCCTTTATCCTTTTACTTTTTTTTGTCCATAGACCACCTCCAAGAAGATTTTATCAGCGAATTTTCTGAGTGTCTTCACAGGTACTTTTATAAAAACCGCTGTTCACATTACACTACTCTTAAACAACTTTGAGATAAGAACTGAAATAATGGAGAGAAAACTTCAGATCCAGGAACGCTATTGTCATCTGATCTTTTGAAAGCCTGGCCATTCATTAATAATCTATTGTACTAGGTAGTGGGAAAAGGCATTGACAAGCTGAGAACACATTTTAATGCCAACTTGGAAGAAAAATGAGCTACTTCAAGAAAAGAAAATATAACAAAAAATGATGAACAGAGAGAGAGAGGAAGACAGAGAAAAGAGAAAGTAATGGATCTTAGAATAACCAAGTGATTAGGACACTCCCAAGAATAGGAGCTTAGATTCAAATCCTTGATCTGCCTGAATGAATCTGGAGAAGATTCTCCAGTCTTCCAGGTTATTTCTCCAACTGCTGAACTGAAGAAAGGTCTTTTTTTCTTTTTTTTTTTTTTTTAATTCCAGTTGCTCCTGTTGGAGCTTTTCCACTCTGTGTGAGTAATTACAGATGTTAATGGAACCACAAGGCATAAGGATGCGTTTTGGTGGTCAGTACATTGTCATCATGACTGGAGGGGGGGCATGACCTGAATCCAGGTCTTTTTTCTCCCTGATGCAGCTGAAGAAGAATTTGAGTATATATATCCCATAGGCAACTCTGTTTTCAGTTACTAAATACTTAAAAGAAAACACTTTCCCTATTTACATGGTCTTTTCAAAAAAATACTTGCCCTTGTTCCCCCCAAAAAAACATCCCTGTTAAATTTTAATTGATGCTGATCTGTTGCTTTTTTATTTTTAGAAAAATATTTTTTCAAGGAACAAATATCTTCTCAAAACAAACAAGCAAAGAAAAGATGTGATAGTACCTTTAATCCCTCTGGGTTTTAATTCCAGATCTGTTTAAGGGTGATAAAAGTTCTTTTTTCTTGCACCATTCTCCTATCTTGTCTACTGGCATAGGAAACTCTTCTGGGCAAGGAAAATGTCTTTCCTATGCATTGCTGAATTCCCATCCTCTACATTCAATCTTAAGGATTAATTTTTTTCATACAGAAAAGCTTATAATGAAAGCATGTAGAGTATTACCCAGTCATAGATTTTATTTATTCATTTCAACTTTCTTTTTTTGGTTCACTCTGACAAGTCCCTTCTCCTCCTGACAAATTGTTTTAATGTCAAATGAATTGAACCTTTGGGTTTTCTTATTATTATATTAAAAAAAAAATGTTGCAAGCCCATCATACAGATTTTAACAACTGAATTTTCAAGCCCTGGAAATAATAAATGTTTATTATGGGAAGGCTGACCCTATGCTCCGCTCTGCAGGGAAAATGGCTGTTCTATAATAAACAAATTCATCGCCGGAGCTCCTCTCTCAGTGTGATATTTGCTCCTTTGCTGCTTTTACATGTGTTTGTAGAAATATCACACAGTTTTTGGTGTTTGCTTTCCAAATAGCTGGCATGCTGTCTTCTTCAGGATCCAACCCAGTATCACAAATTTCCAGTTGCGATAATGATGAGCTGGGAGGGCATTAATTGCCTTCAATTTCACCTTCCAATGATTAATTACTGATGTGGTCAGACCAGGTGTCAGAGCTGAAGGGACACCTGCCCTCTCTCAGCAGTTAGCTATTTCAAATATTAGACTCTCTATGTCTGATGAATAGGGTCTTGTGTGCTTCTCTCGCTTCTTGCATGACTGATGGTCATGTAAATAGCAGTGGTCCTGAAACAGTCTTATTGTTGACTCTTGGGAAAAACGGCTGCAGGCAGGTCATCAGACTTGGTGATGTAAGACCTGCAAAAGAGAGCAAGGGAGAAAGAGAAAGAGAGGAAACGAAAGAAAGACAAAGAGAGAGGAAAAGAGAAAAAGACGACCTTTTTTTTTAAGAGAGAGAGAAAGAGAAAGAAAGATCAAATAGTTCCTGGAGCACCAACTTTATTTTCTTGTGACTGAAGTGTCCTGTCAAGTAAGGCAAAGACTGCTGATTTACAGCTTGGTGATATTTTTCTCTTCTCTTCTTCTCCAGGGACTACAGATACAATTTTCCTATGGAGTCTGTTCTCCCTGATTTCTTCGCAAACCCTGGTTCTCCAAGAACTCACAGTCCTGCATCTTTTTTGAACTAAAGAAACGACATGTCATCCTGTAAAGCTTGCTTTCTTTTTTATGCTAATATTTGTAAGCGGTTGATATATATATGTAGCCATGGATGTCGGCTGGGATTTTCAAAGGAAATAGTAGATCTAATTGACATCAGATATAGGTGGGGTTTAGGCACATGGTCTGCTAGGATTAGTTGGAAAATCTCACTGTAATTCTGCAGGCTCAGTGGATGGGATTTTCAAGAACCTATGGAAGTTAGATAACCAAAGAGAGGAGCTGAGAACCCAGCTCTCTTACCTCTTCCAAAAATCCCAGAACCATTTCTTCATGACTCTTTGCAAATTGAATTGACTTTCCCTGGGTCTTCTGAATTATGGAATTGTAGAAACGTTGGTTGGAAGGTACAACTGAAGGTCTCTGCTCTCAAATTCTTCAATCCTTGGAGAAATCAAGTGATAACCAGTGCTAGATCAGGTCAGGCTTTAATTTTGTCTAGCCAAGTGTTGAAAATCTCTGAGAATGGAGATTCCACAGATTCTCCAAGCCACCTTTTCCCATGCTGTACTACTTTCCTAAAGAAAAAGTTTCCCCTTATGTCCAAACTGAATGTCTCAGGTTACTCTTTGTAGTGGTTGTCCTTTGTTTTTCCATCTAAAAACAACAAGAAAAGTTTCGACCTGTTTTCTTTATAATGCCCCTTCAAATTGAGAACTGTAATTAGACCCCTCTTAACCACCTCTTTACAGGAATAAACAAGCCCAGATTTCTTCTTTATCCTCTCCCTATAGCTCAGGTGTAGCCTCACCAGCACCAAATAAAAAGATAATAACTTCCCTCAGTTTGATGATCAGAATCTTAATCTGGCTCAATACTCAGTTTGTCTCATTCACAATGAAAGCATACTGTTGTATGTTCATGGTCAACTTTGCATTCACTGGGACCTCTGGGTCCTTTTCAGCAGGATCTCTACTTGGTCAGTCACTTCCCAGTTTTTGTTGATGCCTGATGTTATTCTGTCTCAGCACAACACTTTGCTTTGGTGCTTTATTAAGCTTCATGAGGTTTCTGCAGGTGTAGTCCTCAAGTTTCTCAAGGTCTGCATGGACTGAAGCTCAACTATCCAATGTATCAACCACTCATCCTGACGTAGTGTTATCTGCATATTTGCTAAAGGTATATGCTGTGTCATCCTCTAAGTTGAGGGTTTTGTTGCTGTTCAGCCAGTTCTAGACATTTTTAAAAGTTTGTTCATGACCGACCATAGAGTTTAATTTTGATGAACTTTTTCTCTTCCTATTAAATAACACCGCAGGAGTGAAGAGCATTTTACATGCTTGAGGCATTCAGACTGTTACTCAAGATTGTTGTTATCTCACAGCTGCTACGCTAAGGAGTGAAAGTGAAGACCACAGACCTACCCATAGTTGCACATAAACGTAGTAAGTGGAGTTCATCTCATCAAATGTAAATAGTATCTGACCTACCTGGGGCCATGAAAAGGAAAAAGAGAGCTGCAGTTCAGCCCAAAGAACCAGACCTATGAAATTATAAATCTCTTGGCACATCTTCCGGCCAGTCTAGGATAGTGCGTCTTTTATACTAAAAAGGAAGACTAATAATTAACTAATGGGTCATAATGTCTAGATGTAAACTGGTGGAGGTGGGAACCTCTCTGTGCTCCTGATTCTGGATGTTAGGCCTGGCAATATCCTAACATTATTGCAAGCAAAGATCTGGGCATGCATCGTGATCATCTTCTACACCATGGTTTCTGTGAGAAGGGTCCATGGGACCTTATGGGATACACCCACGAGTGCTAAAGCTGGCTGATTACATTGCAAGGCAGCTCTTGATTATCTTTGAAAGTTTGTGGCGATGAGGAGAATTTCTTGAGGACTGGAAGAAAGCAAATGTCACTTCTGTCTTGAAGAAGAAATTGTCCCTTGTTTTTCCACCAAGAAAAGTTTAGGAAAATATCTTTGCTTCATTCCAAATGACTATAGATTGCAGCTTATAGCCATTTCTCCTGGATGAAATTAAGATATAGAATCTGAGACCCAAACTTTATGCCAAAGTAAATGATGAAGTTTTTTTTTTCTTTAGCCTGAGACAAAGCACGTGTTTCTCTCAGTTTTGAAAGACTGGGATGAAATTCTACTTAAAGGAGACACCAATATTTGGTCAGTTAAGCTGTTTTTAGGCTCCACTGTCTACGTTGGTGGGAAGGAGAAAGGGAGAAAGGAAGAAAACAGAGGATTAACTTTACTAAACTCTGCCATTTTAGGCACTGCAGGGTACGTTATTTGGCCTTTACTTGCCTCTTCATAGGACTGGGTCTTTCCTATGTCCCATGTCATACCTATCTACTCAGATGAAATGTAGGTACCTTGATCAAGGTACCTTGAATCTCTACAAGACTAGTGCATCAAACAAGGCACTGGATATCTATATTGAGGTAATGAAATCCTACTCTTGATCTCCACTAGTTATAAAGAAAAATCTGGACACCCAGTATGCATTGACTCCTACTTGCTAACACCTAAATGTATGCATCTTAAACAATGCATAAGTTAAACTCTATGAACAGCATTACAGGATCTGTGAAATCATACAATAAAAGACCTAAAGTCAGCTGATTATGCGATATTTTGTTGAAAAAACATGGATGACCTGGATTCAGAGATAACTATTTTTCACATAAAATAGTTGCTAAATAGTTCTTTGATGAAAAATTACTTTTCAATCTAGAAGGAAAAAAATAATGAAAAATAGGTGTTTCTCTATTTTAAATAAAAATAAAATACCTGAATGCTGCCAGAAAAGCTAAAGTTTTAACTAGATGTCTTCCTGATATCTCTTCCAATCTAAATTATTCTATGATCTTAAGATTTTGGTAAAAATAATAATAAAAAAAAAAAAAACCAAAACACATACACACATACACACACACAAACCCTCAGCGTTCTTCACTGAAACAGGATGATGAAGATGACAGAAAAGTGAGCTTCCATTTTTCAGCAGAAAATGTTTTCAGAAAGGTACGTTTAAGGGAAAGAAACACTGATGGGTTCTTTATTTTTATGTTTTTCCCTAAGAAAGCTGTTCTCCTTTTTCCAGCAGCTCTTCTCAGAATACTCCATACTGTCTTAATGACAACAAATGTCAAGGATTTCCAGTTAGATCTGCACTGTAGACCAACAGTTTATCAACTAAACAAAGATATAAAGGGAGAAGTACCGAATAAATCCCAGGAGGTGTGACAGTATCAGTTAAATGTCTTTAAATAGCCTTTCATTGTGCTTCTGCCTGTCCCAGAGAGATGCCATTTTGAGGCCAGAAGGGAACATTCTGATAATTAGTCTTGTCTCTTTCAGAAACTCCTTCCTTTCTGCTCTTCTTCTCCCAGCTCCCATTCCCCTCTCCCTGCACGTCTCTCCTTTGAACAGTCGTTCCCTTTGAAGACACACCCAAGATTAGTTAATCGCCACCTCACTCCACCAACACTCCATTATTCAAGCAAACCACCCCCCCCCCCCCAGTGTTAGACTCAGTGGAAAGTCTTACCAAGGTGGCCACGGCCAGACACGGGCCTTGAGCACTCATACAATAAGACCTCCATGCTTATTTTATTTGTTATCATGGGGCTATGCTGGCTGGGGAAATCAACCACCGCCTTGCTTTATGGGACACCGTTTGCTATCATTTCCTTCTCAGAAGAGCCCAGGATTGACACTGCAAAGGGATTTATCACACGTGGCTATTCCTCATGGCATTTTCCCAGGAAAAAGCCACACGGCATTGTTCAAATAACTCATTATTTGTATTGCAATTGGACCTGAAGGCCTTCAGCAGGAGTAGGGTCCCCTTTAGATAGGTGTTGTACAAACATCATGGAAGAAAGAGTCCTACTGTGAATAATTTACAATTTAATAATAAATGTTGGGAATGGATATTTAAAATTACAAAACTATTTAAATTTTTATAATCACAACTATTTAAAACTGCAGAGCTAATTAAAATTTAGAAACTGCTTCCCTAGTTTCTTAGCTGCTAGCTCCAAACCAGTGGTTCATGGTACCAAACCCAACATGTTGTCTGCCTTATCTGCCCCTTTCAGAGAGGTATGAGTATATGTGTGCATGTTGGTGAGTGTGTGTGAGCTGTGAAGAAGTAAAATATACAATGGCTGTTGTACTGTGCCAAACACGTAGATATGTGCCTTGTGTTTTCTTTTATTTCACAGAACTGGCATGACAAATCTGGACATAATTCTGGGAGAAATACTGCAAGTGATGCTTTAAATTACTCCCAGAAATATGTTTTTTAATCTGGAAAGGAATTATTTTAGGCATTGATAAGTCCCCAGACAGGTTAGGTTAGGCTTGAGTTCAGGCTCACAGTACCTGTGACAGTGGGCAAGATGTTAATTTTTCTAAGATGCAGTTATTAAATGGGGATAATGGTACTTCATTCATCTGTCTTGCCTATTTACAATGATAGCTTTTGTGACGGTGAGTATCTCAGTGAATGAGTTTAATCACTGGGTCTTATTTTTATTAGGGTAAGAAAATAACTCTGAAAATATTCAGAGTTGGTCTCTAAAAAAATGACATTAATAAATATTGTTTCTTTACAAGTTTGAGAATATTTAAATAAAAATGTTCATATAAATATCATTATGAGTTCCATGAACATTTTGTCTAGGTTCTTTTCTCATCAGTTATAGCTGTGATCTGTGCCCAGAGATAAAAGCACAACTTCTGGACTCAAGACTTACTTGTTTTAGGCATAATGTTTATACTCAGTTTAAAGGCAAGATCAGTTTGTGTGCCTGGAATGTATTAGTAATTATATAGTAATCATCCAGTATTGGAAGATTGGAATTGTTGGCCCAAAGAAGATGTGGATGCCCCATCATTGAAAGTGTTCAAGGTCAGGTTGGACGGGGCTTTGAGCAACCTGATCTAGTGAAAGATGTCCCTGTCCATGGCAGGGGGATTGGACTAGATGATCTTTAAAGGTCCCTTCCAATCCAAACCACTCTGTGATTTTAATTAGGGTCAAAAGGCAGTTAAATAAAAGAAGAAAAAGTGGGGCAAAGAGAGAAAAGAAACAAAAAAAAGAAAAAAATTTGATTGCTCTTATTTAAAGAAAAGGAAAGTTATCCCCACAGTCTAGGTCTTGAAGAAGGTTCATTTTGGGGCTTGACAACTTTGGAGTAGCTCTTAAGAAAAATTATTACAACGTGAACAGGCTTTGCCCATCTGACTTCTAGCACCCAGTCCATGCCAACTGGCATGAACTGGAAAGAAAGAGAAATCTGAGTCAGAGAAACACTTTATTTAACACACTACATTAAACGTGGTTTCCCTTGGACTGAGAAACTACACCACGAAATGTGCCATTCGATGAATCTTCTGCGATGAAAAACACATGTAAGCCAGCAAAATGAACAGGGCTTTATTTATGATGGGTTATAAATTCTGCTTGTTTCTCCCCTTCAGGCAGGGGGAGTTTTCATCGCCGTGCTGCTCAGAGGCTCTGATGGGAAGGAAAGCTTCATGGAAGTGTGACTGCTTGGGTCAGAGGAACTTCTTAGTTTCTAATGCATAGTTCACTGTGTTGAGAGAGAAAGAAAAAGAAACCAGTGTTATCCCCCTGCTGTCTTCCACCTGAGTTTCACAGCAGCTTTAGCAGAAAGGCTTCTCAAAACATCAGTTCAGAGGTGATATATTCAGGTGGTATATTCAAAGGTATCAAATACCAGACAATCATGTAAATCCCATCCCCAGAAATTCTCAATCTTTCATCACTATGCCTATGCTTGCTCTGCTCTTCAAAGCACAGAACACTGCACTCAGCTCTGACCTACAAAGGTTTCATGACTTATCCAAACGTTGAAGTAAGATATGAGCTGAGACATTGATTTTCTTGAACAGGTAGAGACATATGGAAGCAACTTAGAGGACTGCAGTTATCTATTCCCATATGGACCACTGGTTCATGGCATGTGGTCCACGTCAACTAAGAGTGCTGTAACTGCATGGTTCTGTCCACTTGCTAATTCCTGTGATTGCTGGATCCTGACAGTGCAGTGACTTAATATAAGATCATCCCACTAAAAATGAAAAAGCTTCATCAGAATAAGGGTCCAGTCTTTGACTTCTCAGCTGAAAAAGCAATGGCTTCTCACCAAATATTTATGGTGGGGAATTTGAAAATTTCCCCTTCTAGTCAACATCCTGAAATGAAACAGAACTTTTTAGTCTAATTACAAGCATTTGCCTCTTATAAAGGTTGCTTATTAAACAGAAAAAAAACCCACACTTAAAAATAAAAAAGGTTTTTTCAAATAAAAATTTTGTTATGAAGTATTATTTCCCACCGAACTTTTTAAAGTCAAAATGAAAGAAAGTCCATTCTTTAGCTTTGAAAGCTAGCTTTTGTATGGATAATTATAGCTTAGATTAAGGGAAACTAACTTGTCATCTATAAACTACCAACAGTCTTCCAGGCCATGGTGAGTGGCTAGCAGTTTGTCACTCATTTTTACTACCTCACTAGTATTTTTCTCAACTAAATGTAGGTAATAAGGATGTCTGTTAGTCAAACAGAAATTCTGAACACTGACAGCAGTATGAAAAGTTTGGGATTAATTGGGTCGAGGGTGGTATAACATTTGGCATGCAGATAGACTCATACATATGGACAAACACACACAGATAAACACGTGACTTCCATTCAACAATTCTGCCAAAGAGTGTTATTTAAACAAAACCCAGTTTTACCTTGACTTTGAAAAAAAGGACTGCCTTGCCTTATTCCCATAATTCCTAACTCTCCAAAATTTTCAACGATGTTTATATGCATAGGCGTCGCTAAAGGCATCCCAGGGTCCCATCTTCAGGCTCACAAACACTTTTGAAATGTCCTTTTTTGTCCGAAACTGATGCTGTCTGTCTACTTCACAAGACTGTTTCAAAGGTAACTAAGGAATATGAAATGCTTGAGAATAGGGGAAAGTCATGGGATGGCAAGTATCTAACACAGAGAGCTCTGCATTTCTAAAATTCTGAGCATCTAGTTCAAAAGTTTTAACCGCATTTCTACTGGATTGTTGTAAGCTGGAGATCCCGTCTTTGAAATCAGCAGAGTTGATGCAATAAGTCTTTGCAAATGACAGAAGAATTGAGGTGAGCACGTCCTAAGCTGTTGCTTGTTATCCATGCCTCTAACTTCATCCACATTAAATACAGCGCGTGCCTGAAGCTCTAGCCAGACAAATACAGATATGATTTCAAGTCTTCACTGTCTGGGTATGAGGCTGAGCTACAGACAGCAATTTGACATGCTTTTACCAAGGCTGGTGCCAAAACTGCCTTTCCACTTCCTGATGTGCCAAGGTTCCTTTGTATTGTATGTCACAGCAATATAGAGCTTTCCCTTCATAACATTATTAATATGCCCGTGTGGGGGATCCAACCTCTTGCAATCCGATGGGGGGGTATGCTGAGCCTGGCTGGAGACATTCAAAAGAGGCTTCCTGTTCTGGTCTGGGCTGCATCCATTACACACAATATGTCAGGAAAAGAGGAGAGGGTGTAAAAAAATAATGGAAGAATGAGAGAAGATTTTTCAGGCAACAGAGAACTCATACAAAATAATTATAGATGATGTTTAAAGAAAACCTGGCTTCATGCACAGCTATTTAACTGTCATGGGAAGAATATGCCAACATGGGTGGGATACTGTAAAACCCTGTCTACATTTAGATGCTTTAAACCAGAGTGAATTAAACAAGCCATTAATCTGACAGAGACTTTCAATGTTCTGTTGTGACTGTGACCGTCTTGATTGCTGCATCAAGGATGAAACTTGAGAATCTGCAAGCTAAAAACACCTAGAGCAACACCTGGATTGAATGCTAAGACTACCCTCATCTCCTAAACTTTACAAAACACCGGGGTACATACAATATATTCACTCTCTGGTTGAGGTAGTGAGAAATACCATGTAAATCACAGCTGCATGAAAAGAAATGCACCAGTACAAGGTATTAACGGAAATTTATGTCTGGGAATCTGCTAATACTGTTTGTGTGTGATCAGCTCCAAGGCTTTAGTCATTAGGACTGACTAATTTAAAATGAGATCTTAGTTTGAGATGTTTCAAAGGAACTGAAGACAAGGATTCATCGCTGCTAACTTCAAGCGCTTACAATGTAGACCTCTCAGTCTAAGTTGGGCACTCCGTCTTCAGACAGAGTAAGCACCTCAGCTGAGTTAGTTAAAACATGCCTGGTTTAGGATGAGAAATATTCCACCTTAAGAGGTACAGGTAAAAGAGTCCTAAACTTGGAATTTTAGTACAGGTCTAAATCTTATTCTTTGGATAATCCACCTTTAAAGCTTCTGTCTCCTTGGGGCTCATTGCAGAGAAATGCAATCAGCTGTTTGCACTTATTGCCCACATTATGTTGTGGTTGAGAATTTCTCATCAGAGACTTGTTGGGGTGATCTAAAAATAAATGACAGGAGGATAATCTCTGTCCTAGAGAAAGCTCATCTCCAGAAGAGTGTTTAAATCCCTGGCTGAATTGAAATAGTTGAGAAGTCAAAAAATACCCATTGGAAAATTGAAATGTTTCATCATTAATGATATTTTCTATGGAAAGGCTGTCAGTTTAGATAAAACCCACATTTCCTGTCAGGAAAATATTTTAGCAAGAACAGTTTTTGACCAGCTTTATGAAAGGGAGTCCTCAAAAGGAGCAGAAACTCAACAGATGATAAACCCACAATTATTGCAACCTGGGCTGCTGATTTTAGCTGTTATTCAATGAAACCTGCAAAGCCCCTTCTCACTAAGTCAGAAGCGAGTTTAGTTAATCTGGAGCCTTATAGTACAAAGCATGAGGGATTTTTGTCTTGGTTTGGGGTTTGCTTTTTATCTCTTTTTCTGTTTTTCCCCCCAAATACCTGCATTAGGGTAATTAACCATGACATGACCATGACAACACAGCAGTGTCTTCAGTTCTAAATCCTTGTGGCTGCATACAAACTGCTGACTGGAAATGGTCCCTGGCCCTTGACACCTTCTGAACCATGGCCAGGAATTGTTTTGGAGAGTTGTAGTTAGGTTAAAATCACACTAGTGCCTTTTCTAAGAGCACAGACGATTGTGTTCCAGTGCACAGAAATGTTCCTTGCCACTCACAACCAGTATGACTTCATCAGGCTTTGAATAAGGCCTTGATTACCTGCACCAACAGTGATTGCCACTCTGAGATAATTAAATGAGGGAAAACAACTTTACGTCACTACAGAGGTGGCAAAGCAGGACCATCTAAGCAGCCAGGGGTGATCTTTCATGGAGTGCTGGGTGTGTTGAGAAAGGGACTGAGTCTTACGAGGATGACAGCAATGAGTTTCCAAGTTCTCAAGAAGTGCTTGAAAAATGCAATTATTCTGCAGACAGGGTCACCCCATGCCTGCTGACATGGAAATCAGAGCACTTCCACTTCTTGTTCCTATTCTGGGCAACACTGTCCACATCCTCCCTGAAGAAAGGAGGAAAAGCAAGTGTGGTTATCCCAGGGAGAAAGATTGAGGCACTGAGGAGTTGAAATGACTTAACCAAGACTGTCCAGCTGATATGCTGAATCCCTAATGCTAAAATTTAGGGTCTTAATTCTCTCAAATAGCTATATATTCTGCATATACCAACAGATGCAAGTAGGACGATGTGGCAAAAAAAGGCAGATCTGATTATTATTCCTGAAACTGTGCTAGCACATCCATGGATCCCAGGCCTGCTATAACATCTCCCATTTGCTGTAGAATAATAGAGATTCACTGAGATACAGCTACGAGCAAGTCTCTGGTGCTTGACATTTCTGCTAACATGTCCCTTGCTAACACGGCAATAGAGGATGACTGGCATAAAAGGCATTTTTGCCAGCTTTACACTCCTCCCATCCTCTGCAAGCTATTCTTGGATGTATTTGTACAGCCAAGATTCAGCTCTTCTGTACCAGCTATGTAATGTAAAAAGGTTTGATTGTATCAGAATCTATGGCTTCAGGAACTTTATCTCCCAAAGCAAGATCTGAACCCCTGCGTGAGGCAGTCCCCAGGAATTCTGATGTGTGCAGCAGAGAGTTTGGTTTAGCACAAATTCACAAGGAAGAGGCAGCAGCTGAATGAAAGAAAGCTGGAGCTTTCTTTCTTGTGAAAAGGATTCTGTTTAAAATGCTGAGTAATCCATTAGACAGTGAGCTCCTGAAAGCTATTTTAAGAATATAATCATTTGCTTAGTGGGACTTTTTCCAGGGTGAGAACCATCACCCTCTTTCAGCTCTACAGAAACAATGTGCCTTTGAGACCCTTTCTTGACAACAGTCAAGAGATAATGCCATCATCGAGAAAAAAATAAACCTTCCTTCAGAGATATTATGCAAACAGAAGTAGACAGCCAAACACTCCCCCAGGGAAAAGGGTGCTTATGCTGATAGGCGGGAGAAAACACTTTAGGAAAGCGTGATTATTGGTACTAATTTTGAAGGTCTGTTGAGCCTTTCTGGAATGGAAATATCTGGATCACTCAATAAAGAATTCCTCATGGCTCGTCATCGGGGACACAGCTGCCAGCTGCAATTTACAGTCAAAGGCAATGGGACACAGGTATGTTCCTAAATAATAGAAATGACACAATTTAGACATTAGATGGTAATGTATCAATTCTTTCTGTACTGATGTGGTGGGGTACGTATAAGATGTGCATGCACGTGAGCTGCTTTAAAAGAGTGTTATTCAGGATAAATATCAACCTCATAAATGCGAGACAGACACGGACTAAGTAACCAGCTATCCATTATTTTCTTCATGTGCAACACGTTTCCCCATGCTTCTTTCACAGCGCACCACTCAAAATCTGCTCTGAAGTAGGAAGTGTTCACTTAACACATGCAGTATCACAACAGTTTAAGAAGCCTTAGAGATGATATCTTTATAGTTTCTGTGGCGAACGAGGATACATAGTGGGGAACTAAGGCAAAAGGAAACAGAAGACTCAAGTTTCCATGGAGTATGGAGGCACTATGACCTGAATTAACCCACCCTGAAGATTTACCTAAATTAGGAATCTGGTAGGCTTTCCAACGGTGAGTTGAGGGATAGATAACTCTCTACAGCCTGAGCTGGATTGATTTGGAGGTCTGTGTCTCTCTCACTTTACTGAAGAGAGATTCTGATACAACTAGACTCTTTAGTTGAGGTATTTGTACTTAGGTGATACTGGTCTGATTTTGCAGCTTGATTTTTCAGAAGATTTGTCATTGTTCAGCACTGTTTCAAGAACATCTCTCCCCCACTTCAACAACTGCTAGGAGTTCTTGGTGCTTCTGCAAAGTAAATCTTAGGTCTTTAGCTTTGGGAAAAAAAAGCTTTAGTCACCTACACATCAACATATCAGAATTCTGGGCACAGATGTGGGCAATATCTAGCTTCTCTGTAGCTGCAACATGAAATTATTTTCTCTTTTCTTTCCATGTTTCGAACTCTGTACACATTTTAGTTTCTGCAAAAAAGACCCCAAAAATGTTAGGGTTTTACTAACAGTAATTTTCACTAACCAACCCTATATCTAAATCAATCCAGCTGCCTGAATGAGTCAGAAATCCTGTGAGCAAGGAGGGGAAGCCTGTGATCATATAATAAAAGACTTAACCATAATGTATAAATATAAACCCAAAAGCAACCCCAAAAAAGATACTAACCTTTGAAAGTTAAATAACAAGCCTTTCTCCTAGAACTTACCAAGCTGGTCATCCAGGTCACGCCTAAAATGCGAGATTGGCAAACTCCAAGGCGTGACCTAAAGTCCTGGTCCACACATCACGCCTTATGATCCGTGTGTCCTCATTTCCCTTTCATAGAAATGAGGGAAGATAGAATGGCGTACAGCTACGTTTCATCCCAGCAGGGTGTAGGGATGTGGTCACAGTACACAGGCAGATGCAGGGACAGAAACTAGATGCTGAAGGCCAAGTCAAGTACAGTAAAGCATTACAGATACCTCTGCTCAGGCAATTGAATCAAGGCCCTCACCTTTTCAGGCACTGACTGTTTCATTTCATCTGGAAAACACAGTCCTTTTTCTTGCTTCTGTAGTTGGTAGTCATGACTGTAGCCTTCGTTTTGGAGCTACAGTTTCAGTTCTCTCTTTGCTTTTTGATAATCCTATCCCACCAAATTAAGTTGTAATTCATTTTGGTGCACCAGCTTTCACTTCACCTCAAACCAGCAGAAGATAAATATCAGTCCTCACTTTTTGGGTGGGCTTAGGCTTACTCATTTTGGGATTTTCTTGCATAACTCTCTGGCCTCAAAAGGTTCAAGCACGCCATTTTATGTCTGATGAGTGTCACTGGAGAAAAGGGAAAATGAAAACACATTCTATATATCTTAAAAAATGTTCTTTTTAAAAGCAATATTGGCCTATACAGGGAGTGTAATGCAAGAGGTGGGTGTAACATGTAGGGAGTGATGAATAAAAACTAAGTCAAGTTAGATGGGTGTGTTAGTCCCAAACCTTAAACAAACATGAGAGGTTGTTGGAATCCAGTCACCTTTCATGTTGCCACAGCACAGGATCTTTGGGATACTGAAGCCAAGCAGACACACAACAAAGTTTGCTCTACATTAAAAAAACCTAGGGAAGCTTTCCAGAAATTTGCTTCATGTCTCTCAACAGGTTTGGAAAGAATATCCAGGAATAACAAGCCCTACAAATACGAAACACTTAAAACTTTAATGCTTACATAAAACACTCTGAGCCGATTAATTACTTGTTCTTTTATGACACTAGACCTGTTCTTCATCTCCTTTACATAGAGAGCACTTGTGCACCTCCAACACAGCACTAGTTTAGTCCCCTAAATGTGGCAAGGCAAAAGAAAATGTTGTTAGTCATCATTCCCTTTCACCGTTTTTCCTTCTGGTATCTTGTTGGTAAGTGTGTCATATATCTCTTTATTGAGGTCTGATGCTCAGAGAATATGCGTTCGTTAGAATTCTACCTGGGGAGCATGAGCTCATCTTGTAGCAATTTCTGGGTTGAGTTCTAGAGGCCACTTGTTCAGTTCCCAGAGTGTCAGCAGAAATGGTGGCTGTCAAGCTGTTTACACTATCCCAAGCTGGAAAAGCTCTAGCATTTCACCAAGGCAGCAAAGAAGCAGGTCTTTCATTTACCAGATCTCCACAGCTCAGCAAATGAACTTCTTGTCGTGATGTACAAACTAGCAAATGAATAAGACTGTAGAAGCCAATTAAATTTTGCCTTGTGCCTAGTGAAGTTGTTAAGCAAAATGCAAAATGGTCTCACAAAGATTTGGGTTAGCAGGTTGTGTAGAGTATGGGAATTCATAAGAATATTGAGAACTTTTTCTTTTTGGTAAACTGGGAACTTCACAGAGGTTATAAATCTCTCTTACCACTTTAGCTGTGTTTTTCTTCATATTGTGCTCACACTTATGTGAGGTAACACAGGAAAAAAAAGAGTATGCATAGGACTTAGGGAAGGGGATCATCAAGCCTTAGTGAGCATTAGCTTTTGTGGAACATCCCTGCACAAGCAGGCTTTGCAAGCTTGAATTCTTGAGGATGCTAGAAGAAAAATAATTAAAGGATGCCTCACCTGGCTATGGTCTCTGAGCACTTGAAGAACTTGACTTTGAGATACCTTAAGAAGAAATAAATTATTAAAGACAGGTTGCTATATGCTTGGAAAGAGTGAAACTCAGATCTCATGTTTCAAATAAACCATGTGTGGAGAGAGCAGAAGATTAAATAACCTGCACGTCTTAAGAGACTCTCTCTTAAAAGAGAGTTTAAGGTGTGTTCAAGTTGGGTAATACATGAGGAAGGGAAGAGCTATAGTTCATTTATCAGTGTGTTTGTTTGTCAATGGTCCTAATTAAAATTAAGTGTCTTTTAGAAGCTTCTGCAAAACTTGCATGCTTCAATAGTCCTGCATCCTAATGGAGGTAACTCATCAACCAGGTTACCCCAAAGGATGGAGCAAAGAGAAAGTGGATACTTAAGTTACTGATAGATCTTTACAGACCCAAGGCACCCAGCGTGCTAGGTCCCACTTCAGTACCTGCACTAGGTAGAAGAGCCAGAAAAGCACGATGTACAGAAAGACGTTGGAAAAGATACTGGAATCAGAGACATTTAATATTGCATGGTTTTTAAACTACTCTTCTGCCAGGGGATTGAGAATAGAGTTGGCTTGTTTACAGTTCTTCATGGGAAACTTATTCAGAACAGAAGTCCTACATCATTTGACTTTTCATGCAACTTGTGAACCATAAGATCACTCTTCTTTGAAGGTAATATGTTTAATTGTTAGAGCTGTCATTACAGTAAGATATTTTGTTGGTTCTGACTGTTGGGAGATCCAGGATTTAAGAAATACTTGGTAATTCCTGACCCTGGAGATATTGCCTTAAGAGATCTTGAGAGTATTTTTCTATAGTCATCTATGTACTCTTTAGCAGCATCACACACCGATTTTGCTCTGACACAAAAAATCATGCAAACAAAAAAGCAGTGCTGAATTATGTCTCTGGAGAAGAACACCATGCTTTCCCAACATACATGAAATAAAAGGTTTCATTTCATTCTACTTTTAATCAATACTCACTCAATTTATACTACAAGAAAATTAAAGTGAAATATGAAGAAAAGAAACGTTGTGTACGCTTAGCTGAGGAACAATGACATCCTACAGCCATTTAGTAGAGATGGCCACAGTGAACCTTTGAGACTGAAATTACTTTTGTCCTTCACAGATTTCTGCTCATTTCCTCAAGCCTCTAATTAGCCTAAATCTTAAACGCCACTCTGTAAAATGGATGTTTTCTCCTTCCCACACTGCAGCAACAGGGAGATGATTCTGGGAAGATGATTATACAGCAAGGAGGTTTGAACATTTCTGGAAGGCTCACTCTTTCCATTGCCCGTGTATCAGAATACCCTCAAGGACATGGAATAAAAGGGGAAAATCTAAGAAAGCTTTGGCCCTTTCCCCTGCACATTAATACCTCCAGGCACTATGAAAGGTTTGCTTGTGTAAATCCAGCAACGAGGCTGTTTCTGCTCAGTGATGAGGTAATCGATTGCTCCACATCCTAGGAGAGGAAATGAACACAGCCAATACCAACCAGAGTATTTAATTCAGGTGCTTATTGCTGACTTGTGCTCTGGCCAGGGGAAAGAAGGGACGACCTGGGGACAGCCTGCAGCTGCCATCATCTCAGCAGCAGACACAGTGCAGCAGAAGAAAAGAAACCTCAGGAAATAAAAGGCTAAGGAGAGATGTGCAAGTGAATAAGAAACAGGAGGGCTCCAGCCCAGTAAGCACTAGAGGTATATTCAAGTCCATAGCACATAGTCAACAGTGTACCATGAAGGAGGTTTCTACCACCATTATTTCACATGCCTCCCCATTTCTGATTCCTCTCTGCTCTGCTCTCTTCAAATGTTTGATGCCAGGAAAGGATCTGATCTTCTCACCTAAATCAATGTGAGATGTACATATGAAATGCAGTCACCCACTCTGTCCTTGTCCTGTACAGGTGTAGGTGCACACAGAGTGTGTTAGTCAAGTCAACCTTTTTTGTCTCATTTTCTCTGCCATTCCAAGAATCTCCAGCTAAAATTATGTCCCCACTGAGTAAGTTCTACACTCCAATATTAAATGTGTAAGGGCCTTGTCTATTGAGGCCAGCTGCCACAGAGTGGCTTTCATCTAGGCAAATCAAATCTGGCCTCCAAAACAGAATGAATGTGTGCAAATTATCTACTAGGTATGGTCCCAGTAATATCTGACCTCTGAAATCATGCCATGAATTGGGAGGATGCTGAACGGCATGAGTTCCTGCTACAGATTATTCTGGTAAATTAACAACAGAGAAAATTAAATTCCAGTACTGTGGACATTGTTTAATTCATTAGCATAGATGTGGTCACACAAACTAATTTTTTAACAAGTATATTCAGGTCACATAGTTGGACAAGAAACCTATATGTTTGAGGACAAACTACAAACCACTAAAGTATATAAGCTTTCATTACAGCAAGCACCTTGGCTCTCACAGTACCAGCCTACAACAGACTTGAATTGCTTTAACCTTATATGAAATATCATTCGTTAATGAATGGTCAGATCAACAGCACGGTGTGACCCAATTGTAAAGAAACACAGATTAAATTCTAGCTGGGCTGGTTCAAGGAATAGACGAAGCTAGGTATTATTTTGAGCAGCAAAATTATCATGGTTAAGTTGCCTATAGGCAACTTTATTTTGAATTTCCCAATATCCAAAATATCACAATAGTGATGAAGTAGAAACTGGAGGACCAAATATGCCCTACTTTCATTTCGTCCTCCTCCTTTGCCCATCCTTAGCCAGCTCACTGGAGAAAGACACTGCCATTTCTAATGAAGCTAAACCCACAATGAAATAAATGCTGATTCTGAATCCCAGAAGAAGGTGTCTGACCATATTTCAGTTGTGTGACTTGAAACCACAAGGCCTGAAGCCACTTCTGAGATGGCTCTAATATATATTTTGGGTGTGGGGCGAGGTTATCAGGGAATGCTGCTGGTGGGAAGCTGGGCTAGAACCTTGGACAGGGCCTGCTCTGCTCTTCCCGCTGGAAGGGTCCTTCCCTTTCCCACTTCACTTGGCAACACACAGGGAACCAGCCGACACGGAAAAGTGAGATTGTTCAGATTAATCACTCTGCAAAAAGTGTACTACATTGGCATTGGATTTTCATGGGCCAGCTAAAGAAAAAAAATTGTTTTTCCCTTATTTTTGACATTTGAAGGGAAAAAAAAAAAAAGAAGAAAGAAAAAGACTAGTAACTAATACACAGGAGAACAATATAGTGGCAAACATAATTTCCTTTTTTTTTTTCTTTTTCATCTCCTCTCGTCTCATCCCCTCCCCTCCCCTCTCCTCCCCTCCTTCCTTCTCCTCTTTTCTCTAAAGACTTCAGGTACAATTCTTCTAGCAGTAACATATGACTCGACAAATGGTACAGCTCAGCTAGACGAAATAATTCAGGTTCATCACCAAGCTAAATGTAGTTACATGACTTTCAGACCGAACCAGCTCACATCTGGCTGGCTCATAGAGTAAGCAGCGCAAGTTCTAGTGTGCCGGCAATATCCCCATTTCTAATGGGAAATAGAGAGAAGTGATGAAAGGTTATTACCACTTTAAGGTTGTCTGGAGGTCTGCATGACCTGAAATATGTGCTTAAAGACATGTTCTGCAGCACCAGGTCAAGACACTTTTCATATTTGAAACACTTCAGGGCATTTTAAGTGAGAAGAGAAAGACACAGCAGAAACCGAACATAAAAAATTAAAGCTCTGGGACTTCAAATAACTGGAAATTTAAGACATGAGGCTAGTCCAATGTTTTGATGTCTCTAAGTTTAGATCTGGGGAGTGGTTTTGGTCAAGCAGGTCTCTGAAGTTTCCCAAGCCATTCCTAATTCTCAGTGTTTTGACTTTTTGTATGCCTACTGGAAACATTTTGAATCTGCTTTTTCATGGATCACTTGAAGACAGTAGTAGTTTGGGAATCTCTGTGCTTTTGGCAGACATGTCAAACTCAGACAGCCGTGGGAAGTGACTATTGCAGCTCTTGGCAGCAAAGGAAAAAAGGGAGCCTTGGTCAGAATTACATAAAAAATACCGAAATCTTGTCCCTCCCACTGCTGTAGTAAATCAATATTTTAGTCCTGTTTTAATAATTGAGGCTATGAGAAAAAAACAAAGAAAATACTCCACCTTCTTCCTGAAGTATTTACAGCACAACCAAAAGCAAAATCTCCCAAAACTGTAAGTGGGAATCCACATAGGCATTTATTTTTCCTTTTCTATTCAAATAAAACATGTCCTTTAAAGACACTTTAACTGAGCTATCAAAAATCCTTTATGACAGTCTTTTACAGAATCTAAGTATAGACTGTTTCACACGGATTTACTTCTTTATTTTATATTAGTCTTTTGTCCATTGAACTAACTGCAGTTACAGCTTCAGTTCAACTTTGTCTGAGGGCAGCTAAGTCCTGCAGACCAGTTCTGGATCACTGGCCATTGAACGACATGGAATGACATGAATATCTGCTCCTGGGCAAGGCATGTCACTGCCTGGGATGGGAGACAATTGTAGTTTGTGTGCAAGATGGCCCCCGTGTGCCTCTGTAGAAGATTACGTCATATGCTCCAGGCGCAAGGATACACGTCCCATAGACACATGATCAACTGCAGCTGATGTTTAAAAAACATATTTCACCTCACAGTTAGGGGTGGCTTAAACCAGACCAGCCAAATATCTATTTAAGTTTTGCTGACGGATGGCAACTTCTCATGCAGACCACGTTTATACAGAGACTTTGAGGCTTTCATTACCCTTCAAATTTATAATGCTCTGTCTCTAGTGGTCTAGATAAAGTGATTAAAATCCCAATTTATACCAGTAAAAACAGCCTTTGTGATACTATGGCTATACTTTTATGAAGAGGTGAAATAACTTTAGCAATCTAAATAAGGTTTCAGTTAGAATCAAACATACCAGGCTCCAGAGCAGCCTAATAAGTGGATCACCTGCAACAGAAGTGCCATTGTTCATTGCATAAAAAATATGGGGTTTTCAACCAGTTCTGAAGAAAAAAAAACACACTTCAAAACTTCTGCAGAAATGTCTGTAGTTCTTCACACACCTTCCTCCTGAACTAGAGAAATGGTGTTAACACTCCTCACCTGGGAAAGCTGAGACACCTACACCTATCAGGTTTAGACCTGTTACAGGTGCCTTACTTAAGCTTCACAATTGCTGCAATATCTACGGTCAAGAAACAGTGAGGCCGGGCAACAACAAACATTGATAAGGAACCTAAGGACTTGCCTGCACTCTTCCATTTTTTGAAACAATGGAAGTTTATGAGATGTACCACAGGACCTACTTCCAAGCCTTCCTAGTGTGCTAGGTGGATGTGAAGTAATAGTCTTAGGGCATCCAAAATATCACCAGATGCCTGCATGCAGGCAACTGAATCGAGCCTTTCATCATTCTAGTCAATAGAGCACAAAATGTGATTTAACTGAACAAATGTAGGAGTTTATTTTTCAATAATTGGTTGTCTGAAGCCAAGTCAGTCTCCTAAGCTCCCTCTAGAGTCAACAGGGAGAAACAGGCATCTTCAAGTCCCACCTCATCCTCAGGCGCTTGAAATGAATCTTTCACTGGAGGCATCTTTCTCTCTGTTGACTACTGAGAGTTTTAGATGACTGCCTTACAGGTAAAACAGTAGAAAGGTATCTCAACGTAGGCAAGATGAATCCCACCCTTTACTTTTTCTGTCAGTGGTCCTTGCTCCAGAAAAAATTCTGACTGAAATGGATGGGAGGAGTCATCTAAAGGATGAAAAATGTTTGGATAAATGCAGAAAAATTGCCTTACTAACATTTCTTTTTTTGTTTGTTTGTTTTCCCGACAGAAAGGCAATACTCATGGGCCTCTATAGCAGGATTCGGGAAGGGAGAAGTCTGATGCAGTTAGTCCAGTCCAAAAAGGAGCTCCAGATGCTGTTTTTTTAAAGGCAATGTGGCTTCATTGGTCAAAAAGAGTCACACAAAACTTCCATCCTGGGCTTCTCGTTTCATCCAGGGGTCTCTCAAACAATGCTATAGTATGAATTCAGACCAAAAATATGTGCTCACACATGTTGCTCTCTCAGCAGAAGGCAAATCCTCCACACCAAGCCCCAAACCATTATGGGTAACCTGGAAATATGCTAAAGACTGTCAGCAACTCGCGAAGGTCAACAATTTCCTACCAGCGCCTGCCAGGAGTTTCTTTCTCATTGAAATTTGGGACTGACGTGCTGAGAGGTTGGTGAGAAGGGCAGAAAAGGAAAAGAAGGGGGAGAACGGGGTTTCCTCCCCTTCTTCACCACCGCAACGTCCTGCTGCTGTCGCAGCCTCCTGCCGCCTTGCGTCATTGTCCGTGCAGACATGCACGCCGCCTGCAAGCTGCGTCCCGAGCCCAGCCCCACGCGTCAGCTCCTGGCACCAGTGCCTCGTACTGTATTTCTCTTTTCTTCTTTCTATTTTTTTTCTTTTTTTCCTTTCCCCTCCTGTGTTTTGAAAACCTGCAGATGAGTGTTTTGCTGGCAGGGTGAAAGCAACTCCAAATCGGCACGATGATCCCCCCGCCAGGTTGGTGATACCATTAATGCACCGTGAACCACTCCTCCTTATTGTGCTCGGGCAAGCGGCTTTCCGTGCTGACAGGCAGGGCTAAGACCTGGGCTTATCCCAGGCTACCAACAAACACTCTCTTATATTACACACTGCTGCCGGCTCCATACCCTCCGCTGGCCCTTGTGGGTTTGGGAATCTATGAGATTTTTTGTTTTGCAGGAACTGAAAACTTGAGACTATTGCTAAATCGGTCCATGAGTGAGCACACTGTAGGGACACGGTATCCTAGGGAACAGGCCTAGGCACTGATTTCACCTAAAACAGAGGAGCAGGGCTTGCTCTCCAGTC
Organism: Calonectris borealis; assembly: GCF_964195595.1. Classification (NCBI taxonomy): domain Eukaryota; kingdom Metazoa; phylum Chordata; class Aves; order Procellariiformes; family Procellariidae; genus Calonectris; species Calonectris borealis. The sequence goes on along the minus strand of NC_134313.1, from coordinate 169,024,723 downwards.
CCTTTTATGCCACAAAGTTTCTCATTCTCCTTCTCCTTTTCCTCTCACTCCTACCCCCAGCGAAATGGACCTCCCACTCCTTAATTATCCACCTCTTTTCTCCAGGGCTATCTTTCTAGCACATGTATAACTGCGTAATTTAGAGCTTTCTGACCAACACTGTCCTCTCTGAGGGCTAAAACCTGAGGTCAGCCAAAGTCAATGGGAGTTTCCTCTAGCAAAAATAAACAAATAATTAGTTTTTTTAAAACAAGTAAAAAATTAGCTGGTTCCTATGGAAGTCCTACTTTCAAAGAACCCAAATTAACTTTACTGGTGTCTGAATTGACCCTTTATAAGATCTGGTCACGAGTTTGCCTGTGGACCATTTTTCCATTGGAAAACACCTACCGGGTGAGAGTTAAGTGCTCTGTGGAAATGTGTTAGTTTTGGTGGAGCATTGGCAGGATATGAAACTTGTCGGGATGTTTCCAGCTTCCAGCTCTCCTGCCACCTCACCCATCAGATGCTTCCCTTGGAGCTGGCTTGCCATTTCAGCGACACATGATGCCTGCAGCTTGTTGGAGCAAGCTGCCTGGAGAAGCAGGGCATGTGATGAAGGTCTGAGCCACCTGGGAAGCTCTTTGAACTGTTATCTTTGCTGCTTTTTAGTGGCATCCAGCTGTGCAACTGAGACCTCAGCTCAGTAGCTCTTGGGGAGCAGCTCTCATTCTGGAAGAATTAAGCTTGGGTTTTGGACTCTGCCAGTAAGAGCTGGTGTCTTCTTCTTCTTGCCTGCTCCCATACATGTTAAACTCAGTGGTATAGGAATTGTGAGTTCCTGGACAACTGTAATCACCAGTAGCTCTCAGTTCCCAGTTCTCAGTTGCTGTCACGTCGATGTCATCCTTATTGCCAAGCCCACGGTCAGTCAAAAGGCAGTGCTGTAGAAATGTTAAAAGAAATGCTCACTTCCTTTTCCCTTCTCTGCTAAGAGCGTCTTTTTTTGAAATCTACCTGGTTCTTACATTTTTAGGTCTTTAAGATATAGTCTTTCCACACTGTCCTCACATGCTAGGAAATGATGAATGATTTTCTGAGAAGGCTGTGCTGAACACAAGGGTCATGCTTTGATTCAGATGTAGAAATGCAAAGAGGCTAGATACTGTTCATGCTATTGACCCAAATGTCTGAGATTCAACAATGGATATGCTATGGATATGCTTCAGCAGTATAAAAAAGACTGTTCTTTCAGTATGCACTAGGTGAGTTAAAAAAGATATACTAACAAGGAAGGAATTTTCTGTTTCAATGTCATTTGGCCAGGTGTTTTACACTAATGTTTATTTCACCCATAAGTGTCCTTCACTGGTGATCACTGGAGCATGATATCAAATCTGCAGAACGTTTGCCCAGCCTCCTATAACAAGTCCCTCTTTCTAACTTATTTCTAACATTTTGTAAATGTTAAGATCAGAAAGGATGATTATGGCCCAATTTAATTTGATATCCTGAACGAAAGGGGGGAATTTCTTTTTTGCCAATTTTTCCAATATAGTTTGCAGAGGATGAACAGTGTCCAGGCTATGAAAACTTCTGGCGCACTTTCATCTCCAGATATTTCCAGTCCTATAAGCTTGCATAGGTTTTTGGATGCTTTTCCAGCCTGAGTTAAACCTCTAAACTTATGCAACACTTACTATAGTTGAAAAGAATACCTGAACAGATGAAGGTAGCACATAGTGTGTAATGGTGCTCAAGTCTTAGAATCACAAAATCAAAGTAGCTGGGGTTAGTAGGTTAATCAGGGGGTCACCCACTCTGTATCCTGACCCTAAGCAGAGTCAGCTGAAGGTTTCAGTTTTCCTTGAGACTTCTCATGTTGGTCTTCTGCAGAAGCATGAATTTCAGTGTATTTGTCTTTATTCATTGGAAGAGACAGACTTCCTCTCTCCTGCAATATAATTCCTATGAAACTCTGTCCTTTACTCCAGTTGTTGAGACACACAGAAAATGCTGGAGCTGTGCCGTTCCTCCACGCTATCTGTCTTCGTTTTGACTGCTAATCCATCACAGACACAGTGACTACTCTCCTGACCTCCCACACAGAAGACAAGCAAGCAGTACTCCCATCTGTCAACTGTACTCAGGAGGTGGCAGGTCTCTGTGCTTGTGCATCTGTACGAGTCTATAGATGTATGGAATATGTGTGAGCATCTGATACTCTGGTAAGAGTCTGAAGTGTTTTACACTATGTTTTAGGTGATTTATTGCACTTTAGCACATTCATAAAATACATCGTGTTAAGCATATGCATAAAAATAATATATAGGTTACCACAAAATTTTTATGACCTTAACCAGATCCGTCTTGGAATGTCGTCTTGAATGTTTCACTCTTGCAGGTGAAAAAACATATTATTTCAACTGAGCTTAGGGTAAGTTGTTTAGTCAAGACAACAATATTGTGGAGAGAGCCGTTACCTTGGTAGCACTTTGCCAATTTAAGTACTAATGAGCATGGTTGATTTCTGTCCTTACATCCAACATAAGGTGTCTATGACTACCGTGTCTCCAGGCTGCATTCCTTAGCTGTCCTCTCCATTCTCCTACTGTTTGCAGACAATACAGAGTCAAGAATTATATAAATATCCTGCACATTCACAGCATCCCTCGAAGTTAATAGAGATTTCTTATAAGGAATATTACATTGGTGAGATACTTGTAAAAGTGAGAAGACTACATACGTGGCAAGAGACAGAGTGGATGTCTGATAGCAGGCTAGACTTCAGATGGGATTTACCTTTGGTTCTGCCACTAATTCACCTTTGTAGCCTTGGCCCTAGATTTTATTCAACTAACTTTAGACATCAGCTAAGGTGGTTAGTCATGGCTGGCTCCTGCTACAGTGAGTGGAGAGATGCACTTCCAGAGGAGATGTAACCATATCTGTAGAGACCCAAGAAGAAGACAGCCCACCATCTAGAAGGAAGCCTATACAACTGCCTTAAACTGGACATTTAAAGGGGAACCATCTCACTGAAGCTTAGGGGTGGGAATTTCTCTGCACTGACGGTATAAATGTCACCCCAGCTGCCTGCAGTGTTGATAACCGCATCTAAGCCAATCACTTGAGATCATCAGTGAAGGGAGCAAGCTATCCTACCTGGTTTTTTTCAGTTATCTTTGAATAAAGTGAATGGCATCCTCAATTCCATTTTCTATATTGTCTGTGTCTCCGAAGACTATAAAGTAGTCTAGGGTCTAAACAGACTATATTTTTGTTTAAGATAGGTAAGGAAGTGAGATGAAATTAATCCTTGATATTTTTTTTTAATGCCTTTGTTGTAAACATCTGAGATACTGTTTTAATGATGACATTGGCAATCCAATTTGCTTTTACTCTTGCCTTCATTAATATATATTAAATTGTATAAAGGTAGAATCTCCCTGTGTTTAAACTGATGTGAACAAATAATAGCACTTAAAATGATAAATCTTCTGAGGGAGCAGGGCAGTGCTGGAGGATATAAAAGAAGGAGGAATCCCACAAGTTTTGGTTAAATAACTCCACCGAAAATCTTTGCATCACGCAGTGGAAAGTGGTACTGAACTATCACTCTCCTCAGTTAGTGTGTTTATGGGTACAATGTGTGAAAATATTAGTATAAATCCTTACAGCCAAATAACTATGTTAACAAAGTGCTAAAATAATAGATAATAGTTCAGATAGATATCTTAGATAATTTACCTAAGATAATAGATCCTCCCTCACTGCTAGACCATTTCCAGTGTTACAATGCTGATGATATCTGCTGGCTCAAAGGGTACATATCACTGAAATTGTTGCACTGTTAAAAGTTTGAGCTGAGCAAAGCAGGGCCAGTGGTGCTGGCAAGGTGAGATCCACCAGGTAACACCAAATATCTGTCTCTTCTTTCAGAAGAGATCTTTCAGAGATTCCTCTCCAGTAGGTAAACAACTCCAGGTAACACGGAAGAGTATTATTCATGCTTAAAGATAGGAATGAGGACAATCCTTGTCACTACCTCTGCTAATGGGGTTGCTGTTTTATGGGACATAAGGAAGGCTTTGTCAGTAAAACATTAAACGTATAGCACCAAGCTAAGGGAAAAAGGGTGAGGATATTTCGCTCTAAATGTCCTAATTTGCAAAAAAACCCTTCCCTTCTATCAAGTGAGAAGCTCAGCAGTGAAACTATTTGCCATTAATATATTTTGTGGCCCAGTTTTCCAGTCATAACCCTAAGTAATTAACATTTTTTTCTCATTAAACCTTTATCTCACAGAGTCTCAAATCACACTGGGCCTAAAACAAAATGTTCAAGGAAGCCCAGACACTCTGCAGCTGGAATGGAGCAGCATTTTTTTTCAAACATGGGGAAGAAAAGAAGTCTCTTTCATTTACGTTTTTCTTCCCTCTGTGAATAAGAGAAAATTTGGGGGATGGGACTTAAACATCATTTTTGATTCTCGCCAAGTGGAACACCCATCTGGCTTTTTTTTGTTTTCTTTTAATTTTTCATGTGAGAGTGGGGATGGTGAAGACGACCATCGCTTTGCCTCCTAATGTTGCATTCTTGAACATCTCATAATCTAAGGAAGATAAAACAATATGGTGCACTGTGGTGGCAGGGCAGGAGAGAAGAAAAGTCCTTTCTAAATGCATGATCCAAAGCTGCTTCTTACCCCAGGGCTGACCACCTCCAACATAGACACCACCACTGGATTTTACAGCTAATGAAATGATTCTTGCCTCCATAGATCCACCTCAGGTATCTTGTCTGAACTCATATTCTTCTCTTAGAGTCAATGGAGAGAAAATGAAGAATCCAGAAGGTGATTCATCCCATCTAATTTAAGGACGACCAGTGTCTCCATATATATATATCTGTATCCTCCCATTGAACACAGTAGAGATTCATAGAACTAAGCTAACTTGTAGATATTTAAAACTAGGAGATATTTACCTTTCTTTTAGATTTGACTTCCTCAGGCTTTGTTTTAACATTATGAAAGCTAAAAAAATGCTAAAAACTGGTTTGTTTTTTGTTTTGTTTTGCTTTAAAAAGAGGTGATTTTCCCATATAATGACTAATTTCTTGAAGCTGGAACTGCAAGAAAAATATCAAATATTGTGAAGATTGGCACAACTACTTTATCAACCTATTACATCATCTCCTCCATAAATAAGTACAGATGTCTTATATTTCACTAGGTTTTTGATGATCAAAGCTGTACAAGGTGTTTTATTAATTCATTGTTGGGTTTAGTTTATTTCATATTTCTTGTGAATCATGCACTTACTATTTTTGAGGAGGGGAAGAAGTTTTTTTTTCTGAATTTTGAGGATATGGGAGAGATGACTGAAAAACTATTTTTCTTTTCTTTTTAAAGGATGTTTTTCCCAAAAGGAAAAGGAAAAGGAAAACCATCAGTTCAGGTACTGGGGCTTTAATTAGTTAATGTTTCAGACAAGTAGCTACCGGACTAAGGTAAGATAGATATAATATAATATGGCACTGAATATTTCCCAGTTCAAAAATAAACTCAATGTGTAGGTCTTTCATACAAGAACAGACGTATTTTGCACACTATGTGGACAGGGTAGAGGCTGTATTTCTGGCTATGATTCACAATCTAAAGTTTTTTCTTAGCTTCTTCCATGTTAGGCTTGAACATCTTGTTTAAGACTCACAGAATTTATGTATGGTATATTAATATTGCTGTAGAAAGATTTACTTTTTAATTATTTACAGGGATGTGGAATTTCTCACTGCTAAATCAAAATAAAATAAACACACCTCGGTGGCATGCAGGATGCTGGAGAGGACAATGCTGCATATGAAGGAGTCACCCCTAGAAGTCCAAGTCTAAAGAATGAGCTGTGTTCTGCAGAGATTTTCGTTTTGGTTTTAGCCCTGAATTGTGGTGGAGACAGAAAAGGCCTAATTTTCTAAATATTTAATGATGAGATTGATGAAATAGAATCTGTCATTAGATTCTCATTATCAGACATCTATATACCTATAATTATGTATATATAAAATATATATACATATATATAAACACTTCTATATATTATAAGTTATGTATATATAAAGTACTTACAAAAGGCAGTTAATGTCAGGATCAGAATGAGTGGCTAATGGACGTATCAAGAATGCCAAATCACTCCAACAAGATAGCAAACCAACCCACTACTCTCTATGACAGACTCAAAGAAGTAGTAGATAATATGTATGTGACTTCAGTAAGGGTTTTAATACTGGTGTTGCCATAATAAATCTAGGGAATTACGATCAGGATAGACTAAGCTGAGAGGATAACAAAGGTATCAGTCTTTTGTTGTGGAATTGGAATTATCAGACTGCATCTTAAGCAGGGTATGAAACCTGACTCCTACCTAGTCTTTATCTACTTAGGTCACTGATCTCCTCTGTACAGCCCTAAGGCATAGGGACGGAAGGATCTCACAATTACAGAGATGACCCCTTAAGCCCTGATCCCATTTCGTCATGTGTCCCCAGCTTCAGAAGCATGCACAGCCTGCTCTGTGCAGACACAGCTGGTTGGAGGATTATCGATGACGGAACGTGAGAGCAACCATGTGTCTAAATTGCAATGGGGTCAAATTTAGTCCAAATAATGAGAGATTAAGACATGGGAACCCCTCTATAAGTCTCAGACTTATTGCATAAGAAGGTCAAGAATCCTTTTCACCACACTGTCTCAACTTCTGGACTTAAAAGAAATCCAGTGATCTTTAAGTTTATAAAAAAATTTTCCACTGATTTTGAGGAGGGGCTGACCTGAGCCTGAGGTCACTGGAGCAAAAATGTTTCTGTCTCTTTCAGTCTCCTCTTCTATGTGTCATTGTTTGGATAAAGCTTGCATTTCTTGGGGTTTGGCTGCACAGGACCAGAGCCATGCAATGACTTCATGTCATCCTGTGATCACCCATGTGAGGGCAGTTCATCTAAAATTCCTTATCAAATTCACCTTGTCTTCATTTGGGGAAAATAAACAAAAACTCTGCTTCAGGATTTGTCCTGTCTGACCCATGCTGAGGTTGAGTGAGGGACTCAGGCTGCTGGACCTGATTTTTCAGAGGCAGTGGCCAAGTATGATAGTTGAGAAAAGCCAAGATGAAAAACCAGAGAAGCCAAGGAATGATTCAGCCCCAATTGCAAGACAAGTGAGTGGGAAGCCACAGTGCCTACACCGCGTGTACAAACAGGGCAAGGATCCCACAAGGCAAAAACAAAGTCAGGTGGCCTGGTAAGAGGCAAAAAAAAGGTGTCAGAGCTAAGACAGGCGGGTGAGAACAAGCCACGGAAATGTGGCCGCAGCCAAGTTGCACACTGAGCAGCCAAAAGCAACTGGTGTGACTCCTTCCTATCCCAGATGGGTGGAGAAACTACGTCTTAGGTTTCCAGTCCTGTCCTGAGTCTCCTGAGGAATGGACTGTGGTCAGCTGTAACTAGAGTGGCCAAGCAAAGAAGAAGAAAGGTGAGGGTTCATGCATTTATCATAGGAAAGGGGTCAGGTGGGGCTTGAAACGTTCCCCTTTTTACTAACTGGCAGGCAAGTCCATGAAGGTGCTTAGACCCAGATCCTCAAAGGTAAGAAAGTGCCTTACTCCCTTTGAAGAGCAGATACCACAAGACTTTTGAAGGCTCAGCTGTACAACAAAAGATTCCAAAGGTGATTTTCACCAAACTCAGCAGCAAACAACATTGAACAAAACTAGCATCCAGAACTGACACAATACAGGGCTTTGAAATGCTGGGCATCCTGTAGTGTTGAGACCAAAAGGGTAACAGCAGAGAAACTCCTGTTTTCCTAACATGTTCCAGCACCTCTCCTGTTCTATCAATTCGTGTCCTGTGGGAACAGCATGAACCCTAGGTTGTACTCCAGAGGGAAAGAGATAAATTAAATTGAGTTTTTCTCTTGCAATAGTAATAAAACAGAACCCCTAAACATTATTCAATGTTAGAAAACCCACATCTTCCAAGGGCTTTAGTAGTCCACCCCAGTCTCCCACACATGGTATAAGATGCCTCTTTGACTCTTTTTCTCCTGGTCCTCTGCACTAGGCCTGTGCTTTGTAACTTGTACAGAAGGCTGTAATGTTGCTGGAGCCCATGCATCAGCCCCAACCTGTTGTTCTGATGCAAAATCCAACTACTGACAGCATCTGTTGTGGGAAATCTTGAAATATGCAGTGCCTGCAGTGGGGAGTTGTGCTACCTTCCCACCCAAAGCTCTCCACTCCTGGCTCTCCCCACTCTAAGCCGAAACCCCGGACCTTCTCTCTGTCATACACCTTGAAGCTCCAGACGTATTTGTATGATCCTGTACGATGCAGCCCTCCCACATCAAAGATTCTGGCTTAACGAGCTGGGTCTTTGCGCTTTCACTACAGACACCCTCCTTTTTTAATTCGTTGTTTGTACAGCATCTAACATAATGGGAGTCTGCCACCTACAAAGGCGATCGATGAGTATTTGTACAGTGATAGTAACAGACCATTAACTGCTTTCCCTTGACACAGCTCCAGGAGAAGCTGTAACAAGTTGTTCTTTGCTCCTTTTTGAAACAAGGGAAAAAATCATACCACTTTCTCCTTCTTCGAACATACATATATTTTATATTTTGCTGTGGTGTGTTCCAAATACCACTAGCTCTTGGCGGCTGAGGGAAAACATGGTGCTGCCAGAACTTTTGCTCTTATGTCTAGTTTCCATGTTTTTTCAGGGAAGATGATGCCAAGCCCTCACTGCTATTGTCTTTTCAACAGGAGGAATATGCCAATGCTTTTCCAGCCTTTCAATCATGACGTTGCATCCTGTGCCCTTCCTTGTTATTTTCCAAAACTCTGTTTTGCCAGGACCATTTGCTAGAATTTCCAAACAAGTTATCCAGTGGTCATTGCTCTGTGAGCCATTCAAGACTGTTCTTACACTAAGACTTTTTTCCTCTGAGCAAAAAACCACAAACAAACAGTGTCCACTATTTCTCTGTGCATGCTAAGGAAAAAATAGGGGGAAAACTAGAAGTTGACATTAATGGGTCTGTCATCCATGCTGCAAGATTCAATGAATTAGATGCTATACACACTTTTTTATCACCGGGAGAGGGATCATAAAATGTGCTGCCCAATGCTCTTGCATGAGTAACAATGAGAGAAAGATCCAGCAGCACTGCAGAAGAGTCCCCTTAGGGTATTCAAGTATGTCCTAATTGGGGGTAGTTATTGCTTTCTAGGTGGTAAGAAAAAGGCCAGCAAGCAGCTTTGCATCACCCTAGGTCTGCCCTGGAGAAGGCTCTGTGAAGGGACACATGGATGAACCAACCACTCCAGCTATTGCTCTGGGCACCCTGCAGTGAAGACAGCAGCTCTGGAGAAGAGAGCTTGGGAAGAGCAATAGGCCCTAGTTTACCAGCCATGACTACTGTTAAACAAGGTTTGGCCAACATTTGCATGCCGTGGAAAAGAAAATATGTCTGTGACAGTACTTGCTAGCAGGTGATTCAGGCTGTGGTCAGTGGCTTTAATGTCAGAGCCTGGAAAAAAGAGAAGAGGCTCATTCTGTTCACTCAAGCCAGTGAAAGGAACTTTAATATGGCTTCATGTACTTATTTATTCCCCAGGTGGGTTTGTATACAGGAGGGAGGTAGGGAAGAGGCAGGAATAAGGGATGTCACCCCATCAAATCCTATACTGCAAGAGATGCTTCCTACCTCGACTGGAGTCATTGGATTGTCTTCAGCCTGACACTTCTGCTAATAATTTTGCCTCCTTTCATTCCCCCTCCAGACCCCGATCCTGCCAGGTTGCAGTCTGCTTCACACTTCAAGATAAACTGAACACATGGTTCTCAAATAAGCTGCCTTCTCAGAGCAGCGAAGCTGTGGGAAATCAACCATCAACCCATGCCACTTCTTGTAGTACCTACTGATAGACCCCCTGCACACCCAGACATGGATGCACACACCTCCCCCCACCACACCTACCCTCCACCCAACCAATGGACTTGAAAGCCACATTTTGTGTCTGCATAGTAAGTGGGAGCCAGCTGCTCATTACCTTCAGAGTCAGGAAGAGACTTTACTACTTCAAGGAATAATAAATAGGTAGTGCAGCACTGTGATTTTTCACCCAGTTCATGACTCTATGTACTGATCTATTATCCAAAGGATAAACATGACTGGTACATGGAGTTACAGAATATCAGAATATCTTTGGCCTTTCATGGCAGTTAGTAGGTCCTACACTTGATAGAGCCCTCTGAGAATGTATGTTGCCATACTTCAACTTAATGTTGAAGTCCTTACATGACATGCAGTGGAGATGCCATGCAAAGGACACCAAAACTTGAGAATCCTCTTCTCTGGCCTGTCACCTAGCATAGACTAGATGACCTTTAAAGGTTCCTTCCAACCCAAACTATTCTATGATTCTATTTTATGGTTCTGAAGATATCCATGAGTGAGAAAGAAGTGTGAACTACTGGTTAGGGTTTTATATTCTTCCTGGTCTTTCCATCTGCATGAAACCTGTCACACAGAGCATACGAACTGCTAGGGTGCAGGTGTGAACAGAAGCTCTGGCGACAGTTGCTTTAACTCCCAAAGTTGCTTATTCGGTTTTCATCATGTGGACTTTCATGAACAGGCAGTGCTCTGAAATTTCATGGCTTTGCTCACACTCCATTTCAGAACAAAACAGGTGTTACCTAAAGTTTCAGAATTGCCCTTGAAATAGGAATCCGGGTTCCTACCTTGTTCTGCAACCCCCAATTTCAACAGCATCCATCCATGCCTTGTCTTCTATTTTGGACCTCCAGTACAAGATCTTCTGGGTGCTGGATATCAGTTCTTTTTGTATAGAAAATATGAAATGGAGGGGATGGTCTGTTAAGTGCTATCCTTAGGCATGTACATTATGATTAAACGAGACTAACACCAGCTCAGAGACTGTGGGTACAGCAGGAAGACCTTCCTCCTCTCTTGCATACCCCTCTCAGCCGCTTCAGTGCCTCTTTATTGGGTGCACAGCCTCTCTTGGCTGATCTCGCATAGAGGTACACGACTTAAGTCATATGTCACAACAGGGAGTGGGATACTGACTGGGAGAGAAGGAAGGAAGAGGAAAATTCAGAGGCGTCCTGAGTGATGACTCAATCTAACAGAAAATTGGGGCGGGGGTGGATCTCTTTCACGCTCTGTATAAGTAGGTTTGTCTAGTGGCCTGCAAAGCCAGACCTGTAGCTGGGCAGGTGTGCAGCAAGACAAGAAAACTTGATGGTCTGGATGCATGGTGGAATCAAGAGAGGAAGATGAGGGACAGAAGAAGGCCAGTGATGTGACAGATGTGAAAAGTAAAAAAGTAGAAAACTAAAACCTTTAACTACAAGGGATTAGTGATGGAGATAATGACAATGAGGATGTGAAAATAAGGGGTTTACCTATTTACACCTGTGCCTTGGAGTATTTCCTCCATTAGAAAATTTGGTAGATTTTCAGGCTTTCCTCCTCATAATGACAGCACAATCAGACTGGAGATTTCTTCTTGGGCCAGCCAGACCATCCTCCCACGCCAGCATAACATGCGCTAGTCCTGATATCCGTTGAAACCTGTTCCCAAGTGTTTTCAAGAGTTTTTTCCTCAATGCCCTCTATGACTTATCTAAAATTCTCTACAAATCTGTTGCACTTCTTCTGATAATTGACGGTTTTCCAAAAGCTCATGGGAAATCATGTCTGCTTCTAATATCTGCTGAAGAAAAGTTTTGACTCTCCAGGTATCAAGGAAAAGGTCTCAACAATATGAGTCTAGTTACGTCAAAGACTGAACAGACAATAATATTATCAAGACCTCACTCATATACAGCTAAATAATACACATGCTAAATACGTATTTCTGTTTTATGCAAATTATTTATGCTATTATGCTTACTTATTATTTTATACCATGGATGTATGTTAGCAAAATGCTGTGATATTTGGGATAGTCAGTGCCAGGATTGATAGACTTGTTTATTATGCTAGAACTTCCCCTGGTTTGGTAAACTATGGCTAAAGTTACACACCAGTGAGCAGCTGCTGACACAGTATTATGTTGCCCTGATGATGCAAATTGTCCCTTTGCTCCCTAAGGAGTCAAGTACATCTTGCTCAGTGATGCAGTAGCCGAGGAGAAAGCTCCCAGTAATATTGCAACACCCAATAAGTGGGTTCGTGCTGTAAAGAGAGAAGTCACGGGCTGAGAGAGAAGGGAGGGGGGATTGCAGGGTTTGGGGAAGTTTTAGAAGAAAAAAAGAACTGCAATTTTTCAGTTTGCAGGCTGGTGTCACTGGCTTTTCAGGGGTAGAGAGCCCTGTAAGGGACACTTGGAATAGGAGAAGGGGGACACCTGACACCCTTGGTCTCCTCTGGACGTCAGTTCATCCTGGTCTGGGGTGGCTGGTGGATTCAGGTTCTCTCTTTTCAAGGAACAAGCGGGGTGATGAGCACTCAGAAGGCTAAAGTTAGGTGGCATGAACCCTGACCTTAGTCTCACGGCCCCGCATTCTCCATCCTGCAAAGTGAGGATGAGAACCTGCCCTTCTCTGGTTGCGCTGTTTGGACCTTGCTAGGCTCCATCACAACAGCAACCGCGAGCCCCAGATGTACCTACCACAGGAGTTTTGCTGCTCTGCAGTCAGTTTTCCTCAGCAACAGCAGCTCTTTCTACTTCTCTTCCAAGGACCTCAGCTTGCCCAAGCTAACGAAACCAGGCTAATGCCTACTGCCAGGCTAATGCCTACGTGAGGGCAGTAGGCATAATCGTATCCATTTCACTTGCTGGTAAGCTGAGCAGGGGGGAGAGGCCTCACGTGAACCCTGCTGACCTTAGACAAACTTCGGTCAACTTTCCTCCCCTTGCCATGTGCTCTGACTATTTATTTGCAAACTCCCAGAGGTCCTGTCTTGCTGCATCCCGCTCGCTTCTCTCCTCGAAATCCTCCACATCGACAGCTTTACTTTGGCAGCAGAGGGCACTGCCCCCTTCTTAATTTTTTTCCACACTCATCTCCTCCCTCCCGCTCCTCCAAGGGCCGCAATTACGCTCTCGGTAAGTGGTGCTGTCTGTCTGCAAGCTCCTGAGAGTTTGATTTGTCTTGGCTCCCAGCTCTGACATGCCTGGGAAGGGCAAGGAAAGGAAATGGGTGGGAGCTCCCATCTAACCACGAACTTGTCCTCCCTCCCCGCTTTTCTTTTTCTCCCCATCCCCTTCCCTCCCCCATCCCAACCAGAGGAAGGATCATGCTGCATCGCTTAGAAAGAATTGCTCTGAAAGTTTAGTTTGGAAATTTCTTTTTTTTCCTTCCCTTTCAAACGAAATACGCTGCGAGTCTCTCCCATTTCCATGTGCTCACAACGAAACGGGGTTGTTATTAGAAAAGGCAGAGTGTGTATGTGTGCGTGCCTGCAATGCGTGTTTTCTTGCTCACATGTGCTTGTGTGTGGGCGTGTAGTGAGCAGTGGTACGTACTTGTGAGCAGGCAGGAACTACACCACCACTTCTAAATATCCATGCATTTTATTTGCTGCTCCTGAAGATTTCACTGCAGTGTGATCCTTACTGGTTTAAAAATGAATCTCTCTTACTGTCCTTCTCCTGATCTATATATTTTCTAGGCTTTTTAAGTTTCAGGCCCACCCTGACAAGTGCTGAGTCCCCCCAGGGATCGTCAAACACACATTTTGGGTCTGAGGAATGGAGCGGAGGACTCAGCCATGAGTCTGCCCCTCATTTCTCTGCATGTGGATAGGCCTCACATTTGCATTGCACAGTGATATAGCCTCTTTCCCGTTTTACCACACTCCTGTAACAAAAAGAGGTGAGTCTTTAATCTGCCTTATACCTGTTGGGGAGTTCCCAACATTATGTTTGGATGACCAAGAAAGATGATGGCACAACCGTAGCTGTGCCTCTAAATAGGATCCCTCGCCTTCATATGGTGCTGTGGATCAGAGCTGTACCTGGGCACGCACCACAGCAGTTTCACAGTGAAACAGAGGGAAGTGAGAGGTTTAACAGGAGTACAAGGAAGCTGTAGCTATTGCACACCTCCAAAAAAAAGATATTCAGGGTCTTGTGCCATCAATAGCAGCACTGGTGGACTGTACCACCAGAGGTAACCCTCTTTTTTTTAGCCTTAGACAAAATACCCACTCCCTCTGCAGCTATCCATATCCCACCCTCATCCTCTGAATGCAGCCAAGGGTGCCCAGAGGTGGGGAGGTGGAAGTAGAGAGGGTCCTAACCTCAGTTTTTCTATGGGTTTTGGAACCTCCAAGAATCCCTGGATGCAGTCCCTACATTTCCCCCCACGCAAGCAGCATGTATTGAGAGGCACGTGTCCCCCTCTTGCAGCCATCCACACTAACGGGCATCACTTTGCTAACTTCGGTCTGGTGATTAGAGAACCACCCTTGTGTTCAGGGCACCAACACTTCACCTTCTGCCCTTCTTGGTTGCTCTCGCACACTTGACTTATAGGATCCTTTTTTAAAGCGTGAGCAGTCCCACAGCAAAGTGCGGTGGATGCCCACAACGAAGTCTGTCTGCAGAGGAACAGGGACTTGTACGCAGTCTGCCATGTGTTCTCAGGAGGTGATGATGCTCTGCCCCATTGGCACCAGGCCATCGCATGATCTGGAGATAAACACTGACAGGCCTATTTGAAAGGGAAAACACTTGACAACCCCATCTCACTTTTAAACCTTTGCACAGCCATGGTGTTTTTTACCTTGCCTTCTATGTAGCATTTGACAGACAGTGCTAGCATCTGACCTGCTGTCCTCTTTGCTTTGAAGGAACCGCAGCAGACAAGCAAAGCTGGGAAGCAGCTGGGCTCTGATTTTTGTTTTGCCAAAGGCTGGCATCCCAAATACATAAAAGGCAAATGATAGGATGGGAAGAGTGGTCTCTGTACTTGCAAACAGAAATAAGACACATGGGAAGAAAGAAACAAATATGTAAAATAATTTCCCCTGGTTTGGAAAAGGAAACATGGAAAACTAACAGCCTCCAAGCACAGGTTGTGGCTTTTGGGAGAAAGAATGTGAACAGTCACTTTCTCATCCTGTTTCTGTCATTCCAAGACTTGTGTGAAAAGACTGATGTTGAATCCCAGTTAGCCATAAAATAACAACAACAAGTCTGCCCAGTGGCTGCGATTTGCCAATTGTGAGCTTTCTGCACCTACACCGGGACTCAGAAAGACGGAAGTCTGCAAAACATCCCAGCTAAGAGTGCAGAATCCTTGAAAAATGTAATCTCACCCACGGGGACAATCTGATTAAATGAGTGTTACTTATTGTTCCAACACTATGGCAATGTCTCCAGAAGGAATACAAATCACTTAGTGCAATGAGATAGAGCCAGCTGAGCAGGTACCAGGAATGTGGGAGTTGCTTATTAGTCACCCAGGAGGAAGAACTCTTGCTTTTTTTTTAATTTATTTTATTTTTATTCGCCTGTACTCGTCACCCCCCCACAAACCGCCACCACTTTTTATAATGAAGCTAATAAGATAGAGTCTGATCCAGAAAATACTGAGCACATCATGGCATTTTTCCATTGGCCGTATGAACCAAGTGGGACCTTAGTGCTCGATCCTGATCAAATCTCAGTGGGTACAGCTCTGCTGAAGTCAGTGAGGGGTTCTCATCTATCACTTGTTTTATTAATATTGCTCTGTCTACAGGTCCAGACTCTCCAAGAACACATCTTCTGTTTCATTGCCTCTCATCGAACGCAATGTGTGAGTGCTGATTTGCCCAGGCTGAGGATCTGATCCAGCTCTTTCATTGTTGTTTTTTTTACTCTCTCTCTTTCTCCCTCTCTCTCTTTTATAGCAGCGTTGGAATTGCTGTAAGGTTTACAGTGCAGTAATAATCACCTCATTATTATTAATAACCATGGCAACAGAATGGAAATTAATCACACTACTTCTGTTTATCCCCATAGAAACAGAGCCAAAACAAACAAGACTTATCCACAATGCCTATTCCTAGAAATCATGCATACTACATAATTACCAATGAAATGAACCAGCAACTGCAAGCTGCCTAGACTATCCAGTAGCACCTATGCAAAGGTCAAGGACATATAGTCAGGTCAGTAATCAGAAGGGATGCTTCCCCAGGTTGAAATTAGTGGGTGACAAATACCTTCAGTAACTTTGTTCATTTTCTTGATTGGTTTTACTCTTCAGCATTTGTCCTGGTGACTGACTGCTGAGAGACATTGTCAGGAGTTAGTCTTCTCATTGTAAAAAAAACTTATGGCATAGGTAGGTCTAAACTGGTCAGTGATTGGAAGGGAGGTTTCCAAGTAATATAAATTTCTGTGAACTTCTGAAGACACTCGAGAGACAACATTTCTTCCCATGTGCCAAGCAGTAAAGTAAAGTACCAGTCCAGCAGTGAGGATAATAATTGGAAAGAGTGTGAACACGATATAGATATTTTTCCTTTGTAGTGTCATCATTCTCGTTTGCAGGAGGTATGGAGGATATAGTCCTCACACTCATTTCCTATGCAGGGAAGTGAAATTCCAAGACTTACTTTGGCAGGAGAATCTCCGTTCTGCCACAGCCATTCTTCATTCAGATTCAATTGCACAGCAGTCGTGTCGTCTGCACTCTCCCTCCCAGACCATTACTGCATTTTATTTAGGCTGTCACTATCAGATAATCTAACCCTTGCATCTGCTTTTGCCTACAGCTTAATGACACACACAGGGGACTACTTTCCAGGCTTTCAAAGTAAAGAATTCATCTCTCAGATGATCCTTCAAAACCAGAGGTTCTGCTGACTCTTATCTGCAGATGCAGCAGCCCAGATTAGAGTTGGTGCAGAAAGATGAGAGAGGCATGGGACGTAATGATGATTAAAACCACAACTCTCTGGGAAGCCTTTTTTGCAACAGGATCTGGTCAGACTTGAACCCTCAGGGTACTTGAATTCAGCTGTGTGTTGGAAACCTATACTGTTTTCAGTAAAGAAGTGAAACTCGACCATGTGGAGGAGGGACATGTAGTTGCCATGTCTTCCAAAGCCTCAAGAGATCTTGATGGATCTTCTCACTCTAATATAGACTCTCCTGCAACTCTGAAAAATCATGCGATCTACCTCTTCTCTCTGTCTCTCACCTACAAAATGGGGATAACAATCTTCTTTTCCTAAATACCACTTATTTTATCTACATCATATATAAATTTTGGTGGACAGAGAAATTCTCATACTGTCTCACTGTACTGTGTATTTGTACATATAGGCTAAATCATGTTCAAATGGAGGAATTAAAGCTGGAAATGGTAGAGGGAACAACCCTGAGAACAATCTGCTTTATAAGGTTTAACTGACCTTTTAAGCTTACCAAAAACACAGACTATAATTAGCTGGGATGAATCCCATCTGAACTTCCTCCAGCCAGTCCTCCTGAATCCAATTAAACACAACTTTTCCATGTCAAAGGACAGTTGAGGAGAGATTGGTTTTGCTATTGGGCAATGCAAAGACACTCAGAAGCGTTTTCTGACTGTTTTATACGATCCACTCCAGAATTATGGTTTTTAGTCGAAAAGACGCCAGCACTGACAGGTCCCTGAAGTTACAGGTCCTGTGTACTCAGTGTCCCCCAAGACACTTGAATGAGCAGGGACATGACAAAAGAAGTCAGTGCATTTGCTGTTCTGCATCATGTAATATTGACATGTTCTCCACTGACTATAGAAAGATTCCAGATTTCCTCAGATAGATATGTGGGATGTCACACTAAAGCTAATCACATTAAATAAAGACTTGGTGAGGATTGGGAACGTATGCTCTGTGACAGCCTGGCTGCTGTCTGAACTAGGGTACTCAGAACCACGGAGGCTGCCTCCTTCTATAAGACTGGGGCAGGAGGAAGCCCCTGGGTCCTGAAATCCTCACAATCCAGCAACCTCTGACACGATTCACCATTTAAACATGGAGACCTGACATGTATGAGGGTATTCCCCCGAGCCTCCGCCTTCCAGAGGAGCACAGGCTACCTGAAGGGTGCTGCTGTGTTGTATCTGCTGACCCCAGATGGCTTCAGGAAATTTCAAATGGCATGAGATATCCACTCCAAGACAGCTGATTTGGACCCTAAACCGTACACATATATTTAATCAGATTAATCCAATTTGATGTGCCTACCATCCACTCATAAACAGCAAATGAGGATTAGTCATCTTTTAATGTTCACATAAAAGCTTTCCCAAAGAGGAGATAGTGGAACATAGCTTTGGGAAACTCAGAGGAAGACTTACTGGCTGAAATACTCTTCTTTTATAGTCCACAAGAATTCAAGATGAATTACCTAATGATCCGTTCTTGAAAACTCCATGTCAGTTTTGCGAGTTAATGGTCTGCTTTTATGTACAGGAAGACTATTAAGTATGAAGGTATACAGTGCGACATGCAGATGCTTGTTCCATTTAGTTATTTCCAAATACATTAATGTACCCACAGAAATGTTCTTGCCGTGTAGCGTAGCATGCAATACGCAGCAAATTGCTTGCTTTGGGGCCTGAATTCTTCTTGTAAATCTCATTAATATCACAGGCAACTTTTCTGAAGTTGAAATAGGACTGGCAGACAGTGCTTGTGTTCTTCCAGCTTCCAGGAAGGAAAATTCAAATAAAACATTACAAGAAATAGTAGGGACAGTAGAGCGCTGTAATCAGTTGCCCGGAAAGGCTGAGGAAACTCCTTCATCAGAGAGTTTTGGAAAAATCTTAGACAGTCGTATGTCAAGAATTGTGTAAGTAGAGTGGTTTCTTCCCCAGAGCAGGATGTTGGAGTAGATGACCTTATTCTGTCTTCCTCTCCCCATTTTTCCTTGAGCCTGTGCTTCTTTGACTAGATTTGCCAACCCTCTTTGAAAACTGATGGGCATTGGTCTAGTAGTTTATCCATTAATGCAAACTTAGATCCCTAGAATTGATAATAATAGCTCTGGTGAGGACACATCTGGAGCACTGTGCTCAGTTCTAGGCTCCCCAGTACAGGAAAGACAAGGACATACTAGAGCAAGTCCAGGAAAGGGCCACAAAAATGATTAAGGGACTGGACATCTGTCATATGAACAGGGGGTGAAAGAGCTGGGACTGTTCAGCCTGGACAAGGGAAGGTTCAGGGGGATCTTACCAATGTGTATAAACACATGATGGGGGGAGTAAAGAAATAAAGAAGGTGGAGTCAGATTTTTCTCAGTGGTGCCCAGTGACAGGAGAAAAGGCAACGGGCACAAACTGAAACACAAAATTCCATCTTTAACTTTTTTTTTTTTTTAACTGAGAAGGTAGTTGAACACTGGACCAGGCTGTCCAGAGAGGTTGTGCAGTCTCCATCCTTGGAGGTATCAAACCCCAGCTGGACATGGCCTTGAGCAACCTGTTGTAACTGACCTTGCTTTGAGCAGGGGGTTGGACTAGATGATCTCCAGAAGTCCCTGCTAGTTTCAACAATTCTGTAATATTGTGAGTGTGTGGTGAGGAATGGTGGCTTGGGCTTTTAAATTAGAGGGAAATCAAAGTAAGTACTCAGGTTTCTAGAAGACCTGTATCGTTTGTTAATTCGTGTTTATGCCTGTTCAGTACTCATCTTGCTAAAGTTGGATACACTTACAAAAGTGCTATATTTTGCAAGTTCCACTCCCTGTTAAACAGAACCACCTTTAAGGTTAGCAAATTGACATTTTAAAATGTTAACAAAAAATGATTCAAATGTAACTGATATTTCCTACTCCATAGGTAGGATAGCTCATCTTTGACTTTGTCCCTTTAGCAGAACCTTTCAACAGATATCTTTGGTACTCATCTGACACTGCCTTTGTTTCAAGACATCAGAGGATTGTTCTTGTTGGGATTTCACTCTGGCTCATTACTTCCCATTTTCATAAACAATGATCTTTTATCATTTACAGTTTTTAAACTCAAAGGAAGGCACAACTCTTCCTATAAAGCTCCATGTGCGATGCTTCTAAACCCATCATCAGACCTGAATGAACCGATAGGTAGGAACAAGGAGAATAAAAGCTCAAGAAAAAAATAATTATTTAGCTCTTGAATGATCTAATATTCTTCAATAGGTGTGTATGAACAACAAAATTCTGCTTACTATGAGAAAGTCTTGTCTTACAATTTTTCCAAGCCTAAAATAAATCATAAGGCTTTGCGTCCTGGAAGAAAAAAACATTTGTAGAGCAGTTAAAAAGGTGAATTTGTCAATCAGCTAACCCGAGTTAAATGAAAGTCACAAGCTTTTACATAAAGTGGCCTGGGGATTATTTTTTTTTTAATCTGAAGCAGAATCCAGTCGTAATATCCTTCCTGCTACTTAGTGAAGTTACAAAAAACCGACGTATTTCATAATAATACTGCCAACACAAAGCAATATTTTATACAAAAGACGTCTACCACAAACTCTGACCTTTAAAATATTATATAAAACTTTTACTAAGAGATACAAACAGTTTGTTAATGTTAGCAGGGACAGTGAAGTAAGAAAAATACTTTTCTTCCCATGAATTGAAGACAGAGATTGCTCAAATCCTAACTCACTTGTGTGGGGAGGATTTATGATTTCGGACCTTGTAGAGGCACTCAAGGAGTTTGACACAGTATCAGTATGAGCGATGTAAACTTCACGAGATACTGATAACTTTGAGTTTATCCCGACAAAAACAGGCAAGACATCAAGTCCTCAAGGTATCCATTCAGTTCTTGTTCTTGGAGATTTGATGATGGGAGGGTGTTAGAATCACTGAGACAATGCTACTGAAGATCCACTGTAAAGCCCCATCTTTCACCTGTACTGGAAAATTGTGTTCAGAGCAGGTCGTGAGGCTTTCTCTGGCTCTTTATTACCAGCTCACTGTCTGGACTTCCACGGAAGTCTGAGTAGATAACTGAAAAAGGGACAAAAGACATGCCTTCTCCTCCATCTTATTTCCTTGCAGGTTTTCTTTATGTTCAAATTCTTTAGGCTGTGTTAGACAATGCCGACCCATGATGAGGAATTGTAGTAAATTCTTTGCATTGAAGGGAAGGTTATCTCTATCTGCTGTCTTCACTGTTTCCTTCTTCTTTTGATCATTCCCACAAACATAATAGCTCAGCCAGTTTCTCTGATGCAGACTCTGACAGATGGACACTGACCACTTCCAAATCTTTTTCTCCCAGAACGGTATTGAATGACACCATCTCCCCATCACTATTCTGACTTACAAGGATTTTTAAAAAAAATTTTTAATGGCAGTCTGAAAGGACAAACAAATTCTTTTTCTTGTCATTCTGCATAAGTTTGCCATTCCTAACATTAAACCATTTGGCCACACTCCAGATCTTCCTTTCAGTGATCTCCTCCTCCTCTGCAGCCAGCAGAGTTGACAAGCCTTCCAGCTGGCCTTCTTTAATCTCTATTTTTCTAGCCTGCTACTTTTGCTGCATTGTGTGTTAGTTTCTCAAGATCATAAAATAAATTGCTTGCCAAGACATCACCTAGCCTAATGACTCAGAACACTTCTGGTTTTGAAGAGCAGGTAAACCCAAAAGGGGAGTTGCTATAACCATTTTGTTTTCTGTTTTGTGCTATCTATAGCAACAGAATTTGAGCTTTGAAAATTCTCACAAAAAGACCCCCAGACAACATTTCTTAACCAGTCTGAGAGCAGTTAACAAGTTCCATGGAAAAGCCATGATTGTTTCATCTGTATGTGATGTCACAAAGATAAACCAGCCAAATTACTGCATCATCCTCACCATAAAAAGATAGAGAAAAACAAAGCAAGTCTTTTTAGAAAGAGGGGAGGATCGTCTAGCCAAGGCTATTTTAGAACAGGCCTCTTGTATGCTCTGAGATAGTCACATAGACCCACATTTTGAAAGGTATCTACCTGAATGTCAACAGAAGTTTGCAATGAAGGTGCCTCAGACAAAGGCTGGAAATGGTAGTGCCCAAGTTCATTGATGGAACAGAACACGTCCCTTAAGGGTAAAGGAATAAAGGAACAGAGTATTTCCTTCCTTGACTTGAGAATGCAATATTAAAGGGGCTATTGGAACCATATCATTAGACTGGTACAGTCCTGTCAACCACAAAGCAGGAACTGACTGATAGATAATGCTGACTTACACAGATGTGAATCAGAAATTACTCTACTCAGTACAATTACTCATGATCTTCTTCATCTAAGGTCACAAGCATATTGTGACTATTTCCACAGCTAGTCATGGATGAACCTCTCCAAACATCTGCAACTTTCATTTAGGAATGTAACCTTGTTTTGTCCTGCAATGAAGCCCAGAGATCCAACTTAAAATCAAGGCTTCACTGTCCCCAGTCTCTTTCCATAAGAAGAAGAAATTTATACCCCCAAAAGCTTGCAATCTCCTGAGACAGACAGTGAAATATGTCTATGTCCATTCTATAGGTAGGATGAACCCAGAGAAAGCATGACATGTCCTAGACCACAGAGGGTGTCTAAACTAAAAAAAAAATTGAAGCCAACCTTTTGAATCTCCCCCACTTTCAGCCCATGGACCAGGAGACACTTCTTCTTTTTATGTCACTTATGTCTCTTTTGCTGTGCACTGGAAAAACTCCAGTGACTTCACGGGCATGACTCTGGATTTACATTGGCATAACTGAAGGCAGAAACTGGAGCTCTTGATTCTTCCATCTTTGCCCAGCTCTCTTGCTTATTTGCTAAGTCAGTATCTCCCCTGTTCAAGCCTGCAGTGATATGATGTGTCTGCTTTCAGGGAGTTCCCCGTTTCCTCTTTCACCATTGTGTGCACGTAAGTGTTATTGAGTGAATTTTCCACTTTCTTGAAGTTCCTTAATACTTATTAATCACTCTGTCACAGGATGGGAATTGTTTTATTTAGTCAATGCAACTGTTCCCCATTGCATGAAGTTCAACTCTTTCCATACATTTACCTGTGTGTTTCTCTGTAAATAACCTTGGAGGCAGGGAAGCTGCTGCCCTGGGTTGAGCAGTCCTCACCTCCTGAATTATTCTGTTAGCCAGGTGACCTGCAAAAGGAGTGTAACACATGGGTGAGTGACATAGGGACTGTGATATGCCCACAGTGTGTGAGATTGTCTTCTCCTGTTTGGCCATTTGCACTTGACTACTTGCTGCTAGAGCCTTTCTGTTACCCAAATATCACATAGCTCTGTGAAAAACACCCAGGTGGGTTGCCTTACAAGTCAGCTTGAAGTTCAAAGGATAATACCCATTATCCCTGCATGGCCACTAAACCATTCAGTAGAAGGATATAGGAAGTGTCTTCTTGTTTGTGAAGGAGCTGCAGTGTGAAAAAGGCCAACTATCTGTAAGGCAGAGACAGGCTCATGTTTAAGGGGGTTATTTTCATTGTTCTTTTTTTTCTTCTAAATATTGTTTCCAGAATCATGTCAGAATGAAATAGGGTATTTGTTCTCTGAGAGCATTGCTTTAAAATATTAATAATGAAAAACCTGCTCTAAAATAACAATATTGAATATATAACTTGTTTTTCTAACACTATTCATATCTCTGTTGTTATGTCCAACCCTATAGTATAGACACATATGATAAGGTAAAGAGGAGGTGTGAGAATAAGTATAAAGACCTTAGACCTTTCAGTGGACGTTTGAGGGCTTTCAAGTGTGGATTCTGGAAAGGGCAATTCTGGAGTTCACATTAGGCACAGACTCATGTTTAACTGTCAGACTCAATCTCTCCTCTTATTTTCCCTGTCATTTTCTACTTGGGCTGCTATCTCCTTCACTGCCACTGTGCTAAATTAAACCCAGAGAAAATGGAAGAGGGTAATGCTGTAGATTCCTGTGCTGGCTGTCTTTATATAGAGTAGCTGAATAGTAAATCAGAGTAATGCCATTTTTATGGCCCTGAGGCAGCACTTAAAGAGATTGAAAAGGTATGTTTCTAGTTGTGGTTGCAGTGCATGTTTTTTCCTTTTTGTTTGTTCCTTTTTATCATTATTTTTTCTTCAGTGCTTTGGTAACAAGCTTTTCTGGTATCTTTTTATGGGAGTCTAGAGGCCCATAGTGTTAGAAGTATCATTAAAGAAATGATAAATAGGGTGGTGGGCCACCTGTTGGGATTACTAGAAGGTCCTTGTTGCCTTTTACTAAACTTCCCTTCCTGCCCCTGTGCAAGAGGGCACTGAGAAGATAATCAGCTGGAGGCGTGCACTGGAATCATGTCCTTTCCTCATTGTATCCAAAGGTTTGTTCCTCACACTTGCTTTGCTCTGTAGGATCAGTGGTACCTTTGCTAAAGTCAACAATGAGCCCCAGGGCTTAAGTGTAGCATGCTGCACAACCTGATTTTTTCTGACTATGTGGCTGTTTTGTGGACTGTATAAAGCCAAACCAGATGCAGATAGGTGATGGTGCCAAACCTTGGGCTTGATCAGGCACGTAGTATCCAGAACATAACACGTGGCAGAGGAATGACATCTATGATTCTTAAACCATCCTCCAAATAATGTCCGAGGCACATTGTCCAGAAAAAAATTTTTCCTTCATGCCCCTGAAGTTCTGGAGCAAACCCTGGTCTCCAGGGTTGTAGCACCAACCTGACTCAAGGTGCTTATGCTCCGTGCAAAGCAAGTCAAACGTTGAACTAACAGAACTGTCTGTGCCCAAAGTGAGGGGTGAGGGAGACTTTCCTATCCATATAAACTGGCTTTATGCTCAATCTTTTGGGTGAGTGTGAAGTCAATTCCTATTACCACGCTTTTTAATTGGGTATATTTGTCCAACATTAGTGATAATAAAGCAGGCTCTCATTGTGCCAGGTACTGTTCAAACACACAGTAAAACAGTTCTTCTCCTTAGACTTTCTGTATTAAATCTTAGCTACACAAAGGTTTACAGAACAGCCTAATCTACCCTGGAAAATATGGAAATATAATTACTAGGCCAAATTTTCTCTGCAATTAAAATCATGTAATTAAATCTCAGTGACTTCTGTTTCAATAAATATAAGAGTTGAATTGTATAAATGTCTCATTCCGATGTTGTTAAAATAGAAAGTTTCATATTTCGTGCTCAAAACATTATATTTTAAAAACACATTTTAAATGAAAAAACTATAATTTACGATTAAAGCAACATTACCATTGTCTCAAACCAGATAAGAATTTTCTATTCATTAAAGATATTTTGAGATCCCTGTCATGATTCAGAGAAGGAAATACTTTCATGTCTCAGTCCCATTAAATGGAAAAACAAAAGGTTGTCCTCTCCCTTTTATTCTAAATATGAATATGCTGAATTTCCTCAGAATGTTTCAGCACAGATAACTCTAATGATTAATTGATTTAATGAAGGATATTATCGCTACTGAAAAATGTTTTGTCACTTACAAATCCTTGCATGTAGCTGTCTCTTCCTAGCTGTCTGCTTTCTACCAACATAATATAATAAGGGCGTAAGGTACAGTGAATCTTAGAAGTGCCAACATTTAACATTACATTATCTACTGATTACATTATTATCAATTAAAACAACGTTGAGTGTACACTTAACCCCAAACTCAATATCTCCTAAATTTCTCAACAAATTTAATTAATTCCTTTTCTTGGTTGTGTCTGGAATATAGTCAAATCTTTCTTTGTTGTTGTTTTCAGGGACTGGTGCCATCAGAAATACTGTATACAGTTCTGGCTATCTGTGTTAGCTGTTTTGCTATCATTTGGTGGGAAAGATGTGCTGAAAGGTTAGTAGGATAAACTAAGGAATGGTAAGTCTGTCATGTAACAGGAAAATAAATCAGACAACTTGGCTTTTTAGCCCTCTCCAAGAAAATATGGGAAGAGATGTTTGTTCTCTAGTGATACAGCTAGGGAACAAGCTCTGAAATTAGGGGAGGGCTACCTGTGCAAATGGCTATTCATTGAGAACAAAAGGGCACAAACTAAGTGTGCACTGACGGGCTGGAAACTGGAGAGCTGATGGTTTTCAGTAGAGTAAATAAAACTGAATTTTGACATCATGAGACTGACAAGGAAAGGTGGGCAGAGCAACAGTGGATTAGGGGATGTATCTGGAGGGGCCGAGTGAGGCTGCAGGTTGGCTGCTCTGAAGCTACCAACAAATTGGGTGGAATAAGGACAGACTCTGTTGTGGTTGGGGATTGTGTATGGGAATAGAGGTCATCCCAGACACAAGCATTAGTCTGTCTGTCTTAGGTAGCTCAGGTGGCTTTACAAAATCCTAGAGGGAGAGGAAGGTAAAAGGGACCTGTCCATTTCCATTTCTGTTGTGGACACTGCTTACTTAGCTTTTATTGGAGCTCCAGATTCCTGGAGCATCCAGATTGGAGGCCCATGGACTTTCTGAAGATTACTTCTTGGTGGCTGTACCTAGTATACAGAGTTCAACCTACTGCTCCTTTAGTTAAGGTGTGGAAAAGCTGCTAGACCCCCAAGTGCAATCTTGACATGTTACAGCATTAGAGGTTTTGCTCTTCAAGTTCAGTTTCCTCTGCTGATATTCCATGTCTTGTCTTCAACTTTTGTCAGCTGCAAACAATCAGAGGGCTGCTGCGGGATCAAGGAAAAGAGTTAAAATGTTCTGGGAGACATTCCAAATAGAAATGAAAAGCTGGAGAGGAGGAAGAATTACAGTATTGACACCGTACCTGTAGACCATGGGCAAGTTTAGCTCGGCACATGCTACAAGAAACTGTCTGTGAATTTTTATGTAGTGATTGAAATGACTCAAGGAAGGCTAGATTTTATTCCTTTTCCTTTTATTTAGCTTGCTCTTACTCTACAAGAAGTTCGGGGAATGTTTCAAAGGGCAAGGTGTATTACACATTTATTTATCCATTTTATTTTTTTTTTTCAATATGCAAACCTTTTCTCCTTTACAAATAGAAAGAAAAAAAGTCTGGGTTTGTTTTGTTTTGCTTCTTATGTTTTGTTTTCTATATTTCTGGATTTTTCTACATAAGTAAACCAATAAAAAATAAAGAAAATATTTTGATAAAAATTTGCAAAATTGGTTCTTGTTGAAAGTAACGTATTAATTTCCCAAAAGACATTTTGAAGAATCCAAAGTTTCCTCATTGCTTCAGTGTTTATTTTTCAATGAAAATCTGTGAGAATAAAAAGAAACACCATGTGGTATTTTGAAGATATTTTAAAATTCTTTTAAAAATATTTGCATTTTCTATAAGTTCTGCAAAATTTATGTGTCCCAAATCTGATTCTTGGTATTCTAACGCCTTACATTTGAGAATTACAGACAAGAAAGTTGATGGAAAACCAGTATATTTTAAATGGATTCTGCAAAGTATTTCAGAAAGTAGAATATGTCATCAGATTTGAACTTTTTTCCCTCAGAAAATCAAACCTACTCATGTAACTAGAACATACTTTTTTCAGATACAATTAAAACTCTGCACATTTCTACAGCAAATTGGTACTCTATTGACCACATCTTCATTGACCACAATGGGAAGTGAGAGACCCAGCTCACAAGACAGTGAAATCTGCGATGTGAATCCCTCTCCTGTTGTGTGCTTGAGAAAAGACAGCTTGAGTATTGGCTGTTGTCATCAAAGCGTAAAGCAAAAGTATCATCTCCACTGATATTGTACAACCGGGATGAGCAGGGAGAAAATAAAAATCTACACAGCAGAAGTATTCAGGGCCCTAATTTTGCAAAGATTGTGGGACTTAGTGGAACGTAATGCGTCTTCTTTAAATCAGTCTAATTAAAATCTACAGAAAATAACAAAATAGTAATACTTATGCCAAAATGTATTAGACAAGGAGCAATGAGTGAATGCAAAACTTAGGGAAGCTCAAGTGATAAGGGGTACGCTAGTCAACATGGTGCAAGAAGAATTTCAGAAAGCCAGATGTCTAAGCATTTTCAGAGTTTTATAGGCATCTCGTAGATTCAGGACAGCTAAAGAAGGAATAGGTAGAGGGTAATATAATGACTATATGAAAATTTTGGTGGATTTTTCTTCCTTCTATGAGGTGTACTCTGACAGAAACCATGGTTACTAGTCCTTTTAGCAACGGGTCATAGAGATTCATTAAGCTTGGGGAAGACTTAAGATGCTCTGGAAAAATTCTGCCTACAGAATGGAGCACGGACAAGAATAACCTAAGAAATCATCTCTTATTTCTCCTAAGTAAACATCAAAAAGGGACTTTTCAGACCACCTACTATGATGCCTAAGACGGCACTACAGTTCAAGGGTGTATTAAGTAATTCAGATCTCCTTCTGCCCTGTGCTACAAAGCCTTGTCTGGTAATACAGTCAGTGAAGGGAGGCAAAGGCTGTACAAAGGCTCCCTGTCCCAGCATTGGTGTCCATCTATGTAAGACACCACAGTAGATCGTCTAAAATGTGGCCCTCAATTTTTATGGGGATCCTGTTGAGTCACTAGAGGATAAAAGCAATTCCTAGAGATATTTATGAGAATTTCTTTGGATCCAGAGTGGAGAGAGACCTCATGATTTGCCATTCAAGTTTAGTTTCCCTTAACTGGATAAGATTAAAATAGGCTGGAAATTCACTATATCCCAAAGAATAATACAATAGTCTGTTAAAAGGATCAATGGAATTCTTATATTTATTTTGTCAACTAAAATTGAAGGCAAAGATATTTCATTTTTCTAATTGTTAACACTCTTACAATGTTTGCCAGATGTGGCCTTTAAGTGAAGAAGTGGAAAATTTTCTTTAAAAAATTAAAGACTGCAGTTGTACAATATTCTGCAGAGCCGGCTGCTCTGTTCCCACTTCTGTTTAGTTTGGATCTTCCTTCTTAGGCCTGTGTTTCTTCATCAGGTGCTTCCCAGTGTCCTTACCACTGATGGGATAATCACTGAACACGCAGAAGTTCAACCTGAAAGCTTGCCCAAAGAGGAGCTGGAGAGTCAATTTGGGGAAGTTGGAACTGAGAGTTGTTATATTCTCCTTCCAGTGCTGATCCTGTGGCCTAAATGAAACCAATTATCCAATCACTTTCAAATGTAAATGTCTTATGGAAAGAAACTGCCTCTTTATTTTGACAATTAGACAAGCAGCCTGCTTTCAGTATTGCAAAGGAGATACAGCTGCCTCTGAACTCCCAGGTGTGGATTTTTAGTCTCCTTAAATCTCTCTTATTTCATAAAACAAAACTACCAAATTTGATTTAGATAAAGAAGAAAGGTAAGTGCAATGATTTAAACTGAGCTTTCACCTGAAGAGGGACAGACCAACAGTAGAAAGATTTGGCTCTTCACAGCCATCGAGCATTGGACTCCAAATGACCTATGCAAACAGAAAAGGGTTGATGCTCAGTTGGAGTAAATCAGCATAGTCTTGATTTACACCAGCTAAAGAACTATCCCAGGCCCTCCTTAATGGTCCCTGAGCTGACCCATTTGACCAGACAGAAAAACCACAGACACATCTGTTTCCTGCCCTCCATTCCTCAATTACCACACCCACTTTTATCTGCAGTGTGCTCCATGGTATGACTCACTCTAAATACAGAGGACATACTTTCTCTATGCCTGCTAGACTTCAAATTAAGAAGCAAGAGGTAGGTTGTTTTGAGGGGTCCCTGGTGGACTTTTGGGTGGAGAATTGAAGTTCCTTGTATTTTTTTTCCACAGCTGAAAGATGATATTACAGGAATAATGAAAGAAAGTTGTTTATTAGTTATATTTTACATTTCTAAATAGCGTCAAGGGCGCTAGTCATAGGGAAGGACTACCTTTTGATGTGGCATAAGTAATAATAAAAAGTATAAATAATACCAGATATGTTAACTACAGATCAGCCAAGAGTACTAGATCATGGTTTTTGCCTGCATTTCTACAGTCCTTTTGCGTGGTCACAGAACAAACAAAGGAAACATCCATCAGACCATTTGAGATGTCAAACCCATCGGAAAACCTACAGCTCTCTTGCTTAGACTTTTGAACCTGACCTTTTTATTTTTCACTTGGCTGGATACGTTGTATTTGGCAGCCTCTGGAGCACGCACTGCTCCTGCCCCAGTCCCCATACAATTAATGTTCAGGAACAACCAGAGGAAAGAGGAGAAGAATTGAATAAATTAGACCACACCCCTGGTTTTGAGGCCCAATGTCATGATGCTTGCCAGGGCAGAGAAATGGTGTTGGGAGGGCCAATATTTTCCTAAGTGCCAAGAAAAAAAATCAAGGCACTAGACCCATATAAGCAGGATCAGTTATGCATCAGGGGAACTTCTCAGCCAATGGAAATTTGGAGATTCCCCCAGTCCTGAATGATCAATCTCACCATATGGACGATGCTAGATCTGCAAACTGTCATATGAGGGATTGCCTACCCATTAAAAGTACTTCTCACGACATAAACGAGTTGTTCCGGAGAACTGAAATGACTTGTTTTACAGTAAGCTCTGACTGAAGCTGTTTCCACAGTTCAGGCACAAAAAACATCCCTGCTTGATACAGACCAGCGTCCAATCTCACCACAGACCAGCAGCAGCTATATTAACACTTGCTCTCATTTCACAGCATCTCCTGCAAGTCCTGACCTAGGTATGTCCCTTTCCAAACTTTCGTCCAGCAAGGGAGAACACTTTCTCCTTTCTCATTACTTCTGGCATCGTTATCTCTCTTTCCTGCTCTACAAACTTCATATTACATCACCACCAGCCTTCTATATTCTGAGGCAAAAACCCCCATTTGTACTCATTAGGATTTTTTACAATCTCCTTGAACTATTGAGAAGAAATTTAATAACCTTCCTGTACTATATGAAGATGGAGGAAGAATGGATTGACTTGAGGCTAAGGAAGAGACATGGTTATAACTCTAACAAGGAGTTGGCTTCTAATCTGGACCATGTGCACGTGTTCACAGCATGCACAGACCTCTCATGCAGCCTAAAAGCAGACTACAGCTTTGTGACTTAACCTAAGATTACTCTTGCATTATCTACTGCGATATGTGGGCAATGCGGTTCATTCATCCCTGGTGCTGGATGTGAGTGTACCAAGCCAGGTATATTGAATAAATGGTGACGAAACAGCAACTTCTGGATAGACTGATTCTGAAATCAGCCTGTCTAGCTGCAGGAAGGAAATTGTGGTGGTAACTAGGATCACAGCTCTTAAGCATAGATGAAGCAGATCAAGATGCAAGCAGCTTCTGTTCCAGTCATAGCTCTTCTGTTTGCCAGGCTGTAACAGGCAGGATGTCATGTAGGGTACATCTTGAAGCTAATTAATGTATAGCCATCCCACTAGAGGGGTGATCTGCTCTACATGTATGGATATACCTTCCATGACAAACCCCAAACTCCTAAAACCAGGAAGTCTAATCCATATCTACAGCATTTTCTGGTTTTACACCTCCTCATTACATGTCCATCCATTCTATGCATTTCTTCCATGTTTCCACTCCCTGACTGCAATAGAGCTTCGTGGTCCATTACCTTAAACACATTTATTTCTCAAAAATGTGACAAGATGATATGACAAAAGGATTGGGATATAGCTTCACTGGAGTCCATCACATAGACCTCTCATTAATTTTCTTCACAGCTTTGAATAAATAATTTAATTTTCATGTTTCCCTTCCCAGAATGGCAGTCACATTACTATGTGTCTTATGTACATCACAAGAATGAGGCTAAAATTAGCTGGAGGATGCTGAAGATGTCTGATCATTGTAATTATAGTTCTGGTGTCAGAGAAGTTTTATCTGGCTTTGGATGATACATATCATGGGAGTTTTTCTGGTCACTGCCTCTCCTTTTCCTTTCTGCTATCTCAGGAGTGTAAAGGTCTTCTATTTTGGCCAGAAACTAAAGAGCATTTATGAACTACGTACTGATGTCCAGGGAAGGAAGCAGTATGTGTAATTTTTTCACATATGGTTCCAGTCCTTGGAGAGATCTCATTGATTGCTGCTCTGTACCTGCCCAGCCATTAAAGGTTGAACTAACCGCATTACCACAGCCTTCCTTCCTGATTAGACCTTCTCACTCATCGGTAATGTCCTGATCTTACAACCTTTACTCCCTTAGGTAACACTGCTGAAACTGCATAAATGAGGCTTAGGCTGGGAATTGCTGGGCAAGTAGAGCCCTGGAGTTTGTCTTTGGACAAATGGGACATTTGAAGAGGAGTGTTTCACAGGAATGAGACAAAAATTTGCAGAAAGCCTCCCCTGCGTGAGTTAAAACATTGAGCTATTTAATTTTTCATACACAGTGACATTTTAACTACCACAGTGTGGTAACATCTGCTAATTATTGATTACTCGTTCAGGGCATTCAAAAAGGATTTCGTTTCCACTTTCTGTACAGTGTATGATATTGGAAAGATACCCAACTCCTCGTCTTGCATTTAAGCACAACCTGGTTGGCCTTCTTTATAATTACTACACTTTTTTTTTCCCCCCACATTTTCTGTCCTGTGAGATGTTAATTTTCACCCAAACTTTTTCCACTGCTCTCGTTAGATTCCTCACTTACCTGGAGAGCGGGGTGTCATTTGGTTAAGGCTGAACAAGTCAATATCTCGTTTAAGGTGCAAATGCAAAGTATCTTGATGACTTCAGTGATTCTTCAGCAAGATCTTTAGCAGAATTTAGCTCAGACAGGTAGGCAAGAAGTCTGGCTGATTTCTGCTCTCTCTCCATTGTCGCTGTGGATGTTGCTCCTAATACATCAAATTTTGAGAAGTGTTTGTCCTCAGATGGCTGGAAAATAGCAGGGAAAACAGGTTTTCTTTTTCTGGCTTTGCTCTTGCCTCCAATGTAGCATCTAGGAAATACCATTTTTGGAAGTTACTGTGACTTAAGTGGTGTCTGAACTTTTTATTCTGCCTTTCAACCCAATGAAACTTAACAACTGTTTTCAGAGGACAGCTTTGCTCAAATATATACAGCTCCCAGAAAGTTATGAATGCAAGTCCCAGTATAGGCAGGCATTATAGTGAGAAGTTGTCTGATGCATACTATTGCTTCCATAATAATCTCCTATATCGTAATCTCTTGTAGCCCATAATTGGTCAACTCGGATAACTCCTAGTCAGGGTGAAGTTTTTCAAG
This sequence comes from Calonectris borealis, assembly GCF_964195595.1. Classification (NCBI taxonomy): domain Eukaryota; kingdom Metazoa; phylum Chordata; class Aves; order Procellariiformes; family Procellariidae; genus Calonectris; species Calonectris borealis. The sequence continues at coordinate 168,991,548 of NC_134313.1, read as the reverse complement.
GCCTTTTTTATTTGGTGTCAATCCTGGTTTAAACATCCCCTCCTGCTTTCCTCTCTCCTGCCCTGAAGTCATCCCCAGAGCAATTTTTGCACTACATTTTTCATGACCAGGCAGTGAATCCAAACAGGGAACTCATCCAGTGGAAAAAATAAATTGTGATTTTTTTTTTTTCCTGGGTTCTTTTTCAGCTGGATCAGTTCCTTGGTCAGGTTCAATGAGTGGCCACACAAACATTTGTGCAGACAAAGTGTGTGTGTCAGAGGGGGAGGGGATGAGATTATAGATACAGGGTGCAGAAATGCAGAGATTTGGCCTACCAGGCAAGAGCAGTAACACAAAACTTGTAACCACAGTCTCCCTTACTTATCTGAGTGGCTTTCACATGAATGACTGAAGAACTGGAAGGTTTCAAAGCTATTCTGAAGTCCTGGACTCAGAAAGACAGCGCCTACAGTGAATGCACACACATATACGCACGCCGGCACAAATGCACAGTATGATCCTTTGTTTCCACTGAAATAATACAGTGCAGAAATGATGAATATTTCCTTATCTTGGCTGCCTTCCTGCAACTAGGGAAAAGTTGGCTGGTACAGAAGGGAACACCCAGGAAAACATTTAGTGTATAGCCTGGTTATTCACTCGTAGCTGTATTACATGTTTGTTGAGATCAGAAAGGTTTTCTCCAAAGGTAGAAAATAAAAGAATGAAGTCAAAATTAAAAAAAAAAAGGGAAAAAACATCATTTATTTTCCCCCATGCTTTTGGGGCAGAAAAAGCCCAAACAATCAAAAGTCAACAAGCTGTACCTACCTATAAAAAAGCAATGAATTGAACAGTTAGTTCTTTCTATTTCCATATATATTTTGCAAGCCAGTGCTAGGGATGAGGGAGCAGCCACTTAAAATTGAGTGGGAAGGGAGGAAAAAAAAATATCAGCCTAATAAAAGCCAGTGGGTTAGATAAATTACTGAGAAAAGGGAGAGGCAATTTCTGTCTGTTTTAACGCCCACATGCAATAAGGAACAAGTGAAAATCAGGCCCAGGGATAATTTATGGTTGCTTTTTCAAATCTGTATCCAGGTCCAGAAGAACTCATGTACTAGAAAGTTAATCAATAACAAGCAAATTCCCACAGGAATATTGTGGCAGAGATGGAAAAAGAATGGCTTGGGAATTAAAATCATCTGCGATAGACAGGCCAGACATTGGCAAGCACTGTTGTTCTCTGTTGGCATTTCATGGAAGCAGGAGGTCCCATTACAAAGATGTTCCTATGGCTACAAATACGACCTCAATCAGCACCATTTCTGATTATCATTAGACAGTTGCCAAAGATTCACTTGGCAAGGAAGACTGGCAAGTTCACCGTATAGTTACCCATGGGTCTGAGCCTCTTGGTCCCCTATATACATTCTTTACAATAAAGATCACTTCAGGAGGCCACCTCCACTACAGCTCCAGATCTTCCCATGAAAGCAGACTCCAAGTAAATTTGATGCCATGGTTCAAACTCTCGTTCACGTGTTTTGGGTGTATTCAGCCTGAGCAGAGCAAAGTGCTCAGCAACTGAGTCCACTACCAAATACCCAGAGTTTGGTTCTTCCCTAGCGTGAACCTTGTATCTTAGATGAGTCCCTCCTATCTCTCCTACCTAACTCTGGTGATTAGGAATTCAGCTACTCTAGGCCATCTGCAAAGAATAGAGAGAGGCAGGTCTCTAGTTCAGATCCAACAGGGGGTTGAGTCACCATCATTGGGTCTCTGTCATCTCCATTGACAATAGGGGATTAACTCCATTGCCTAAATGGAGATGTTGAAGCCAGCTGAGATGCAGTAGTCTTACCTTTCCCAGCATCCAGGAGCTGACCAGAGCGGCTGGACCTCTTATAACCACAGCCACAGGGTTCACCTCTTTTAAGGTCACTGTTCATCCTGCTTTTTTGGTATCTAAATGTGATTCTGTCATCCTTAGTGAACATGTCTCTGTATGCTGCAGGAGATGCGTCAATACACAAGCGGGGGTCATTAATACCACCTTCTAGTCTATGTAAACATTGTGTGTGACTCTCTGTGTCTCGTCTGTTCCAGATATGAGTTTTCTACAGCTCTTGATGTTGATTCTGGGCTCCATATCAACAAGTCCAAGCTTTAATTGTGACTTGCTGATTTATCTGAAAGCCTTTATACTGGTTAGTATCTTCTCCATGTTCCTTTTTAACTTTTTGTCTAGGTTAGTAAGGAGGATTTTCTCTTCAAAGTCTGTCATTCTGGTGTTTTTGCCAGCACTAAAATCACTCTAAAATTTTTGATAATACAGCCATGCTCTTTAGGAGTCAATAAGTTTTATCAGCTATTACGTCAGAAAGGCTTGCAGACAGTAAATGGGCTTTTACGGGGACCACAGTGAGAGAGGATTTTATAATACATGGGCCACTTGTAAACAACAAAGGTATCAAGCTAAAAACCAGAAGCTGGTTTTTAGGACTGCCTCACATCAGATGCTGATTTTATTCCTATCTCTCACTTTTCCAGGCAGCTGGTCAAATAATGACGCTTCATTGAATGTTCCCTACTTCCACAAAAATATCACTAATACTCACAATTTAAGAGTGCAAGGTCACAAACAATTTATGCATGGTCCAGATGCAGGATGCAGCATTTATCCAATGGACAAAATGAGAAATGTGGGGATTTGCCCCAAAATTGTAATGTTGCAAGCTTTGACAGTGGGGTTAGAGTGCAGCTGGAGTGCAAGGGATGAGATGGGATCCTCCAGCTGAGTAAGTCCCCTCTTATGGGACTTGGAAATGAGGAAGAGGAGAAAGGGGTAGGGTTCAGTTTATACCCCTCCAAAAGAGGGCACTAGGAGATCTTTACAGCTATTGCAAACAGAAGCTCAGTCAGCTCTTTTCAACAACACTTAAACCTCTCTTGAGGCCCAGATAAATATATCAAAGAAATCCAGAGCAGGTCATTTACTTAAAATGATGTGTCTGCCATTTCCTTCCCATTCACTTCAGCTAAGGGTTCGCCAAAAGCTGTCACAGCCCTGGCCCAAGACAGGAGCAAGACTTAGCAGAAGGCAGCAGTGCGTTTCCCTCCCTGCCCTGCTCCTGTCGCTCTGCTGAACCGCTGGCATCGGGAGATAGACCTATTGCATTTCACAGAAAGAACAGAGAAGCTATAAATCCTGACACGGTATATTTATTGAAAAATGAAGGTAATAACACTAATCCAGATAATGAGCTGTATGTTTCCCTGCCTCAGAAAACCTCTTAGCCAGCGGAAATAAATCCACCTGAAACTTAGCAGCAGACTAATTTCTTTTAGTTGTTCTTTTTTTTTAACCTTCTTTCTCCTCTTCATCACAAAACTCCCTTCCTCATATACTGGAGGACTTGGAAATGTGGGCATGAGACGGGGGGATTGAAGAGGTTAAAGATATCATGGTGACTACAGTGCCTCAGTTTTCTGGGTGGAAACAGAAATCTCTCATTAAATATAGGGCTGTACATCCAAAGAAGTCACTCAGGTTCCCTTACTAGTCAACTTGGATGTGGGAGCTAGTGGCACAATTTTATCTCATCCTAATCCAGTATTTAAAATAAAGGCAGGTACGTTGCATTATGAATGTACCATTTTCTTTCCAGTACCAATAAAGCAGCTTTAAAACCAGTTCAGCTGTTGTTCTCTATTTTGTAAATGTTAAAATTGAGGGGAGATGAAGAATCACTTTTCTGAATCTGGTGGGTCACAGGATCATAGGATGTAATTAAATCACCTGTTCAAATTCTTAGTCTTCATGGTTCAAAATGGTATCACCACGACCTTCCCATGATTTTACTTAACAAAATTACAGTCTGAAGTGCCTGTGGGATTTTGAACTCTTTATTTCTAATAACAATAATTTTTCATTTATTCTTAAATATGTATGCATATGCATATTTATATGCTCGTAAAATGGTTCAATGCACTATTTTAAAATATCCTGACTTAAAAAGACTCTGGCTTAGTCCAGAGTACATGCACTTAGATAGATTTTTGTTCTCAAGCATTTTCATTTCTGTGTCAGTATTTAGCGGTTATTCTCTGGCTACTTCTACTTATTTATTTGTTTGGGGGTTTTTGTATGAATGAACAGGAGCTTACTTCCAGAGAAGAGATAGCTTGGTCCTTCAGGGCATGGCCAGAATAGGACCATGTGTGTCATGAATGCAAGTGCGCTGTTGAAGACCTGTTTCTGTGTCTGTTATGTTGGGTAGGGACCTTCTCTTTCAGCTGCAGTGCCTGAACCACCAGGGTGTAATGGTGGAGGAGACAGAGTAATTCACAACATCTCAAGGCATCTGAGATATGGGCCTTCAATAGCAGTTTCGACTCTTTCTAGTCAAAGAATTTTCCATGTTGCAATTCTATACTGGGAGAGTGTGGGATCCCACACTGGGTCACATCAGGGGTTCCTCATGACATGCTCTGTGTGCACCAATGGCCAGTAGAATGTTATTTGGAAGAAAACATAAGAAATTGGATAAAGGTATAAGGGGATAATTGTTTGGAGGCAAAATGTTGCTTTCTTTTGTTCTTTTTTTCTTTCACTAGTTTAGGGATGAGTTTTATCCTGATGACTGGACAAAAATTTTTCCCCAAAAATTCTTGTTCCTGAACATTGCAAATTTACAAAATTTGATGTTTTATATACCTAAATATCCTGTATGTTCAAGCTTTTTTGATATCTTATAGATCTTCTGGTCTTGTATTATTTTGTGGCAGTTGAATACCATGGGATAAATGTATATTGTATATAAAAAACATTAGGTTTTAGTAATGTTATTGTTTGCTGTTCTGTGAGTTTTACCAAAATATTAATGCCCTCCAGAAATTAATGCACATGTCTACAGTACTGTTTGTGTTCAATGTGCTTATATCCTTTGGAAGGTGATCAGACAATTTTTTTCAACACAATAAATCTCATAGAAAAAAATATAAATAAATAATAATATATTTTTTATAATAATATAATAAAAAAATATATTTTTTTTACACCAGATTTTTGGGGAAAAAAAAAATCATATATATTGAATAGATGTTTTGGACCATAAGGTTTTCCTGTGGTAACTTGCTTTTGAACTGGTCTCTTCAAATATTTGGCACTGCAAGGACTGATTTGACCACACCAACTTATTTTCTCTTCTTGAGAGAATGACTGAAGCTTTTCAGGAGAAAAATGGTGAAAGATTAAGGTTAATAATACCCTTTGAGATGAATTTTTGAATCACAAATACTATTCTGAATAGTTGTTATAGTACATCCATTTTAAAATATTGAATAAGACAACATAATGAAGAGCAATAAAGTGTTAGGTATTTGTATAAAATATAGCCACAAGTCTGTTTGGGGTTCTGGTTTTTTTTTTTGTTTGTTTGATTTTATATATTATTTATGTATTTATGTGTCTACTTACACATCTGCCAACTTTTATGCATCTGTATTGATTTATTTGGTCAAATAATCTGCCTCATCACATAATGAGAAAAAGAATAATTATTTGTGTTATTAATTGTGATCATAGTGGTATAGCAATAATGTAAATTATGTAATAACTTCACACATTATGCAGTTATTGTAGAGTTGTATAAGTGTGTAGTAATTTATACTTACAGGTAGTAAGAGAAAGGGGGGAAAGAGTAAGAATTCTATAAATGTAATTTTACAGAAGAAAAAGGAAGATTGAAAATCTAATTTTCTGCACAATTACACGGTAAGTGAAAAAATAATGTTAAATATTTTTTAAATAGTAAGCAAAATCCTTCTGCAAGCATACAAAGAGAGAGTAAAAAAAAAAATCCCCCCCCGCAAATGGTCCCTGTACTACCTCAGACCCTCATCTCACTCATAGCCTCTGCGTTACTAGCACAATGCAAGCTCTGTAGTAATAACAAAAAGCAGTAATATCCCAATCTTTCCTTGAGTTTTATTACTTGAATTCACATATTGGTCTGTCTGCAGGGCTGCTCTGTCAACACATGGAGAGCAAAGCCTCTATTAGAAGAACTAGGGAGGGGCATATTCTCTTATTTTATTATTACTGTTATTATTTTTGACCACAGCCGTCAGACGGAAATCATTAGAGGAAATCAATTCAGGATGTGAACAAAGCAAACATTTTTAATAACAGACTTTTTATGACTCATTGTTCTCACCAGTTGCTCTGGCTGCATAAGCTGTTTGTCAAAGGAAAGTTCACCTTCAAATATAAAAAATTAAAAAGTCCATGAAAGTCTTTATGGCGTCATCCTGAAAAACACATTTGGCAGTCTCCTAGAGGTGAGGTTGGTTCCAAGTGTTCTGGGGAAAAAAAAAAAAAGAAAAAAAAAGGAGTTCTTTCTAGGTTCACTGGGTATCCCAGCCTGCAAGAAACGCTCTCCATTCACAGACCCACTTCTGCCTCTTCAGCTTGGCTTTTGCAGAAGACATTGGTTATCTAGTCAAGTAATGAGGCATGTCTTGCAGATCTCTTGTTCACTGTCATGCACAAACGTTTTCACATCCCTGGATTGCAATGAAGTGAACCCTGAATAAGAACAAGGTAAAGACTTATGTGAAGATCAAGGAAAAAAGGTAATATACTAAATAAATAATTATATCTATATAATAGTCTAAAAGACCATTAAAAGTAATAAGAAACAATGTCATTTTAATATAGATATGGAGTTCCTAAAAAGGACAAAATAAAGTTGTGTGCCCTGAACCCAAAAGACCATAATCATTGTCTATCCCATATATTTATTGGTAGCATTTGTCAAAACAGCAGAAAAATATTAATGTGCTGGGAGATACTGGTCAAGAAACAGCATGTCTCCAGGCTCAACTGGCTGTTTGTCTCCCAGCTCTTGAGGTACAAGATTTCTCAGCTGCCTATCAGACATGACATTTTTCCATGCATATTTTTAGATTTTTTTATCCGTAGACAAAGAAGTAAAAGAACACCTTTTATTTTCCTATCAAAGGCAAATATTTGCAGTATTTTGGTTAGAAGTAACAATGTCTGGCTAGAAAATCTCTGTTCTGTTTGACAAAAAGTGGAAGCAGAACAGACTTGAAACCTATTAAAAGTTTGTTGTGAACAACCATGAAAGAGTGGGAGAAAAAGAGAAGGAGGTATGAAATGTCTTCTCACCAAGAGGATGTGAAATAACTAGCTTCATGAACCTGCAGCGCTTGATTCATTTGCAATGACTTGATTCTGGATTTCTCACATCCTGTCTGAATATATTAACCATTGTCTATTTTTTCTCACACTTTTTCTTCCTGTGCTGCCAATCAGACATTCCACCCTCAACTGAATGAATGAAAATACAGCTGAAATTGGTATATTTGTTAGAGAAAAAAATATTTTAATTAACTGGTATTTTTAAACTTATTAAATAAATACATAAATACAGTATTTGAAGCTCAACTCAGAAGTGAAGCATACAAGGATACTCTAACTAAACAGAATTTAATTTCCCTTTCCATTGGAAATTGAAATTTTTCCATGTGGAAAAAAAATGCTCATTATGAAACTTCAAAAGTTTTGTGAAAATCTCTTTCTTCTGTCATGAAATATGTTTTTGAAATGAATATTTTCATACTAGTGCTGCATGATTTAAGTTTTTTGGATGGCATATCCGAGTTGCATACTTGCCTCCACTGATGTGAGGAATAAAAAGGAGATTGAACATTTGAAAGGGTAGGAGGAAGAAGTGAAATAATTGAGGGAGAAGAACTTGACAGAAAAGGAGAAAAAAAAAGTTTTAAATCCATAGAAAGATATGATGATCAAGATAATAGAGGAAGATGAATGGAACCAAAGATAGAAAATGTCTCTGAAGTAATACAGGAATTATTGTAAGACTGGAAAAAGAAGTTTGTGCTGAGAAGAGAATCTAGGGGAAAACAATTTGTCAATGTAGAAGAAAGAAATTAATACCAGATCAAGAGCAGAAAGAGAAACCAGAAGAGAGAGATGTGAAAAGAAGGACAGAAAAAAAAGCTAAACAAATGTTTGGGAAAAAAAATATGAAACGAGATTGATCATGCCACTGGGCTAAGATCCTTTCCCTGCTGCATCTGAATTATTTCCCTCCAGGACTTCATTTTTAGAAACAAATTTATTTTCTTTCTTAGCTGTTTGTGGCTGAGAGGCTGAAAGCAGGGAGGGGAGACCTTAACCATCTGAGTCATACACAAATGTGAGAGCTAAGGGCTGAAAGGAATTTCATCTCTGATCCTTTGGGGCGTGGGGGAAATCTCCCCATTGTCTAGTTTAAATAACATTTGCTAAAGGAAAATAAAATACATCAGCTCCTGTTTGTTAAATGCTCTAATGAGGTCCCCTCCTTGGGTAATAGCGTGTGTAATGTTCCTTTGCAGTCACAAGCTGTCACATCCAGGTTCATGAAGTGCCTCTCACAATTCATGGACGAGATTCAACCGAGGGGAAGGTCCGGGTACGTGTGTGTTCTAATTACTAGCGTCAAGCCCTGGTTCATAAGGTGTAAAGGTCTTGTGCAGGGGAATGCTACCTGCTGTGTCTTAACACTTGCCACTAGAGCAGAAGGAGAAAGCTTTTGACTCTCATGAATTGCATGGGCTCTTCTAGGGCACCAAAGGGGTCATGGCGCACACTTTCTCACTGTCACGTTATATTTTAATGATCACAGCGCATACGCAGATATTGATCTCTGTATAAAAAAGAAAGAGAAAGAGAAGGGGAGGCACAGGAATTCACTTTCTTAAGTAACTGAAACCAAACCCAGCTTCTAGGGACCCTAATTTCTTCTTTGAGCAGCACATGGTATTTTAATGAAATTATTTTCCCAACTGGTTGCTGACGTAGAAATATGTCATTCCTATATATCTTTGCAAAGATTGGGCAGTGAAGCTACATCTTGAATAATAATAAATAGTGCCAGGAAACTTTCATAGGCAATGGAACCCAATCACCCACACTGCTAAATTGTTAATAATGTCCTTAGTACACTGTTGGGCCAGGCCACCTATCAATCTCTAAAATTAATTCCTGGGCATAATTTGGGAGTCAGCATCAGGCAGGAACTATTCTTAACAAAGATTGTGGATGTGGCCGTCCCAAAGGGGGAGGGAAAGGAGGTTTAGAGGATGCAAAGCATTCTGGATTAGTTGTTTTCAAGGCCAGAAAATAGTTTGTAGGCAGGTTTCATTTCTAAGTATAGAAGGAGCTTAAGAAACTGAGCTCCTGAACACAAAAAAGTGAGTGATTCTGTGATAAGCCAAACTGACCTGATTAATGAGAAGAAAAAGAAAAAAAGCAAAAAAAAAAAAAAAAAAGAAAAAAACTGCAAACACTTAATGTAGCCCTCACAAAAAATGAATGTTATCCCTCTCCTTAAAATGTCATCAGACTTGCACATGCACAGCTTGCTAGTTAGCACCCTGTCACCATGGTGATGTTTGAGGTGGACACCTCAAATTTTGCTTCTCTATTTGTGAGTCCCCATCTTAAGCCACTGAGGTAATTGCAACCCAAGCCTCTTGAATCGTAAGTATGCTTGCATTCAACCCATCCAAGCCATGCAAATAAGAGCTCAGGTCTTCATTAAGGTGTTCAGCATGAGGGTGGTCCCCCTGTGTCCAACACAGTCACATGCTTAGGATAACTCGTCATATGAATATAGGTTTGACTGTCAGCGCTGTGGATGGTGACTCTGCACTTGGGAGGGAGGCAGACATGGTGCAAGGAGCAAAGGATTTGCAGTTTCCAGTCTCTGTGAAAAACAATATAATCCAAATTATAAACTGCTGAGAATCAGTGCATTAGCCCATCAACAGTCCAACTGCTAAAATAAAGCCCTCTGCCTTACAGTTCAACTGCACAGACAGGAGGTGTGTGGAGGCCCTCCACACCTTGCCTTGGCATGTTAAAACTATGAACATCCATTTCCACTGAGGTGGAAAATAAATCCATCCTCTGCCATCCAAATATTTTTTGGCCCAGAGGAGCGGGACAGAAACCCATGGTAGGATTCATTCCATTTTGTTTTTAGCATTTGCACTGTAGAAATGTACAGTCACCCCAGACTCTCTTTACAGTCAGCTGAGAGAAAGAGGTGCTTCTAGATGATTCATCTGGCTTATTTTCCCATCTATCTGTGGATGAAATGAGTCGTGACCAAGAAATGTCCGTTTATTTCCATAATTCAGGTATAAACACCTGCACAACAGGTTTAAAGGGTGCATGAGATCAATTTCATGATGCAAAACTAATATTTAAGTCTCACTTCTTTCAGTCAATATTACTAATGCCTCGGCCTTGACCAATTCCTCGGTGTTTCTTGAGGAATGACATTCTCAATCAATTCACTGCATTTGTGCTCAGAAAATAAAAGTCCAAATAATCAAATTCTTCACCTATGGTGCCTTCAAAACGGTTATATATGATTCTACTCTTACTCTTACTCCTGTTATCATTTATTCGAGTTAATCTTTTGACTCAAGCTGTATAGATAGTTTTCTCTTTCAAAAATAAGTCCTAGGAATTATGTATATCAAAATGTACATATTCATGGAACTGTCACGCGTGGTGAAAAGCAAATTGCTTTGCAGTAAGAAAACAACAGCAATAAGCTTGTTAATGAATCATTTAGCCTCCTCCACTACACATGATCCCTTATTTTGCTCCCTGGGCCCAAAAGAATCTGTGTCAGGTTAGAAAGGAAGAAATTTTGAAAGAATTTGAAAAAGACATGATATTGAAGATAATATAATTCGGACTAAATAAGGTGATGCAGAGACTCAGGGAACTGTAGAAGACAAGGATAAAAATGAAAGAGCATAAGAACTGCCAAACAGCATCAAACCAAAGGTGCAACTATCCCAGCATCTTACATCCAACAGTGGACAGTTGGGGATTCACAGAGAAGAAATGCGTAAGAGTGCATGGCTAGTGCAACACTTGCCCTAGTCGTTCTGTCCCAGCATTCAAACCGAGGAGACAGATGGCATTTTACGGTCTGAGAGCAAAGTTTCAGCTTTCATTACTACCAGTGAACTGGTCATCCGTTAGTTAGTTTAGTACGATTTTGAATGTATTTGTTTCTGGCCTCTGACACAATGTAATATAAGCAGTCCTCTCATTCAGTTATGCCATGTAGGAAGAAGTACTGGATTGCTGTCAACCTGGAGTCAAGGTTTAACCAAAAGGTTTGACGTAAAAGAAAGGAGGGAGGGAGGGAAGGAAGAAAAGACGGAGGGAGGCAAGGAGGCAAGGGGGGACGAGGGAGGGAGGGAGGGAGAGAAAGGGAAAGAGGGAAAGGGGAGAGATGTAGAGAGAGAGGGGAAAAGAAAGAAAGAAAGAAATACCAAGAATGAAGACATTAAAGAAATGAAAGGAAAGGAAAGGAAAGGAAAGGAAAGGAAAGGAAAGGAAAGGAAAGGAAAGGAAAGGAAAGGAAAGGAAAGGAAAGGAAAGGAAAGGAAAGGAAAGGAAAGGAAAGGAAAGGAAAGGAAAGGAAAGGAAAGGAAAGGAAAGGAAAAAGAAAGGAAAAGAAGGGAAAAGAAGGGAAAAGAAGGGAAAAGAAATTAAAAGAAAGGAAAAGAAAGGAAAAGAAAGGAAAAGAAAGGAAAAGAGGAATAGTTGGCTCAGAACAGATGTAGCAGCGGCTGTTGACGTTCCCGTCCATCCTTTGGGGCACCAGGGCCCTCACCCCTGCATACTCAGCCCCATCTTCGCAAGGCAGATCTTGAGCTGCCTGGAGGGCAGAGAGCTCCCTGTCGAGTGATTCACAGCCCCCGTCTGCGAAGGCGCTCACTGGCCTTTTCAGAGTGGAGAGGAAAAGTAAACAAAAACAAGGCCTGCCTGGTTTGAAGCTGAACTGGAAAAAGTTACCACCTGCTAAACTGACATCACCCTGACATCACAGGTTACTGGTGCCAACTTACACACAAGGCTTTTTTCCCTTTTTTTCTTCTTTCCCTTTTTCCTTTCTAATCTCTACATTCATTAGCTTCAGCTATCCGCTCACTCTTACCTGTTTTTTACTTACAGTGTCAATGTTACTGTGGTTTAACTTTCCAGATATTGGTCGGACACTGGAACCGACCTACCAGAATACAGCAGTGAGAATAAACAAAACACCTGATTTGGCTACATGCTGAGGACCTTTCTGCTCAGTGATGCTTGACTGTCTCATAGTCATCCCTTGGAAATGATCAAACTGATAAAGTTTATCAGTGAAGCCAGGATTTCTCGAGTGTCCTCTGAGAAGGGCAATGATGAAGCCAAAAGGAAATCCGGAAATTCTGGAGGAGCCTTCCTGAGCACAGAGAGAAAGATCCAAGCCTCCGTCTTTAGGATTTATGAATAGCAAAGGAAGAGAGATTGCCAGGGATGGTTTTGCCAGTAGATCTTCCTTGGATATCAGATACAGGATTGGAAGGGAGCCGCTGCTACTCCCTTTGGTGCTATGTAGGCAATAAATATCCTTGGAAAAGCATAACTGTATTTTACTCAGTCTCCAAGTAGCTAATCTCTGAGGGAGAGATTATGGAGAACTTAAAGGTGATGTCAACATAGAAACGGCAGTTTATTGTGGCCCAGAATGCTAAACTTTGCTAATTAGTGTATGAAAGGTATACCTGAATAACTGCCTCTATGCTAGTCTTGTTTTTAAATCCACATTTAGATATACTGTGGTGCTTGTATTTACCTAAATCTTCACAGAATTGCTTAGAGTGTGAAGGATTACTGAAGGTGAATTAAACTTGCCTCAACCCTGCACAAACAGAAATGTTACTGAGCCTCCAGGAAAGCGAGGCTGACCACAATGGGGTCTTCTAGCAAAATCTGTGCAACTTATTTGACTATACTAAGAGCTATAAAAATAATAATTAATAAGAAAAGGGAGAGCAATTCTGCCACTGTAAAGCAGAAACAAATCAACTGGAGATATCAGAGATATATTGATGAAAAATCAATAGAAAGCAAAGAAAAATCAGAATTGATCTGGGTGTCATTTTTGTCACACTGTATTAGAGTACAGGTGTCAACACTCACATATACACATGCATGTACACACGTATATAAACACCCAAAGGAAAGCAATCTATTATTTCTTTATATTGATTTATTTAATAATTTTTTGCATACATTTTCAAATCTATCAGCCCTGATTCCAACTGGTCAAGGAAGAGTCTGGTCCTTTTTTTCCTTTTTTTCTTTTTTTTTTCCTTTTCCTTTCCATTTCCTTTTTTCTTCCCCTTCCCCTTCCCCTTTTCCTTTCCCTTTCCATTTCCTTTTTTCTTCCCCTTTCCCTTTCCTTTTCTTCTTCTTCTTCTTTGTCTTCTTCTTCTTCTTCTTCTTCTTCTTCTTCTTCTTCTTCTCTTTCTTATCAAATGGGATAAACCTTAATAATTCTCTTCTTGTTTTTCTGTTTGAGCTGTATTTGATTATACAGGGGCCTGCAGACCATTTTCAAATTTTATATTCTAAAGATATTTGGCCTTTTTCTTTCATATTAAATTTCATTGGCAGAATAGAGGGGAAAATCTCAAATTATATTTTTTGTTCATGTTTGACAAAATCTAATAATAAGACATGGATGGCAGCTAAAACGTTCCTGTCAGTTTTTACTGGTTTACAGATATTTCCTGTGCTCATAAGAAAGAGTACAACTAGGGCTTATAAAACACCTTAAAATTAGGCAAAGCTTTGGGTTTAATCCCGTCAGTGGCTGTGTTGCTACTGACTTTAAGGGAGCTGAGATTTCACTTTTTTAGTACACCTGCTTTAATCCAACCTGATTTAGACTTGAAATCTATGGGGGTGGACAAGGGAGGAGCAGGACATAGGCTTTTGGGTGTGGAGTTTGTTCTCTGCCTACACCATAACAAATGTCATGATGTCTCCAGTCTTAACAAAGATTCCTAGGCTATAGCTGCACTAAGATGAGGGTACGGCCTTGAGCCCTGGTCCATGATCATCCAGACTATTTACTCCCAGTCCCCAGCACAATTTTGGCCTGTATCAAACAGCTGTCTCACACACAATGTGTAGCATCAAGTTCCATTGTAAGATAGGAATTGTTGTTAATGATATTGTTATTATTGTTATTATCGTTGTTAAGTACAATGGCTAATTAGAGTAATGACAGTTACATAATCCCACATGCTGGTATAACTGTCTATTTTGAAGACGCTTTTCATACTGCAAATATTTTGATCTCTGAAAAACTGGGTGATCTGTAGGTTTAGCTGAAAGAGTTAAAAGTCCCCCCTACAGTGATGCCACTCCATGATGTTGTGATATGAATTTATTACTGTTATTGTTATTCTTATTACTATAGCACCAGTGTCAATGTATCTATAGTCCAAGTACAGTTTGGCACCATGTGAAATACAGTAGCATTTAAGAGCTTGACCCGTTACTCCTTTTTTCCATAACCATCTCATGACAGAGTATGACTGGACTCTGATCAACAGGACAGATTTAATTTGTTCTTCATTTGTTTTCCTGACAAGCTATTAGATATAGTGCTGGAAGCAGAAAAGAAAATAAGAATTCTATGGTTCTGACCTCCACTCTCCCGGGAGATAGAAGGAAAAAAATTCTTGCTTTTCTATCTGCTGAAGATCAAAATCTTCGGGGAACAATCGGGTGAAAAATAACACTGATAAATGAGAGTAAAACAGACGGTGCAAAAAGCCCAGTCATCTAATTCTCAGTTATGTTTCCATGTGAGTAAATGTGAGTGGAGAACATTTCCCTTTTTCTCCACCCTCCTCATAAACCAGCCAACAAGCCAACAGAGACCATTTAAGGGACTAAAATCCCAAGCCATCAAGTTTTCCAGGCTAATGCTTTGCTACTGAAGCCTCAGGGAGAGCTTGTTCAAGCTGACCAAATGAAAAACAAAACAAAGCAAAAAAAGTCATGTAACAATAATATCTTACACATATATAGCACCTTCTGTCCCAAAGGATTTCAAAATGCTTTATGGACTAATCAAAGTGAAGTTCTGCCACCTGTTCAACAGGACCCAGCGGCTTGTTAACCGTGCAACAATTTTCTTCCATAGTTTAGGACATGAAACGGAGTCTTGTTGAAGCTGATAATCTTATGCTGTCAGCTCCCTTCCTGAAATTTATGATGGAGGTTTGCCTGTAAGAGATTACCTCCAGCTGAAACTGCTGGAGAAACCCTAGGAATAGATACTGTCTATACTCGAAAATACCCAAGACAAAAACATTTAACACTGCTCGGATAAACCTCTCTCTATACTTCCCTGTTTTCGCATGTCTGGTCAAAAGCTTGCTTATCTGAAAGGCACTGCTTTTAGGAGTTACAGAAACAGTGAAAGAAAAAGAATGGCTTTCCCTGACTTACGTGTTATGCTTTTGTGTAGAAACCACGATGTCTTTGGAGATCTCCCACCAAACTACTGGTTGGATCCAATTGTGTTTGGCTTAGAAGGACCAGAAGAAAAGAACCACATCACTGAGCAGCAAAGCTTCAGTTTTACTCATCGTTCCCAGGCTCAATCCAGACCTTTACAGTAAGAGGCACTGTCCCGCCAATGACCTTCATGCTGTTACAGAAGATACACCCTTCCTAGGATTGAGGAATCCTTACATATCCAATTTAGGTCAGCCCTGGAACTTTCTATAGAGAAACTGCCAAATGTCTGTTACGGCATAATTAATGAGTGTGTTGGCCCTGCCAAAGCCAAGACCTGCTCTCTTGAGAGGTATAACTCAGTGCTGGATGCCAGTCACAAGCGTTAAGGCCCACTGGGCAAAAAGGTGGGCCAGAGAACAATTTAAAAAACTCTTATAGACAACAAAGCCATGCAGTCAAAGAATTAGGCAAGGCTCAGATGTTACCTTTTTGTGTTATTATTCATTGGAAAAAGAAAAGTCCATAAGATCATCAAGGAGTATTAGCATTCCATAACATGTTCTTTGGTCTCTATCACGTTAACTGAACCTTTCCATTCAAAACAAGAGAATTCCACAGGAAGACTACTTCATTTGGCCCACAGAACTGTTTTGTCTGTTGGGAACCCTAAAATGAAACCATTAAGTTCACTTTTCAATTCCCAGAAAAAGAGAAAGAGAGAAAGAAGGGAAGAAAGAGAGAAAAAAGGAAAAGGGATGTGTCTTTGCCAGACAGGAAAGTATAAAAGTCAACATTTCCATGAAGACTAAACAGGTGGAAACTAATCAAGCCAGAGAGACAGCAAGAGAATGAAAGGGAGAGTTAAGGGTTCATAACTAATTCTGCTCTGTTTCGGGTTGCCTGCAGCTGCCTCAGTAGTGGGGTTTACGACCAAGGTCAAGCTGTTCATTCCGTCTGACTTGTATCCAAAACAGCACTGTAATGAAGGTTTGTGTGTGTGATGAATATAGTCACCATAAAATAAAATGTGAAACCTGACAGCTCTGAAGATTAATTCTGTTAATCGACTGGGCATGCAGCTCTACTTCTGTTCAGCTTCAAGCCCACTCTATACTCTTGCCTTTTGCTTGTTTGCAGGGTGTGTGTAATCGTGTGCATATGCCTGTTCTGTCTGCTCATGCCCTCCTTCTCTTACTTGGATTAGAAAAAGGCTGAAACAAAGATAGCAGCAAAGATAGCTTGTCTTAAATAAGACCATCCTGGCTAGAACAGGCTGGGGTTTTAATTCCTGAATTAAATGTGAGTGATGGGGATATGTTAGCAAATCAGGGGTTGTATTAATAGGGTTTAACTGGTTGTGTATGGCTAGTTTGAGTAGTCTGCTTTTAATAAAATAAATCTGAGAGTATTAGTCAGGGTAATGACACAAGAGTACTTTTAGCAACATCTTCATTTTCCTGTAGCAACATGGAGATAGTGTCCATGAAACAAAAGACTCAACAAACAAAAAGCATAAAATATAATAGAAAGCCAAGTGAGAAAAAGCCTGGCAATCAAGGGAAGAGGGATAAAGATTACATTTTTCCAGGACATAATTCAGGAGAAGTAGAGTCCCCCTTTAATCCCCTGAAAGATAAAATACCTTCTCTCAAACAGCAAAGATGGACTAGAAATGGGGGAATATTGTACAAGTCTGGGAAGAAGGAAGAAATGGAATAGCTCTATTTTTATTACCAGTCACGTGGTAAGAAGTTCACAGTTCTGGCAAAAATAACCAGATTATAAAACTTTAAACTCCAGAGGCTTGGAGCCTGAGCCTGACTGGTCCCTGAGAGACACCTGGGGGCTTTGACTCTTTAGTGACCTTGAAGTAGCTCATCCAGCCAACAGAGAAGTATTGGGCTGAACTTAACTAAGTTTGTCTTTGGCACCATTTCCAGTCTCTGAGTAGTCAAGATTTAATCACTGATATTGAATGTTGATAGCTGAAGTGGCAGGTTAAGAACTTCCAGACTGAAAGCTCTTGTAAAGTAATCCACAACAGATTGGCAAAACAACAAGTCTTCTTTAACATCTAGGCTTTCTGCTCAGTTCTACTTAAAGTCTCCAGAAAGGAGCTGAAAACTTACCTCTAACAGCTGTTGGTAGCTTGTTGGTAGCTTGTTTGGTAGCTTGGTTGTCAATCTGGACCAAAAAAACAGAATAAAAGAACATTTGCGTGTGTGTAATTCATTCTGTAAACTGAAAGGAAGACAGGAAGATCTCCAGTTAAGTCTCAGTTGCATTTCTTGGCTGGTAACAACTAGTTTGTTAGAGCAGAAGACGTGAGATAGCAATCCCAGAAAAAAATGTTCAAAAGATTTAAAGTCCACAGCTGTCAGTTTGAATAATCAGATACTTTCAAGATTGCCCCCAGTCTTCTCTCTAGGTGGGTTTCTGGTTCTGACTTCCTAAACTTGCTGTGAGGCAATTAAAAACGATGTCAGTGTTGCCTAAACATTATTCCCCTGACTTGGCTTCCTAGGCCTAACAACTACCCTGCTTCTATATTGCGTCCAAACTCCTTTTTTTTGTGTTTCTCTGCCAGGTGTCTTTGCCAATGCTCCCAACAGAAAAGGATTTGGTCTGTGTTGATACAGTCCCTCTCATACTAGGACTGGGCTTTGGCAGCGTGTTCCATTTCCATAGTTGGATGAACAATAACTTGTTTCTCACCTGATGTATCCTTTGTTTTGGGACTATTTTCTGCAAAGATTATTTTATTTTGCAATCTACCACCCACCATGCCTTGACAGTACCAAAAAAAAAAAAAAAAAATTAAGGACAGACAGGAGAAAACCACTAACAGATATCTATATGGTCTGCCCCACTGACTACATTTGTATATCTCATTCTGTCAGCTGAGGAGTATTAAGGCAAAAATGAGTCTACATTTTTTCCTCCATTTCCTGGCTGTTGACTCCTGCCGGCAAAACAGGCATCACGGCCCTCTTTGTGAATACATGTTCTTCTCAGACCAGCTGTCTTTAACAAACCACGTTGCTCTACTTCCCCAGCCCAGTACGACAAACCTTAACATGAGAATGCCCAAGCATCTCCCAAGCTCAAGTCTCCTGTCATACACTTCACCATCTGGATGACCTTATACAAAAGTTTCAAATGAAAAAACCCTTTTACAGATAAGACCAGTCAATCAAAAGCAATACACTAGGCACTGATGCCCAGCACTGTAATTTCAGGTTATTTATTGCTCTGGTGGACTGCAGGGAATCTCCGGCTACAGGCAACTTTATCCTGGGGAGCCGGTGTCCCTGGTGATTCAGTTGGGTCAATGTGCATGAAAAAGCCATTTGCAATCCCTTCTGAATATTGCTCCAGCATCAGCTGTTGGCATGTTTGGCACATGATACGGGGCAAAGGAACTTGTGTCACTCAGGGAACTTCCTGCCAGTGTGTGTGAAACATATAATACTGCAGAGATCGAGATTAATCACTCCCCACTGAAAGTATACATATATCTTGGCAGCTCAGGAACAAGCCTCACATACATGTTTGTGAGAGGTGATAGAAATTCATAGCATCCATAGCCAAATATGCCTGAGTGGGAGGCTGAAAAAACAAACCAGCAGTGTACTAGAACGGGATATCTGGGGAAAACAAAAGCTTTTTCAGATATCAGGTAGGATGCTTCTCTCAGCTGAGAGTCTTAGCCATTAGACTACAGGGCCAAACATCCTTGTCCTTGCTCATTACCCTTGAATTTTGTACTTATAGTTTCTAGCTGATTAAGACTGAATGAAAGAGTGGACAATAGCATTCTTTTTAGTGTGTTAGGATTTTAATTTCTTCAGACAGGAGAAAGAATTTGATTTTTAACCATTTCATTACTATGCAATAATAGGCACTCCCACCACTGTGGCTTCATGGAGGTCCTGTTTCCATTAGGAGTGATGAAGTTAGGCTCAGAGCACAATCATCGCACCTTGGATACTGCTCTAGATACCTTTAGGGTTTCATCAGGACTTAAGACAGTCAGTAGTGACAGGATGTATCATCTCACATAACAAAAGGTGTCTCAGAACAAGACATTTAAGTCTGCTCCAGTCGCCCCAAGATCCCTTTACAGTAACAGAAGTGAAACAGAACATCCAGAGAGTGAAACATTAAACAGAAGTGTCAGATCTGCTTCTGGAATTGCCTGTTTATCACCATGTCTATAAGGGAAGTTCAGATTTGGAGGTTAACATTTTACATTCCTGAGGTTATCTGAGATGACTCCCATCCAAAGTGCTTACCTGCTCTAGTTAAGGGAGCTCTGGGCATGCCCAGAAGCAGAATTGTGGAGGATTTTAAGGTCAAAACAGGAGGTGCCCAGCAGAGCCAGATGCTCAGATAGGACAAGGAGAGACAGCTTGATTACAGTTTGGACATTCATGCTTAAAGTCATTGTAAGTCTTGTTTTCAGCTCCTAAGTCTTTCTCTTTTTTTTTTGAGTTAGATGTTAAGAATGTAATCCGACTTTTAAAATGATTATATATTGAACCAGTCTAAAAATAAAGAAAAGGCTGTCAAAACTGCACCTGAAATGAATACATAGTGTTCTTCATGACGGGATGTGTTTAAATCAGCACTGGAATCAGTCTGTGAGATTTGTTGTAGCTCAAGAAGTTATAGTCTTGAAGCAGGAATTACTGCATGAAATTCCCTGGCATATGTTATGGAACAGGTCGGAGCACACGATTATAATCGTTCCTCCTGGGCTCAAGCTCCAGACTAAGAAATAACGTTCATTGCCAACGCCACTGAAGGGTCGGGAATTATCTGAGTTTTTATTTATCATCATTACCAGAACCAGTGTCACTCAGAGCCACCTGAGGTTTGTGGTGCAGGACTACATTTACTTTATTTTGATGGGCCTATCAGTTTGTTTTATGAGTAATACATACATATTTATAATCACTTAAACTAATTTTTGCTTCACTCCCACACACATACTCACTGTCAAACTCAAGGTAAACTTTGACACTTCCCCCTCCCATTTTATATCTGGACTTGACTTTGTGATTTATTTTCATGAGCAAGACACCAAAGACAGAGTCAGTTTTTCCAAAGAAATAAACCTCTGGAATCTTATAAAAGGGCAGTCATACAATACACAAAGTGGACATGACAGAAAATTAATCACACACAAATAAATCATGAGTGTAAGAGAGGGTAAATGAGTACTTTGCTCCTTAGCCTGTGTTTTGTCATGTAGTCATGCGTTCATTTTCGCCTAATTTGAGGCCTTTCATAGACCACTTTGAGTTTATCACCCTGTTACGAGGAAGGTCACACTGGAGGACGATAATGCTCCCTCCTGACTTAAAAATCCATGAACATCATTTACAAACTATATTCTTTTCTTTCCCTTTATTTTCCTTTCCTTTTCCTTCTTTCTTTCACTTTTTCTCTCTTCCTTTCCTTTCCTTTCCTTTCCTTTCCTTTCCTTTCCTTTCCTTTCCTTTCCTTTCCTTTCCTTTCCTTTCCTTTCCTTTCCTTTCCTTTCCTTTCCTTTCCTTTCCTTTCCTTTCCTTTCCTTTCCTTTCCTTTCCTTTCCTTTCCTTTCCTTTCCTTTCCTTTCCTTTCCTTTCCTTTCCTTCCCTTCCCTTCCCTTCCCTTCCCTTCCCTTCCCTTCCCTTCCCTTCCCTTCCCTTCCCTTCCCTTCCCTTCCCTTCCCTTCCCTTCCCTTCCCTTCCCTTCCCTTCCCTTCCCTTCCCTTCCCTTCCCTTCCCTTCCCTTCCCTTCCCTTCCCTTCCCTTCCCTCCCCTCCCCTCCCCTCCCCTCCCCTCCCCTCCCCTCCCCTCCCCTCCCCTCCCCTCCCTCTCTTTTCTACCTACCCTCTTTCTTTTTAACATACTATCCATGACTTACTTCATTTGAATTCTTTGTTTTCTGAAGAATAGCTTTTACTGCCACACTTAGGCATTGGGTGCATTTTTTCCTCTTTATCAATTTGCTTTGGTATGCATACAAGCAATTATTCATGACTTGTTCTCAAATCTCACTGGTTGCGTGACCTTGTCTTTTACCCCTTCTTTAAATCCTAAAGATAGACTAGTCGTGATACAACTTTTCAAACAGGACATTTATCGCTTTGTGTTCAAGGACTTCTTCCTATCCATCTGGCTCTATTACTAATTTAGCTGGCAATGGGACAAGGATGTGAATAGAATAAATTAATCTGAAGATGAAATTGAGAATAAAGAGGGAACTATGGC
The DNA here is from genome assembly GCF_964195595.1 of Calonectris borealis. NCBI lineage: Eukaryota > Metazoa > Chordata > Aves > Procellariiformes > Procellariidae > Calonectris > Calonectris borealis. The sequence continues at coordinate 168,969,873 of NC_134313.1, read as the reverse complement.
ACAGATTAAGACCCTCATATGGCTCCTGAGGTTGGCACACACCTCATGCCATGTGGAAAAAAAAAATCTGTTCCTGGAGAGCACTCTGTTTTTGACAATTTATTCTTCCCTTTGAGGAGATAATAGATGACGAGGAAAAACTAAGCAGAGGAAAACAGACTGTGGCTAACAAAATGCTAACAAAATGATGTAACAGCAAGTATGTCATATCAGCACATCTAGGAATCATGACATTGGTTGACATTAGTGAACCAATAATCCTTGAGAAGTAACATACCAAGCATCTTTGTGGACCTGCAAGGTCATGGTGAGACATCATATTGTAGCTTCACACATGCAATTGTAATCCTGGTGTAGAGTTGAACTTAACAACAACTGCCTTAAGCCACATTTGCCTTGGATCAAAAGGTTCCTTTGAAAATCTCACCTGTTTTTTCTTGTTGGTGTTGTTTTGTTGTTTATTTTCTTTTTGGAAGCTGGTAAATCATCACTATATCCTGTTACACATGACTGGCATAAATTTCTATACTGTGAAAAGCTGAGGGTAAGGATTTTTTGGCCTACTACTGACCTGGTAGGTTCCAGAGTTGGAGACATAGTCATCATGTGGACAGCTAATTCAGCCAGCTGAAAAGTGTCTCCTGATGATTCATTTTCTCAGTTGAAAATGGGACATATGACTCCAATGAAAGCTTCACAGCCAGCATCTCCAAACTTTGAATTTTCATTGGGGAACATTGTGTTCACATTTCTTGTTTTTTTGAAAAACATTAAATTGGTCTAAAAGTTAGGAAAAAAGTTTTTAAGTGGAATTAATTACTATCTTGATGGTTTCTACAATTTTACTATAAGAATACATATCTGATATGCCACATGAGGGCATAACCCCAGATCCATGATGAGTAGCCATCAACATGAGAATACCCTTGCAAATCTGGGCCTTAATACTTGAACACCCCTTTTTCATTCGTCTTTCACGGCATTTCTTTGCTTTGTCCCTTTTTCTCTGACACTTACTGGCCTGCTAGATAAACATTTTAAAGTGTGTGAACCAGCTGAAATAAGAGACTTCCCTGTGTTGTGAAACAGTTATGTGTATTGAAAGAAAAAAAAAAAGAAGAAAAAAAAAAAGATCATAAAATGGAAAGAAAGAAGATTTCCTGAGGGCAAAAGCTGTCAGCCCTGCCTGGTGTGAAAAATATTTGATGTATAATCATTTGATGTAAAAAAAAAAAAAAAAAAGAAACTGCAAAGCCCAGTGTAATAATAAGCAGTGCTCTCTGATAATGGGAACCATATTCTTCAGCAGAATGCGATGTACAGTCAGAATTTATACTGTGGTTACTTCTCCGGCAGGGGAAAAAAATTAAAAAAAAAAAAAAATCTCTAAACCCCCCAGAACAAAGTTTTCCTGACAAGCAACATGGAAGCCTTACATCCCTCTGGCCAAACTGCCAGACACTGAGAAAGCATATTCCTTGGCATGAACCAAATTCAAAGAGAGCTGGCCTATTTGACACCAGTAGTAGCAGTACATTAGTTTTCCCCTTGGGAAAGACATATATTCATGGAAAGCCGTATTTTAGAAGGCAAAGGGGAGATGGGAAGAAAAAGGATGGGAGAGCTGTAGCCATCATTCCCTTTTACTGTTCAAGGATCATGTTTCTGGAAGCACTCAGACAGATAGAAGGTGACACATCATGAACTCTGTCCTCCAAGTGACTTTGTATCCAAAGAAGAGCAACGAAGCTGCTGAAGGGCCTGGAGCACAAGTCTTATGAGGAGCAACTGAGGGAACTGGGACTGTTTAGCTGGAGAAGAGGAGGCTGAGGGGAGACCTCATCGCGCTCTACAACTACCTGAAAGGAGGTTGTAGCAAGGTGGGGGTTGGTCTCTTCTCCCAAGTGTTAAGACGAGAAGAAATGGCCTCAAGTTGCAGCAGGAGAGGTTTAAATTGGATATTAGGAAAAATTTCTTCACCAAAAAGGCTGTCAAACATTGGAACAGGCTGCCCAGGGAAATGGTTGAGTCACCATCCCTGGAGGTATTTAAAAGACGTGTAGACACGGTGCTTGGGGTTTAGTGGTGGACTTGGCAGTGTTAGGTTAACTGGATGATCTTAAGGGTCTTTTCCAACCTAAATGATTCTATGATTCTATGTTTCCTGTATCTCATTTGTGATCACTGCAGATCCGACCTGGGGAACATTAGGATAATGAGCAACAAAGTGCTGATGTCCATGTTCTTGAGGTGGCAGGTCCCATTCCTGGATTGTCCAATATCAAATAAACTGCAAACTATGAGAGCTTGTTGTAATAGTCTTTATTATGTGTGGATTTCCTGGTGACAAATATTATGGCTGCAGCCTTGTTTTTTCTGGCTGGACACATTTTTACAACATTTGTAGAAACTTAATATCCTTGAAATCTCTACCTCATTGTCAGATTTGAAATTAACCAAAAGGTCCTCAAGGTAGTAGGGAGAGACCAGGTATTGAGGTTTTTCTTATGTGGAAATAGCTGAAAAATTAGAGGACAGGAGCTAAAATAAGTCTTTAAGAGTTCTTAGTTGATTCCTTATTAAAAGACAACTGTTGCTCACTTTCACTTTTCACAGTTTTGCCAAAGGCACCGAAAATAAACAAAGCAATTATCTGTTTTGAAATAGGTATGAGAAAGAAAAAAAAAAAAACCTATTCCCCTCTCAACATATGGAAAAAATCTTGAGGGAAATCTAGTTTTGTCAAACCAGGCTGATGTCTGAAAGAAAAGCAAAGGTGGTCACCATCTAAACATCTGTAAAGATTGAACCTTTTCTGAAATTACATGTTAGCAAATCTGGAGGGCATTTACTTTTTCTCTCATAAGCACACAGCTGATACAGGCTTTTCCAAGACTTTACAGAAGGTGCTGTTTATTAGATGGGTTGAATCTTGAATCTTCTATTTGAAATGGGAAAATGAGGTAGGGTGGGACGACACATCTTGTTTAATAGTACAATTTGAGCCTCAGCAGCCTCAGAAATTTGATTTAAAGCAAAACCACACTGAACCACATCAGGATTTTGGCTCTGGATTTTACAGTTTTCTTTATTATTGCTATTATTTTAATATCCCTGTCCTTGACATACCAATATAACAGAGCTTTCCACTGAAAATTAAGTTGGAGATGCCGGTAGGATGGTGTTTCTCAAGGAAACAGTCAGAAAAGTGCCTTTTGCTGTGAAAAGAAGGCTCTGAGTACTGGACAGGAAAAAGCAGAGGCAGCTTAAGACAGAAGAATAAGGTGAAAAAGGGGATGCTAAATGGTTTTGGCATTTAAAGTAATTGCATAGTCAAAGGTCAGCGTTCTGCTGATTTGTGATCACTGATTTGTGATCACCGGGAAATAAAAACATGATTTGCCTGCAGCCCATTAGTAGGCAAGCATATTAGGAAGGAATATCTGTCCATTGCCAGGACAAGTGCTTCCAGTCAAAGCAGGGAGGTGGTGACATACGTGGACACCTACAGAGTCAAGCAGTCCTGGAAAGAAGATGAACCTTGTCATTTGGATTTGGTTGGGTACTTCAGTCCTATCCATCTGAAGTCAGTTTGCTATGTTAAATCCTTCCTTTTTGGAAACTGCTTTTGCTCTGCCATTTCAGCTCACAGATACAATTCTCCCAGATAAAATGAGTGGCACTGTGGGTCTTTGATCAGCCTTTTCCACTTCTGTTCCAGTCAGCTTCCCATTTCCAATAGGTCTTCCACCCTTTCTTGTCTAAAACAGGTTTCCTTATTCTCCCGAAAAGCAAGGATGTGAGAAACTATCTTCACTTCCTTTCTTGGCTATTTTTTCAGCCCCCTTTCCACAGTATCCTGATATGATTATATGCCAGATGGTACTATATGACAAATACAACCTACCATAAAAAAAATCACGGCTTTTGGTCACTACAGCAGAGAACATGTTTCTGAGAGTTTTCTCAGCCATCTGACAACACTTGCAAATCATCTTGATTTGCTGAGAGTGTGGTAATAAGCAGGAGGAAGGGAATTGCTCCTGCAGGACCCAGACATGTGTTGCACATATATTTACAGGAGGGCAGAGAGTGATATCAGGTCTCATTATCCATGTGATGGAATAAATATTGAGAAGGGAGTCATGTCCATAATTCTTCACCAAACTGTCATAAAGAAAATAGGAAACAGTTTGCGGTTTCTGGGTGGTGGCAGTGTAACTACTGTGAGCCAAAGCATCAAAGACAATCTTCTAAAGCCATCTACTAGTATTTTCCCTGTGTTGTACAGTGTCTGTGTATTTATTTACTCAGAATACAGCTCTGGTGCATCTGAGATGATACTGCTAGTATGGGTCTCAATTAGTAAACCCAACAGCAGGCAAATACCCTCAGGACTACAGCATATTATGCTTTCATGTACAAACAAGACATAAATTGACACTGAAAATCTGTCAACATTTCCCCTAACACCTTCTGAACCTCCCATATATTTTCCCTTCAAAATGACAAAACTAGAGGTCTTGAGGACAGCAGCTATTTAATAGCAATAGGCTGATTATTAGAGTTTATTAATTATTAGAGATACCCTATCAGCACCTCCACTGAAAGAAAGGTTAATAGGCTTATCTTTTCCTTGGACACTGAAGCAACCCTTGCTGCCTTGGTACATCATAAGACAAGCACCAGCTAGGCATAGATTTGTTTCTTTCCAAGGGCAGACATTTTCAAAGGTATCCAGTCCAAACCAGCCAGAGCTCCAGGACTAAACTATCCTATCTATAAAACTACTGTCAGACTTTTCAATAACAGTTCTCTGATTTCTTTATTGTTGGTATACATAAGCTAAGAAATCATAAAAGGGCCTGATTCTCAGAAAATGAGTATCTCAGATTTGCTGACAATAAAACCTCATTAGGCAAAAGTATTTTGGGTCACCTTAGCAAACTAGGAAGCTCTCAGGACTGTGAGTCACTTGTGAATATTCGTAGCTGGATATTTAAATACCATGATGTTTAGGTTTACCACGCTACACCCTGTCTGAAGAACTGGAAACTCTGTGAATACTCCAGGAAATACCATTATTGTGCTTGGCAGAGGTCCAGGTTCTATTATTGTCATCTGCTGAGCGGGTTGTTTAGGGGCCCAGCAAAGAGTAATGCCACATTGTAAAAGACCTTCTTCCATGTACACATGAGATAGGATGCCATCGGAGGCCAGTAAAGAGGCAAGACTGGTAAATGAACACTCGTTATTCTCATTTTGTAAATGTCTCAAGTTCCAGGCATATGTCTTACCTGAAAGAATATGTGTGCATAGTAGTTGCGTTTAATTTATAGATATTATGAATGCTATGAAAGCTATTTTCCAGCATGCCTGATTTTATTGCCTCAAAAAGGTTATCAGAAAACCTTGTATAGCCAAGGAGTAGGATTTACCACTTGCTGTGGTGCCTCCCCTTCTCCATTGACTTGCCTCTAGAAATGATCTGTATGAGCAGTCAGCTTTTAGGTGTCTAAAATTACGTGAATAGGTTTCCCTTCTTAGTTGAAAAACCACAGATACATACTTCTTCTATTCAGAAATCCTGGTTAAATCAGGGTTAAATTTTACAGCCAGCCCATCAAGTCATTTTGTGATAACATGGCTTTACATTTCTAAATGCATATCTCAGGTGAAACAACTCTTTTAGTTTCTTCTGAGAGAATGGCAATGGAGGACATAAAAATAGGTTAAATAGGTAGTTTCCAGAAGCCTATGGAGTATTTCTTATGGGATAAACCTTCAAATATCATCCTTTTCCACTTCTATGTAATCTTTATTCTGAAAGGCTCTAAATTTTCCTTTTTTTTCTCATATATTCTCTAGTGATTTTTGATGCACATGAAGACCTCTATGTTTTTGTTAGGTTCTCCTCCACCTACCCAGAAGAAGACTCATGTGACCAATGATTTTCAGCTGGGAAGGTATTCCATGCTTTCTTCCATGCCTGGTAACTTCTACATCGTGATTGCAGCCTGAGACTGTCTGCACCATGTTCATGTCCAGCTGTCCTCACTCCTGAGGTCATGGAGCCCTGTTGTTCGCTGGTCTGTTTGAGTCACCATAAGATAGGGATGTAACATTGAAGTGTCACTAACCAGAAAATTCAGCGGAGACATGCTCTTTATGGATCTTCAAGTGTTAAACAGAGATTTATTTTATTTTATTTTATTTTATTTTATTTTGTTTTGTTTTGTTTTATTTTATTTAGTTTAGTTTAGTTTAATTTAATTCTGTTCTATTCTATTCTATCTTATTCTACTCTATTCTATTAATTTAACCCTGTGTTTGCATGGTATAGAAAAGAGGTATCTTATAAAATGGTTTATATTTTGTGCTAGTGAAGCCAGACATTAAAAATCCAGGCTCATCTCTCCTAATCACAAAGAGCAGCAGAGATGAAGTAAGCTATCTCTATTAGTCTGCAACAAATTTTCTTATCTCATCTCCTTTAGACACTCAGAATACATTTTTACTTATAGCTTCCTTGTTGAAGACAATTTTGCTGCTGGATTTTGTTTGATTTCCTTTCGAGGTCAAAGCCAGCCAATAGGATCCAGTAGAAGCAAGAAGTGAGATTCATCTCACCTGTTGGCAACAACTCATGGTGTCATAGCAAGCTCCTTTGACAGTCAACTCAGAAAAATAAGTAACTCTACAGGGGAGATCTGAAGGACATATTTGAAATTTCTCCCAAGATCCACATCAGGATTCACGTGATGCATTTTAGGATGAGGATCTCAGATGTCTTACCTTTAGATATATGAATTAGGCCACAAGAGTCCAACGCACATTTTTAGAGGGGATTCAGAGGAAAATTGGGCCATATTAGAATACAGCTTTCTGATTCCCACCTGCAAAATGGGAAGCATATCTCTGAAAGCCCCTTCCTCAGCCTTCACAAAAAGGAGCTGTGGCTACAGCAACTCTAACTACTGTTACTACAGCAAAAAATAGCAGTACTGACATCAGGATTATCGATTTGTATCGTTATAGTGCATTGGTATCCCAGGTGTTAAATAAAGCATCATCTCACTGGGGACAATACAAGCATAGGACAGAGAGATAGTGCCTAGCTTAATGAAATTGCCATCTATGCTGGAACAAGACATCTGGAAGTAAAAAGACATGTGTCAGTACAAGGAATATATGAAACCAGGTTGTTAAGATGACAAGACAGTGGTCCATGCACAGAAGCAGTTCAATAGGTGTCTTTTTTTTCTTCACTTTTTGTAGTCATCCCAGAAATCCAGCCTTTTCAGGAGGATTTTGAAGGAAGAGTTTGGGAGGAGCAGCCACACTGTCCTGAATAGTAGCCAGAAAAAACATTTCTGCCAAAGCCATTTTTCAACAGCAAACTGAGCTTTCATCTAAACTATATTTTCCACAAAAAAGTGTCTGTTTTCTGTGGAATATTTTGACATTTCATTGAAAACTTCAATACACAAAAAGTGAAATGTTTCCAGCTGAGAAGCTTTATTCTGCACCGCCGCCAGAGTCCTCTATGGGACTTATTGGGCATATACTTCCTGGTCCCATCTTCGTTTGCGGGACAGACTCCCAAGGCAGACTACATCTCCCATGATGCAGATGGCCATTAACTCCCACAGAACTAAAGACTAATCATTTATAATTTGTGAGAGCTCACTGAGTGCTGGACAACAACGTAGCTTCTCTCCACCTGTATTGATTTTATTTTATTTTATTTTACTTTATTTTATTTTATTTTACTTTATTTTACTTTATTTTACTTTATTGTATATTATTTTTTGCTGATAATTTCCAAAACAAATCATTTCAAGCTGAACCAACAGTCATCATTTCAATTTGTGTTTAATTTGTTCGATGCTGCAAACACACAAGAAACGTCATTATTTTCACACCTTGACTGGAAGCCAAGTAAGTGGAGCAGGTTAATCCCTCCTGGAACATAGCAAGGACCAGCAGCAGAGGCTCAGGACTTTGGGGCTTCTTCCCTTGCTCTGACCAGTGGCGTCACTCAGAGCGAGTCACTTCCCAGTTGCTGCCCTTCACTTTTCTTCCTGAACTGTGCCGGTCATGTCTGTTTGGGTGATGAGATCTGTGGGGTGGGGGCTGTCTCTTCTATGTGCTTCTACCATGTCAGACACGTTGGTGGACCCCCAAAAATTAACTAACAGCTTTGGTTGCTGGGAGAAAAGGAACTTTTTTTGCATTTTAAGTGCGTTTAAAAGAGGAAAGGAGGGATTGGGACCCTGAAATTTGAGCAAAGGGATATTGAGCCAAAACATCTGGGCCAAATCAGTACTTTGATGAGGAGAATGACAGCTAGATCTCTAGACTGGCCCAGTTCACGCCAATGACAAACATAAACGACCATCACCTCACCGCTATTGACCTGCTCTGAATTTTTTTTGCCCCTTCACTTCCACTGCCATCTCAGATACTTTTTCTCTTTCCTGTACCTAAAAAGAGGTGACTCTATGAAGTCTGTGGATGAATTGGGGCTGCGGACATGGATGTGTCTGCCGTGCACGCCCGCGTGCAAGCAGCGAGAGAGCCGGCAGCATGCATGCCTGTGCACATGGGGAGGGCAAGGAGGGACATGGTTTTGTTGCCATTGCTAAAAGAAGCCTAAAATAAATGCAGTGAACTCTGCGCTCCAGCGTACAGCTGTGTAAACTCAAACTGCAGGCCTGCTCTCGTGTGGCCAGTTACTTATGGAAAAGGAGTGAGGTATAGCTCGGCACCGAGGGACTTGCCCATCAAACTGTTTCACACTGTTGGTCAGACAGGGCTCTTTGAATAAAGGAGGAAAAGAAAAAAAAAAAGATATTCCCTGATTCCAAGGTCTAATAAATTGAAGCCCTGCACCTCTCATGGCCTTGGAATGATTACATTAAATTTTTTTTGCTACATAATCATCAATAAATCAAGCATAGCCCATTAAACAATAGATGCCTCCGAGGCCTCTCTTCAAATGTGCTTTTGATAAGAGTCAGAGAATTTTTTTCTGGGCTTGTAACGTTTTTCTTTCCTCTGTTTGTTTTTTCTAAGGGTCAAATAATGCTGTTAAAAGAGCAGTTAATATATAGATCTATTTTTCCATATTCCCGTCATGGTGTTTGACTTTGGGAGATTTATGGAATATCTTTTCCCAGTTCAACAATAGTATGTTTTGTTGTACTAAAGAGGTATTTTAACATGAGTGGAGATTCTTAATAACTTCACTGCTGTCTCCTTTCCAAAACAGGCCCCAGCCAAAACAGAGAACAGTGCAAATATATGTATCTATATATACAGAGAAAGAGAGAAATATATATTTATACATATAACACACTCATCTGGGTATCACTCGTTTATTTTCATATAATGAACTCCAAAAGGTTGGTATGTTCTGGCCAGAAGCCACTGTTCACCTTTTTCATGAGGCATAACACATAGTTACATTGAAAGTAGGAAGAGCTAAGTGGCCTGGGCCAGATCTTCAGATGGGGTAAATGCAACGGAGTTGTGTTAACTTCAGCGGAGCTTTGCCAAACTATGAGAGATGATGATCTGACCTTGGTATGCTTCAGATGCTTCAAATATGCTTCAGATGTTATGTCTCTCCACTGAAGGTGCAGCTTCAGCCAAGAAAGACTCACACGGACTCATCCATCCCCCAAAACTAGACCTTGCTTCTCATCAGATTAAAACTGCAACCCTAGATTGTGAATGAATTGCATGAGCTGCTCAGCATCATCATCTTCAGCGTGACTGAGTCCCTCAGGATCATATAGCATAGGGGGTTCGCCAATCTGTCTCGTTGGTTTAATGGAGCTTTCCTATCTGACTTGGGGCTTTGGCTGCGGAACTGTGTTCAGTGTCTCTGTGATTCTGTAGCAATGGAGGTGTTTATTCCTGCTCGGTTACAAGAAATATCTCCTAGCTTCCACTTGGGATTTCAGGCAAGGCCGCAGGATGTTCCTGTTTCCCAGAGTCTGGGCCTCATGTCCTAGGGGACTTCCAGCAGGACTGCACCTTTCTGGGGGAAGGTTTCTCCTGCGTAAGAGCTAGTTGATCACAGCAAAGCAATATAAAGTGTCTCTTTTCACAAGCCCCTTCCGAGGCTGTGGGGATGGTTGTGCTTTCCCTGGCCAGAGGCAGGATGAGGTGCAGCCTGCACTGTACAATGCAACAACAAAGCAGGGGTACGTGCCCCAGATAATGAGAAAACTCGATATCCTATGCAGCGGAGCGGGGCACCATGCTGAGACACTAGTTCAGATCACAGTAGTTGTACGTCTGTCTTATGAAAAATAATTAGTTTTTTTCTTTTCCTCAAGAGGCTAAGTAACTTGGGCAAAGTATCATGTTGAGGCAACACCTTTCCCTCTAGGTCCAGATTTAGCTCATGCAGTGTTGGCTTGCAGAGCTGTAGACCATGTTCAACGCAGCATGCTGATAAGCCCTTAGTCTAGGAATCAGTCCTCAGTCCTTTTTATATGTGGTTCTCCCATCCCAGAGCTGTCACACAAGACAAAGAGGTCAGCTTTCCTATTTTTAAATGCTTTGTTTTGGATGATATTCATGAATGTTACTTGTCAAGGGCAGGCCCTGGCTTTTTCAGCCAAAAGAAGCAGCTGCGGTGCTATTTGACTGGAACACAATCTGCTTCTGGAGAGATCTCCCAGGTGGTTCAAGAGAAAATGCATGTCATGAGATCACGTCTTGTCCTTTTCTTGGGTTTTATTTGTTTTCCTTTCCAATTCTTCCTCCCACAGGGCTTCGCTTGCTCTTTGAACATCAGTGGATGATGCTGTACCTTCTTGTACTGTGAACAGGCCATCTTTCACCAGGAGGTCAAAGCTGGGCTCTGACACAGATACTGAATCTGCAGATATGTCTGTGGCTTTATGCGAAGTAAATGTTCCTGGTTTCTAGCACTTGCTGTTAAGGGTGAGTAGCATATATCTTAACTGCCCCTCTCTTGAAAGATCAAAGGAAGTTCAAGGTATATCATGATGTGGAGTGAAAAAGGGAGAAGGCTGTCCCTGATGAAACATCTTCCAACATCTGCAACCAAGAGAAGCTTTAGTGTTCCTGCTGCTACTTCTTTCAGAGTAAGACGCCAACTTGGGTTTCTAAATGGATAAGTTATTGAAAGAAGATGTTTCTTGAATTTGATTCTTATGCAATTAATAGGGAAAAATTCTGCTTCTGCAGACGCCAACAGTGGCAATGCCACTAATGTCAAGAGGGGCAGGATTTCAGCTTAGAATTTTTTCTCCTGCCAAAGGGAAAAGTCACAGTGCGCAGCATGGAAAGCATGGACTGAGGTCACCCTCAAGACATTTTCAGGCCTCTGAACCATAATGTTCTTTCACAGACACTTTTACTTTAATTTGTTCTCAGTGGAAAAACAAATGAAGGGAGCAGTAAGTGAGGTGGGACTGGAGAAAGACCATGACCCTTCAATAGAAACCTAGCTGCTGCCGGTGACCCTGGAGAAGGGATCAGCCAGGCAAGGCAGAGCACAAGTTGCTCATGCATAAACTGTGACGGTTGGGATGTAGCAGTGACTCTTGGTATAATTTCAAAATTCTCTTTTCACTAACTCTGCATGCTTATTGCAACCCCTGTTACTAATAGATCAAGAAGCCATGCTGGCTTTGAGGCACAGGTATCGTGCTTGTAGCAAATAACATGATAAGTAGTTTTCAAACAGAAGTAAGACACCACTGTTAGTTCAAATACAACTGAATAAGTTTTAGAAATATGAGAGATTAGTTTGAGCAGGTACACAAACCCCTGATCTCTTGTCGTTCTTATGACTGAGCCTGCAGGATTTTTTCTAGATCTTGAAAATCTGTAACTCAGAGAGGTATTGCTTCATTTTTCCAGGAAAAGGGAAGGGAAGGGAAGGGAAGGGAAGGGAAGGGAAGGGAAGGGAAGGGAAGGGAAGGGAAGGGAAGGGGAAAAAGAGAAAAGAAGAAAAAGAAATTAAGCTTTCTCCAGATTCAAATCCAAGTCCAGTTTGGGTTCAGGTTTAGTTCAAAAGTGGATGGCTAGGTCTTGTTTTTCCTGAGACACTTTCCTCATCCAAATCCAAACTCCTTTGAATTTGTCAGTGGGGAGCCTGAGGAAGAAATGGTTCTGTTTGAGTTGAATCAGAGCACCAGCCTCACCGTCTGCCAGAAATGCTGACCTTTCTCAGTCTGATGCAAAATGTCCTGAATCTGTCCATTTTCCACAAAAGCTCTGCTGGCATTTCTGCTTTTAACCTTCTCCATGAAAAATCAGCTTAGGCAAGTTCACAAGAGTTTCTTGCTTAACACTTGCTCTCCCATGCTCTTTCCTGACCCCACAACTGAATCCTCACGGACCGAAATAATTACCTCAGCTGATGCTTGATTGAACTTAGCAGTAGGTGTTATCCTGGTAGCAAGCAAAAAATACAAAATAAATGTATATATAAAAGTTTAACATCTGCATATCTTGCATGGAAACTGCTCCCCTTACAAGAGAGGTATGGATCTCCCATACACTGCTGGATTGAAACTGATGCAAGCCTGAGTGACCTGCCAGTTTCCTCTGGGAGTCTCCTGTATATTTATGTAGCATGTAGTCCATCAGCTGGAAATAACTTTATGGAACATCTCACTTCATTATTTTCAGTCGAACTGCAGCTTTGTGTCATGATGCTGTGGTGTCAGGTGAAAGAAAAAAAAAGAGAGAAAACATCTTGCTTAACGTGTCTCCCATACTTATTTCAGAATAAATGAGCTCTCTGTGGAGTGTATCACTTATAATTACACCCCAAAATACACTTTTGGGTGCCATTGAGAGTCTGGATTAAATCCACTTGCAGGAGAACAGTTTATGAAGTCTTGGTTTTCCATTAATCTTCAGGCACCTTTCTCAGGGGACTTGAAGGGGAAAGTGGTTGGATGGCAAAGGAGAAAGAGAATGGTTCAAAGAAGAAGGAAAGGGTTGGTGAATGGATGACTCAGGAGAAGGATAAATAGTCAAGACAATTTTAATTTCTAAATCCCAAACCAGAATCAATCTAGGCTAATGGATGCAGCAGTAAGCTGGGATTTCACTCGCGTGAGTCCCATTTCTTTGCTCTCTTGCTGCTTCGTTGTGCGACCTTGGGCAACTCTCTTGATTCCTGCCTTTTGCTTTTCCACTGTATTTACACTGTACCTTTGCAGAGCAGACCTCAGATTGCTTCTCCTTGTGTGTTCATACACCACCATGCACTGAGACACCACAATCTTGGAGGCACCTTGCAAGTACCATGGAAATTTCCATCATTTTCATCATTTTCCACCATTTGTATCCCCACAGGATTTCGCTGTTGTTCCACCAGAGCTGGATATGGTCATCACAGCTTTTTTGGAAGTGCTGCTTTGATGTAGTTTCTAATGGCAGTGACCCAGACTCATCCCACCCTATTTTAGTTGCATTTAGAGGTCCATAGGAAAGAAATTCATAGAGGACCTTGGATAACCACACTTCTTATTCAAACACCTGAGCTGAATTCCTGAGTTTAAGAGAAAATCGCTTTTTCCTTTGCTGGAAGCTTTAAATAGGGAAAGCATTTACACCAGGCTCTTTAGAAATCCGGTACCTGGTTGATTGTTGCATTGAAAACTACCACAGGTTCTGGAATATCTTCCTGGCTTCATGTACCCTTATACCTCATTGATAACCTCCACCCAGACACCCTGCCAAAAGGATCTTGATAAACAGTGCTAGGTCATTTCCTATGATTTACAGAAGAGTCAGCTAAAACTGACTGACAGTCCAGAATAGTCCAGACTATGGATGAGAACTGAACACTTTACAGCCATTAGAAGAGTCCTGTTTAATTTTGAATGGAGACACAAGTATGTATGAGGTGAAGTAAGAGTAGAGCTTTGTGAATATTTCCTAGCCAAATCTTAAATTAAGAACTAAATAATAGCAATAAAAAGGTTAGTTAGACTGCCCCTTTCTCTCCAACTCTTAATAACTTTTTCAGTGGTTACATTCCAAAAGGTAAATTGTCAGCAATACCATTTGCAGATAAAAACTGAGTAACTTTTTTCCTCACAAAAAAAGAAGAAAAATATTAAACTTATACTTTATTTTTTGCTTTTCTCAGATTCGGTATATTTAAATAAAGTCAGAACTGTATTGTTCGGAAATAAGACATAGAATTTCCAAAAAGTTGTATGGTTTGAAAACTGCTGAAAGAAAACTTTAATTAGTGCTAGTTTTCTCTTTGTTAATTAAAACCATTTACCTGTAGAGAATCAATTTTCAAACCAATTTTATTACTTTGAAATAAGCATATATAATATGAAATATCTTCAAATTTTCCTTTTTTGGGCTTTTATTTTTTTAAAGTTTAAATTCCTCTCTGTGGTTCGAAGACATCAAAAAGATTGTAAATTTATTATGTATATAATGGAAAAGTGAAGTTTTTAAAAAATATTTACACTAAGAAAGAAGGATGGAACCACAGTTAGTTTAGTACTAGGACAGTGGGATTCATCTTATTAAATATGTATGTCTGCAGTTCATCCATCATGCTACTTGGGATTGGCAAATATGGCAAAAGAACAATGTGAAAATTGTGTACTTCTGCAATAGTGCCCGTCAGGATGTGCTGTAACATCTGAAGTGGCTTATGGGCTATATTACCTATTTACAGGCAATTGATCTAAGATGTAGGTGTCTACGTGTAACTCAAATGGAGATGTCCACTTTAGTTTATGATAAACTCCTAATTAGGTACTATTGAATGTGTTGGTGTAGCGCTTAATTGTGCCTGAACAATATTTTAAATATTTCTTACGGAGAAAACTAAAATACAGTTGCTTTTACATGTGCGTGCATTATTTGAATATAAACAGATATTTTTAACACTTTTTTTCCTACTTTTACTCATAACTACCTATTTCATATATCTGATATCTGTAGAAATATACTAAGTAACATATATATTCAAAATCATTAAGCATTTTTCCCCAGCAACAAAATGTCAGATGGTTATAAGTGAAACAAATCCACTATTTCTTGTAACACAGGTTCCCTGATCTCTTTACAAAGGAAACATTCCAGATATTAAGAATTTCATCACTATTTTTTCACTCTTTTTTTTTTTTTCCCCAGGGGGACTGAGATTGTTTGTTTCAAATAGAAAAAGATTGCAGAGTCCTTGTGCCAGGACATACTTATGTTTCACCATGTCTGTGCACCACCTAGCACAACAGATTCTGAGCATCACTGCAACTTCTCAGTGGTACCTGCATCACATCACAAGTGTCAATAGAAGGTATGCTATCATAAAACAATAAGAAATAGTCACTTTGAGTGCATAAAATTTAGTTATGTATTCTTTTTGAGTGCATCAATCTAGTTATATATTTTAGATGCCTACTCAGCATGACACTCGAGCCTCTTCTGATGACTGTGAAGGGAAGCCAGTGTGATTATCCTTGAATGCCAATACCTATGTTTAGATCATGACTCTCTCTTTCAGTCTCTTAGTGCTTCACATGAAGTGAACTTAATTCTTGTTTTATGATTCCACAATCTTATATTAGAGCTTACCAGACTGCAAGCCATCTTTATAAGCCAACATCCACTTCATACACAGATTTTCAGAGCCTCCTGAGATATATAGGTGTCTAAAATTAGCAATTTGCAGCTTTAGCAATCTTTTCTTCCCCGCTTCAAAGTTACCTGAGCTTTTAACTCAGGCCATTTCCCTCCGCTCATTTGTCATGGCTGGCATTGAGACATTTTAAAGTGTCATCGACTGTTGTGAGAGAAAAGATGTGATATCATAGTATTGCTATAGAACTAGAATTTGGTATGATACACAAGGAGGAATCACTTGCCTGCTTTTACCCCAAAGAGTTTCTACATACCTAGATCCAACAGCACAAATATCCTGCATGAACAGAACTGCATGAGTCAAGTTACAGCCCCGATCAATCAACGAGTGAATTGTAATTTCCACAATATTAGGGAATAGATGACTAGTCAAAGTCACATTTGGGTTTGATTTGCATTATGATGCATCATTTCCCCAAAGCTGATTTGAATCCAATGTTTGCAACTTAAATAACTTGTTTTCAGAATAATTTTTGTACTGTTTTAATGACATTTGAACTGTTGCATCTCACTTTACGACTTACATGCTGGAAAAAATATGTGTGCGTAGAATAAATATATAGTGTAGATGATATTAAAGGGGGTGTAACCATATGGGCCACAACCATAATGCAGTCAAGTAAAAAAAGATGAATGAACAAATGTTTCCATGTACTGAGAAGCAGGCTGAAACAGGGAATTGTCTCAATGGCAATGCAATCCTGGAAGAAGGAGCCAGAGCAACCTCCCATTTCACACTGGAAGATTGTAGAGCAGCTGTAATTATGAACCAATATTCTGCCATTTCCCTCAAAATAAGTAGTACAGAGCTATTAGAATTACTCCAGAGGCTAATTTTTTGCACAAGGAGACCATTATTGTCTGGGAAATGAATGAGAATCAGGTTTTTTCCTCTTACAGGCATGCTCATCACCCAAAAAAGTAATGATACTTATTTTTTATGACTCCTTATGGTTTTAAGGATATATATGGATGGAAAGTACTATGATTAGACTCAGCCGCTTGGCCTCCTTGAGGCAGACACACAGGACTCCCTGAGGACAGAACCTTGTTGTTTAGTCTTTTGTCCAAAGTGCCAACATCACAAATGTGACGAAAAAATATATATTCTTACTGCTTTCTGGTTCTCTAGGTGTTTAGGAATCATGGTCCACTCTCTGGCAGAAAACAGGAGTGAGTGGAACTTTGTGTCTCTCTCCTGGGTAGCAGATATTAATTAATTAATTAATTAATTTGTTTGTTTGTTTGTTTTGTTTATTTCCCTCAAGCAGCTATAATTAATGCTACCTCTAGCCTTCAGGTTCTCAACTTTGAATGAACAACAAAGATGACTTTTTCCCATAGCGCCATTCAGTTTCTAATCCAGAAAAACTGGAAAGTCTATAGTTACAGAGGACAAGAAGAAACATGATGGTAGGATTTACTGCAGCTAGATTTAGACAACTCCAGGATGGACATCTCCAGCTGGCCTAGTTACCAAGGGTGCTTTTGCAGTCACTGGTGAAGGTGGGCCTTCCTGTGGCGAGATTCACCTGCTTTCCAGGACTTCCATTGTCAGCAGCCAAACCATCATTAGGTATGGGAGAAAGAGAGCAGTGGCTTGTGAATGATGGTCTCTGAGAAACCTCCCACAGTGACAAAGCTGATGTCAGGAAACATCAGCCTTGTGCTTTAGTATGAGCAGGATGGAGCTCAGCTAGCATCCCTTGTGTTTGCATGTAGATGAGCAAGTCATCTACTAACGAGACAACATCTGTACAGCTCTCCCCTCACTTCCTTTTGGTTTTATTCCAACTACTAGAGCTGCAGCATGTGAGTTAACTGAAGAATGGTGATGATGGATTTAACTATCCCAAACACTACCAGGGCATTTCCCAAAGATGATGTCAACTGTGCTGTAATTATTAAAAGAGCAACTGTTCCATACAAGCGGTCTAACGCGAGACTTACGGGTCACAGACTATGAGAGTCCAGAGCATTTAAAGCATGGGGGAAAATACACTTTAAAAAATCCATTTTGAATGAACTAATTTTAAGCCCCAAGGGGGCTAAAGTAATTTAGCTGATAATTCCCATAGTCTTTTCATTACAGTATAGTTCCCAGCTGAAACTGCACATTGCTCCAGGTCTCCAGAGGCTAAACTCTACTTTTCAAGGTCAGAATGAGGGTTTGTATAAAATGGGCTCTTGAGCTAAGTTTTGTTCCAGATAAAGTTTTCTGAAGTTTCAATTGTGTTTCAAACATATACCCAAATTAGACTTTTAGGTGTCAACAGATCTCTGAAGCTGAGAAAACTTCTACTTCAGCCATAGTCTGGCATCAGATGTCCCACCTAATGACAGCTGACAGAGAATTAGGAGTTCAAGCTACTTCTTCAGGTTCCTCTAATAGTGAAGAAAGAGAGGAGCACTTCCTGGAGACATCTGTCTACATCTTGAGAAGGTCCTCTCAGATAGGTGGAACAAATCGCCAACTGTTAATACCTAAATCTGTATAGTTAATACAGGAGTGTCCTGAAATAGTTTTTCTGGAATTGATATCTAATTTTTAAATTATTAGATTTAAGTGAAAATAATTTGGGACAGTTCTTCCAAAATCAAATTTGAGCTCTCTCTGATCTAAACTCTTCATTCAAAAATGACCTTTTTCAAGCCACGTGTTCAACTTCCTAAGTCTCACCATTTCTAAACTTCAGCTGGTCAGTAAAATCTCCCAGTGATGGTCTCTCGAACGCTTTCCTGCTAAACCATAATATCTGCTAGTGAGCCTACTTCATAAATTGCTAATGAGTTTTAACACTGCAGAAAATGGGATAGGTTAGTCACAAGCTGCTTAATAGCTAAAAGCACTCAGTGAAACATGCAGCTGAAAGAAGCATCTTGAATAGATCATTGCCAGTGAGTGTTAGACAAACCAAAGTCATTAACCAGCTTGAAAAGTCTGCATTAAAAAAAAAAAAAAAGTTTTAGTCAATCTTTGTTAACTAATTTGCAACATAAAAATCTGCTATAATTGCTACAGAAAAAATCTTTCTGGTTTTGAAAGATAGTTCTAGCGACATCACCTGCATAATTTTATGTCTAGCTATTTTGTTAGAATTTTTACAAAATAAAATTTATTTTTGTTTCAAGGAAATGAAATATTTCATACAAAACTCCAAGGAATGCATAGGAAACAATTAGAAAATTACCATGATGGTAAATGAAGAGGTTTTGGCTGCCTTTCTCATGAACTCAATAAATATGAAAAGGGCATATATACTAAAAAGAAGGTAAACAGAGGAAAAAGCAGACTGAAACATCCAGAGAGGGGAGGGGCAATTTCCCAGTGGTGACACATATTAGGTTGTGGGGTGGTCTCTGAGGGAAAAAGAGACAGAAAGACAGGATGGAAAAAAGGGGGTGTCATGGGTTTGATCCAATTCTCCTTGATTTCAGTTAACAAAACACCTATCATAGCCAACTTTCTTTTCCCTGGGGCCTAGCAAGGACACAGATTTCAGAAAGAAAATTTGAATAAAAAAGCCAACCTCTGTTAATTTGTTAGGTTTAATGTCTGCATGTAAGAAGATTGCAAAGTTGCATCCCTACTGGTAGTCAACACACGTTTTGTAATGGTACTTACTATAACAGAGATTTTAAGTCATTTCCAAACTCATATAAATACTATAAATGCAAGTCTGGAAGGGACCTCAAGAGGACCCTTCTCCGACACAATCTCATTTATACTTGTGTCTTCCCTGACAGATGTATGATCGTGCCTGCCAGAAATCCCCAGCACTGGGGACCCCACACCATCCTCAGGCAGTAAACTCCAGCACTTTTATTGCTAGGAAATATACTTCAGTGAATATGAGAAAGTTCATGTAGCCTCTGTAGGCTTTGCTTAATAAAGAAATAGTAAATAAATAAATAAAATACTTAATTTGCCCATGTATTTCTGAATCTTCAGCATCAGTACATCTCTTCAAACCATGGAATCCAGTGGAGGTTCTATCTGGAAAGCTGACAAAGGTCTGCAATAATACTTGTGGACCTGATTTTTACCAGAAAAATAGATTTTGTTAATTTCTGATCTCTTCCTGAATTTTCCAGTTGAGGAAAATAAAATTAATTGCCCCACAACACCTGCTGTGGCTCTTTCACCAGGGATTTTAGGAAGCTGCAAAAGTAAGAACAGAGAGGACACCAGGGACAGTGTGTAAATCAATGCAAGATCCCTCTACAAACCCCCTGGAGCGATGGAAATGGGCAGAAAAGGCCTTTCATGTCCAGGTTTTCTTTTTTTTTTTAGTCTGTGATGAAACCCGTCCTTCACTTTTATGAGCCAACATAATGGAAACTGTCAGGCCAGCCTGACCCGACAGCAATTTGTTTTCTGAAGTTTAGGACGCAGGAGGGCTCTGGTCTGGGCGGAGTGATGCGATAGGCAAACTGACAGCACATTACACTGACTCTGTCTGCATCCCTTGCAGGCAGGAACACATGTGTAATTGTACCAGATGCCAGAGCAGATACCAAGATGGACAGGAATGCATGAAACAGAATAAAAAAAAAAAAAACAAAAACAAAAAAAAAGTTTTGTTTTCTTTTATTTTGCTGGCATTGTTTTATTTCTTGTTTTTTCCTTAAGTGCTGTAGGGCTTTATTGCTTTTTTTGCTAACTGCTCTACAGACAACTAATGGACTGTGTTGACTACCTGACAATATCAACAGAGACAGCAGATTCAACACTGTAAATCCAAAAAGTTTCCGAGCACAAAAAAAACAGAAGAAAAAAATGCTTTTAAAAAAAAAAAAATTAAACACTTTTTGACAGAAATTTTCTCCAGAAATCGTTTTGTTTCTTGTTTCTCAACATGACACTTTCTATCAGCAAAAACACCTGATAAGCTTTCTAATAGAAAATCATTGTCCTGCTCTGCATTCGCATCTACATCCATCAGCTGTAGACATCCAACACTTGGGCTTTCTGGTTTGAGTCAGTCATCTACAGTTAATGAGACAGAAGTGTCCCATGGGAGACAAATTCCACCCAGGTGACATACCTATCTTAGAAGGGTTTCAGTTGCCTTTTGGAAATGCCCGACTTCCTAACATATGAGTAGCAAACACCAGGAAAAAATGAATTGCACCCTTCCAGCTCCGTACTTTGTTGTATGTTTTCCCTGTAAGGCCAGCACCATCAATTTCCACAGTGGAAGAAACGGCCGAAGTAGGAAGGAGGAGGGCTTATATTGCCAGAGTATCTAGCAGGTCTGGGTGCAAATCAGGACCTGGCTTATAGCAGTGCTGTGCAAACACCAACACCAAAGGTGTCCTTCTTATTCTTCTTCGCGATCTCAGAGTACATCACTACAGCTCATGTAATGAGCTTGCAATTCACACACCTGACCATGGCCCTACATCCCCCATACAGCTACATATATGTCCCCCTCAATTCTCCTACTCCACAGCCTTGCACATCAACCACTGCAAGTCCCCAGTTGCATCCAGCTGACACAACGGGGTCACAGAGCAAGACAGAGGATGAAGCCACATGAGGAGACCACGTTACAGGTTAACCTGCTTGAAGGAGGCTGTCTAGAAAACACACACATCAGCTGCAGCTTCTACTTGGGAGGCATGGGTCCTTTTTGCCCTAGCGTAGAGGAGCAATTAATTTCAGAGACTTGAGGAAGACTCGGGCTGTAGCTGTATCCCATGGTGCAGCTCAGCAGGTTTCTTTCAACATTTTAACTCTTGTTTTTATCTGGCAAAAAAACGCTAAGCAATTATCAACAGACAAAACACAGCAGACCCCTCTGCACATGGGTCACAGGCACCTTCCCTCATCTCACCCCTCTACCACCACCTCAGGGCATGCTGGGGCCACCAGGTCCAGTTCAAGGTTTCAGGTACACTACTCAAACTTCCACCATGGTAGGACAGGCTTCTCTTACACTGTCATCTGACAGGACCACAAAATTGGTCACCACCAGATGATTCCTGGGAGACAGCATGGTCATCTCAGCCCGATGTTTAAAGACCGAGATTAAGGACAGCAAATGACAGAATGACCAGTCATCTTGCTATTTTATGAACTAGATGCAACACCCCTTTTTTTTCCAGCTTGGATACAAATGATAACTCTTTCTGGGGGATGGTTAAAGCATTCCACCTTCCACAGCCAATGGCACCGGGAAGATTGTATGTCTGGCACTACATCCAGTTTGAATCTTCAGGCATTTGCATTCAGATAAACTGAAGAAACGGAGCAGGCGGTACGCAAAGCCAGAGCTTCAGGGAAACTCAAACTCCAGTCTCTAGAGTCACCGTGGTACACTTTATCCAAACCACAACATTCTACTGACAAATATTTCAAAAAGTCCCCAACATTCCAAGTATCCAACACATTTTGTCACATGGAGAGACACACATACAGATTAATTGGTAAGGTTACAGATATCCCTAATTGGGAGGGGAAGTGGTGGTGGTGATATTTAAACAGGATGGAAGTTTCATGAATTATTAATTTTTATGTTGACATCAACAAATATTCAGGTCCTGAGCAGGTTTGTGGTGTTTCCTACAGCTGAGAAAGGCAGGACTGCACTGTAATGAATATGCCAAATTCTTGTCAGTGTGGCTGCTGGCAGGAGCAGACCTTGTGATTACCAAGCTCTAAAATTTCCACACAGTCTGTGATACATCCTATGACCAGACAGGGACTCCCTGCCTGTCCTGTCTTTGACGTTGCAGATAGGAGGGGTCTGCTGGTATGCAGCTGTGACTCTTGGGTGCCTCTTTCTACCTGAGAATGGGCTACTTTTGTTGGATAGTTTGCTCCAAACCAGGGATATGAACTGTTGTATCCAATATACCCATAAATAATTTCCAAAAGGAAAAAAAAAAAAAGGCAAGAGTAGTGCTGTTTTGGTTTTATAATGTAGTTCATGTGGCTTTTCTGCTCCCTGTGCAGCTGGATGTGGTGGCCAAAAGAAATAGGAACCCAGTGTCACTTTACAAAACTTTCAGGCAGGAATACATGTTGTCTCATACAACCCCACCACCACCTCCCCCTCTCCCCCCCAAAAAAAAGTCTCTAATAAGCCTGGATCCTGATTGGCTGCGGGTAACCACAGAAGAGAAACTGGGACAATAATCCTGAAATCTGAAGCAAGGCTGACCATCCAATGTCAGCTGATTGCCTGTGGCTGAGTCCTGTCTGCCCGTCCAAATCTTTGCTTCCTGATTAGCTCCACAGTGGTAACGTTTCCTGGACCTTTTCTTGAGCTCTGTGTTAGGGTGGTAGTTTTAGAACAGGGTTATTTATATGGATGCAGTGGTCAGCGAGAGGGAGCATCGCTCAGTGGGAAAAACTGGTACCCCGAGGGTGCAACAAGGGCTCCACTATTGACTCACTGTGTGGCCTTGGACAGGTTGTGCCCAACGTGGGCTCAAAGCCAAGATTTGTCTTTGACTTTATTTTTTTTTTCTCCCAAAGCCAACAGGAAAATATCTCTTTCTTTTACACGTTCTTAGTGTATTTGTCTTGAGATTTACAGCTTTGCTGCTGCTGTTCAGTTGTTTCAACAGTTTTGAGGCTATTGCAGTTTTTCTGATGCCCAAACTCTCTGGCTGTCCATGCTGCCTGTACGTCAGAGCTTATTTGGCTTCAGTCTGTCATGAATTTAGGAAAAAGGGTAAGGAAACATTACGAGTCTTTTATACATTCTGTTTCTATAAGCCTCCAGGACATAGGTAATTCACTTGACTCTGTTCTGGAAAATGATAGTAAAGTTAACCAAAGACTGTTAGATAGAAAAATGGTCCATGAGGCTTCCCTGTGTGCTCTCATCCATTGGAAAAGATGCTGTTTAAAGGCTGAATGTATATCTAAAAATGGTGTACAGTTCAAGCAAATAACAAACAAATAGATACCAGCAGGTAAAGACAATGAAATATTATGGATTGGTGCAACAGGCAGTGGTCTTACTACTTCAACTGCTGGTCAAGATCCTCCTCTAACCCAGACCCTGGACCTGGAACAAGGAGCCAAGAACACAATGCTTCTGAGGAGCCGCTGTGTTGTGATCATGGTGCAAACAAGCAGATCTGTTTTCCATAAATATTTCCGCCCTGAGATGCTGCCCTTTGAGGAGGTCAGCAGGGAGTTATACTTGAAAGGAAGATGGGGCTGTTGTTTTGATTGTCATGTGGAACAGGCTGTATTGAGCTGCAAAACTTCACAGAAAGACAGATTCTGAGTATGGGCTGGAAAATGACATGCATTTCCATATGCACCCATGGACAAGACACTCCTCTATGATCCAATTGATAGGTGCATCCTCAGTGTGAATGGTTGAAGTTGCTTTCTACTAGTAGTGGTGATGTAGTTGCAAAATCTATGCAAAGGATATTTATTGTGTCTGCTGTGGGACCTCATTTACTAGCAGGTGAGGTAAAATCAGCATTTGTTTGCTCCTGAGATAGAAGAAAATTCTTCATAGCAAGCATTTTTTATTCCTTCTGTAACATACACCTGTTTGCATCAGAAGCCTCTTTGATCCACCTGAGACAAAAATACCAAAATACTAGAATTTGAAGTCAGGAGATTCAGAGTGGTAAGAAATCAGTGAGGATAATTTATTGCTGGAGAAGTTTTCATGGAGCTGTGACTTACCCTTTGTTTTCAACTCTGATCATGTAATATATATTAGAGTTCAACAGCAGATTTGCAGATTATATTCAGAATCTATCAGGTGAAATTCCATGGTCCAGTTAATCATGGAGGTCAGGTCAGCTTAGCATATTATAGTAGACTTCCCTGGCTTTGAATGCCATTAATCTATGAAAGTGCTGAAAAAAATGATTCTACAGAACAGTCTCACATACGCGAGATGGTCCTCAACTTTCGCTGGTTCTTGGAAACAAGTAAGTGAGTAGATATTTACTTTGCCTTCCCAATACAGTATTGTCAGTGATTTCTTGTAGCCTTGAATGATTTTGGAAAGTCTTGCCGCTTGTGTGTAGGAGTTACAGAAAAGGATCGCTCCTAACCTTGTTCAAGTCTCCTCCTAACCTTGAGGTTTGGTAGACCTTCGCTACTTTGGGGAGGGTAATCTGCAGTGTTAGAAAAGGCTGCTCCATAGCTAAATTGAACTAAAAGTACCTGAGGTTTGTCAACATTTTCTATGGGTGGTAAAAGAAAAAGGAAAATAAAAGAAAAAGGCAAATAAAAGAAGGAGAGAAAGAATTAGAGCAATGCGGTTTAGATGGGCTTTTCTCACAGTTCAGCCTCAGTTAATTTGCTCCTTCTCTGAAAAAGGATGGGGAACACAAGAACTTGCACTGGCACCACTGGGACTTTAAATCAAGGACAGTCTTAACTGCTCATTTCTGTTCATCCTTCTTTCTCTGCACACCCTCCTAAATCTTTATCTGTTTGGTCTTTTTTTTTTTATCCACAACTATTTCAGTTCTTCTCCCCCAGCCCACACCACCATCACTAACATTTCAAGACAACTCAATAATGCTGAAATACAGTAGTATAAAAGCTGCTACTGTTCTCTGGATGGGTTGCAGTTGCAGATTTTCCTTGGCAAGTTCTGAGACAATATTTGGAGGTTGTTGATTCAGAACTGTTAACTGTATTAATCATGTAACAAACATGTGCACAGAGTGCCAGGCTTAATAAATCTTACTAGCGTGCAACCTCCCATCATAAACGCATTCAGAAACAATTAAGCAATCCCTGAGCCTGGAAGATGATCATTAGTTTCCGATCATATGCTTTAGGTTTGCTGAAGCAATCAATGGTAAGTCAAGATGAGCATGAGCTGAACTCTCCAACCCATTTTCCATCCCAAGAGGCAAGTGTAAGATAAATGTCTGCAGCCAGCTGTCTAGTATTGCAGCCTCCCAAGAAGCTGTTTGCACATTGTAATTATAATTATTGTTGAAGCTCTTCTACACACAAGATTAGCATTTTATTATGCTAAGTTCTGTACAAAATTTGTAATTCGCAACAGGCCATCCCTGTCCTGAGAAATTGCTAGTCTCAGTAGCGAAGAAAGTACTGCCTTATTCGGTAATCAGAGCAGGAACTAAAACACAGCCAAATTAAATAATTTGTATAAGATTAACAAAGAAAGCAACAGAGTCAAGAATTAACACAAGTTTTTTAAGTTTCTTTCTAGCTTTTTGATCAAACCATCTAGAGCAGCAGTATGCAACTCTCCTGGGGAAACCTTAGCCTGATGGAAAGATACAAAGACATAAGGAAGCTGTCAAGTCACGTTACTCAGATTTTAAGGCCTAAGTGGAATTAGATCATTTAATCGGATCTCCTACTCCTCCCACAATGTTATATTTCACCCAAACACCCTTTTAATGAACAATACTTTTCATAAGACACACTGCTTCAGTTCTCACTACAATCCTAAAATGAAAACTGTGGTGGACACCAAGACATCCCTCACACCTGAAGCTCTGAGTTGCCAGGGAGTCAGATAGGTTATGAAAGGCCTGGTGGACCCACCTTTCTGGGAAACCTATCTGCACCAAGTGCCTTCCAGTTCTGACTAGGGGAACAACTTCCTCCTGGGGAATGTTTTTTCCTGCTCCCAAAGACATTACTCCTACACCTCCAAATAATAATGACCAAAATGGCTTTGAACATAGAGGCAAGTCACGTTGAGAATATGTTTTGATTTAGAAGTGTATCAGTTAAAAAATGTCCATCTGCTCTACAGTAAGTACCAGCATGATTGACATGCATCTCGG
Source organism: Calonectris borealis (assembly GCF_964195595.1). NCBI lineage: Eukaryota > Metazoa > Chordata > Aves > Procellariiformes > Procellariidae > Calonectris > Calonectris borealis. The sequence goes on along the minus strand of NC_134313.1, from coordinate 168,943,431 downwards.
ACAAAATTACACACAGGATTAAGTCCATGAGAGTTTTGCTCTTAGAAGCAGACAACTCTACCTATGCGATACCTGGCATTGCTCCTTTCCGACTAACAGTGAAAAAAATCAAAGGCGAGAAGTTTTTTATTTAAATGCTTGGAGCTAGAAGAGGTGGACCTGGGAAAAAATCTTGTCTGGGACTGGAAATTAAACTAACCCCTTTGTGACCATCCCGCCAGGTAAAAGTTGGAGAGCAGATGCTATACAAGGGAAGGCTGTGTTAGCGGTTGCGTATCAAAACTTGAAGATAGCAATGCATAAAGACAAACATATTAGCTAGGCCCAACTGATTATATTTACCTATTCCATTTTCTCTTACCCAAATTTCCCTTCCCTGAGCACAGGAGTCATTTCAATGCAGAGCTGGTCAGAATTCTACCACCCTGTAAAATTGGGACGAACTTCAACATACCAGGAACACGATCAGAGCCTTCATGAGCTAAACTTTAAAGATCCTTATAGCTTCATCTGAAGTCAGGCTTGATTCTTCAGCTGATAGTTCCAGCAGTACCCCTGATGAATAAAGATAAAAACATGGTACTCACAAAAGATGAAGTCTACTTTTCATTACTATGCAGATAAAATGGGTATGGCCAGAGCATTAATTTGCATTGATATCCTTGAGTAGGATCAACAGCTGGTGTAACATCACTATACCACCCACTGGTAGCATATTGTTGGAAGAAAGAATTCAGTAGCATCTTTTATTACTTGATTTTTATTTTTTTCCCCATGTACACTGGATTTTTCATGGCAGAGAAACATAACAACTCTGAAGACTTGGAAGAACACACAGGAGAAGCTCAAAGACACTTGGCAAATACATGGCAAATCTAGAGAAAAAACCCAAATCCCTGAATCCACCTCAGTCCTCAGAATTTGGCCTTAAACTAACTTAAAGTGTCATATACAGACTTTTCATTGGCAAGGTGGAATAAGAGGGACACAAGAGTTTCCGCGATCACTGTACCTGTGCTCTATACCTTCCTTCAGTATGGTTGTCTGTGAATCTGAAAAGGTCTTTGGATTCAGCTGCAGTAAACTGGCACTTTTGCACCAATAAGGGAAAAATAGAGGGAATGTAATAAGTAAATAAAATGTGTCCTGTGTCCCTGGCTGAGTCTGTTCTTCTACTGCTCAGTTGACTTTGCACCGTTTAAAGCCTTTTCCACAAGTCTATCTTTCTTTCCTTTTCCTCCCTTTTCCTCCTTTTTCCACAGAGCACCTAACAGCTAAAAATAGTGAAAATACCCACTGGCAATTATTGTAAGTGTCCTCCTAAACATCCAATTATTCTTCTCACTGCCTCACAGAGGTAAGTCATATCACCTTCAAGAAATGTCCACTGTATTAGGCATCTGTCTGCTGGTAATCAGGCAGAACTGACTTCTGCTTTGCTTGCAAATCACATCCAGAGTCGTGGTGATATTAACCTAATTTCAGGAGCAGTTACAGAGGAAAGGCTAAATGCAGTTACATTTCTCTTTTTGTTCAGAAATAAGGCCAGCTATACAGAAGAGCTTGCATAACTGACACGGTCTTTAGCTAAACCTAGCTCTCATCAGCTGTGATATTAACCAGTGGAGGATTGCTGGGGTTTTTGTTTTGTTTTATTTTTCGTACCTAAAGGGCTATAAAATCTTGAGCAGTTTATCACTGTATTTTTTTCCAGGGTCTTTGCTATAGACCTGTCAGTTTAAATGGCAAAAGTGTCCCCTGACTATCTTCCCTGGAAAGCTCAGCAAAGGTCTGTTTCCTGTAAAGTAGAGAACACACCTTCTTCTCCCCCCCCTCCCTTTTATTTTTATTGTTTTTTTATGCAAACCAGTCCATCTATCCTGCCAAGTCCCGAGTCACATCTTGGCTAAAGGCTGAAACTGCTTTCTACTCTCACATGAAGCAGGGCAAGTCAGAGAGGAGGTGGTGGGTGAGTTTGGGGTGGGGTTGTGAAGAAAGAAAGGAAGAGTGAAGTGCACCTCCATAGCAGGCAAGGGGAAGACAGATTAATTCACTGTAACACACTGTGGTACGAAGTCAGCAGAACTTCAAAGGAAATGAGCCATAATTCAGGAGAAGTAAAAACAAGCAGCTACTCTTCTCAAATCCCTCTCTCATTCTTTTTTTTTTTTCCTCTCCTGCTTTCTAAAATTCCGTTGTAGTCAGAGAAATCACAGTGGCCAAATACAGGGGGTTTTAATCTATTAGTTTTATTTAACCATGCCTTCTGGGAGGAAAAACGCTGTGCTTTTGAAAGATGAACACACTCAGCAGGAGGCTCACATGAGGGACTCCCACCTCACACCCTCTTACAGCAAGACCAGTGCCACAGCCCTTCTCCCCTCTGTGAGCCCACGTGCCTGGCGCAATCAGGGAGCTTTGAGGTTGCTACCATAAAGTAGCAGAGAGCCCACAATTCAAGGCATGCATCTCCTGGCTGGGGTTAATCTGGTCTAGTTTAGGAGTTTTAAAATGAGATATGTGAGTCTGAGCCACCTCCCCCAAACCTCTTTTAAAGTCAAGGAAGGGAAACAAATGAGGGCAATTCCACCATACATTCAACAAGTTGCTCTCTGGAAGTGCCTTTTTCTCTCTTTGAACTAGGAGCCTAGGATAATTGGTTGTGGTTTAGACATCTAAATGTCAGAGGTCTAAAATTAAGGTAAGTGAATCCAACCCAGAAAAGACTACTCAGACATTGAAGAGTCCATCACAAGGACTCCCTCTCACAGATCCTTGTATCTTCTGTTCCTTTGCATTTAGCATTAAAAATACAAGGAAACCAGAAAACAGAACTAGGCAGCAAATGGGACATTAATGGCTGTAAACATATTTACACAAACTTAGAAACATAGAATCATAGAATTATTTAGGTTGGAAAAGTCCTTTAAGATCATTGAGTCCAACTGTAAACCTAACACTGCCAAGTCTACCGCTAAACCATGTCCCTAAGCGCCTCATCTACACGTCTTTAAATACCTCCAGGGATAGTGACTCCACCACTTCCCTGGGCAGCCTGTTCCAGTGCTTGATAACCCTTTCAGTGAACCCTTAGTGTCCTTACTGATCTGTTGGGTTCTGCTGGCTTGGGAAAAAAACTCAGGCTGACCTGCTAGAGAGCTCCCATCATATCCAGAGGGAATAACTGCCCTTCTTGTACAAAACATGCTTCTCACGGAAGGTACATCAGAACATGTCCACAAAGGAGAGGAGAGAAAGACAAAGTGCTGTTATGCCTTTGCTACACTCTATTTCCCCTGCAGGGAGTTATTATTGCCAGATGGATGTTGAGTTATGTTATCCAGCAGATTGACTATGCCTATGTTATTCCCAAAAGAAAATAACCAAAACCAGTTTGTTTTAGAAACTCTGTAAGCTCTAACATCAGATGTCTATTAAACCATTCCAGGTATAACAGTTTTTGCTTTTGACAAGATGCTGAATTATTATTTGTTTGTTCATATTTTGTTTGCTCCACTGACAGAAATATATAAATATTATAGTCACAAAATTCACTGAGTTTCTTGATGACATGTATATGTCCACTTGGCTAATTAAGGCTAAATGTGGAAATAACAGGCCCTTTGGCCAAGTGTTTTCTTCTTTGGTTGTTTATTATGAAGGACTGCTCTCTTTTATTTTTCTTTCCCAGCATTTAACCTAATCACAACACCTGTAAGTAAAAGTTTCCTTTCTTCTCCCTATTCTTGATCCTCCTCATAGTTCTCATCAGCTTGAATCATATGCTCAGCAAAGCAGAGTTGATTTTTTTCCTGAGTACTTAATTGCTTGCTTTCAGCAAGCCCTAAAGAATTAGTCCACAGGAGCACTCTAGAATCAAGGGAGCTCTGTGGCTGGGGACCACTGCAGAATCATCACATGCACCAGGACTGAAAAAGGGATCATATATATGCATGAACTATGGACACATTAAAATTGGTGAGCATAGAAAGTATCCAGATGGCATTGTTTTTAAATAAGAAGCAACCAATTTGTGAGCTTTTTGTGACGTATGTTAAAAAGGTTTGGTTTAGGGCTAGATGGAAAGCACTAAGGAAAGCTTGTGACTTCATATTTCTATCATCAGATCGGATCGCCCTGCAGCAAGGTTGTAGCTCAATCATTGAAAGCACCTGAGAAGGATAGGAATATGGATGTAGTTGTCAATTGCAGAATGAATGTGATGCAATCAACACAGGCAAGAAAAAGGAAAACTCATTTATAAGGCTGGATCATACAACAGACAGGGCACATCTAAGAGCAATGTGTCAGGCAGAGATGAAATTGTACAAAATTCTTATTCTTTAAAGCAACAAATATAATTCTGATCGTGTCTGTTCAAAAAGATTCAATTCAGGCTGCAATAAATGCAATAAAGGCTATAAGACTGATCAGGGAAATTAAGAGCCTATTACAGATGAGGAAACTACAATATCTATTCTTGCTTAGTCTAGAAGTACCTGAGAGATGTAAATATCAGGAAGGCAGAAATCTATGTATACTAAGATGTTGGTGGTACAAACGTACAAAGAAATTCATAGAACATAACAAATTTTAAGTCAGAAATGAGAAGATTTACATACATGAGAAAAGCAATGTTTTGGAAAGATTCCCCAATGGTAATAGAGGCGGCAAGAGTCCTTAATGGTCTTAAATGAAACTCAATAAATGCAGAGAGGAATTGAAAGTTTAAGTTGCTTGATATAGTTCATAATTGCATATAATGCCCCCAGATACCTTTTTTCAGTCTCTTGTTGTCATTGAGCCTGATGTCCTGATTAACATAAGGCATGGAGCCTTACCCAGGAAGCTCCTTGGGATGCTCAGTGAGGTACCAGTAAAGCACCTCTAATCTTCTGTCTAAAATTACAAGACCACTTGGTTTAACAGGGCCTCTGACTGGCTGGAGTTAAGTTTGGATGAGTGTGAAGATGCAGCGTAGGATCCCTGACCACCCTCTATCAGTAATGTGAGCTCAGACCTGTTCTGCCAGAAGACAACAGTTAGTGCCACCACCTCAAGAGAATTCCTTTTTGAGACTGGTTAAGATTTTTCCCATACTGTCAATCAAAAAAAGAATTTACTATTCCTCTGTGTGCATGCTTCACCCCTCTTCCTAAAACTAAACAAACCCCAGACCAACCTCTGGAATCAGAATTGCCAAACCTTGACACTATTGCAGATATAATGGTTTGGTGCCCAATCAGAAAAGACTCATGGATGGAAAACAAAGCAGCGGTTTTCAGTATCTTATACTGCCAGACTAACATGGAACAGACAACAATGTCCAAATCAAACTCCAGCATGGAGGAAGAGAAGTTCCCCAAAGAGTTAGTCAGACATGCTTGGTCTGGAGTGATTTGCAAATCTAAATAAGGTTTTCAGGAGTTGGCTCCTGGGCTGAGGTTTTCCTGGTGTTAGGGGGAACTCGAGGTGGAGTAAATTGATAATACTCTGCTTTAACTGTGTCCTGCTAACAGATGCTAGGTTTTCCAGATAGTCCTTTGTTAGCAGAACAAGACAACTCCAACAGACTCAGGTATCCTGCTGTCAGGGTGCAACAAGGGGTATCTGCTCCCTACGAGAAGGGGAAACCAAGCATGAGAGTAGGGGCAGCAGAGGCAGTGGCCTCCCCAGCAGGAATCTCCAGGCAAGTCCATACGGCAAGCCAGGTCCACGGTCAGAGTTAGTGAGATCCTTCTTTTTTATTAATGTGCTGTCTTTTGGTTGCTGTTATATTTTATCAGTTGTATCCAATAATGACTTATCTTGCACTCTGAAGTGGTCATATGAAGATGAGCTGAAGGTTCTCCTGATAGGACCACAGAATTAAAATGGAAATCCTTGGATCTCTGTTAATGCAACACAACATCATCCACCTTTTCCTCTTTACTATAAGAATTTCTTCCAGAAACTCACTCTTGTTATTAGGAAGCTTTTCTTAACTTACAGCCTACATTAACTTATGACCAATTTAGACTGATTTATTATTATGCTTTCCTCTTCCATGTTCTAATTTACTCATGAACAAACCCCAGACTGCCTCTCAGCAGCACTGGTAGATTACACAAGACAAAAATTCCTGTATCATTTCAGACACTCGCCTTTCCATTTCCAGGGAGTCCTATTAGTCCTTTCTGTACTCCATTGCTAGTATGAATTCACCTTTCCTTGCAGAAAGCCCTTAGGTCCCAGCAAGAAATTTTTTCCCATACCTAATGTGTAAGAAATTGAGGGCTTGCATTTCTGGCCTCAAATTGGGAATTTGTGTGCTGAATGTCCAGTCTCTCCTAACTGTAGCCAGCATGTGTAGTGTATCTATACGGAAAGGCAGAACCAAAAGTTGCTTTCTCCCACAGAGAAAAAGTTTCCCAGCAATAAGTAAAAGTGGAATAATGATCCGGCTGTTCAGACACACCTTAGAAATATACTGAATAGAGGTGACAGGCACAATTTGGAAGTCTAGAAATATATTTGTCATCAAGGGATTAAAAATGGAAAAGGCTTGGGTTACAAGCACCAGCAGAAAATCCATTTCCTATCATGTGATGGTGGCAGGCACTGCCGAGGCCAGGATGTGTTCTACCTCTGTAAGCAATACACCAGTCCCGTCTGGGTCTGTCCTGGAGCTATCGCTGTGTCCCAAACACTCCCTGACATGCTCTTTGAACCCACGGAGCAAGGTTTATACTGTAGATTAGGTTTGCTTAACATTAACTCCCTTCCCCACCCAAAAATCTGACGTCTTCTCCTCTGATCCAGGAAATGAGAGGTCGGAGGGCAATTACCCAGTTGGGCATGGGAAAGGGAGCCGTATCCTGACAAGCAGGGGCACCAGTGGGATGCTGCTGTCAGAGCCCTGGCAGTCGGAGGCTTCTTTTGAAACCTACAGGAGACAGGTGCAGGGCATCTCCAAGAAGTCAACTTACTTGTCAGTGTTTATGATACGACTGCAAGAGAGGGCTTTACAGGATGTCCATGACATCATCCCTTATCCTGAAGGTTGTCGGCTCTTTATAATCTCTGTGAACATTGAAGGGAAACTGGGAAAGACCGAATTGTTCTTCCTCAGATCATAGCGAAAGTGCTGACCGATCAGTTTGTTCTGTCTTGGGATATTTCCTGGAAGAAGTAATCTTATGTTTTATAACTTCGTGGCTGCGGTCCATCTCTATTCAGCAAGCTTTCGAGTAGTTCTGGAATGACACAGCCCATCCATATCGGCTGCTTTCTGTGCTGTGATTCACCAAGAATCATATCACTGCCAGACTAAAAAGCAACCAGAGAGGGCCTGGCTAAAGTGTGGTCACTCTTAATCAAGTTAGTTAACTGTTATGAGAAGTGGAAATTAATTAGCGCTTATTGGTTTTGTGGGTGGTTTTTCAGATAAGTGGAAGATAGGTTGCATATCCAGCAATCCTATATGGACTGGAAACAAGGGAATACTTAAAAGCTGTAATAAAAATACTCCTTTCTACCTCCTAGACAGAGAAAGCATCCAAGAAACACACCCTCCTTCACAGAGCTCTTCCAGACACAGACCCTTTGAGAATATTGTGCTCTCATGAGAAACCAAAGGGATCTTTCTGCTGCTGAAGAGTGGGAAACATTAGAATGAGTTTTCTGGAAAGGATGTGGGGTTTCCATCAGTGGATGTCTTTATGAGAATGTGAGATAAACATCTGTTGATATTAATATAGGCATACTTGAACCTGGTTTACAGAGGTCTCCTCTGAACGTAGAGTGATTCAATCGCCCAGTGCAGAATTCATGTGAGTCTTAATGCACCAGTTTCTAAGGAGAGAGACTTCTCGATCACTTAACGGCCAAAACATCGTGTCCTGTCATGACATTGTAATCTCATTTTGGCTGGAAAACACCTGGAGAACATGGAAAGCCCAAGCAGTGAGAGAATCGATGTCCCAGCTAGGCCTCTATTCACCTGAACCATGTAACAGTAGTCCCAGAGGGTATCATTAGGACGGAAACACCATTTTCTGGGTGACGCTGGAAACCCTAGTCCTGGTCCTTGCAGACATAAAATTCCCAAAGGCATCTTAATTTGTGATCAGCACAGTATTCACTGCATTGCTGTACAGGCAAGCATGTTTGAGCCATTCTTTCACAAAAGGTTTGTCCTCTTTGTATGTCATGAATCATGTTCAAACATCCCTTTCAGCAACTGCCAGCATCCCTTTTTGCTGTCAGAGTGAAATAATGGTGCCGCATCTCATTTCTCACCTTCAACTTTGAAAGAATACTGATGGAAGCATAGGAATGGTGATTTTTCAGTGCTATTGCTTCACAGGGATATTCTGGTAATTGTTATTTCTTTATATTAAGGAAATGACAAGGAGCTCCATAAAGGAAATAGGATCTACTGCTTTTTCTTTTTTTACTAAAGCAATACACTTCCAATGACTGTGATGTCTCATATAGTTTAATCTGAGAAACACCTGAAGTAAATCATAAGTTTGAGCAGAGTGAAGGAGGGCATAGGAGGTGCTGTGCATTTTCAGTAGTGCTGCCAGCCAAGTGATTTGCATCATCTTCATTTAATGATCAAGCTCAGAGGGAAGGACAGTTTGACCATGTCTGTTCATCATTAATATATCCGAAGTTCTAACTTGTACACAGCAATAAAACTGGAGGAGGGTGTCCTCCCCTTGCAGCTATGACTCTAGAAAGGCTGAAGGAAAATGAAACAAACCTCTTTTCAGTTTTCAGCTTCTGATCTGCAGTATAATAAATCATAAAATTATGCTATCCGAAGTAGAGGCATCTTCTATCACAACACCCTTTATTACTTATTTGTTTGGAAGACAACTCAATACTCGCCATCAGCTAAGTGATGTTTTCTACAGTGTCTTGTTCAAAAAGCTTCTGTGGAGTTTTGTTGAAATGTTTCCATTCAAACTGCTTTCTGATAGAATATTAAGATTCTTGGCAAAAGAACATTTTCATCCTTCCAAAAAGTGTTTGCTTTCCATGGCATATTTCAATATTTGCAGTAAAAGGAAATACCTAAAGACCACAAATGTTCCCAAGGACAAAGCACAGTAGGACCTTGTGGGAATTGTATTTTTGATACCTGAAGTCCCCCTTTCCTGGTCTGGGCCAAGTTTTTCAGTTAGACTACATCTCCCATGATGCCGCAGTGCCAAGTGGCCTCATCATGTTCTCAGGGAGGTGAAGCTATGAGGTGTTTGCTGTCCAGGGAAGTGAGTGGGTACAGAAAATATTGATATTACAGTCCAATGAGAAACTGCTACACATTTTCCAAACGTGTATTTTGAGGCTTTAGCCAAAAGCTTTCATTTTTAACTGAATGATTTTTTACCAAAAATCAGTGTTTTCTGTGGAAAAATCAACATCACATTCTAACCTGCTTGGTTTCGAACTACAAAGGCAAAATGAATCTCAGAGGAGCTATACCCAAAGGACTGGATTTTCAGCTGGTGTCAATTAACATTACGAGCACTTGTTATGAGGGGAGCAATGCTGACTTAGAGGAGCTAAAGATTAAGCCAAAGTTTTGTAAAGTACTGTGTGTTCTCCAGACAAAAAGTAATACATATTTTCTCTATAAACTCTGGCTCAGGCAGAAAATGTGGAAGAATACACTCTTCTTCTTAAAAAAGTCTTTTTAAATGCCCAGCTCTTTCACTGTTCCCATTCTCCTGTGCTAACTTTAATTGATCTGATTTTTTAGAGGTGTTCGGTTACGATCAATGTCATGTATAATCAGGAAAGAAACTGAGAATTTTGTTTTTATATCCACGTTTGCACGGTCTTGGTTTTATGTTTAATTTAGTATCACGAGGCTCCTTCTTGCTTTCTGTACCCATTTCCACCTACTGCTTTCTGTATTTTTAGAGCGTGCATATGCAATTTCTGCCATGCTGTCCGTAACACAGGAGGAGCTGCCTGCAAACATCTTTAAACGTGCTGTGTCAATCTTTCAAAACCTCCCTTACAGCACTCCTTGTCTTGAAGTTATACAAACAACTTGATGACATTTAGTTTTCTGATGTAATAGCTATTGTGCTACTCAATACAGTGGGATTTAGCCGATCAAAGACAGACGTATGTCTGTACTGTATGTATCTACATCTAAAACCATCTTCCCAGCATCTCTTTCTAGTCAAAGGAGAGAAATGGGCACTTTTGGGTGTGATTCAGCTGATCTCTTTTGAACATCTCCTTTAAGATGAGATGTTCTGCAACTTAAACTCTTTTCACAGTGTTAATTATATCTCCATGAAGTATAAAGGGAGCCAAGGGTGACCAGATCAGATGGAAGTGTTGGTTGGGGAAGATGAATCCCAACTGTAGTCTGTCCTAGCTTTTTACAGAGTCATGCGGCAGTCCTCTATCCTTGTCCCTCCATGTGGCTGGAAGGATGTCCCTTCAGGTGCAAGTATTGCCAGTGGTGTAAAAAGTGTGATTTTGGTGAGATCGCAAGACGTGTGCCATGTCCATCACGTATGTGGATAAGCGTGTGCACTGCTGGCATAGGACTGGCCTCTGCTTTTTCACGGAGCTGCGGGTGCAAAACTTCAGGTCCTGTGGCAGATGCGTTTGTGGGCACGTGCTGAAGACGATGCGGAAAGAAGAGCCAGAGATCCAGGCAGAGCTGCAGGACTTGTTCTAGCCGGCCACATTCAGCCCGCAGGACACAATGCCCACACAAACACTATCTCTGTTTCTTTCAGTGTATGAGTCCTGCTTAGGCAATCCTTATCCACACCCTCTTGCAGGCTTCCTAATCAGTGTTAGAGAAACAGCCCACGTTATTCTTGGTCACCTCAGGGCCATTTTTGATCAGATATCATGATGAGAACAGGCATGACGTAATTACCCCCACAAAACCAAAATAATAATAGTGATGATAATAATTTATTATTATTTCTCTTTGTATGTTTGCCCATTTTGGAGCATTGATTTAGCTGAAAAGGGACATGTTTTCAATTAAACAAAATGGGATTTAAAATGAAAAGGCACTGACCTTGAAATTAGACCAGGAGGTTTTATCTCAGAGGTCAGTTGTTCCTGGCAATAGTGGCAATGCATCATGAGTAAGTTGGTTTTAAAATTTAAAGCGTTTAGAATAACCATGCCAAACATATTTTTGCACACTTATACTTGCCTACTGAAAGTGCAGTGCACTTGCTTTTGCATGTAGCTGTAATGGTCTGACACATCTGGAGATAAGTAGCTTTATACTGAAGGGGAAAAAAAAAAGCATTTGAGCATGTGCAGTAGTTACCAAACTTCTCAGCAAACCCTTGGATTTAAGATGCAGTTTCTGTTAGCTTGTACATCAACGTGAGTTACATCTTCATGGATGTTCGTACAGAGCCATAACCTGCGCAGTGGGTTACCAGTGCTATTTCATAAAACTGCTTAGGCAAAGGAAAGGAAAAGGCACTTTTTGAACTACAAAAACATTTTAAATTAAACCACTAAAGTAATTAAAAATAACTTAAATTGAGTTCACTAACCAGTTAAAACAGGGACTTAAAATTAAGTCTATTCTGGACTGACTTTTCTTTTTTTGTGGTCAGGTTCCCTAAGCAGTGGCTATACTACCTTCCAGGAGTCTGAACTTGCTGGCGACCCTTTTCCAGTATGAAAAAGCTTCTTCCTAACAGTTGTTAGAAATCCACTGCTATTTCCAAGGTGAATGGCAGCTGCAATTGCCCAGCATGTAAGATCAAGCGTTAGAGATCACAGCCACTGTTCAGGGAAAACACTTACGCGTGCGCTTGACTTGAACCACGTGTGTGAAACTGCAGCGGCACAAGGCGGTTAACAGATCCCAGCTGGTCCCAGCTTTGCTCGAACTGGTGGATGACAGGCACAGGAAGATGGATCAACAAATGGGTGAGTAGGTGGGAGAGAATAAGGTGTTTCTCCCATGGCTAGTGAGTGGAAAGGGAGACATCCTCTAGGAAGTTATTCCCCTGTGCTATTAACTAGTTTTCTTCCTTTTTCTTTTTTTTTTTTGAGTTTTTGGCAGATAATAAACATGTCCCGATGAAAGGGCTTTACAAGGGTTTCAGCTTAGAGCCTAAATGAAACCACGCAGCAGTTTACAACATGTTTAAATCCCATTGACATCAGGGTGCCATTGATTTGTGCTGCAGAGTGTCACTGACCTCGGGCATAGATGATAGCATACCTGTGCAATGTCCACTGTTTGAATAGCTTGGAGCTGCTAAGTCTCCTACACCGAGCATAAGACTCACAAAATTTACTTCTGACTGACCTTCCTCCATTCCTGGAAGATGAGCGGGGAGATCCCAGCTCTGTGCAGCACCATCGGACCCTGCTAAAGGAGCTTTACCCAGAAGAAAAGACCCTGCTAGGAGATGTTTGGCAGCTGTAACCTGCCACCGTGAATGTTTCCATTGCATGACCTGCCATCTCCAACATGACCCCTTATCCATGGCGTAGTGTGGAACAGTTTCACAGGTCATGGGCAACAACATTAGCTTTTCCTATGGAAAAATTTGCAAAACCGTATTTTACAGGCACTGCTTAGACTCCGATTTCTAAAAAAAATGTACACTGATCACAAAGTCATATTTTCAGTATTTACTGTACATTATTTTTGCTTTAAGTTTTAGTAACCGCTGTGTATACAGAGCTTCGTATCATTGCCATTTCCGATTCCAGCTGGCTGAAGATGTTGGCAAGGAGGTTATCAACCCAGATGCAATTTATTATTGTTGCCTTCTCCCTTTGTCCAAACATTTTTCTAACCTGTTAAGCTTTCTGTGATCGATAGTTTCAGACGATTTTTCTTTTGCCAAGTGCTGAGCTAAAAATGTCTTTGCTTAATCAAGAAAATATCCGCAGGGGCTAGGCTTTAATATGGAGTAGTATATCTAGGTCTTTTGATTAAAAATGTGGAAAAAAATTGGTAAGAAGCCACCAACTGATAGCAAATTCAGTCTCTAGTTACAGTAGTTTTAGTACATAAAATATTACCGTATGATGTTTCAGTGCATTTCTCCAGGATGATTTGAATCAGACTCTTTTTCCCTGAAGCTTGTACTTAGATAAATGCCAGACATCCATTTTGCATACTGAACCAGCTGTACAGCTCTTTAAAAAACTGATCAAGCAATAGGCATTATGACATTGACTCTTTAAATCCCAGGTCGTAGTACTGAGTTGTGCTAACCCCATGGCAGGCTTCTTCTGGCATGACCCCACTGCTGTTTGCACCAGAGCTTGTTGGGGATCATCACCTGAGGGATAAAAGCCGCTTACCAGAAAGCTTGCTGGGAAAAAAAGGACAGTATAGGAAATTATTCTTTTTCCCATGGCAAAATAGAGTCAAGGAATAAAGGAAGAGCTCTGAACAAGTCTGGAGAAGGGCCTCATGAGGAGCTTCATAGAGGAGCAAGTGTGGAAGAGGGAACTGTCAGTTTTTGTGACAGAGCAGCAATTACATGGCTCCTTGTACGTGGCTTTGGGTTCTTCCATACCCCTATCATCTCTTTGCTGGAAGGAGCCTGGAAAAAAAGGGTAGAGGAGGGATCGTTTTGCCTTTGCTGGAGATCCATATACAAATCATCCAGAATTACTCTGTGAAAATGCCGGTGCTAGAAGGTGGATGAAGGGACAGAGGAGGGAAGGAACTGCTAGATCCAAAATAGTCAACTGGGGTGGTAATCCAGGCAAAAATCCTACTTTTCATGTCTGCAGGGTGGGTACTTACAGCGGGGCTAGGACACCTGAGATTCCTTATAGGTACTGGAGAAAAAGAACCCCTCTTACTGAGCAGATCCGAAAAAAATTAAATACAAATTTTGTAACGAGGTGAATTGCACCCCAGATTGCCTTGACTGGATTGCTTCAGTATCCTCCAAATATAAAGATAAAGCAGAGGTTCAGGTATAACTACATCTTCATTGCGGATGCTGATGTTTCATCAGATGAATCCCACGTGATTCTCCTGGTGAGAGGGGGCTGGCTGTTTCCCTGAGGGCATCCTTTCTGAGACGCATTGTGCTCAATGTGAGACACAGGCGTAGTTTCAGGTGGTATTTAGTTTGAACTGACATGTTGGTTAAGCATCCCTCTGAGTTCATGTGAAATGGAGCCTGGGAAGCAAAAGAGCACTCTCTAGTCAAATCGGAGTCTTACCTTGTAAAACTAATACCTCTTACTTACCTTGGATCTAGTTGACAAAAGTTTTCTAAACTTATCTAATAATGCTTATTTTGGTCACACTTCTTTGCTAAAGTTATGTCAGCTGGAATTGTCTTTTTTTTTAAATAAAAACACCTATTAAAATCAGAGATATCTAGTTCATAGTTTTCAACTCACTTGAAAATCCCAGTGTAAATGTCAATGAAATACACTTGACTCAATGCCAAGGAAACAGAGGTGGATTGGGATTACAGTCGGGGGTATAAATCAAGTGGATTCTGAAATCCTTTTTGGCACATCAGCACTAGCGGGTTGGTGGTGGCCAGTGTGATCAGAAGGCAAAAGGCAACCCTTTTTCACACTCCTCTGAAAAAAAAGTAAGCAACGCGCTGCTTCCAGATGTTCTGAAAGGAAAAACAGAAAAGCACTGAAACAGGGTTAGGCCACATCACAGGGGAGAAATCCAGCAGAAACTTAAACATGATTTTCTGAGGAAGTCTATCAAGTCGATTGCTGAAAGCTGGGAGGGTGTGGTGGGGAAAAGTAACTCCATACAGTCAGAGTTTCTTCTAATTTTTCCTTCTGTACTTACTTTAGCATCCTGTGTGGAGAGACGATCCTGGCCCAGGTTACTCTGACAGATACGGCCAGTTTTTTTATGCTTGCACTCCGCTGTTATGTCGGGGGAAGGCATTACCTTGCAAAACACGTGTAGTTTTCAAAGCAATCTGATATGGCTTACAGGAGCCCACAGAAGATGCAAGCAAAATTAGTAGAAATGCTGACATTAAGATCTGGATTCTAGGACCTATCTATATGAAAACACAGTATTTACTTTCTTTCTTTGCTTTGAAAACCACAAGCATACTCTATGTGCTCACAACAGAGAAAATAAAACAAATGATGGAATATAAAATGATACAGAAAGTGTTAAAGCTTAGTTTGTTTTATTCAGTTGTAAATAGAAAACATTGAGTCAGTATTGCAGAAATTAGTTCATTATTTTTTTCTATTTTTTTTCTTTTTTTTTTTCCCCTGAATTGATCTGTCTTGAATTGAAACAGATTGAGAAATCTTTCTCTTGGCTCCCTGTGTAGTTAGTTACAGGGAAAACTAATGGGAAAAGCCAAATGGACCATAATGTCAGCTTTCTTCCAACAGTGTAAATAAGTTCTATGATTATATATTTCAGGTAAGGATCTTTCCCAATTTATTTGAAGTCTGGAAAGAGAATCTTTAATGTTTCTTTCATCGTAGCTTCTTCTGGGGAAATTTTGTTTTGTGGAAGTGGTAGAGGATTAGAAAATATTTTCTGATAAAAGACTGTACCCCAAATTATTTAACCAAAAAAAACCTCACAATGATTTCAATAAGATTATTTTCTTCCTTTTAAAAACAAACTGAACAGACCTGTAAGGCTAGATCTTAATACAGTTAAAAGAATAATACGTGCCATTCTAAATGCTATTAGAACATTTATAAAATAAAACAAAGACCCATATAACTATTTTAAAACATTTCTTAAAATGAGCTAAGAAAGCTAACATCCAGAAAATGAGGGCATTGAAATCCAAATTGCGTTTATAGCCAGTAAAAAATCTTAGACTATAATTAATCCAGCAGAACATCCAGGAGATCAGCTAATTTGCCAGGACTCTGTCACAGCATTTATGCATGAACTGACCCAATACAAATGAACATCTAAAATTAAACTCAAAAGTTCTGAGTTCATACGAGTGGCAAGGAGTATTACACCCATTGAGATATTGGAAGGGATAAGATTTATGCTGCTGGCTTTCTGTTTTCCAAGCCATTCCTTTCCTGTTTTCCAGAAAAAAAATTGTCACGTTTCTTTTAGTTACGGGAAAACTTTTCGATTACACAACAGGTGTTTAACCAAATTAGGATCAGAGCAAAACCAATAGAAAAAACACACAGCAAACCTTTTCCCCCACCTGCCCCTCCTTGGGCTTCTCCAAAATGTAATGAAAACATGTAAGTATGTTATCCAAAATCCCCTTAGAGGTTTAGTAAGGTCTGAGGTCATTCCGTGCTTCAGCTAGTAACCCAAGGTGACCTCATAACCAAGTGCATGACTGTATTGCCGTTAAATTGATTAATAGTGGTGCAATCAAAAGATTCCAGTTCTCCTGCCAGTAACGAAGGCCTAGGAACCACGGGTTAATTCTCCAAGTCATTTTCTTTACATAAGTTCGTCAACTCCCTGGGTTCCTGGAGACGGATTTGTTTGTAAGAAAGGGCATGAGGAACAGGAGCTTGATGAATCTGTCCACTTTCAAGTGTCTGGAAAGGATCCTTTTTCTTAGAGATGTGGAATGAGTTTTACAAGTCATCCTGGACTGTGTAACTCAGTCTCTCTTTTCAGACAGATTTCCTGGTTCTTACAGATATCTGGAAAAAAGAGGAGGGATTTGCAACCATTAAGTTTCTTTTCCTCTGCTCTCCTCCATTTTTCAATTGCAACAAAAAATGTTAAAGTAACAAAACTTAAAGAATGCATCCAAATTTGTACAAATTTCAGATGAATGTTATAGGCTAGCTAGATATTCATTCTAAGCAAACTTCTAAGACCTTGACCAGTACAAAATTACCATCACTTTAAAATCACAGTTACGGTACTTGCCAGTTTTTTGTGGAAGACAATACTATAAGTACAGCAAGTCTGCTTTTGAACAGACTTCTTGTATTTAATGTCCATGAAGAATTTAGCACATGAGGTGCTGAAGGCAACAAAAGATGGGATTCATCTTGTCTAATTTTACAATGAAAACCTCTAAAGACAAACTTGTCACCTTGACTCTCACTTAAACCCAATGGAGAAAATGACAGTTTCTACAGCCTGATTCATCAATCCCATTTTAGACCTCTGCTTTGGATAAGTCATACATTAAATCCATTAAATCTCCCTCAAGTACAAATGGTGATTAACCGAGTTGATTAGCTTGGGTGTAGCTGTCCACAAATAATCAGGTGAATCCCATCGCTAACTATCGTTTGAAGCTTTGAAAATTTCCTCATTAATTATCACTACAGCGGGGCACTAAAAATAATTTAGATTTGATCAGTCCCATTCTTATTAATTTTCCATTATGATTAACACTTCAGCTGCTTAATTTTTTTCAAGCTGGCTTTAAGGAATGTTTCCTCATTTATCTGTCTGTTTTATCAAAGTGGAAAGATTTTGGTTTGGGATTTTTTTTTTGTAATAGCTAAAATAAAAATACCTTTATTAAAAATACTAATTAAATTTCTAGGTTTGTTCCAAATTTCTCTTTTAATCTCTTTTCTCTCATGTTGTTCTCCTTTCCCTTTGTACCATCAGAGAACTTTTGCTCTGCATTTAATTTTTGTTCTTTTTATTTGTTTGTTTGGTTTTTAGTTTTTTAAGAGAGGAGACTTGGAGGGATTGAAAAAACACAACAATCCTCAAAGTTCCAAAATGTTTATTTAAATTTCTGCCATTTGCATAGTTCAGAAGAACTTTCAAATTTGTGGATTATGTAATGTTTTCTGGATTTGGGGTTATCAAAATCAACATATAATTATAGTTTCCATCACCACAAGTACCAGAAAACGGTACCTGGGCATCCAGTCCAAAACATAGAACAGGAAAAGGTCATCTAGATTCCTTTGGGAAAGTATATTTTCTATTAAGTTTTCTGCTGCTCTTTCAAGTCCACTTTTACATGCAGGTAAAATTTTTTTTTCAGACTAGATGATTGTTTTAAATAAAAATAGAATTTCTAAATTAATATTTTCTTCATAAAAACTTTATTTGCTATTCTCTTGTGACTTTTGATGATTATTTTCCCTTCATAGCATTAGAGATGAAATAACGACAATCACTGACATTCTCCATTAACTCAAAATCCAGTCTTTTTAAAGGAGCGTAAAAAATTGAATCTGTTAAAATATAGATAAAATATAATGAAAATATTTTAATGTTTCCACTTTGAAGCTAGAAACCTACTTTTAAATGTCTGAACTTTTAGTCATCTGTGGAATTATCTTGAGCAGCATTTCCAATTTTTTATGCCTGAGTGGCAATGTCTGCTGATAAATTACACATAATAAAGAGATCTCAATGTTGGGATGTTTTGCTCACTCTTGTCTCAGTTTTTAACCTGCTCCTTATGGCATTTAACTCTTTTCGCTGTCACTCCTTGCCGTTGTCTGTGAATATTTGTAGACACCTATTCTACTTCTCTGTTAGTAATCCTTTGGCTAGCTTAATTCCTTCAGTTTGACAATTAAACTGTTCACAGCAGTCCTGGGAGAAATCTTTGGGAACTGTCCTCTTCATTTAATTTTACAACTGTGGTAATTCTACCCAGCTGGCTTTCTCGATTGTATTATAAAATACCTCCAGATAGTTCCACTAAGTGCATAGTGTCCTTTGAAGTCAGACTGAAATATATCAGCTTGACTCAATGGGATTTCATATTTCTTATTTCGGTGTTTGCCTTAGTGATTCATATGACTTTACCTGTGAAACTGGCACCATGGCAAACACCTTCTGCATCTCAGCAACCAGCTGCCCTGGGCCTGGCTGTCACCCTTGTGGTAGATTCGGTGCAGTCATAACCCAACAATGAGAGTTGTGACTTTTTTTAAAAGCACGGGAAGTTGGAAATCAACAGGAGTTTTAATGACAGGAGAAAAACGGTACCAGCGCCCGTATCTAAGCATGTCATCCTCTTTTACAAGAAAAACATACAGTATACTGCATAAAATGCTAGACATGTAGTACTGACTGTTGCTGTGACCTTCAATGAGGAATGTATTCATCAGCCTCTAGCTATCTGAAGGTTAGAAGCTAAATGTCTAGACTATGCCGGTCATATGGATGGCCTTCATATAACTTGAAATACCCCCGAATTTTGCAAGGCTCAGTCCTTTTGGAGTGACAGCTAGACACTAGCTGGGTTGCACTTGGGCAGCTCATGTGACACTAGACTCTTACAGGTGTGCAAATGAATCAAGAACTCACAGTAAGGTAGAAGATCCAAACTGGTAGTCTTCCCCTCTACTCAAGGGAAGGGCATTAGGTCCTTTAGGAGAAAGTTTAACCAAAACGTATGCGTGGGGTGATTCATCTCCTGCAGATGAGGCCTGTCCCTTTCCTTGACTTTAGGGAGAGCTCAGAAAACATGCATAGAATAGATGTCCAGCTTTTAGACAACTAAACTCAGGCAAGATTGAGTCATGCTCTGGTGGGGCAAATTCTAAACAAGTTAGAATTATTAACAGTTTGGAGGAAGAACTGTACTTTGCTGTAGAGGAGTATGGCAGTACTAGCGTTGGGTCAGAGGAGGCCAGGATGGTATATAAGATTGTCTTTGCAGTCTACTCAGTGTGTCTGCATGTGCATCAGTCTACAAATCTTGGCATTGCAGCAGCACCGTCCTGAAACTTTTGCACAAAAGAAATGTTTTTTTCCAAATCCTGGAGTACACTACCTAGTGAGCCTGGAAATTCAGTTTCATCAGCAAGTTGGTGTCTCTATTATGCAAATTAAAAGTAATAATATCTATTATATCAGGTATTCCAAAGCAAGACGTGGGATTCAGCTCACAGATTAAGAAATCTAAATTTATGTATTTACTAGGTTCTTTCTTGACTGTAACAGGAGCTCACGCCTTGAGCTCAATCCAGTTCTGCACACACAAGTGTCTAGCTCCAGCTGAGATCCCCAGGACATACCTCATGACCTCCGGTTGCTGCTCCAGATCTGTATCGTTCTCCTCTAGCTCCTGTGTCCCATCATTGAGCCCAATGGGGATGTTTCCGATGCCTTAGGGTATTTCAAATGACACGAGACACAAAAGCATGGACAACTCAGCTGAGCACACAGAGCTCACACATAGACACCTATGTTGTTGGAAACTGTGTGACACAGTTCCCTGAACATGGGTATTTCAGGTCATTTCAGACAGTGTATCTGAAATATCCACATGAGCCTATGCAGCACTCAGGAGACTTGCCCTTGTTGAGTGACACTTGAAATATTTATGAATCTATAAAATAAAATAAAGCTTGTCCCTTGCCTCTGACCCATTCAGTGGCAGATTTGCCTGAGTCAGTCCTGCAAAGTCTGGTCAATGGTTTTCTTGTGGCAATGTTTGCCACAGTAGGCACTGTCTGGTTTGCCAGACAAGCCAAAGTAATCACATATCCAGTTACTAGAAGTCTTTCTGTAGGCTTGTCTGGAATTTGAATAAAGGCTTATCATAAGGCAGGTTGGAAAATGAAAGAAACAGAGCCTGCTGTTAATTAGGTTTGCTCAGAACTAATGCCTTTTTTTAATGTTGGTTATTTTTGACATGATCCTTTTGTACAGATGCTGCTGTCTGCAGTGGTTAGGACCAAGCCAAGTCTTAGATGCTTTGCAAAGTTTCTTCCAGCACCATGGGGGTCATCAGGTCACCCTTTTTCCTATTTAATTGTTAATAGCTAGTCATGATTCGCAGTCCTGTTGTCAGATGTGAAGGCTGATAAAGGGGCTGTGAGCAGAAGAATGCTATTTTTCATCACTTGTGTTGCTTAACAAACGTGTTGCAACACAAGGCTGAAGTGTTCAACATCCAAACCTCAAAGCACTTCGCACTTCTAACCTCTTCCTTCTGCCTCTCATCTCCTTCAGGAACAGAAGGAGGTAATTTCCAAGGTCAACATGTCCCCTTTTATTCAGATACTCTTTTGAAAGAGAAAGAGGGAGAGACACACATTCATTTTGGCCTGTGAATTCCAAATTTTAAAGGACTCTGATGAATAACCATCCCCCCATTTGAAAGGCTCATTTCTAACATACCTCAGGAGCAGCCAGATCTGATAGGGAATATCATTCAGAATTCTTTCATGTAGCTCATTTCCTAATCTCTTTGCTCCATCACTGGAAGGTTAATAGGAAAAACAACAAATGGGCATATTGCTGCAATCAAGCAAAAATCCCAACTCTGTTTACATGGTTACACAGCTTTCATGTGAAGACAGCAAACAGACCGTTCCCTGAACAGAAAGACACCTATATCTGTACTTCTTTTGCCTTGGTGGGAAGTAATTTCATCCTCTGCCTTGTGTGGCAGTGCCCAGAGGCCAACACTGGGATGAGACCTGTGTCAAGCAAGGTGCTACAGAGATTCATTGCAAGAAACCCCAGAGAACTGATAATTAAAATGAATAGTTATATTCCTGTTTGACTGAGACCCAGGAACTTATGGCTGGGCTTCCTTTGAGTAAACAGATGCATCTCATGTGAATGTCTCTATCCAAGCTACCACCCTAACCATCCTTTATAGTCAAAGGAAAGAAATAGGCCCTTTGAAGTGACTTGCCGGAAAGCAGTGACCTCACCACAGACTAATCTTCTGTGTAAGCTTCACAAACAGATGGGGAGAAGTGGACCTGTGCTCCTGTTGGTCATAGGGACTCCAGAGCTGGAGTGGGCAACCTCCTGAATGAAAAACCAGGAGCTAAAGTCTCTGGAACAGTAATAGACTCCTGTTCCGCAAAGACCAACCACAAAGTGGGACTTGATACGCTCATTCATCAGGCCATAATTTTTGACAGGGTCAGGGTGATTAAAATGTTGCACGGTAGACAACAAGTTGAACATGAGCCATAAATGTGTTCTTGTGGCAAAGAAGGCCCACAGTTGCATTAGCAATGTGCTTCCAGGAGGTTGAGGGAGGTGGTACTTCTCCTCTACTCAGAAGTGGTGAGACACATCTGGGGTACTGTGAACAGTGCTGGACTCCCCAGGACAAGAGCGGAATGGAAATAGTGGAGCCACTCCAGTGGAGGCTGTGAAGGTAATTAAGGGTTCGGAGCATCTCTCATACAACGAGAGAGTGAGAGAGCTGCGTTGCTTAGCCTGCAGAAGAGAAAGCTCATGAGGACCTTATCTATGCTTATAAATACCTGATGGGGAAGGAGAAAAGAAGATGGAGCCAGGGTCTTGTCAGTGATGCCCAGGGGCAGAGCAAGAGGCAATGGGCACAAACTGAAATACAGGAAATTCTGTTTAAACAGAAGAAAACTCCTTTTTGCTGTGAGGGTAGCTGAACACTGGAACAGGTTGCCGAGACAGGTTGTGGAGTCTCCATCGCCAGAGATATTCAAAACCTGACTGGACACGGCCTTGAACATCCTTTTCCAGCTGGGTTGGGCTAGATGATCTCCAGAGGCCCCTTCCAATCTCAGCAATTCTGTAATACTGTATTGATGCATTCAGACCCATAAAAAGAAGGGCAGAGCCTACCTCAGGCCCAGGTGAAAAATGTAATGCAAACAAGAACCAGAATAACAGAAGAAAAATATAAAGGTCTCTATTTGGCAAACCTGCACATGCCGGTCATTGCCAGGGACTAAGGGTCTCGTCCAGAGCAGGAGCCTGTGCTATCCGTTTGGCTGATATAGGAAGAGATTGTACATCATGCTGCACGGACCAGTCTCCACAGTGCAGAACTTTTCTTTGCAGCAGGGGGATGTTTATTTGCAGCATTGAAGAACATACATTCCTTAGACCAAGGAAAACAAATAATTAAAAAAAGGAGGCAAAAGCTAAAGCAAATAAATGCACCTTATATCTCACGCTGAAGACAGGTCCTGGACAAAAGCCAAAGAGGAGGAAATTCCAAAGTGAGAGGGAGGGGGAAGCCCTTGACAGAGAAAATGCTGAGTTACTGGTACTCACGAAGTCTCGGGACAAAGGGGAAGATCTATTTTCTACTCCCTTATACAGCTGTTTCTGAGTTTCAGCATTTCAGTTTTGACTTGGGATGAAGTTGATTTTTTATGGCCTCACAGCTGTTAGGAGGTTTTAAACAAGAGCAAAGTAGGTATAAAATATCCCCCATGCTGCAACGACAGATCTAGGTACGCACTTTGCCAAGGTATCAATAACAGCATCAAATTATGCTCATAAATGTGAAAGATCTCATCCAAGCCATGTTGAAATAAATGAAAAAGACTTTCTTGGACTTTGGAAAGATTCAGTCTGGCTTCAGAGGTGGTGATTAAAATAGATAATGCACAGATTTCACTATGACCGCAGGAGTCACCGGAGAGCGGAATTGTAAATACATTGATAGCACCACGCCACGTATATAACCAGCCAGCATGTGCCAGCATGAAAAAAACCTTACTGCTTACTCATCTCCTTCACTTGGGCTAATCTGAAAGGTCTGAGATACGAATAGACTGTTCAACTATGAGGATCTGCCCATGTAAACCGAGTGTCCAACATGAGGGTAAACGGCTGGGCAGAACAGTAGCTATTCTTATCAGTCACTTTTATTTGTTTTGTATACACGCTGCAAGATGATGGAGAAGCAGTCTGTAGAATTCAGTCTCTGGAGCCAGGAGGTGGAAGTGTTTAGGCAGTCGCTCAGTCCTGACTCCCTCAAAGTGTTGGCTATGAATGTTACCTTTTTGTTGCTGTCAGAATTACCTGAAGTAGCTTTAGTCCTTGTTTTACTTCTGCAAGTCAGGGCACTGAAGCTGAAAAGAATGAGATGAATTATGGAAACCATTAGTCAGTGCTAAGGCTTTAGCTTTGATTTTTGAACGGCGATATGCAAAGCATTACCCAATCCTCCTGACATTACAAATTCTCCTTTTTTCCTCTTTTTTTTTTTTCTTTTTTTTTTCTTTTTTTGCAGGTGAGTCTTGATTGAGTAACCCAGAACCATTCAGCTAATTGGTAACATTCACTTGTGTATACAGATATATACAGATACACGCCCACGTGTGCCTGGGTGAAATCTCATACCAGCATTTTTGCTCTTATATAAGACACGGTTAATTTTCTTGTCTATTTTCAGTGTGGTTTTCTGTATTTATATCGGTATTAAATGTAATTTATTAAGTTTACAACCTTGACAGTGTGAATACATTGCCATTTATTAGGCATTGGCAAGGCATTAAAACATCTGTTTTATAAGAAACACAGTACTTTTCTGGAGCTTTTGTTCCGTTAGATGGAATTACTTTGGGAAACTCTCCAGAGAGAAAGCTCTGGCTCAACATCTTCTAGCCACATTCTTGCCAGAGTCCTTGGTGCAAACTTGGCATCAACAGTACGGGAAGTTACAGGATTGCTCTTTTCCTACACCCTACTGCAACATCCAGATGACCCAGAGGAAAGCAGGTCAGAGAGAGAAGCATAGAAAAGAAATTGGGAGAGAATGGGGCTCCATCACTCTTAGCATAACATATGCATAGCCTGCATATGTTTTAAGACCAGAAGAAGCCATCTTGTGTCAACCTAATCTGAGTTTTGGGCAACATATCTCAAGTACTCACTCATAGCTGAAGCCTGATTGATGCCTTCAAGTACAAGTACAGAACAAGTACGACTAGAAAGTGCCAGTGTAGCAAATGAAGGATCTGTGCACATGACAGCTCTCAGCAGAGGTCAAACATGGGACTGAAGACTGAAAGCTAGATTTACCAGATCTGTACAAGGAGCAACTCCAGTCCTCTTAAACAGACTTTTAATTGCAGAATCATGGGAAAGTTTATGTTGGAAGGGACCTCTGGTGGTATCTCGTCCAACTGCCTTTTCAAAGGTTAACTCCTTTTCAAGGCTAACTGTAAAGCTAGAACAAACTCTGTTCAGTTTTGAAACTGTCCAAGGATGGAGACTGTACAGTGCCTCTATGGAATTATAGAAGGACACTAAGGAAGGACAACCCAGCTATAAAACTTGTACCAAAGGTGATAATGACACCAGCAGGCTTGGGACTACAGCTTCCAAGTGGCAATGTGCCTCAGTGAAAAAAAAATAAAAGCAGATTACCATTGAACCAATGTCAAATAAAATACTTCCGGTCAGATCAGTGAATCCAAGTGAAACATTCCAGTTTCAAGGAATGCTGAAATACTTCATTTTTCGTAAAAAATGTTGAAAGAAAACATTTTGACAGATGCATTTCCATTTAGTTAAAGAAAGAAGAACTAATCTTCTCATCCTAATTTAGAATGAAAACAGATCTGGCAATCTTAGAATACCCCCCAGAATCCAAAATAATAACTATTGTTCAATATAAAGAATGTGTAAGGTCCGTGTGAAGTAGGAGATCAGTACACTAAGTCATACCAGATCTTCTGGACCTTGAAATCTGTGAATCTATTACATAGCCATCAACATTTAAATATATACACTGCTGCATACAAATAACCATCCTACTACCCAAAACTTTGTGAAGGAATTGGATAGATTACATTTATTAAAAAAAAAAAGGTAAATTAAATATACACTCTTTTTCCCAAAGGTAACTAACTCATTTTAAATAATTGCATAAACAGAAGTGAAAGCTCCCTTAAAAATCATATATCAATCCTTGGGTCATTCTCCAATCTTAGCTATGGTGGAGTTCACTACTGCATGCTGGGAATACACACTTTCAGCTTCATCAGTCTGCTTTCTGTAAAGTTTCAAAGGTCCTGGCTGTGACTTGGTATTTCCTGCTACTGTTTGCTGGTTTTGTGTCCTTTTGGAGTGGAACAAGCACTGGCCTACAGTTCCCTGGGAGTCAATAGCTGCCTTGGAAATCTATGAAGGACTTATAAGAAAATTGATCTGAGAGTGACTGCAGGAGGCAGCGTCTTCTTTTGAAGACTATTAAAGTCCTTGGTGGATGGGCACTATGTTTGATGACAGACTTAGAGAGTTCCTGGAGCCTCGCCTGAGGAAGTGGGGGATCTTGTGCCATTTCTGTTGCCAGTATGTTGAAATTCACTATACAGCCCCTGAACACCTGCCAAAAATGAAAACGTATAAGGCAATGACAGTTCAGAAAGAGTTGAAAGCCAATGTGTCAAACTAGCACTATCCTCCTCATTTGTTTCGTCATCAAAGGGCTGTAAAAAAGTACTTCAAGCCAGGTTTTGGGGGACTGCTAATAAATATCACGTGCACAAGCCAGAGCATTCTGTGTGGGAAAATAGTTTAAAGTTGGTATCACCCCTTGGTATGGCCAGTCTGCTTCCACCAAATTAAAGTAGCCTGAGGGCTGTTGTAGTTCATGCAAAAAGTTTATAGTTATAAGGTGTTGGCTTCCTGCTCCTCAGAGTTCAACGGGGAGTTAGAAATAGGTGAAGAAGGAACAGAGATGGGACTGGTTGATCTGTCACAGTCTAAGAGCCACCTAGAGAAAGAGAGGGGGGAACAGAGGGTTGGAACACCTCTCCTGTGAGTTAAGGCTGAGAGAGTTGGGATTGTTCAGCCTGGAGAAGAGAAGGCTCTAGGGAGACCTTATTGTGGCCTTTCAGTACTTAAAGGGGCTTATAAGAAAGATGGGGACAGACTTTTTAGTAGGCCCTGTTGCAACAGGACAAGGGGGAATGATTTTAAACTAAAAGAGGGGAGATTCAGACTAGATATAAGGAAGAAATTGTTTACGATGAGGGTGGTGAAACCCTGGCACAGGTTGCCCAGAGACGTGGTAGATGCCCCATCCCTGGGAACATTCCAGGTCAGGTTGGTCGGGGCTCTGAGCAACCTGATCTAGTTGAAGATGTCCCTGCTCATTGCAGGGAGTAGGACTAGATGACCTTTAGAGGTCCCTTCCAACCCAAACCTTTCTATGATTCTATGACTCTAGCTCATCACCAGAGAAGATATGCTGTTGGGACTGGAAGATCTGAGGTTAATGCAAGTAGCAATAGATATAGAACATTTTCTTTTAAAATGAATATTTAGAGCAACTCTCCTTTTTGGTTTAATGTATTTCAATGGCAAGATAAAAATGGCTCTTCAGCCTTTCAGAGGTGCACATCAGCTACTGTGAAATTTCTGAATGTGAGGCATTGCATAGAATATAAGGAGCAGTCCTATGGTATTCTTTAAGCTTATTTACTGAAAAGAAACATTAGTGCCAACAATATTAGTCAACAGAGGAAGGAGGGGTTGCGTCTTACGACAGAAGAGCACTTTCTTTTTAAATAGAGAGAAGCCAGAGGACAGGTTTGAAAAATGATGCCTGGCACAACCTGCCAACAAAAGTAAAGAAGAGTGCAGAAAAGCATCAACTACCTTGAGATATATTTCAGAAACCAAGTGGATGCTGGGACCCAACAGTTTGAAAAAATGCCTCAAGGTAAAAGATGTAAGCTATTGTGTGGTCTGCTCCAGCCTTGACACTTTGGTTATCGCTATAAGCGGTCAGGGACAAAAGTGACTTTTTACAAATGTATTTGACAAGCTTCCTATAGGAACAGGCAATCAAAGTCAAGTTTGAAAGCAAAATTCTATACTCTACAGATGGGATTCACCTACCTTCACTTATCAAAAAGGTATTCAAGTTGAAATTAATCATCTAGATATAACTACTTTTTTCAACAAACTTCTAAGATTCTAAAAAAATCACCCACTGAATGATCATGTTTTTCTCCATTTATTATTAAGCCTACAGCAGATATCATTCCAAGTTATTAAATGACTAACAGAGAGTAGAAATGTGCTGGAGAATCTCTCTTTTACAGGAAATTCCCTCAAAATTTCAAGCAGTCTTTCACAACCTTATCAATAGCTCGGCAAACTTGTACTCCAGTCCCACACCATCCAGCAGCCAAAACACTTCAGCTGTTCAGCTCTGGTGCTCTGAGTTCTTGGGATTTTTTCTGTTTGTTTATTTGTTTTGTTTTTTCCTAATCATCACATTTTCAACACTGGGTTGTTGAGACTGATTCTATATGCATATGGTACGGGAAAACACCAATCCCAATCAAAAAATGAAGAAACCCAACACCAGCAATCCCAAGCTTACCCTTATTTTTACAGGTCCCACCCCAAGAATGGAGTTCAAGCATCTTCTTGATCAGCATATCTATTTTTTGGCAGCTGTTCAAATATGCCTAACTGTGTGTGCTGTTTAGGACACAGAAACATCCTACCTTAGGCACTTAGGTTAGTTAGAAACAATCTCCTTCAATAGCTTGTGGAGGAGATAAGCACTCGCAGAAGCTGATCCTCTAAACTCATTGCCTGTGGTCTCAATAAAAAAAATCAACAGTAAGCCAAGCATGGAATTACATCCCAAATTACAATCCTTTCTTCCTTTCTGCTTCCCCCCACACTTTTGCTAAGCTGGATTTAACCTGAACCTTCCGCCCCTCTCCTATTTTTCCTTAAGTTATTCATAATACCCTATAGAACAAATTTGCGTGGACCCAAGTCACAGCTCCCATCTACTCGTAGGCAAAAGACCATTCTCTGATGAGACAGGTACTAAGGTGATCTCTTACACAATGTGTCTTTAAAGCCAATTTTTAATCCTTTAAAGATCTATATATCACCATGGCAGCAGACCTGGGAGAGTCAACCAGAGGCATGTCAGGGTGAGGGGAAAAGAATATGTGTGGATACCCTCTGGTGCCCATACCAGGTCAAGGATAAGGGATCTGTCTTAACAGCCACACCACATTGCTCTTAGCTCAAGCAGTAGCAGCCAGTCTGTTTGCAGCTGGAAAAGCAAAGTGCCATCAACAACATTTACATAGTTCACACACACCCCTGGGCTGATTAGGTGTGAAATAGGGACGGGAAATTGCTTTTAAGTGTCCAGCATTCTTGGCTCCGAGTAGACCCATCCAGGGCATTTTCATCTCTGTGCCATACCTAACTCCACAGAAACAGAAGTAAGGTAAAACCGAAAGGAATCTCTGTGGTGCTACAGGGTCATCTGCAATTTGGGGTGGCACGAAGGGATTCTAGAAAAGGGAAATTGAAAACACCTGGGCAACCGTCCTGTAAAGTCCATGTTCAAACTGTGTTTCACTTTTGTTTTCCTTCTCTCTGTTGCTGTCTCACACCTACACTCCTGACCTGACTATATATCTGTCTTTTACTGTTAAGACTGAGTAAGGAAGAGGGAAAAGGTCAAATCTAGAGCTTTCTGCCACCTGTGAATCAGAATAAAATGGGATATGGAGGGAGCCCTGTGATAATCCGCACCCTAGGCATGGTTGGGAAATTCAGGAGCTCCAAGAGGAGCTGTTGTGTGTGAGTTCTGTGTGTGTGCTACTTGGGGAAGCAGGTAGGGTTGCGTTGGTAGTTGCTAAGACATGGTAAGGACTTACCTTCAGCAGACACAAGAGCTCCGCTCTTGTGAGACCCATGTCACAAGTCCCCCACCTGCACTTTGGGTGAAGTACAGAGTGTCACAGAGAGCAACAGCATGGGGAAAAATGGGTCTTTTGATTTCAACCTTTTCCTTGGTCCTATCAACAAAATAATAGGCCTCATGGCCTGTCTGCACTGACATGTAAGAGGGCTAAGTCCTCATGCTGTTGGCATCCAAGCTTGGGAATTTAATACTATACAGATAGCTTTAAAAGCATCCCTGTAATGACTTGTCTGCTATCGTGTTTCTCCCCTTCCCCCACATCCTCACCAGGAGGAGCAGATCCTGCCCAGGCTGAGCTCCATTACAGGATGCCTTGGAGCGGGAAAAGGATCCATAAACCTTGTCCTCACCCAGCAACAACATACCAGGCTCCAACAACTGCCCACACATAGCTTATACACATAGATAAGTCAAAGGAATGTATGTTTTGTGCCTTCAGAAAGAGGTGTCCAGGCAATCATTGCAGATGTGGTAAGATGATGGGGGAATATATTTGGCTGGGCAGGGCCAACAGAGACTTCATAAACATAGGACCCTAAGGGTGACCCTGCATTAGTAGTGCACTGCATGGCTGTGTGCCATGTAGGCTTCATTTCTTGGTCTTTCAAGAAAAAGGGATAAGCAAAATGCATACAACAGTTGCTGGGAAGGGAAAGAAAGGGTTTCCTCTCTGTGCTGTCCTTATTAAGCAGTGATTTTTATATCCAGTGATGTTCAACAGGTATCACTAGGAAGGGACTAAGATCGCAATTCCCCCCTAACAAAGAGACTGCCTCATGAACTAACCCAGAGCCTAATGTCAGGCACACGAAATAGCACACTGCTGAACTTGTGTGCTTCTTCCTATTGAACTCATACCACATGTAACCCGGTCAAAGTAAACTATGAGATCAGAGCTGTTGTCTGCAGCACCCCAGCGAACAGGAGTGGGTAGCTTCAAATCCTAGAAATTATTTTCTTAAACACTTCAGGCCTGAAAGAGCCAGTCTTCAGCAGGGTTATAGAATGAAGATTACATATATGCACACATATAGAAGATTTATTTTTTATTTTCAGGGATAAAGAGTAAGTCATTCAGCCATCTATCCAGCCACTGTGGTTCGAGAGGGAAGAGCCAAAAAGGACTGGAAAGCAGATTTATCTTGTGTTACTGATGGTGGGTTGGACTGCTTGAAGAAAACTTAGTCCCCTATTAGCATAAGGGATGACTGCTGGTATGTTACCTCCCTGTGTGTTGGTCTGACTCTTTTCCAAAGCTAATGCCAATGGGAAGACTGAGGGAAAGGTATTTCAGTCCCATGATGCTCGTTGCTTCAGTTTAGATTAACTACAGCAGGTAGAGGCCTAGATGTGGAAACTCTGGACAAGGGGTCTACCTCCCATCTAGTTTCTCTGCTTCTGCATACAATTCTTTACAGACCATTTTCTAACACACTCTTCAGTCTGCTTGCAGTGGTCTGGAGTGGTGAGACATTTTTGTCTCAGCAGGTAGACTACCCTAAACCTCATCACTTACATGGTTCAATGGATATCCACTGTTGGACATGGAATATGGAGCTAGACCTCTGAGCCGGTCCCATTTGGGCATGGTTCTCTTTTTAGGAATTGTTTATTTTTTTAAAGAAAAAGGCAAAAAAATCTCAATTTTGAAAGAGTTTTGGCTATTGAAAACTGTAATCTGTTGTTAAGAACAGAAAAACCTGTTTCTAGTTAAAAGTGGAAATGTTTTCCTGAAAGTGTCTTCTCAAAAGCCATTCATTAGATTTTAATTTTTAACAGAAATAAAAACAAGTTAAGAGGCTGTTGTGGTCCTGGTCATGTGAGAATCAGTGACGATGTTGTGGTTGAATTCAGCGTAGTATGAAGGTACGGTTAAGAGAATTGGCTCCAACCAAATGTCCATCAGCACAGTAACCTGTTTTGGATCATGGCCAGCATGATTCTTCATGAAACTGTGTAAGAAAACTTGAAGCACAGAGAGATCACAGTCCCTGGGTTTCTGACAAGAAATAGATTTCCAGAAGTATAGAGCAGTTGGGGGGAATCCTAAAAGGTACTTGATTTAATATAAAGCTGGCTCCAACCCATTTGGAACAGAGAAATCCAAAGTACGTGGGCAATTGCTTCATGAAGTGCTGTTCAAAGACCTGGTATTCAAGGATACTCTGGAAACGGGAAAAGGGAGAGTGATCAAACAGAAACATAGAGAGCCAAACAACACTTGTCAAGAGAAACGAGGAAAGGAAAAAGCAGAATTAATATTGCTAGCCAGAGAGTTAATAAGTCCTGAGTGATGAAACAGATGAAGTTTTGTTTCCTATAGCACAAGGTCTCATGGTTGGAGTCTTCTGTGTCTACTAAAGCCTCAGTTTGGATTAAAAGAAATCTGCTGAAATTAGGGATTTTGTATTATCTCCCGCCTCTGTAGAGACCTTAGTGACTAATATGGGGCAAGTTCATGTTTTATTTTGGTAAGGCACTCATAGATTCTCTTTCCCTTTCCTAACTATATTTTTTTATCATAACTGTAGGAACCTTGAAGCTCTCTGCCTTCTGTCAAACCTGACAGTGGTTGATCAAAGGATTCAAAAAGTATTGCAAGAAGAAGAGCACATAAGCATTGCAGACATATGACACAAACAATATTAGTGCCTGGAGATTCCTGGTACAATAACACGTTCCTTATACTGAAGTCCTGGAGTAGCAACTTTATGCCATCCACCAGCACTCTTAATTGTACAGGGGATTTTGATTCCCAAACACATTTTTTTGGTCACATGGCAATAGCTATAAGAAAGCCAAAAGAGCAAAGATCTATGGGATTTGAGCAGTTTGTAACTTCCCCAGCAGATTCCTTCCAAAGATTTTTGGCAGATAAATCCAGGTATGTTTCTACTAGGACTATGCAGGCTGAGTGAGCTGACAATTGGCATCAGTATAATGACCTTCAGCTCAAAGTTCATCCAACGCTAACCTGCCTTGCACGGCCTGGTATGGTCACAGTAGCATTGCTCAGAGGTCTCATGAGGGTTTCTTCTGAGCTCTCCTTGCACTAGGCAAGCACTTACATATCTGACTATAAGCCATTTCTACACACCAGAGATTTTTTTAAACACAGACACACATCATCAAAACTCTGCTACAGACTCTGTAAAGGAGCTTTGAAGCAGGTGGATGATCTTCATCTGGAATAACTATGCCAGGACAAGGCTTTAGCATAACAACTGTTCCCACAACCAGATTCCCTTTTCCTAATGCAATTTGTTTGGTGTAGGAATTGACAGCTGATCTTTATAGTGGCACTTCCTTACTGACGGCAGCTCCATGCTGTGAAAATTTGCTTGGCAGAACTGCTAATATAGATGTGACTTCAGCTACTTAGACCCTAGCAGGTCTGGCTGGGTCATGGTGCTGGAAACCTCACTGGTTCTGAGGCTGCTACATGCAGTTCTGACAAGCAAAGATATTACATGTAGTTCCGACTAGAGGATTACTGTATTAGCAGAGGCATTCAATGCATTTTTTGCCTCAGTCTTTAATAATACTGATAGACCTTGGGCTGCCCGGTCCCCTGAGTTGGAGGACTACGAGTGTGGGAACAGTGACTTTCCATTTGTGGACACTGAAATTGTAAGGGACCAGTTGTGTCAGCTGAATGTTCACAAGTCCATGTGGCCTGATGGGATTCATAGCACAGCACTGAAGGAGCTGGCAGACGTTACGGCAGGACCCCTCTCATTCATCTATCAGAGGTCTTGGGAGTCTGGGGAGGTCCCCGCTGGCTGGAAGCTAGTCAATGTTATTCCAATTTACAAGAAGGGTGTGAGGGAAGACCCAGAAAACTACAGACCTGTTAGTCTGACCTCAGTTCCTGTAAAAGTTATGGAGGAGGTTATATTGGGTACTATTGAAAAGCATTTAAAGAATAATGCTATCATCAGGCACAGTCAACATGGATTCACAAAGGCAAAGTTCTGTTTGATATGCTTCTATGATGTCACCCGCCTAGTGGATGAAGGGAAGGTGGTGGATGTAGTTTTTCTGGATTTTAGCAAGGCTTTTGATACTGTCCCTCAGTATCCTTCTGAACAAGTTGTCCAACTGTGGGATAGGCAGGTTCACAGTACACTGGGTGAAGAACTGGCTGAAGGGCAGAGCTC
Organism: Calonectris borealis; assembly: GCF_964195595.1. NCBI lineage: Eukaryota > Metazoa > Chordata > Aves > Procellariiformes > Procellariidae > Calonectris > Calonectris borealis. The sequence continues at coordinate 168,909,914 of NC_134313.1, read as the reverse complement.
AAAGGGTTTTAGTGAATGGGGCTACATCTGGCTGGCGACCGGTCACCAGTGGTGTTCCTCAGGGTTCCATTCTAGGGCCAGTGCTGTTCAACATATTTATCAACGAACTGGATGCAGGACTTGAATGCACCATTAGCAAGTTTGTTGATGATACCCAACTGGGAGGTGCTGTTGACTCTCTTGAGGAACAAGAGGTCTTGCAGAGGGGTCTAGATAGATTGGAGCATTGCACAATGATTAATGGGATGAAATTTATCAAGTCAAAATGCCAGTTTCTGCACCTAGGACGGAGTAATGCTGGGCACGAGTATAAATTGGGAGAGGAGTGGCTGGAGAGCAGCCCTGCAGAAAGGGATCTGGGGCTGCTGGTTGACAGCAGGCTCAACAGGAGTCAGCAGTGTGCCCTGGCAGCCGAGAGGGCAAACCTCATCCTGGGGTGCATCACACACAGTATAACCAGCCGGTCAAAAGAGGTCATTAACCTGCTGCATTCAGCGGCCTCACCTTGAGTACTGTGTGTAGTTCTGGGGCACATAATTTAAGAAGGATGTGAAGGTCCTTGAATGCATCCAAAGGAGGGTAACAAAGCTGGAGAAAGGGCTGGAAGTAATGTCTTTTGAAGAACGGCTGAGGACTTTGGGTTTGCCTAGTTTGGAGAAAAAGAGGCTGAGGAGCGACCTCATTGTTCTCTACAGCTTCCTGAGGAGGCAAAGCGGAGAGGGAGGTGCTGAGCTCTTCTCCCTGGTATCCAGTGACAGAACAAGTGGGAATGGTTCAAAGCTGCGCCAGGGGAGGTTTAGACTGGACTTAGGAAGCATTTCTTTACCGAGAGGGTGGTCAAACACTGCAACAGGCTTCCTAGAGAGGTAGTCAATACCCCAAGCCTGTCAGTGTTTAAGAGGCATTTGGACAATGCCCTTAACAACATGCTTTAACTTGGTCAGCCCTGAATTGGTCAGGCAGTTGGACTAGGTGATCATTGTAGGTCCCTTCCAAATGAAGTGTTCTGTTCTGTTCTGTTCTGTTCTATTCTATTCTATTCTATTCTATTCACTTCTACCGTATTATACTGTGCTCTGGCTCTTAGCATGTTAAGAATTTTACTGTGCGTTTCTGGTGTAATAACCATGTCATTATGTGATGCAAGGATTTAAAGTTATTAATTATCTTTATCTTGGAACTGTCATAAAAAAGATGACGAGACTTTCTTATGCTGTACTTCAAGAGAACAGACTGAAATTCAGAGCACTCCTGGGAGCTGCTAACTTATAAACCAGACAAACTCAATCTCTGTCTCCTCTAGAAGACTTGGTACTTCTAGGAACAACTGGAGGTCCCTGCCTCTCTGACACCTCTCATAAAGCAATATTGCAAGAGCAGATGAGATAAATGAAGACTGTCACTGCAGGTCAGGCTGAAGGTGCATCCAGAACATTTCCCAGGGCATGCACAAAAGCTTGGACAGCGCTAAGCTTGAAGCAGTCCCAGTTTGGTCACCTTGAGGCTTGACTCAAGAGCATTCATGTGGACAGGCAGTCCAGCAATTTGGCTTTGAACCCAGCTTTGAATCTACCCCTGAATAACTGTGTGGTTGCAACTATTGGTGCCTAGATCATGAGTTGATATTCTATGTGTCTTTTTATATATATATATGTATATTTATACATACATATATGCTGACCACAGCATGCAAAGCTCTATAGAAACTTTGGTAACTAGTCCAGCAATGTAATGGAGCTGATCCATATTCTGGGATCCTCCTATGGTTTTGCATGTTTGCTTAATTGTTTTTTTTCCATCAATATTTCCTTGCATAGGTAAAATGTAGCTGTGTTACTGTAGTTCATGGTTGAATTAAGATTCAAGAAAATGAATTGTATCCAAATTTCTGGGTATGATTTTCTTTTTCTATTCACAAGTCATTATTGGTTTCTTCTGCTGGCCTTCTGAGGTGGCAGATTTTAAGAAAGCTCCCAGTGGTAATGGAGTACAGGAGCGATGCAGGGAAAACACAGTGAAATACTCTGTGATGGTGGTCTACCTTTTCTGTTTTACAGATCCCTCAAGGTTTTCATGTGGAGTTAACCTCCTCCATCCTTTAGTGAACTTAAGCCTCTTTTTGAGGCTTTTGCTACGATTTTTTAGGTGACTTTTGCAGATCATAACCCATCACGGGTTTGCAAGCCACAGGTTGAAAATTTTAGCTTTGGAAAGCTTAAAACAGCCTTCTTGAGTTTGATCCAAAGCTCTTTGACCTCAGTCGTGAGAGTCACTGACTCAGTGTGGGCTTTGGATCAGACCTTGAAAGGTTTGTAACTTTTTACCAACTGCCCGTCCTCCGTGTCCCGGTTCTCCCTCCTCTCTCCTGTGTTTGTTGTTCCTTCTTTCCACCCCAGCAGATGTTTTCCAGGCAACAGAGCAGGATCTTGCTTCACTTGGAGCCAGAGCCAAGTTCTGATGGTCTTGCACTGATTAATACCAATGGGAGTGGCACCTCTGAACAATCAGAAACAGAGAGCTGGGGAAGTGCCCTTCCTGCCCCTGTGCTCACTTCTCCCTAGGTTACCAAAAGCTATAAATAACAAAAGAGAAAAATTAAGCCCAGACAAAGCAGGAAGAGAGAGCGAGCGCCTTGGTTTTGTTCATGTCAACTTCCAGACTATCTTGACGAGCCTTCATGGGAATGAAGTGTAGGACATGTATTTTTTCTGGCTGAGCCTTTAAGGGTGGGCATCTCCTTTGGGTGCCCCAATGCTCACTCTTTCTGCTTACTAATACCCTAGTCAGAGCCCCTTTTTCAGTGACATCTTGCTTTCAGCTACTAATGCTCTGCTTCTGGGTGGGATTTCTTTGCCTGATACCAAGGATCTGGGCTCCAGCAGAACAAGGCCTCCTCCATGTCTTTCGGGACCATTAAATATGCTGTAAAAGAACAATACTGTATATGCCAATAGAAGCATATGTATTTCTTACTCAAGCTATTTCAATATGTTTCCATCAACTTTTTATTTCTTTTTACTTTTTATCCACCTTCCCCCCCACCCCCCAAGACAAGGGTTTCTTGCAACAAAACTGAACATTTTTTTCTTGAAGGGAAATTTTTTAGATCAAATAAAATCCTCCTATATTTCAGCTGAATAACTTCATTTTTTGTATTCTTATTTGCTTTTCACTCGCATTTTTCTCACAGAGAAACTGCAAGTAGTTTTCTAAACACTACTTGTCTCTAGCTGGCCACTTGAAACACAACCTGAAAAACAATGCAAAATAAAACTTGATCTTTGAAAAAATGATGTTTTATTTCTTTAAACATCCAGCTTTATTTCTCTCAAAAAACTAGAGTTTGTTTTGCACATTTCTTTGTGTTGTAACTGAGAAATCTTCTTATATCTGATCTAGTGGAGTGGATTTATTCTTCCTGCAGCAGAACTATGAGCTTCTTTTCCTTTAAGTTAAAGTTAAAGAGCCAACATATTCCCTCAGATTGAAAAAGAGATTAATGCAATCATCCCTCCTGATCTCAATTCATCTTCTACCAATCTACCGGTGCTTTCCAGTCGTCCAGGGGAATGAATCATCACAACAGCAGAGTGATCTTCAAGACAGCCCCTCTGTCACCTCCTTCAAGTCACAGCTAGAATTGTATGAAGGCAAACAGATCAAAGGTCTGCTAAAATGTGTACAGTCACCTAGGAAGTATGGGCAGAAAAAAATACCACTTTTAAAGTCAACAGCACAAAACAGAGCAGTTGGTTTGTACATGGCTCATTACACAGGACCCGACGGTCTAAAGAACCAGGCACCCACTTCTGCTGAGCCAGGTGCATCCACCCTGCAGGATAGTAAGGCTTAAACTCATTTCAATAGACCAGGGTTAAATTTCATATCCAGCCGCTGTTTATACCTTAGGGGTGCTAGGCAGAAACTGGAATTTAAATTCTATGGTAACAAAATCAATTTTTGTTCACTTTGAAAGGAAGTTAGAAATTCCTTTTTAATGATTTGGGGGGTGTGTGTGAAAAAAGCTTATGACAGTATTTGAAAAAGCATTGAAATAGCATTTTAGTGAACTTGAAAAACATTGTCAATCATCATTTTTATTGTTTATTATATCAAACACAAAAAACTTGTTTGACCAAAGGTGAAAATATTTACTTTCGTAATTTTTTTTCTCCTTTTCAAAAGAGAGAAAGAAAATTTTAGACATTTTGGTATGTCGCCCCAAGAATTTTCCTACAGAAATATTTTCCAACTTTATTTTGAAATATTTTGATAATTACAGTTACAATCCTTGATAGGTGCTTCTCTACTACCTTTCATAATACTACATCTAAGTAAATGATCATGTAAAGAGTATAACATGGGAAAAGCAAGACAGATTTAAAATGACATCGCTAGAGCTTTACTAGTTCTCAGTTTACCATTTGAAAAAGAACTGTGATGCCTAAAGTAAAAATCATCATTTTCTTTTACTTTCTATACCCTTGATATGCTTCCTTTTCCTCTCCTGTTGAAAATTAGTCTTGAATAAAATAAGTAACTATGGAATGCAGTATTTTGGTTCAGTGATTTTTTTTTTTCAATGAACTAAAAAAAAAATCATAACATTTCCCACTGTTTTCTTTCATATCTTCCCTCTTTTGTTATCAAAGGGTAAAAAAGGGTAATAAATTTAAAAAACCCAACAATTTCACACAAAAAACAATCTTTTTTTTTTTTTCATATAGTTCAAAATCTGTCAGTTTTTAAATACAATTTCCCATTAAGTCCAATGTTTTATTTTGGGTGAAGCCACTGTCAGAAAGTCTCCACTGCTTTGCAAGTGGGGCAGAATGCAGGAGTCCCAGCCACCTTCACTTAAGGTCAAGAGGATCTTTCTGTGATTTCACCGGGCTTTAGTTCAAACCCCACAGACTTCATCCAAAACCTATTGGAATCACTAGAAAGAATCCTATTGACTTTGACGGGCACTGGATCACATCTTATATGAATGACTGAAAAACTCTTCCAGATGAGAATTTCAGCTCAGCACTGCCTAAGTATCCAAACTGGGAAAAATATGTTTGCTGGAACGTTGCTTTAGGGAAATCAAATAAGAAAAGAAAGTACCAAGCTTCAATCAAAATTAAAATCGCCCTTTAGAAAACAAAAAAATAAACCTTGCCATCTGTGACTCTCTCATTTTACACAACATTTTTATTAAAAGCAGCCGGGTGTTTCCTCTCCCTTTGACTAGTTTAAGCAAGAAGATGATGTTTATTTAACAGTCATAATTTGTTTAGAGCTAGCAAACGAAATACCTTGTTGTGCATGAGTTATTAGCTCATTGCAGAATTGCTCTGTTTAAATGAGCCTTTGACGTTGATTCATCTAAGTATGTGTCTCTTAAATGAGAATCATATGCATGGTGAAACCAGACCTTGGCATTTCATCAGGGTGTGATTTGGGAACACAGGCTTGAAACTCTCCATATTATTAAAAGAAAAGTTGGGGGGAAAAAAAGAGATTTTGCACTATTTTTAAAGAAACTGTTCGCTTGGTAGTGTATTAGTGCTGTAGTATATTAGTGCCATAAGTAAGTTAAAGATTCACTGACATTTGCGTTAGTCATTTGGTGCTAATCATTTTTAGCCACTTGACTTGAAGAATCAGTACAGGAAACTGACTGCTAATATTGTGTATGAGACGCCAAGGAAAGCATGTAAAAAGGAGTGTGTGAATTGGCCAAAGTCGGCTAATGTCACTTCTACTTCTATATAAAAGCAGGACAAATTTGTTTGGCTTTCCATCCAAATAGCTGCAGGCATCAGGCTTCAGCTGTGAGCGAGTTTCTGAAAATTCCCAACATCATACCTACTTGCTTGTGCGCTCGGTGAAGATGATTGACACTTCCATGGCTCATTTTGCTCTGTGGGATTTCAAAAGCATTTTACAGATCAGTGAGCCAGGTGCACTGGTGGGCTACATCACCCTTGCATTAATCTGGAAAGCAAAGCAGCCATGATCTCGAATAACCTACCACTCCACCCAGGTGAAGTGTTCCACTGGAGTGACTAAAGCTAACGAGCACGTAGCGAGAAACGTGATCCTTGATACACATAGTTGTAATCAGCAGCTAAACGAGCAGAACTCTCTGGGGTAGAATAACACTCGTATAGGTTTTGTCTTCCACCTCTAGGATGATTCCTTCATCAACTTCTCTGCTCAGTGTTTCTTTCTTCATCTGATCAGACTCATGACTTTAGCTGCTCTTAAAAGTTTTCTTCTTTGAGATCTTGGCATCGCCCTAAAAAGCATCTCCATAGGGACTTCCAGTCATCCCTACATACCAAGAAAACAGCAGGTCTCTCACAGGGGACGCCTGTCTAGTGCTCTGGTAGAAACATACTGTGCCGCATGTGACTTTTTTGGTTAAGCATTTCCCTTCCTCATCCAGAGCTTTACCTATTGTTTTTCTTTATCCATTGTGACCTGCAACTAATTTGAATCAGTCCTGAGTTTTCCAAGACTTTTCTAGACTTGATTCTTGAAAGAAAACACGGTCAGTTCTGGTCTTAGTTACACAAGGGTAAAATTCAAATGTTATGCCAGGAACGTAAGTGGAGTTTTACTCAGCTGTTCCCTGAATGCACAGGGTGTTGTTTGGTGACACAAGAGCTAATTCTTAACTTTATTGCTCCATTTTAGAGTGAACATATCTTTGAGCAGATGAATTCTCTTCTACCCTCACTTACTCCCTTCTGCTTTGGCGTGTTTTCTTGTAATTAGGCCATTAAACCTGATCAAACTAGTTTAGAAAAAACAAGAGCCCTGTCTCTGCCTCTTAGGGCTGAACTAAAATGAACCTGCAATTTTTTTCCAAAATGCGTAGAAAACATTTTTATCAGCTTTTTCCTTCACATTTTGTTGCATTTTAGGTCACAGATGCCCTGAAAATACAAGATTTGTATTTATTATACACCTCTCTTCCCCAGCAAAGTTAAATGACAAGATCAATACGATGTGATTTTCTGAGTAGTGGCCTCACAAACTTGGCCAATACTCTCTCCATGCACCACCCCAGAACTTCTGTGTCTTCAGCGCTGTTAGAGAGCTGTTTCCACTGCCCCCTTCCCAATCTCTCATTAATTCTTTATTTTATTATTCCTTAACCCAAGACTAAATGAGAAGCCACTGGTTTAATATTTGGTTATTTGAACATGGGCAATAATTGGAAGGGCCAGCAGTCATCTCCCTGTTCCCCAAATCTCTTTTTTCTTTTTTCAGAATTTGAATCTTAATTTTCCAAGTTGTTGAAACACAGGGAAGCTGGTTTGGCTTAAAGCCTAGACTCTTATGTTGTTATTCATCTCTAGATGAATACAATTTATGGGTGTATTTCATTTGTTTAATCGTAATTTTTTAGAGTCATTTAGTCACTGTAGAGTCTCCTGCTGCAAAACAACATGAATCTTCTGTAGACTCTGTGTCATATCCACATGTGAGGACATCCAGAAAAACTAAGGGCATCTAAAATGGCATCAGATGCCTATGGGTGGGCTTCTACATCTTACCCTGCAGTACAGATATCTTCAGTCTGCAGTACATTCATCTTCGTAAGACATAGATGTCTCAGTCCCATTATAACTAGTGGACATCTATACCTCTAACAAGTGACTCACAAACAGGCATCTAACGCCATTTGAAACCCTTCATAAAGTTGAAACCCAAATGACCTTTACGTGCTCCTCCAGAATGGTACGGTTGCCTTGCAGCCCTGTGTCATATCTGTCAGCCCTGTGAGCAAGTCTCAGATACTATAGGGCACCTCAAATCCCAAGAAACATCTATGTATGGGTGGCTCAATCATTAATGCGGCCAATGGAGTTGGGAAAGAGATTAATCTGATCAGTAGAGATGGTGATGAGACAAATTGCTCCCTGAGATATATTAGCTTTATTGACTAGGAGTGTGACTCAGTTGTCCAAATGTAGAGATCTGAGACAGCTACTGGCACCTAGGGTCTCACCCTTGATCTCTACTGACAGCAGTGGATGTGTGGCCAAGTCTTGTAGGCACTGAAGTTGAACTAAGCTACGTTGAATGTGCTGCTGTTCAGCCGTCCCCAGTGGATGCAGAGTTACAAAGTGCTCTGCACTTTTGGAAAATCAAGGGGTAGACAAAGGAACTTTGACACAAGCCTATTTTACCCTCCGTAAATAAAGACTTGTGTTTCAATCTGAAGGCAGCTTACTCCCATAAAGTGGTAATCTCACTGGGGACTGTTCACAACATGAGGCATTCCTCTGGATTAGTGAGAGTCTCCGCACATGCTGATGCATGGGGTTTTAAATTTTGGAGAGCAAAGCCCAGCTCTGCTTTTGTTAGGTACCTTTCAAAAGCACCCATGGAAGTGTTGCCTGTCCCTCAGTTCAGATGAGATTTTCCTTGCCTAACTTTGATCACCTAACTTTTATGTCCCTAGTCTAAACTGGGAATATAGACTCCCATTTTGCCAATGGAGAAACACAGGCACCTCTGAAGAGCACCCCAGTTTTTGCAGATAATTATGTAAGTAATGAAGTGTCTCCTGGAGGTGATTGGGGACTACCTATTGGAGATGTTTCACTTCTAGGTGGCTAAAGTTAGGTGAGAATTATTTCACTCTCCAGCTAGTTTTGAAAGTTGCACCAGGTTACTGGATATAAATTTCCCGGAGCCTCGTCTGGGGTAGTGGGAGTCTGTTGGCTTCCTGTTGAGTCCCACTCTTTCAGTTTGGAGATGGTTTTAGCCTTCATTAATTTTAAGGAAAGAGAAAGAAAGGTTGCTTTTATTTTTTAAAATTTTCTGTCACTCATCTCCCTGAATTTCCCTGCTTTGTCAACAAAATCTGTGATATAATAAGCAAACAGCAAGCAGAAATACAGATTTATGGCAGTAGTACACTTGGCAAAAGCCCATTTCCTTGAATGTTCTCAAGAGCTGCATGGTTCCTACACTCCTCCAACCTCAATGTACATAACAAATTTCTTTTGTTTGTTTTTTGTCACTTTCAAGCTGAAAGACAATAACTAACAACAAATGGTGGTTTGTTTTCTGCCATAGTTATATTATTTATGTCCTGCCTGCGTCTATAGCTTTCACCCCCGCCCCTTTTGCTTCAAGAAAGGCCTCTGATGGCCATTAATTTGATGATGTATTTGGAATAAACTTGCCAGCACTTGTCTCCCAATAGATTGTAATAGACTGGAACGGGCTTGGGCCATTTCCAGATAATTGGGTTTGTGGGTTTTCATACTCAGTCTTATTTCAACAGAAGATCTGCATTTTACATCTGTATAAAAACAGATGAATAAAAAGAGGGAAGCAAAACATAGTAAAAATAAACAATCACCTTTTCACAAACAATCAAAGAAATGTAAAGGCTCCAAGGGAGTTCAGGAAGGCTTAGGAGAGGGCATCTATTTTTTACTTCCCTCAGTGGCTAATCAGCTGAGTTCAAGCTTCATACATTGGCATTTGACAGGTCCCACTGGGGACAGATGGGTGCCACTGAAGGTAGAGATTGAGAGGGTGCAAAACGTAACTAAGTGAAGAAAAAGCAGAATACAGAGAAGCGGAATGGATCATTAGACACTCTCACGCACAGGACACCTAAACCTATCGCTCTCGCTTTACGCGTTGCATATATCCATTTATAAAAACAGCACCCTATTACCTGCAGCACCAGCTATGGTACGTTTCTTCAATCAGTGGGAATTTTTAGGCTTGTTTTAAGAAAATAAACAAACAGAATGTTGCACCATAGGTGTGGGATTCAGCATTTGGATTAACATATATACATATAGTAGCTTGATTAAGTGTATCCCTTCTGGCTCAGCTTCCAGTCCTGATTGGTACTGGTCTCCCACAGGTCCAGTGCCGTATCTATGATCCACATATGAATATTTCAGACCTCCTGCAGCACCTCAGATATCATTAAAGGTGTCTTCAGATAGAGGTCCCTGCCAAGCTTAAGGACGCTTTGATATTGTGATCCTATTAAAAGATTTAAAAGTGTTTTCACTACACAGAAATTTTTGCACCGTCAACAGGCGTAGGAGCAGTGGAAGAGGGTAGCAATTTCTTGTTAATAAATTACTAGTGATTTCTGGGACAATGAGGGTCACTAGGCAGCATTTGACTAAAAGTACTAATTGTAGTCATATTTACTGCTTAGATGTTGCCATGTAAAAGCCAATTCTTTTTTGACCTGGATGTGATTACATGATTTCCCCTCGAGTTATTGTGAGGTTAAACCAATGAACATTTCACATTTTTTAAATGTGATTTTTTTCAGCTGGATTTTTCACAGGAGTTGTATAGAAAACATCTACCTTTTTTTTTTTTTGGAGAAACTTGATTTTTTTATTATAATAACATTTTTTATGGCAATGTTGTATTATTTTGGATGATTTGTTCTGCATGTGGAGATACATATTGTTTGCGAGAGCAGTATGGTATATATACAACTGGGTACAATTTCAAAGCAACGTCTGTTGGATTTCAGCCATCACTTAGCTAAAATCCCCTTTGGAAATGTATCCCTTTAAGATTCAAGCCCACCCAGGAAGAATGAGGCTTTGGTATGGGTCACATAGACCATAGTGCCACTCAAATGAGAGATAACTGTCGAATAAATGGCAAGAGGGCTCTTCCCACCCAAAGCAGTCCCTGCTTTTTAATTAAAATCTGCTCAGATGGTGAGATATGTAGAGTAGTGGCAGTGCTGGTAGAGGTCCCAGAGAGCAGCAGGTCAAGACAGGGTGGCCAGTGGTCTGATTCCCAAAAGCTCTTTCAGGAAGATTTTGTGCCCTAATGTGATAGGTATTGCTGTGGGTACAAGGTCTGGAAGTGCTCCTCACTCCTCCTCAACTGACCTTGGTTCAACTGGGTTCAACTCCTCCTTGCCTTCTCTCTGCCAGTTTTCCTGGGATGCTGGGGATGAGGTGAGAGTGCAGAGAAGACCATCTCCTGCTACACACATACCCTCCTTGTGCCATAAGGAAAGCCTGATTTCACCTAGACCCAAGGCCTTCCTATAATAGAAGCAGTAATAACAGGGTTATGTCATGCATCGGCTGGTTAACCTCAGGAAGAGGCTGCATGTCTGCACGAAGGCTGAGATATTAAACAGATTATTTTGCCCGGTGCTTTAACCCTCTGTACGGACACTGCCGTGATGACATTTCTATCTTCTCTCTTGCTCCCCACATCAGCAGGCTGTATTTTGTTTTCGTTTGTACCACCGAGGCACCGTGACCGGAGAGAGGTTCGGTAAACACGATGTTTCGGAGCTCCATGGACAACATCCAGGTTAATCCCCGCAGTCCACGTGGGGGAAGACGAGACCGAGAATAGAAGCACAGAATAACAGAAGGGCTGGCGGCAGCTGAGCCGCTGTGTTTGCCTTACGGTCTCAGCCTGCTGCTTGAGGGAGGCTCTTGACCTCTGGAAGGGATGTGCTCAGAGTCATTGAGGGCAAAGCCATGCTTTTTGGCTTGCTGTTGCCTGCTTCCCCAGGGGAAGCACCAGGGATGATCCGGCCTGAGCTGTGCGGTTCAGGAGGGACTGGGACAACGTGCTCCGAGGAGCCTGGCCACAAGCCCTTGGGCAGAAAGACTCAGCGTAGACCACTGAAACCATAATGAGGGGCCTGAATCAAAACCACGGCGGGTCCTCCTCTGAGCTCACGTCAGCACCCTTGCTGTGTAGCTCTGACTGGCTCTCCCTGAACCCAAAAGCCCTTTAGGAATAAAAAAATTTGTTTTTTCATTTTTTTTTCTTTCGCTTTTTCTTTTCCTTTTTCTTTTTCTTTTTCCTTTTCTTTTTTTACTTTTACTTTTTTCTTTTTTCCTTTCCCTTTCCCTTTTTCTTTTTTTTTCTTCTTTTCTTTTTCTTCTTTTTTTTTCTTCTTTTTTTTTTCTTCTTTTTTTTTCTTCTTTTTTTTTCTTCTTTTTTTTTCTTCTTTTTTTCTTTTTTTTTTTTTAAAGGAAGAATACTTCCATCTATGTCAAGGCATGACGGTCCCTGGTGGGAAAAAGCTGGAGGATTGTCTTCAAGACCTGCTTTTGTTATATGGTTTCACCAGGTTCTTAGGCAAATCCTTAAGGACCAGATTTTCTAAAAGCATGCATCTAAATGCCCTCTCTTAATTGGCGAGACATTAAAATGGCTAAGACCTGTTAGTTTCTGTACAGAAGCAGAGAAACACAAAGTGCTGTCCACTTCAATCTTTATCCTTAACTGGCCTCACACACCAGTTCCATGAGGCTTAAGAATCTGAATACAACAGAAAATCCAGGCTTCAGTTTAACTTTAAAAAAGGGAATAACATTTTTCTCACCTTCCACGTCATTCCTTAAAAGCCTCTGAGATATTAAACAGCTGAAGTGAGGGACCTCATATAAAAATACCTATATGGCCCTTTGCATCTCAAAAAGTTATCGAAAAGACAATTCTTAGAAGCTTTTTTCTCCACCAACACCAATGCAGTGGTCTAAGTGCATTCAGGGTTAGCATTGCAAAATAATTCACTAAGCAAGAGCCAAGAGGGAGTCTGAGGGTTGTGGCAGGTTTAAGACTTGCCTGTTAACGAGTAAGAACTTTTCCCTTGGCATATGCAATACCTTGGGCCGGTGCAAGAAGTTCACACACTTGTTATGACAGATGCTTAGCTCAACAGCCGGCGCTGATAGAAATTACATCACCCTTTCAACCACACCCACCAGCAGGGGAACGGAAAGTCAGATAAATCTTGCTGGACACGGCTCCTTAGGAAACAGACCCATCTGCCAGCCCCCTTTCTTGGGGTTTCTGATGCTGTTATCTTGGACGCTCTCTTTCCTGGCTGGATAGCGACAGGAAGCATTTAGTAAGTGGGTAATAATAGTTTCATGTTAATAGGAAATAGCAGGCTTGGAAGTGGCCATATGTCTGAGAACTAAAAAGGACCCCACAGCTTTCTGAGCATGTGTGGGAATCCCACAAGCCTTTGAAGCTCATCCAAAACACACAGCCCATTTAATTCTTATATAATTGCCAGTGTCAATAGTCAGCGGGTATCATTTTGTCATATATTGTTTTAATCTGGGAGCAATAGTGTCTGACAGAGAAGCACTGTGCTAAGTGGCAGAGAGAGAAGAGAAGGAACAGAGCACAGCACTCATCGTTGGAGGATACTGTCTTTGTGTGCTGTGGGCTAGAGAAGACAGCACTCTGATTAAAACGAAGGAGGGGGGAAAGAGAAGAGCGGACAAGACAGAGTCAAACAGTAACGAAGCAAATCCTAGGCTTATTTTGAGTTAGCCGCGCTGCCTGCAGAGCTCATCCTGCTCCTTTGCTGGTGAATTGCCAAAGTGGTGGTGGTGGAGCCAGAGGGGAAGGATCTCTTGGCATGCAAAGGAGACAGTGTCTCTTTTTGTACGACTCCTGCTTGCTTCAGTGAAAGTCCTGCTGAGTTTCCACCATGGCTGGTTCCAAGACTGCTATTTCCTATTAGCATGACACTATTATGACTCTCGTACTAATGCTGGCCAGAGAAGGTCAGTAGGACTCCAAGTAGCCTTGGAGTAAGATTATCAGAAGAGTTGTAAAAACAGCAGAGAGTAGACAATACAGAGGAAGGAGACTTACATGCTGTCCTTCAAGGAGTTAAGTACTTATTTACACACATAAGTAGAGTAAATATTTCAGCAATGAACTGACTGTCTCCTAGCTCATGGCATGTATGTGGGGCCCTTCCTGCCTTTCAAAGAGCGAGTCTTCCTTTCCTACACCAAATAGAACAAAAACTGAAACATTCTTCAAGAAAGTGGAGTCTATAGGCTTGGAGCACTACTTCACAGGAGGTTTCTGTAACTGAAGGTCACTGGGCTTGGGAAGATGGTCAGCCTTTCTTGTTGAAAATACTGAACTTTACCTTGTTCATTTTAAACTTATCTATTAATTTCAAGGAGTAGAAGGGCCATCTTTTGTGTAGAAAAAAATGACACTAAGATTATAGATGTGGGTTTCATTCCCCACAGGCAGAGGAGGGAGGAATCTCTCCAAGTTCACATTGCCCATTGCCCCGAGCACAGTGCTAGGGGAGGGCAGGAGTGTAAGGTGTGCAAGGAAGTACATCAGCAGTCTTTCCCTGACAGCCATTTTTGCAGCAATCAATCTGTTATAAAGACATGCGATGGATCAGTATCTATGGCTGAGATAAGGGACACCACTACTGCACATTTCACAGGAGCTTTTGGATGAGAAGGTCACTGAACTAATGGGTGCTGCCAAGACATAGTCTGTGGTACACATATCCCATAACAGAAATGGATGTCTTGTGGATCTTTCTACATGAAAACTTTTCCAGTAAGGGGATTTGAACAAACTCCAAATATAGGTGCAACCTGAAATGTGTTTTGGTGAATTAAGCATTTATGAATTAAATCTCTCTTGCTTGTTTAAAGCAAGAGAGATTTGCCTTCATTTTCCAGAAACTCTTGAAGGGAGCTGGGATACTTAATCCACGCTCTGAGTCCTCTGTCATTTTTTTAACCACGCAATATACAAAACTCATCATATTTAATAAGTGCAAATCAGCACATCTGGCTCAGGGTGCTCATCTGCTCATATTTGCACCCTTTTGCTGGGGATTTAAGATTGGCTCTGATACAGAAACCATATAAACTGAACACCTCCTTCCACTGAAATAAAGATAAGTTCCTAGTGGAAATCTTTTACATTTTTTGGCAGTTTTTTATGTTATTCAGCCCAAAGTATTGCTGATGCAATTTTAATTCTGTTTTGGGAGCCATTTTATCTTGGTCAACTGCCATCTTCCAATCAAACTGTCTTGGATATCTCTCAGATTTCCATTGCAGTGCACTTCACATCTCTCATGCTTTTTATTATCTTGATCTGCAAGGCGGGACAGCACTGTCATCATTCTTCAGCAGAATGATGGCATCGACAGTTTGTGTGATTTGGCCATGATGACCCAGAAACAATCTCATAGAGCAGGATATTGATCTTGTGTCTTTGAAGACCCAGGTTAGCAACTAGATCATTAAAGCAATCGCAGTACCCTTCTTTTATACCCAATGCACCGATATGAAAAGAGAAAAAGCAATTTTCAGAGACTTACCTGGGACCTTATGATACATGAAAAATCCTAAACCCCATGTTTATTTGGCTCTCTCACAGGTGCCTCAATCAAAACTCCCTCTTTTTGCAGACATGACAAAAATTCTGCCAGTAACTCCGTGGGGAACAGAGTCCTCTGCTCAGGTTTGGTTCTACATTAAAGGGTATACATGCTCCAGGGAGATCTGGGGGATGGTATTTCTTGCTTGCTTTTCCAAATCCTGAAGCCAATTTGCCAGTTGTGTCGATATTCCAGACACTGTGATTAAATAACTGTTACTGCCCTTTTTTTTACCAGATCTGTAGAAACTGCATTTATATACTCAAAAGAGCTCAAATTTACTGGATTCTCCAGATGATGTGGTTAAATAATTGTTGATATCCTAATAGGTAGCTCCTCCAGACATTATGATTAAATAATTGCTAGAGTCTTTTTTGCTAACTTCTCCAGATTTTGTGGTTAAGTAATTGTCAGCATTTTGCTTATTGAATCTGTATTAGTTCTATTGAAGTAATTATATGTTTCCCCTCCCCCTTTGGAAAATGTTATAACATGTCTCTGAAGTGAATCTCACGGGCCTGATTGTCTCATTAAGTCCATGTGAATTTGATGTGTCTTAGGCAAAGGATACATGATGAAGTTACTGAGAAAGCTAAACGTGAACATGAGTTTGGCTCCTCTGTGGTGTATTTCTCTGTGCAGACTTAACCCCCTACAACACCAAGTTGCTCACAATTCAGTGATAGCCTGCGTCGTGCGGGCCACATTTATCTCATGGCAAGATTGTACAAATTATGTTGAAGCAGTGGGTACCATGTGAGATCACGCCTTGTTTAGTCTAGAATAGGTATGTTTAGATAGCAGCACTTTGCACATCTTTTGCTTGAGTATAAATAGCACTGCAATGTAAAAAGAACACAAAAATCCTGTTCCTCAGCGGAGATGGTTCCAATTTATAACAATATAAGTGACTAGCCTTTCAACACTCGGTCTCTCTTTAATTTAGACAAAAGAAGACAGGATGAAGCACATGGGGAAATTATGTTCTCATCTCTTCTACTTCCCACCACCTTCTGTTTGCTGCTGCTAGACATCTTCCAAATTGGAGGCTGCATGGAACTGCTGCTGGTTAGCTTTGTGTACATTCCCACTCCATAGCAATTCCCATAGTTTTATTTCCTTTTACTGAGGATTGGTGGTAACACCTGCAAGGTTTTTCTTGTCTTTTTTAGCACTGAGAAGCCTCATACTCAGGTAGAGGAACCTCAGGTGTAGGAAAACCTCAGTGCTTCTTTCTTCTGTGGCATGGACAAATGGATTTCTCATTGTAAATTGAGAGGCTGGTGAGTATTTATTGTAAACAACAACAGTCAGATTCTATAAATATGTAGACCATATTGTTTAAACATGAGTAGAATTGACAGATGTCTTTATGTATGATTTTTTGGGGTATTATTCCCTTATAGTGGTGATTCACACAAGTACTGGATTCAGTGGGAATTAAGAACCTGAATACCTTTAAATTGCGAATAAAAGGACGATTCTGACAACTTCTCCTACTACGAGTTTTTCACATGATCTGACTTGTACATTTTGGGGTTGTGTTCCCTATCCTGCACATTGCAATGTTCTGGTCTCAGGACTTCCACGTTGTCCATCATGGCATACATGATTACATGTCTTTATCCAAACTGTAGTGCAATGCATTCTCTTTGCTGATGAAGCCTCACAGACCCTCCTTTATTAAAAAGAAAATGTATTTAACCATGGTGCTTAACCATCCTTTTCTGCCAATACCTGCTAACAAGATCTCATTTAATCCATACCCTCAAGGAATCCTAAAACAGAGAGAGAGAGATGGGAAATCAGAGAGAGATGAACTAAATAGACAAGTTCTTGTAATAAAGGAGCAAAGAGAATACTCAAAGAAAGACTTCATTTCATACTATCCACAGATATGCATAAGTCCTCCCCTGAAGACAAGGATTCTTCAGAGAAGAAATAAAAATAAAGCATCTCTAATAAAAAAAAAAAAGGCATTTTTAATTAAAAAAAAAAAAAAAAGCAAAAGCAAAAGAATTTCAGTGGAAGATTTCCTGGTTGTTAGAGGTATTCAAATCTGGTAGCTCAGCAGAGATGAGCTCCATGGCCCAGCTCCAGACAGTAATGAACCTGAGCATGTATTTTCAACAGGCACACCCACAAACATATCTACATGTACACATACATGGCTGGCCACACAGATCAGCACAGGCAGAAACACTCACACAAACACAAACAGCACCAACAGACTTCTTGTGCTTTGCATTTGCTAGCTGGAGTAGGAGACTTCATTGCCCCAGATGGTGGGTAAATCAGTTCCCATTGCTATCCCAGGTCATCAAGAGCCAGGACAGCCAGCACAAATTGTTCATGAAGTATGAACAGCAAATGGCCCCTGTTCCTGGATGTGGTGAGTAACCATGTGTTAAGAAGGTTCCCAGGGCATAACATCTCCATCCCAACCAACCCGCTGCCCTTGTGTGACCACTCTACAGTACAAATGGTTTGTGAAATCTCTGGTGGTTGTAGGGCTGTCCTTCCCCTGGTTCCCTGCTTCATCCCATATTCCTGGATCTCTGCAAAGGCGGTTTTGCATTTCAAGTTGTCGACCCAGACCTC
This sequence comes from Calonectris borealis, assembly GCF_964195595.1. NCBI lineage: Eukaryota > Metazoa > Chordata > Aves > Procellariiformes > Procellariidae > Calonectris > Calonectris borealis. The sequence continues at coordinate 168,892,105 of NC_134313.1, read as the reverse complement.
TCCATGGACTCCCTCCTAGCCCTTGACTCACAGCATAGGATACAGATACACATATGGTTATAGATCCAGGTATAGATGTAGGCATGTATACTTCCCATATCATTTCAATCAAACAATACAGATGGATGTTTACATTTTTATAATAGTGGATTTATATAGTGGATTTAACACCAGATTGGAAGCCAGTCCTTTCTTATTAAGATATCCTATGGCTACTTGAGGATGGTGAGTGCAGGCAAAGTGCCTGCTATTTCTTTATATTACCCCTTCTGTCACAACAACCTTATTGCCTGCATCCCACTGGGAGCCAACAGGAAGGCATCTGAGACATTTTTGACTCTGTTAGAGCAATCAGATACCACCATAAACAGTTCTGGCCAGGCCCACCACAGGGAAGTTGCGGCACAATCAAAGTAGAAGGATCACATGGACTGCAGCCCTGGTCCAAACTGAATACAGCTAGTGGAAGGGGTGCAGGGTAAGGTATTTCAGGTGAAAGGAGAGACTCCCCTCCTCTTCATCAGCTCCATGGCTACTTCTCTCCATTACCTTTAAAGGAAGTATAGAGTTTGCCAGCCCTGAATAGTATGTGTTTCAAACTGTGCATTGCTTTTTTGACTTTAAACAACACTATTGTCACTACAAGTGAACCATATGCTTGTAGTTTGAATAAACCCCCTAAGATCCCACCGAACCACTTCTTTCTTTCATAAACGATGACTGATGACAGCTTCCTTGACCTGCACTGTGTGGCAAGATAAATTCATGAAAAATTTGCTTGTGAGATCTATGGTAATATGTGACCCTTTCAGGTAATGGTGGAAATCTTCCCAGGCAACTTTTTCTCTCCTTCACAATGTCAGCTTTCTCTGCCTCATTAACTCTGCATTTTTATTTATCTGTTTATTTTGGCCTGGGTATTTTTCCCTCTGGTTCTTGTGTCTGTAATAATGGCTTAGACTTCCATATGACCAAGCTATGATTATCCTAATTATTGTTCATCTGTGTATAGTGACACAGATGTTTTTACAATGGGTGCTTTATACAGATCTTAAAAAAACCAGTGGTATACAGAAGGTCCATAAGCGTTTCTGGCATGTTGGGAAAATTAATCTTCATATTTTGGGAGGGGGCAGGGAAACAAATAGATATATTGAGAGACTTAATTGCCTTAGGGTCCAAAGGGGTTTTTTGGGGGGAGAAAGGGGGGAGAGGAAGATACTGAAAGATCTAGTAAATGAGTGATGATTTGATATGAGCAGTGAAAGTGCTCGATCCCAACCACTGAATCTGTTGACACTAAAGAGCCTAAGACCCCTCAGGCAATGGGAAGGTCAGCTGGAGGCTGAAGTTCAAAGGACTGCAGATCAGTTCAGCTGCAGGTCCAGTACCCCGCATGAGCCATGGCTACCAGATTTGAGTTTGCTAGGACTTGACTTTCATAACATTTTGACAGGGTAATGAATCACAAGCAATGGTGAGCTTTTTTAAGTGTTGTTATTATTAGGTTTTATTCTGTAACAAGAAGGATAAAATGTAAATTGTGCTGCAAAAGATAGTAGAAAAACATGGTTTATCTAAGAAATTCAAGGCAAGCATGGACTCTGTCTGCAAAAGTCTGAATAAATAGACCTATGTGGAGGGCAGGAGATAGTCAGAGTACAAAATGAGAAAAGCTCTCCCAGAGTCAGTCCTAAAGCGTGCAAAGTCTAAGTACTGATCTCAGATACTTTGCCTTCAATTCTCAGAGTAGATTTCATCTCACAGACCTAGACACCTATGGATTTAGTGCCTATATCCAGGTTTTTATCTGAGATATCTAGGTGATTTAGGACCTGATTCGGTTGCCTTAACGTAGGCATCTAAAGCCATTTGAAATATGAAAGAGTGTAGAGGAGACCCATTCCCTTCTGGATCAGGATATCCATGTCATGATGAAGCCATAGCTATAATGGCATTAAATGCTTATTTTAAAGCAGCTGAATCAAGTCCTAGACACAGCTTGTGAAATCTGAAGAGTTGTTCAGCTGACCAAATACAGCTATCTTATTTTATTGACTAGATCTCTACTGACCTTAGGTCCTTCAGCTCTCATTTAGACACAGAAAACTAAACACTGAATTTTAGCTGTGTTAATCAGTGAACTAAATTCTACCCTCAGTTTCATTCGTAAGTAGAGAAGCAATGTCACTTTTATTCTAATATATCCAACACACCTGCGGTTTCAAAATTACATTAGAGGACACAGCTAACAATTATCAATAACTAAAAATATATTGCCTGAAAATTATTTCCTCTTGTGTTGAACAGCTTCACAAACATGAAGGAACATTTTTGGGCAAGCTGAAAGAGGGAACAGAGTATTTTTACTTTGGAGAGGAGGGAAGGACAAAACGTCTTAGAAATATGATGTACTGTGAATATTTTTTTCAACACCAGAGAGCACAGACTGGCTCCTTCAAGAACACATTGATAAAGGAAAATTAAGACTGCAAGGTCAGGGACTGTAAAGAGGAGTAATTCTGAAATTAGGTTAGGCACAACAACTTGTTATCTGGTCACTTTTCATATGAGCATCATGATAGTCCAAACCACCATTAGATAGGAACCCTGTGCTGATGTCAACAACAGAACCTGTTTCTTCCCATTTCATTGCTGTAAAAAATGAGCAACTTCTTGGAACATCTTCCTTATTCAGTCAGACTCATATTCATTCAAATAATTGAAGATATCTGTATCTGAGTAGAAACCTGGGTTAAAAAGCAGCTGCTCACACACAAGAATCTGTATGCCTATTTGAGATGCTCTAGAGTGTCCAAGACATGCCAAAGGAGTTTGATAGGACAGAGGAGACCTTCAGGCTCCTAGAATGACAACTAGAAGGAAGGATGCTCAAGGGCAGGGTAAAGGGCCATATGTAGACAGCTGAATCATGCCCCTAATGAAATGAAACTCAGGCTCACATGACCTTCTCCTAAAGTCGCTATCTCCCATTAAAAGACCCAAAGTTGACCATTTCTGTCATTACCTCTCATGAGAGCTTGTGATCACTAGGTCAGCTGGTGAGATCTATTATTGTAGGTGTCTAAAATGAGGTGAGATGGATCTCAGCCTCTTTGCCTTCACACACTGAAAGAGGCTGAGCTCTTAAAAATCCCCAAACTAAGACTGTGTGCCTATAAGAGCAGAAACTGTCTCATAATGCACATATCCAGGGGATGAGTGACCAGAGACTTCTGCTGAGTGAAAAGAGGTTGATGTATTCTGGAGCACTGCTGGGACCTGATGAAAGACGAACATACTTGGGGACAAAATATTTGTAGGAGCTAAATCTTGCCCACTTATAGAATAGACCAGTATAAACAGAGAGAGCAGGATACATTTCTTAGGCTGTATTGAATCACTTCACCCTGGTCTAAAGTTCCTTCAGAGGTGTTGCAGTAACAGCTCAACAGCCAAACAGGATGTTTTGGTCCCCTGGGACAGAGCAAAATGTGCCGTAATGGTAGTGATTGCCAGGAATTTCACATGACTATATTACCAGGAAGGGTCCAGGCATATAGGAAATCTCCTCAGAAGTTAATGAACAAGGCCCTCTAAGGAGAATAAATCACTGTTCCTGGGCCTAAAATAAAAATTAGGTCCCAAGAGTGACTCAGTTCAATTCCTTAATTTGGCAAAACATGGTCAAGACATTATTGTATTCACTGGAGTGAGGGCCTGTCTGAAAGCTCAGAGAAGTCACTGGGGATGGATTTTATCTCACCTAACCTCAGGTGTCTACATTGCAGACTTTTTTAATTGAACAAATTTCCTCAGACTCCCTTTTTTGACACAAAGAAAGTGGTACCTTTAGGAAGTAATTCAGATATATTTTAGACATCCAGTTTACAATGCAATTAACTGCCCCCACAATGCACTAACCAGATCTCCACTGACCATAAGGCATTCTGCTTTCAGGAAAAGGAACCTCAACCTATTATTTTTTATTGTTATTCTTTATTTAATGCCATTGCAGCTAGTACTGAACTCCAAGTACTGAAAAATCTAGAGCTTACAGTACTTAAGTCCATCGGTGATGGCAGGAAGACTCTGGCTTCCTTTAACTAGACTGTAATTTTGGTGTGCAATTTATTTTCTCTGTACAGATCTTTAAGTAAGTTTTGATAATGCTTGCAGGATCAGCAAACTGTTTTAAGGTGCAATTAACACTTACATGCAAAATGAATAGAGGGAGGTGTGCAAATGAAAAACATTTTTGGTATTGTCTAATATGTGTTAGTATGTCTGTAGTTACCAAGAACTCCTTATTGTAATCTAATATTCATGCAAGGTGTTCCTGTTCATCAGCTCTCCTCTGCTTTCTGCTTCATTCAGGACCCAGTTTTGGGATCAGCCTTCTCCCCAACAAGCTGTTTGGCTGGCCAAAAATATAAATAAATAAAAAGAAAGTTATCAAAGTGGAGGGTTGATAGCACATACAAGAGGGAATATTACAACCAAGAGTTCACCCAGGGCTTCCAAGAAAGCCCATGGGGAAGGCTGTACGTTGGTCTGACACCATTGCTTTCCCCTCACCAACTATGAAGGGAAGAGCAAGGACCCCCAGGTCATTGTCCTATTATTCACCCCTGGCACATTACTTGTTAAGAGAAGGACGTTGTATTTGTGTGTACAAACTCTGACTGCACATGCACAGCTAGTCTCATGCACCCAAGAGGAGTAAGGATTTTTATAACTAGGATTTCCAGTGAAACAAAACTCGGAAAGTTGGGGAGAAAGAGGGAAATCTGTAGAGAGAAATGCAGACCTAAAACTTTTCCTTACGGGGAGACAAAAAATTGAAGGAGAATGTTTTTAAAAAAAAAAAAAAGATCCTTGCACTATCACAGAAAATAGATCAAGTTACACAAACTTCTTTATGTCTTCATTTTGCCTCATACAGGGGAATCCATTTGCTTAGCTAGTCATTATGCTACGATGACAACACTTCAGGGGATGGGGGTTACTGTCAAGGGACAACAGATGCCCAAAGGAACAAGTCCTATGTGGTTTGAAGTCTCTTTGCTCTTTTTTGGCTGGTGTATCTTAGCCTTCATGTCCCCTTCCCATATGGTAGCCCATAGGGAGCAGAGACAGCATCATTACCCGTAGGTCCTAGGGTGGCTTGAATTGCTGATGTCCTCCAGCAAACAGCTGTTCAATGGCTTCTCCACTTGCAATTTTATCCCAAAACTAAAAGGCAAACAAGAATGAATTAAACTGCTTTTCCCAGCCAGCCCTCAGGGGCTTGTTCACCGGAGTTCAACTCTCCCTTGAGCAGCTCACTGCAGCTCCAGCATAAACTCTTCTGATCTTTCAGCTAGACTTTTTTTTTTTCTTTTTCTTTTTCTTTTTTTTTAATGAAAGGTATCATGTTCCAAATTAAACACTTGGAAACTTGCCAGTAGTATTACAAGCCTGCCTAAAATATGCTGAGAAAAGGAGAAGAAAATTGGTTTTTAGGAAAGAAAAAAAAGGTCTGGTAAGAAAGTCTTTCCAGCATAGGAACTGTATGTGAAACAATTTACGAGAACTCTAAACTATTGAGAAAAATGCCTGAAAGGTTAATTTCCTTGTGCAGCCCAGGTTAATGACTTACAGGGAATCAAGGAAGACAGTTCACTAATTTAGCTACTCCTTATGGATAAACACGTCAACTAATTTCTGCAGACTGTGGTGCAGATATCCTTGAATTCTTTGACCCGACGAAGGTGTGATTTACATGTGTTGCACCGATTATTCAGCTTGTAGAAACATCATTAGTCAGCACAGCCTTGATGCAACGACAGTGATGTCCAGCTGAATCCTTGGTCCCACAGTCCTTCATCTCCAAGTCCAATGCCTGTGTCCCTCTGCCACTTTGTATAAATGATTTGAAGATGTGTTGAAGCAAAAAACTACCAGTCAGTCATCTCTTTGCAGGGTAAGTACTGTCTGGAAAAAAATCAGTCACTCCTATTCCTTATATCTCTCTTCCTCTTTCATTTCTTCATACTTAAGGAGTAGAGACTCAGTGGAAGAGAGAGCTTGTGATACAACTCTGAAAAAACCCTGCAGCACACTACAGTTAGGACACTCCTTTGAGAGGTAGAACCTCTTCAGTCTAACCCTTGCTTTGACTTGATTTGGGTAATCCTTAGGAAAACTTAACCTATGTGAAAACCAGCCCCTCCCTGCCTGCTTCAAAAGATATTTAAGCAATTATGCAAACCCAAATGGTTCCAAGAAGATTAAGTGCACAGTCTCCCAGAATAGGCTGGGGCAGTGGTTTCCAAAGCTGGTCATGACCCTACTTGGGCTGTGAACCTGAAAGTGGAGTCATAATCCAGAAATGAGCTCGCAGTGGGAAAGGGTTAAAGCTTACTAGGTGAGGTGCTTTGGCATTCTTCTGTCACAAGCATGATGGTACTTTGTTCTCATGTAGGGTGGGAAGAGTCTGAACTGCTTTGGCAGGAGTAATGACTAATCCTGGGTCTCCCATGGCTGGAGTGAGCATTATCACTCCTTAGTAAAGGGAAGCTCTGCCCCTCTGTGTTGTTTCTGCAAAAGGTACATGGTTGCCTATTCGTTTCCGTAGCAGTGTTCCCGTGAAATGTGAAGTAGTTCTTCAGAAAAGCCAGACAAAACATTTTAGTGCTGATATAAAAAATGCTTTGATTTTTCATTTCTGGGACAAAAAAAAAAAAAAAGAAATATTTCAGGATGAAGATTTTTGTTGGGTTTTTTTTTCAATTCAACATCTGGACTGAACAACTTAAACTACTGTAGTCCTGATGTTACTATTTTCCAGGGGGATTTAGGATTGCATCCTTCAGGTCATTTGGAAAAGGCCCCCAGAACCTCAGCAATGACACCAGCTTTCAATCACTCCCAGCTTATGCTCAGCGCTCCAGGTTAAATACCTTGCCCTGGGAATCTGCTCGCCTCCAAAGTAAGTAGACCTTTCAGTTCACTCTTCCTCCTTCCTCTGGCTGCAGGGGAAAGAATTTCATTCGGAACCCTGCCAAGACAGGTGTTGGTGGTTTCTCCTGTCCTGACTGTCACGAGGAGGGAACAGCTGATTGTTTCATAAGGTGCATCACAGAAACCACTTCTGGCTGGCGATCAACATGTCTTTGGCCACCGTTGAGCGAGGTGAGGATGTGGTTCCAGTGAAGGTACTTGGTGTTTGCTACTGGAATGCTGTTTTGGTCACAAAAGCCCTACTCAAGTGGAAAGGTTGGATACCTGCTCGCAAACACACATACAGAAACACATGTACATTCACAAAATTGGGTCAGTCCCTGGCTTCTACCAAGCACTCAAATGCTCCAGCCCTGTGTCTGTTAAAATCCATTTTCATCAGTAGTAATCCTAGTTATGCTGCAGTTTCAAAGTCTGCTATTCCTTTTGGATTGTGATACGGTATCCAGGTACTTGGGGGTATACAAAGTGATTCATTCGCAAATTGAAGTCACAGTCAGACAAGGGTATTCTAGGATGTAATTCTCTTGTGTGTTTTGGTTTGGGTTTTTTTTGTTTTGTTTTTGGTGGGATCCTGCTGCTGGGTGTGTTTGCATGGGATGTGTATGTGTGCACACATCAATGCATTTTCCTAGCTGAAAAAAACCCATATATTTATGTTTTCTATTAGGTTATATACTATGGGATACAGGAAATTAGGTTTGAAATTGGAAGAGAAGAAAAGCAGGGAACATTAGTTGAGAATTTAGTTAGGTTTTGTGGGAAAGTTATACTCCAATTTATAAGTAAAGTAAATATTTATGATCTTTTAACAGTAAGTAAGACAGTGCTTGGGAACCCTGTTCCTACAACAGTGATGATATGGAGAGGCATTCAGACACCTCAAATGCGGTACCTAGTGACATTTGAGATATTCAGGGGTGTTCAGAGATAGATGTGAAAATGGCAGATGGGATAGAGGACCTATGGGAGACTCGTGCCCTCCTGGAGCAGCAGCTGGAGGTCAGTCTAAATACTCCAAACAGTGTATAACTCAAACGGGAGATCATAGGTGAAAAAAATTACTCTCCTTTTTCAAAGCTCTTAATGCTCACTTTGAGTGTGAGTATGGCAAGTAGCACATGCCATTTCTGCTGTTGTCTTACAAGAACAGTTGCTTTAAAATGTTATGCCATGTGTATGGAAATTGAGATTTTAGCATAAGTCACAAAACAGCCCATCTAATATCAGCTGGGATAAATTATTTGTGTATATGGATAGAAAAAACAAAGTTCAATTAAATCAAATACTTTTCACAAGAAAATTTGTTTTCTGAAGAGGAAAAGAAACTTTTTCGTTAGGAAAAACTGAAATAATTTTCATTTTGCATTTATTTTAAAAAAATGGTTTATTCTGAACTCTCATTAAAATATTAAGTAAAATCACAGTTTATAGAGAGGTGCTGAGTTGAAGAAAAACATATACTTCATTGGAATTTAAATTTTTCTTCATGTAAACTTTGGAAATACCAAATACAGTGTAACTTAAGCTTGCATGAATTGTAAGTCTTATATTCTAAACACGCATTTTAATGAGAATTCTCCTGAAGTTTTTTTTTTTTCCTAAGCAGAGGATGTCTTTGAGTCTGTATGAACTCCATAAACAGTACTTTACTGAATTAAAATGAGATAATTGCTCCAGCTGTACTGTGTTGGTTTGGTAAGTCCAGCCCTTCCCCAAAGATTACATTTGAGAAAATGTAATGCTTTAAAGACACTTAATTTCATGTACAGTCTTTTGCGTGGGAATCGCAAAGTGTGTTGCCTCTGTGTTGATGGAACCTGGATCTGGTGTGATTAAACCCCTGGGTCCTCCAGAGTGTCATTCCCTGAATTGCACCAGGGGATGGAGATGAAGAACGAGACCTGGAGGGTCCAGGGAAGATTCCTGGGTCTACCCAAGCCCAGAAGGAGTTACGGGCAGGTTGTTCTCTGCCTTGAACCAAGAAAGGTTCAGATATAAGCAACGGGAAGCTGTTTCAAGGGATCTGTTACCACCACAGATGCTAAAGTGGAAGTTTTGCCTGTTTGTTAGTTTTGTTTCACTTTTATTGCTTAGTAAAGGACTAAACTCCTGAACTCTGAAATGTTTTATGGCCTGAGCCGCTGGGGTCCTCCCATCACAATTACATTTGTTCAATTTTGCCAGAGCATGCATGTTTTTCTTTCTAAGTTTAGGTTTGCAGAGACCCGACTTTATAGACAGGTTAAAAAAAAAAAAAAAAAAAGAGGGAGGAAAAACAAGGACATCATGAGCAGTGACTGCTTTTCTGTATGTTACGATAATATCCATAAGGCTGAAGAGAGGTAGGGAGCCCATTGTATTAGACACAGCATGAATACTGAGAAAGAAATGGCTTTAAACATTAAGCACAAAAGAATACAGATGGGAGAGAGTCACTGAAAATGTCACAACCACAGGAAAAGCTTCAGCCAAAGCTTACATCTTCTGAGACACCAAAGTCACATATTAAGTAGACATAAAGCCGTAGGAAAGCTGCTTTCTTTACTTCCACTGCTAGGAAAACCATCCTGGATTGTACGAAATGATGCATCAGCATTTTAAAAATACTGGAAATGCCATCAGGAGAAAGCATTTTACATTTCAAGAAATGGAAATGTGTCATTTAGGAGAAACCCTGGCACTGAACATCTGGATCTTTCGAAACTCAGTGAATTGAAAAGAATCATACAATGTGCTTCAGTGTCCCAAAATATGTAGTTTTATTCATTAATAAAACAGTTTTGAATGGTAAAATGCCAATCTGCTATAGTTCTCAGCACCTTTTTTGCCTTCTCTTAAATTGTCTGAGATTGAATTTTAAGATGGGAGGACACACAGACACAGTGTATTCACAGAAGCTTTTCTCGCTTGAGAAAGCTGAATAAAATTCTGCAATTTAAAAATGATGAATCACTCTGACTTAAGCAGAACATATATTTTTACTTTCTGAGTCATCAAAATAACTAATAAATTCTTTTTTTTTTTTATCTAGTATTTTGTTGGAATTGCCAATGAACTGTCAAAATGATGAAAATCAGATGTTTGCCTTGCCCTGTCTCTGCCTTAATCGTACAGGTTAGGGACCCAGCACAGTTCTCCTATATCCACACCAGTGCCTTAACTACAAAATCAGGCTTCCACACAATGAAGCATTGAAACATCCACCACCTTCAGGCTCATTCAGAGGACACTGGAGTCAATGGGAAAAGCTCCTGTCGACTTAACAGGGCCCCTGGCTGACATTTGAGTGGAGATACTTACACCAAGCATTGTAAACACTCTCATCCACAATGAATCTCAGGTGGCTGAGCAGATTTCCAGCTGACCAGCAAAAGGATTTGGTTTCCTTGTGTAGGAGAACCACATGGAAGGCGGCTTATTTTTAACAAGGGGGCCTTAAGAGCAAGCTACATTATCCTCAGCTGAAATAGCTCATGCCATCCCAAAAGTCCCCATCAAGAAGGGAAGAATCGCATGAATGTGTATGTCTATGTGAGCTCCTGCCAGCTTATGAAGTTCAATCCCGGAAAAAAGAAGCTGAACCAAAAAAAAAAACCCAAAATCCCAGGCTTGCACCTTTTCTTGCAACCCTTGCAGCCTGTCAGGCTATGACAGAGTTTCTGTCAACTTATGATGGAAATAAATGTCTACAGGTTGCCCCCACATTAAGGACCCCAACACCAAGGAAAAGCATTGCAGTCCAGCTTGGCTGTGATAAATGTGTCTGAAAAGTGGAGTGGTGGGTCATGAAAAGGAATGGGATAAGGTGGTAACTCTGAAGAAGACCTGCCTTCGCATGAGCTGGCAAGTGTGTGGGTCTGATGTTTGAACCCCAAAAAGTTCTGGAAAAGGGAATCTGGGTGAATCTGGTACACTCAGTCACCTCCCTCTGCTCCCATTACACCCAAGCCTTTGGGTCCATGGAGACTTCCCAAGCGTATTCCCTCCTGGTACACACACTATCACACACCTGATATGCAATATATTTTTATGGCACTTTTCAAGGCTTTGCATAAAGTCCCAAAACACTTCTCACTGAACTAGTTCAAGTGCAGGAGAGGGATTGTAGTCACTTTAGCACCTAACATTGGCTGAACTAATACACGTTACATCTTAGGCAGGAGAACTCCCATAATACACTTAATCTTCCATGTAAGATTCATATTTATCCCTTCTGCATCCTTGTATCATTTTCTTTTGTTAAGGTGACTTTACTGCATGAATAAACTTCTCGATACCATACCATAAGCAGCCACTCTTCCTTATACAATGCTCCCATCCCCATAGCCTGAAGCCTGAAGAAGAACGGTATTCAGCTCTCTTTTTAGATTTTTCAGGGAACTTAACTAGGAAAAAAAAAAGAGAATTGTCAAACTATTTCAGGATAAGATGAACAAAGGAAATTTATCGGGGGGGGGAAGGGGAAGGGATGTTTGCATTAATACTAAGAAGCAGCTGTCCTTAATTACCCTAAATGTAAAACAAAATTATTTGACTATTCTAAAAACTAGATGGCCATGTTATGACATCCATTTGTAGTAGCAAGGCATTTGTGCATGACACCCGAGGCAACATGAACCAATGTAAATGAATATAAAAAGATGAAACAGATAGAATAAACAAGATATTTCAAGATGAAAAAATATTTTTCCAAAACATGTTGTTGAACTTTTTGCCTCAGAAAATTTTGTTTTTCCCAAATGTTTGCTTTTATCCCCTGATAAAGGATGAAGAAAAAGATTTTTGAGAAGACAGCATTTTCCATGAAAACAATTAGATGTTTTTTGATGAATTTCCTAGATTCCCAAGAACTCCTAGATGGTTATTCCCAAGCAGCCACTTTTGGGATGTATGTCTCTCACCTCTGATATTTCTCTCCTCTGTAGCCTGTGTAGCAGCATCATAGCACCAGTTGTCACAGACTCCTTTTTCTGCTTCCTCCTTCCACCACATGCAAGTTTCAGGTTTTATTATTGCAATAAAAATGCTTTATGTTGGCTTTTCCCAAGGACATTAAGAGCTTATGTGTTACAGCAAAATAGTCCTTTTCTCAAAAGTACACTCCACATCATTTGCTGCAAATTGTTGGTGGTCTTTCTCCTGACTCAGGGCGCTCAGAAAACCAGAGTCAAGAGGCCATTTTATGGATTTGTTTAGTGGCTAAGGAGAAGAAAGACCTGCCCCGATTTGTGTGGCCGACCTAGGCCTGCAGTACAACTGAACACCTCTACGTGAGGAAGGGACTCTACGGAGACCATACAAAGGATTCCCACCACTTTAGCCAAACACCAGTGCTCTTTTGGGTTGTCACCTGTGGAAAGGAGGGGATCTGACCAGTCCAGAGAGGAGACAAGGCTGCTGGGAACGTAAACTGTGAACATCTACCAGGAATGATGTCTCTCATGTAAACAGGGGGTGTTGTGCTCAGTAAGCAATCAGTTTTCTTCTGGTCATGTATGGTTGCAGAGGGCTCCTGAACACACATGTAGTTTAGCATGTAGTGTAGGTGTTAGCTCCTGCTACAAAAAAAAGCCAGGCCCTGACCTTCTTCAGGTCCTTTGTTGAAGAGATTGAAAGAGTCTGGGGGCTCTCTTGGTGGCCCAAAAACATAACTGGAAGCAACTGGAAGTTGAAAGAAGATGAACCAGTAGACAAAGGTCCTGGTGGGACCTTTGGGAAAACTGTAGGTTCAATGTTCTTGGGGCTAGATCCACAAAAAGAGACTCTGTCTCAATGCTGATAGTTGAGGTAGCCATCTAATTGGTGTGCAATAATTATATCTATCTCTAGACTGGATTCTCAGAACCTATCCAGTTCGACCTTCAAAAGCATTGAGGAACTCATGGAGAAGTGGATGGTCTTCCTCTCCCCCACTATCCTTATCCTTTCCAGAAGAACATGTGCACCTCTCCAGGCATTTAGCTGCTGGCCAGACTGAGGTGCCCAGATATCTTTTGGGTGCAAGGTGCAAATTAGATACTTTTGACTGGTATCCAAGAGATGATATTATGGGCTGACTTTAGCTCTCCCATTTCTCAAAAATAAAAAATTTTAAAAAATTAGAAAGCGGCAACAGTGAGCATGACTGTTAGACCTTGTCCAATTCCTTCTTCTCTCCCTGACTTTTCTCCAATAGTGCAGCTTTGGGGTGATGCCTTTCCCACAGACTGTAGAAAAATTACCTTCGAGTCCTTTTGCAAAACCAAGAGAAGGGGAGGTGGGGGAAGGCAGAGGGCAGATTTCTCACTTCCCGGCAAGGGCCTTGTGCCTTGGGTTATGAGCGCTGTGGTGGACCCCCAGGTTAGTCAGCGCCTGGAGACAGATCAGACTGTGCCTTTTTTGAATAGAGCATGTCAAAAGACAAGAGGTCCAATCTTAACAGCTAGTATTTCTAATACATGTCATCAATGTAACTCATTAAACAGTGAAATTCAGATCGGCGTGAGATATTAAATGAAAGGATTTGCAAACGAGTCCTCCCCACTGTGCTTTTCAGAGATTTGTGGGAGGTCCTTTTGCCTCTGACTTGCTTTCCCACCACCTCCTGTCACGTCCTGCATGAACTCCATCCTCTCTGAATCCCAAAGAAAGTCCCCTTTTTTCCGTCACTTCTGAGGCTTCATTGTGGCTCTGCTCCCTGCCAGAGGCAAGCCTCCAGCTCCCCTCAGGAAATGTCCCAGCCTATCCTCGTGCCCTGGGCTCTTGGCCAGATGCCTCTCTCCCTGTCTGTTTGCTCCCTATTCTCCAGAAGCTTTTCCAAACTGAGCCAGCTCAGGTATTTTCAGGAAAGAAATAATTTCTTCCTCATCCCATAAGACTCTGCCTGACACAGAGAGTAGCCAGGAAAAGGCAGATTTCTCCTTTCTGATCATCCACGCCATTCTCATGAAACGTGCATTAAACCATGTATTAGACTATGTCATTGTCTGACACAGAAATGTAACTAACCTCTTCCCCGCTCCTCAAAAAAAGCCCTTCTCACCCTCTCCTTATCTCCTGTTACACAGGCCACTGCCATGTCCCTAGCTGACTTTATATGAAGACCTATTTCATAGAATTGTAGAAGGGTTTGGGTTGGAAGGGACCTTTTAAAGATCATTTAGTCCAACCCCCCCGTTATGGGCAGGTATATCTTTCACTAGATCAGGTTGCTCAGAGCCCTGTCTACTGGGCTGACACTTGACCTTGAACACTTCCAATGATGGGGCATCCACAACTTCTCTGGTCAACCTGTTCCAGTATCTCACCGTCCTCATTGTAAAAAATGTCTTCCTTATGTCCGATCTAAACCGACCGCCTCTCAGTTTAAAACCGTTGTCCCTTGTCCTGTCACTACAGGCCTTGGTAAAAAGTCTTTCTCCACCTTTCTTATTAGCTACCTTTATATATATAAAGGCTGCAATAAGGTCTCCCCGGAGCCTTCTCTTCTCCAGGCTGAACAATCCAAGTCTCAACAGTATCTTCCAGAGGAATGTTGTAAGGACAAATGAGCTGCCGTGGTGGCAGGATGAATGCAGCCATAGAGGTACCATAGGTAGAAAATAGGAAGCAGGTAAGAGAAACTGCCAGGTTCATTATCAAGGGGAAATCTATCCTCTTTTAGCCTCACTTTCTCCTCACACTTTCTTCCAAGGAGAGCAGTGGAAGTCTTGCTGTCAGAAGGATTTCACACTCCTTTGGAGTAAGCACTGGCGATTCAACAGTAAGTAACAATCCCAAAGTGGTATCTATGACATACATGGGGCATGATTCAAAGCTCTTTATGTCTGTTGGTTTCATTATGCCCCACTTGTTGCCAAATCTTTGCCACTGACTAACTCGGGCACTTGCATGGGGCTTGAACTATTTTTTCTAATAGATGTTTTCTATTTGGCATGACACCTTTTGAGTTGCTTCTAGGGTGTCTTTCAAACATTCCTGCTGTCCACACCCAGTTGCTAAAGAAAACTCCCTCTGCTGAGTCTATAACCATCCCAACACATCCTACATGCCCACTGTGGTACATGGATATTCTATGGTGAGCAACCCTGCAGTCCTGGGGACAGCTCTCTTCCTGCACTGAGCACCTAGAAGGGTAGGAAAAGGAGTCTAAAATCAGATGACTGCATGTGGCATGCAGCGTTGAGGAGCAGGAAGGTCTATTGTATGTGTGTGAGGTACAGACCTGACTGTAGAGGAGACACAGGAGCTAGCAGAGTATCACTCTAACTGCCTGGCGTTTTGCATTTTGGTTTCTCTACGTCAACTGAAATCCAACCTACTTTGAAATAACTTGGTCCCACCATGCTTTCCAAGATCCTGGGTGCTGATTCCAGCAATGCACCTGCTGCTCACATTACCTTTTGTGTAAATCTGCCATGGGGAATCAGGGCATCCATCTGGCTGCAAATGACTTTCTTCTTTCTTGACAGAGTTACTTTTCACTTGGATTAGTTCCCTGCTCTGACTCACTGGCCATGCAACAATCTTAACCCTAAATAAGGGAAGTAGCAGGACTGTGAAGGGAGAGATATGAGGGAGAAGGTAGCACTGTCTGTTTGTGAATAGTGTGGCAATGCCATCCCAAATTGACTGAATAAAATGAAGCATTTACAGGGATCATCCACCACTGCTTTACTTTTCTTTTATGCCATACTAATGATATCAACAGAGCCAGGTCTGCATAATTATAGGATAAATGTATTCAAGGGAATGGGTTCAGCAAACACAAAAAATAAGTGATGGGGATTCTTTTTGCATATCAACTGAAAATGTTTTTCTCTTCCTAGAGAGGAGATGTGTTAGTAACTATTTGGAGGACTAGTCACTGACAGCAAACAGATGGAAATGCTTTTTTTAATCAGATGATCAGATAAATCTGTATGACAAGGACTTGGGAAAGATGAGGAAAGATTTGCTGTCGAAAGGCAGGTCAGACTCATCAATAGGCTATGAACCCTTGTGTGATAACTAGGCTTGAAGATACATCGAACTGACTAAACCTTCCTGGCTGGTAGAGTTCACGGTCTCTGTGGGTATTGGTGGGTCCTCCTGTTCCATTTTGCTCCCCTGATGATTTTCCCAGAGTCGGTCACTGGGTTCACTGAACTAAAAGCCTCTCCCCCTCCATGGCTCAAGTATTTTTTTTCTGGCATGGCTGTGTGATTGCTCAGTGTCAATGACTCAGTGCTGGCAGAAGGGGAAGGGACTTCCTGAAAAACAGATTGCACGTGTATAGAGTTATACAAGTTGCCCACAGAAGCCTTTGCTGCCTGGCATCATGACCAGGGTTAGGAGTCTAGAAAGGGAGGAGGGAGGAAAATTCCAGCTATTAACACACATATTCCTGGAGCTGGCCTTGGTGAAGGAAAAGGAAAAACAAAAAAAGACATCTGTCCTCCCACCGTCAAAAGGTATGTGTGTGGGATAAGCCAATAGTGACATGGTAAGGAGTGAGGTCAGAGGGAAGGAAAAGATGAGGAGTGTGATTGTGTCAGAAAAAAGACCAAGAAGGATGGTTGCCATCGTGTCTGGATATGGGTCAAGAAAGTGACAGGGATATGCGTCATTTTTAGAGAGGATTGAAGTAGAAGGTACGTGTTGAGCTCATTCCCCCACTGTCTCAGGCAACTGTGCAGGGACACAACACCAAAACACAGCAGCTTTGATTAGAAAAGGGCATACAGAAAAAAAAAAGATTGGCTGAACATCCCCTTAACAAATACACCTGTTCTTTTAACCATACATACAACTCTTCTTTAGTATTCACAAATTCTTTGCTTTGGGAACATTTTATTTTACATATGTGGACATTATTGCCACCTCTCAGCCTCAAAGTTGAAGTTTTCTGTAAAATTTCTGCAAGATTGAAACTGCAAGCACCATTTCTCTGCCCGGTGACTTCCTAATAGAGAACTTAATTGCTGAATATATAGGAGTTACCTTTTATCACATTTCTGGAAAGGCAGCTGGACACATATAGATAGGAGGTTAGTATTGGGCAGCTTTCACTGCCACTCTTCAAGTGACTTGTTTTAGTTTGTCCCATGCCAACAGGTCTTCTTTCCTTGGCTGTTGATTGGCATGCGGCTGCCTTCAAAGTATTGCTGCATAAGTATATCTGGATCCTACATAAAGATCTCACCATGCAGCAACTACACTGGTGTCAAAGGAACCATTCCTGAACCAAGTGACCTCTGAAACTGGGCTCACACACTGACAAATACCCAAGAGCCTTTTTGCTTTCAGAAAAAGGCCTCCGGATTCCTGCACTTGGCTTATCTTGATTCAGCTCCCTGTCTTGGCATTGACTGCTGGGTGAGGTTGCATTGAGCAAATCATTCAGCCATCTACCTCCAGCTATACAGCAAGGATAATCCCTATGCTCACACAGCGTAATGTGAAACTCAATTAATTAATGCTCAGAAAGCATTTTGGCATCCTCACACTAGACAAGCATGAAGTGTTATAGATTACTACGATTAACATGGTCCCTAGCTTTCAATGTGTTCACGCAAATCTATTTCAGGGAAATATTTTAAGAACGATTTAATCACTTGATTTATTGGGTTTACACTGGGTGGTCAATAGAGGCAAACCAAACATTTTTCCCGTGTTTAAGTTGTGAGGTTTTTTTGTTGTTGGGTTTTTTTGGTTTGGTTTTGGTTTTGGTTTGTTTTTTTTTTTTAACAGTGCTGCCCTGACAGAAAGTGACACAAATTCTGTTAAAACAATATGAAAAAGTTCAGCTACAGCTGAGAAAAGATAATGTCTTGAAAGGATCTTGAGTGACAGCCTGTATCCCCTCTCCTTTGCTTTGACACTGCTGTGCTTAGTCCTCACCTATTGGTCTGTGAAGTGTGAATTCATGATGCGTGACACTGGTATTATTATTATATTTGCTTGGCTGAAGGGGACTTGACATGGAAAAACACAACAAGCCCAAAATATCTTGCCATGACAGGTATTGAGTTTCTTTTGCAAACATAGGGAGGGAGGGAGCAAACCAACTCGTAACTCACAATAATATTTCAGACAAAGCCAAATGCAGTTTTCGGGTGTGACTTTCTGATTCATTTTCACACTTGCTAATTCCAGTTTAAAAGACAGGGGGTTAAATGGATGTTTTGAACTGGATCCTCAGGCACGCTAATCTTTGCAGGTCCTCTGAGATTAAAATGCCGTACCAATTTAAGCCTATTTCAAGCCTGGTTCTGCCAATTAATTTCTGCCTGGGTCAACCCAGAGACAAAGCAGACGTAGCAGATTTCCATGAGGAAGATATTTGAAAAGGTTTGTGGGCCTGGGACAGAATACGGGATTTTAAATTACATTCACTGGGGAGTTATTAATGTGCTTTACTGCTCTATCATCTAATTTTTTCTGAAGCATTGTAATGTTATTAATATTCTAAATTCCTTATGGAAGTAAAAATATATATATTATAGCTTCATGTTGCTTTGCTGATGAACAGTTCCTTGGCTTCATGGTCTACCTGTTGCTCATCAAGTTTGAGATCAGTCCTTCAGGAACTTCTACTCTATCCATTTCCACTTGATCTAGATACCAATTTAAAATTTCTGTGTGCCCAGGCAGGTTACTGCAAGGACAGTCCTAACAATGGAAGGAAAAACATAATCCGTCACATTCATATTTCAGGTGATATAACCAAGCCAGGCTGTGACTTGGAAGCTATGTCTCTGTGGGGGAAATAAAGGAAAGCGGGTGCTCATGGTGTGAACAGTCCTACTCAAGATGAAGAGACCCTTCACAAGACAGGTGAGTGTTTACTTAGTGCTGCAAAATATCTCATTTTTTTTTTCCCCTAGGATCTTGTCCTTGCTTCCTGAAATGCAAGTTTCCAGGCAGCAGAAATACCAATATTTCCATGCTGTGCACACAACACAGACAGACCATAGCCTTGGACTTACCCAGCAGTTCACTAGCCAATGCAGAAAAAACAGTATGCAGGGTATTGAGAACGACAGCTAGACAAGTGTCAAATTACTAAGAAATCCCCATACTCCTCAAAACAAGAGGAAGTAAGGAGGGAACTGAATCTCAGGAAGATGTTTCTGAATTGCAACATCTCCCAGGACTCCTCACGGAGTGGTACTTTCTGTCCTCATCCTCTCTCCCTCAGGCATAATCTAGCTTGAGGAGGGAAGTTCATAGAAAAAGAAGGAAACGAAAAAGCATCTAATTTGCTTCTCCACTAGGGATAAAGAAAAAATAAAGCACTCCAGCTGTGAGAGACTGGAATCAATAGGGAGACTGGACTTGAATTTCCTTGGAAAAAGTTTACAGCTGCTCCTGAGTAGGTTTCAAGCATTTCAAATGGTTACTCTAGAAGCTCAGTAGACCAAATTGAAATAAATGCTCAGCAGAAATAAAAAACCTACGAAGGTGAAAAAGAACCAACCTTTATGACTTGTGCTAAAACCCCAGGTATTCTATAGGAAAATAGCACAGCTATGACCCTACCACAAAAGGAATCCAACATTGAGTCCTCCTAGCTATGAGCTTTCCTCCCTGCACTGCCTGCCATTAGCCCACCTGAAGCTCAGATTCAAAGATTACACTGATACATATAAATAAAACAGGTAAGAGACAGGTTTCTAGCCCCAAAGGTAAGTGGCATAGTCTGTGTCATGTCCATAAGTCTAAACTCCTTTCCATCTAAAGCCAGGATGGCCTAATCTAAATTACCCGTGGTAAACTACCTATCTTTGCCCTCCACCCCAAAAAGAAAACAGCAAAGGTCTATAGCTCTACGTACTGTATTCTTCCTCCTACCCAAGCAACAAGAGCTGGGATCTAACTCCCACGTTATTGTTATTTAAAGCCTGTTGTGTAACTTAAACACATCAAAATCCAGAGCCTGATCAAAATCCACAACCTGTAAGCTCATCTCCCCATGCAGCCCACAGCCTTGTCTTCCAATGCGGAGGATCATCCATTTAATACTGAAGTGAAATCCTTCCTTGTCCTTCCCCAGTGACCATTCGCTCGTTAGAAGGCCACTTTGTGGATATCAGATATAACATTACCACTAAAGCCCGCCGCTGCCACTTTCTTAGGTGTGGAGGGATGGAGTGCCACGGTTTAATGAGTTACCATCCATCAGCTGTGCTAGGTCACTTCTCTTTTTGTACATCCAAATGCAGAGCTTAAGCCATGAGTAATACGTGTTTCCTTATCAGTCATAACACCATCATCACAAACTGCTCATCTTTATTAGCAGCAGTGGGTCTTCGGTAATGAACCCCTTGTTCTAATATCTTAAATGTTTTAAGATTTTAAATAACTTATATGAGAGATGTATAGAAGCAGCAAATTTTCATAAAGAAGCTATTTTCTCAGACTCAGACCTTCTTTAGTTTTCACAGTGTAAGCAGAGCAATTAGGTCTGAGTGGAAGTGCTTTAACCACCTCTTCAAAGTCTACAAATTTGGGATGCTTTTTCTATCCTTTATTGATCTAAAAAATCTAAAATACCAGCATTTTTCAAAAACAAAAATATAGGGGGGAAAATCAGGTAGTTCAAACACTTTTTTTCCCAACAATTTGGATAAAATTTGTTTCAATTTTGACCATTTGGACAATAATTACCTCAAATTTTGTAATATGTTTTTATAATTTAATTCAGTTTATAACTCTAGATTTCAATCAATGGAAACTGAAGTGTCTACAAAATAATCGAACTTTTTCCAGGGGGAGAAAAAAATAGTCAAAACTCTTTGAACTTGACTTTTTCCCAAAATAAAGTCTTAGTTCTAGGAGTAAAATCTTAGTTGTAAATCCTCAGTTCTAAAGGATTGAAATCTTAGGGTGTTTTTCAACACCACCAAAAAAATTAATAGCTCCTATCACTTCTATTTGGCAGGATTTTGACCACCAAATATGAACCTGTACATCATGGAAGCACAAAATAAACCCTATTTCATGTGTATTTCCCTAAAGTATTTTAATGAGTTTTCTTTTTTCTTCTCTCTTTTAAAAATTCTCTAACATACAATCATTTTCCTGATGTTTGTATCCCAGCTGAAGGTTAATTTGTAATTGTGTTATACACCATTTTGTTTTACAGGGAAAAAAAGGAAAGGTGCTGAAGTTGGCTGCAGCAATTGTCTCTTGTTCTGTTTGCTATCTATTTCTGGATACATACATCTTATTTTAGAGTATCTAAAAATAAAAAGAGTAGATGTGTAAAACTATTGTATTGAAATAGAGGTGCAATAAATTAAAGTTCACTATATTTCACATACTGGGGATGAATTGATGTCTATGAATATTCCCGAGACCCTCTCATTTTTTATTTAAAAAAAAAAAAAAAAAAAAGGATTGGTTTACAAGCTTCATTGGGTTGGAGCCAGACAATCCAACTCCTATTGCCTGTGAAGTCAAGAGGATTCTGTCCCTGGATTTCCAAGCTAACAGTACAACACATTGAGAGAGGACAAAGGGTATTATCTAAAGCACACAGCAGTTATTAATATTTTTTTCCTCAACTTCCCTGGATTTCAAACTTTACAGTATGAGTAGAACACAACAATAAAGGGAAAGGAAATCTAACTGCAAGAGAAAAAATCAGTTTGAGATTGAAGATGACTCTAAATATTTAAATCTAGACATCTACATGTGTTGTAGGTGTCTAAGCTGCAGCTGTAGTCATTAGAGATCTAGGCTCAGTTCATCTGTATTTGCCTGGGTGTCCAGGAGTGGTCTGAAGAGCAGACCAGCATGTTCCTCGTCTTTGCCCTGCACACTCCTACGATCCTCATAGGAAGCTTCTGCCTCAAATTGACTTCATCTGGTTTTAGACATGAGTTGTGCAGGCATTTATATCCAAGTTTTCAGAAATATGTCTAAACTTGATCAGATGCATCAGAGTGACCTACCTGCAGTTTAAAATTTTGATCCTTAAAGACTGCCCTGACTATGGATCTTAGGGTCTAACAAATCCTTTTCTATTCCTTCTCTATTTTTCATTTCGCATGTAAAAGACTTTACATTGTCTCTTTTTGTCTCAATGTAATCATACCCTTCAAAAGTTATTTGCTCTTTAAAGGGAAAGGATGCTTTTATGGCTAGGATGAACAGGTGCAGGATCAGGAAATCAGAGTCTAAACTTAATTTTGACACCAATTTCCTGTCTCACCACGAGCAAATCACAAAGGACTCAGCTTGGTTTCCTAAACATAGGTGTCTTGTGACATTTGAGAAGTCACAGGATGCCCCTGCCGGTTTCCACTTGTTCGGAAGAGCATGGTTCTCCTACATATCCTGTGTATTGTCTCCAACCCTGTGTGTGTGCCTTGAATAGCTTGGGAAGCCTGAAATGTCATGAAACATCTATGCTTAGCAAACTGATCCAAGCCTCCAAAATCTTCACTCCTTGGGTCAGCATCTGCGGTCACCTTCTACTTAAACCTCTAGTCTTAAACTGTAATTTCTGTCTTACTAGGTGGAGATTGATCTCCTATGGGACTCCAGATGCTGTACTTGTGTCATAAATTCAAGTTTTGCCAAAGAAGAATGCTTTAAAAGTTATATATGTAAATGTCACTTCTATAGACCAAAATTTGAGACCAAGCCTCTGAGGTACACACATGCATAATGTACCATATACAGCTGACATTTTCCTCATATTAACAGTATTAAATGTCAACGGTATTGTATATACATATAAAATTCCCTATTAATAATATATTTTATTATGACATGATTTCAAATAACATATTTCTCTTTTTTTCATTTCTCAAAGATTAAAGACTTATATGCATGACTAAGGCATTTATGATGCAATATTTTATTTGTTCCAAATTAAAATAACATTTCAACTCATGACATTGGTGAAAATATATTATTTCCACTTGTATTTTTGGGCTTTGTAGCCCTACTAATTATCCACCAGCCTTATATATGTATCTTTCCTGTCACCAAGACTTCATAAAAATATAGAATGACTTTCATGGAAAGAAAATAGTGAGTGCTAAAACCCTCTTTAGTTCCAAAATACTCCCCCCGCCAAAAGAACAATGTTGCATGCATGCAATTTAAATTAAAAAAATCCCCAAAACCAAAAAAAAAAGCACCTTCAGCTTAGTTTCATTGGACCTGATTTGAGCAGGTGGTTGGACTAGATGACTTCCAGAGGTCACTTCCAACCTAAATTACTTTGTATTCTGTGATTTTCTGAGGTTTTCTTGTTTGTTTTTTTTTTTTTTATTATTATTATTTGTTTTCATTAGGGTCATTAGCTACAATAATAATCTAAGAGAAGAGCTGAAGCATCAGTTTCCTGATGCTTTCATCTCAAGATGGTATCCTTTTCCTGAAAAAATTATTTAAGCAAACAACTTATTGAAGTCATATTTGGAGCGGAGTAGATGATTTTTTTTTTTCCCAACCTGTGTTATGCATAAGGGTCAGACTAGAGAATCCAAGGCCAGACTTGACTAAAATATATGAATCCTTAAAGTTTTCTGGGAAGTCTAATGTTAGTATCATAGATTGTTTGGTTACATTTATGACATCTGTTAGCTGTTTCCTACATGTGATGTCATGACTTGTAGTTATATTTTGAGCTTCAGTTGGGAACACATGTCCACCTACACAGTGTGCTCAGTTTGAAATATAGTCAGGACTAAACCGTAAGTAGATGATTAGTGAGCATGCAGCAGAACGGTTTTTTCAGATGTATTCATGGTAAGATTCAGGTCTCTGCTCACAGCTACGTAAATGGAGGTGTCTACATGTCAGTAGGTATCTAAACTCTCATTATAAATCAGTGGAGATCAGTCAGTAAAGCCAGTATGATCCAAAGAGCTATTCAACTGACCAAATGTGGGAATGTGATTCACTGATTTAACCAGAGGCATCTGCTGCCAACTGAGATGACCTAAGATATCCACAACATCTGCACTGGGCTGGCAGATACGAGATGGGATCTAAAGGAGACTATGTCTTTCTAAAGAGGTATATGGGGGCCAACCAAGATGCTTTACAGTGCATCAAATGGAATAAATTAATTAAAGCGGACAAAGGAATCGGTGCCCTAGCTCACCTATAGACATCTACACAATAAACATGTAAATTTAGATACCTGTACTCGAAGCCCACCATCTGGATATGAGCGGGTCATTTTTATTTTATTTTAGACAACCTATTGAAAAAAATCTTCATCTGTGACATTCATCTGTCCAAAATGGCATCTAGCAGCCAGGTAAAGTGCAGCACCAGACACCTATGTGTACACAACTAAATCCAGGAGTTACTGCCAGCTTTTTCCTGTCCCCATCAATCTAACAGGAAACCCTTTCAGTAGGAATCAAGTTTGGGCAGGTCTGAGCACTTCTGAAAACCTCACCAGTTTTCCTAAATTTGCTCACAAGTAAAATCCTCACAAAATCCCCTTCCAGATTAATGAAGAGTGTTCATGTCATGTAAGGGACTCACACACAGTCTTCACCAATAGATCATAAGCTGGATGTACTGTACATCCAAACGACTCCCTTTCAGTCCCTCCAGGTTATTTCCACTTCCAGGCTAACTACAGAGCAAATGTGAAGCTTTCTGTGCATGAGAAAATGTTTTTTCTAGAGTTCCCAAGTATCAACATTATTGGTACTGCTCTTCTTAAAGGTGATTGATGTCCAAACATCTTCAACTAAAGGGTCCAGTTCACATCATACCAAGTAAGTGACTAAAATCGGTCAAAGCAATTGCTGTCTGGAAATGCCTATTTTTTCTACTGGCTACAGCACAAACCTTTGGTGACTAACTCATATATACGTGTCTATTTATTGGATGACTACCGTTAGATGAGAAGAATCCCATCCACAGTGGCTCTCAGTCAGAAGGACTGATCCATGAAGACATTGTATGACTTCAGCTGCAGCTAATAAAAAAGGCCAGATTACAGAAACAGCCCACTCAGCTGCCAGCAAAGTTGGCAAAGCCCAGAATGTAGTCGCTGCTGTTTAACTTACACATTAGGCTGTTTCCTAAGTTAAGATTAAGAACAAAGGTGATTCTGATATCATTAGAAATCAGGATAATTTTCAAAATTTGAGTGGCAAAAAAAAAAAAAAAGAAATAAAATTGGCATTCTCTTTTCTAAAATAGCACTGCAAGGAGTAAGAAGCAAATTCTTCAAAATCCAGGTGCGAAAACCACCTGAGAAACTGGTGACTGTGAGAGATAATAAAATCCCTTTGAGATTTCTGCTTTTTCCCATCAGATAATGTAGCCCTGTAAAGTGGAAACACACAGAGGGAGAAACCGAGACCTCACCTAAAACTTCTGTCCCTTCCCCAAAGTGTTATCTCATAGGGATCCTATGAAATCAACACTCACCAAAGCCAACGTGAACTTCAGAGTCAGCACTTCAGACCCAGTACATGGGTGAGTGTCTGGCAGGATGAAGCCCCTGCCCCTGAAGTCTGGCAGATTGTGAAGGAGAAAGAATTGTGAATATACTGACATCAACCTCTTCCCTTCCCATTTGGGTTTCTCTGTGGCTCCTTCCCTGCCCCACGGTATAACTGAGTCTCTCAGGACTCCACTGAATAAATGAGCAGTGATTTTCTTTATGTCCTTTCCAGCCACTGCAGCTCCCAAGATCTCAAACAAATCACTTCTGGGGCTAGGTCTTCACTTATATTCTCCAGAGGATGTGGTGCTTTTGACTGAGCAAGCATTTTACTTCTCTCTGAATTAGTCTCATACAATGCTCTTGGGTAGTCCTTATAACTGTGCTTCATTATCCTGAGCAATGCTGTGGGGAAAGCTGTAGTTAAACAGATACCAAATCCTGTCTCCTTAGTGACAATATTCAACATTAAAAAAATGAAATATAGACCTGGATGGATCCACCTGTTTCCTGGTAAAGCTACTTCTCCCAGTGGAATGGTTTAGTTTATCATTTGGGACATTCTTAAGTCTAGGAAAATTCTGTGAATATTTGTTTCAGTCCCTTTGGAGTCAAAGGAACAAGGAGACATCTGCAGATGAATTGCAAAGCCAGGGTCTGAGATGCCTGGCCATTTCAATGGAGGCATACAAAGCCATATCTCCAAGGAAGGCTTGTCTTCGGCACTTCTAAAACTGTGTCTATACAACGTGACACATCTGGAAGACAAGATGCATGGTTGTACCAAGTGAGTCATGGCCTCTCAGCATAAATTTCCGTTTGCATCTGTGACCTATTCTAGGTTTTGCTCCTTGCCTACAGTCCCACCAGCCCAAATTAATTCGGTTGAAATGTTCAGAACTCATTGTCAGATCTCTTTTTCTCTGTCAGAGATTATATCAAAAAAGCACTCCAAGATGCATCTGGGTAAAACAGAACTATATCTACATCACTGCGAAACCTAACCTTTGCTTTGTTAGCTCATCTAGTAGTTTCAGAACTGTTGATTTATCCCAACAAGTCCCCATCACTTCAGAATTGTTTCGTAGCAAAAGAGAATGATCCCATAAAAGGGAGATGTAATTTTCCATTTCTCCACCATACCTGGAAATATCACCCAAGTTCAGATTCTGAAGCCTTCTGTAGGAATGCAAAGAGTCATATCAGAAAACACATACAGCTCTTCCCACATCAACTGCTCCTATTACCCATCTTTTCCTTAACATGCTTTTAGACTGGAGCCTCTGAAGAACGCAACCTGTGCCGACCTTCTGCTATTACTCATTGTGCTTTCGCAATTTCAGAGAAACAAACACAAACACATCTTAAAACCAAACTCCAGCTAAGAATCCAGAAAAAAACTTGATCTCAAGAAAAGAATCAGAGCTATAAATTTCAGCCTATCATGCACATCTTTGAAGGCTGGAACATGTGGTCGCATCCTTGCCTATTTTTTTTGTATTTATGGAGACATAGAGTAGTTTATTCTTCCTTTGCATGATGACCACAGTCAGCACATTTTCTTTCTTTGAGAGAGAGATCACGCCTACATACGTTGCAGGCAGGAGAAGACCTTTGCCTGTTGCATCTGTGAGCCATCCCCTGAAGTTTTACATCTCTAGCTATCTCATTTCAGTTTCTATGCTGTTTTCTCACAATTTCCTCAGAAAG
The DNA here is from genome assembly GCF_964195595.1 of Calonectris borealis. Taxonomy (NCBI): domain Eukaryota; kingdom Metazoa; phylum Chordata; class Aves; order Procellariiformes; family Procellariidae; genus Calonectris; species Calonectris borealis. The sequence goes on along the minus strand of NC_134313.1, from coordinate 168,864,993 downwards.
AATGAGAGTTTAGTAGCACTGGGAGTTAATAATCTTTCAAATCAAGAGGTAAATGTCCAGTAGCTCTTAATCTGAAATTCAGCAAACCATTGAGAAGATGGCCGTTTGTCAGCTTTCAAGTAGGATGTCAGCACTGAAGGACCTACATTTAAGGCCCTGGTTAATTGCTCTTGGGTTTATTATTTAAAGAAGCACAGGCCTTGTTCCATGATCATCTGAAAATGGTGGGAGTCTTTCCACTGATTTCAATGGGCTTTGGGTCTTGCTGTAAAACAGTTGTGTATTCAGTGTAATTGTAGTATTGCCAGTTAAACTTTTTATATAATGCATCTTATTAAAATTTAACATGTTCTGTCATCATGGGCTTGCATTATTCTCTGGTTCTTCTTTGTGATGTCACTATTGGGATTTTATAAAAATAATAAACCTGTCTTTACTGTTGTACTTCTGAGCTCAAGTAGTTCCTTTCCTTGTAATTTCCCCAGTTCTTTCATATATTTTCTGTTCCTTACTCTCCTGCCCAAACTGATGATTTTCTGTATTTCTTTCTGTTCTGTTTGCTTTCTGGCTCTTTACTCCCCATTTCTCTCTCTGGCAGTGTCTTGTTCTAAAATAGTTAATTATTCTTTCTCCCTTATTGATCGTTTTTATTGCAACCTGGCTATAACTAATGATCAAGGAGCGGACACATTCATAATTAGGCTTTTTTTAAACTGCTAGCCTGGTGTAAAGGGGCACTTTTGTACATGTGAATCAGATGCCCAGGGTGCAGTTCTCTGTGGTGGTGCTGTGGCAAAGCTGGGAATATTGTGAAGCAGTCATAGCAAAACTTTTAGAAAAAATTCCACTTTTGTTCTGAAAGTGGTGGTGGGAGAATGAATTATTATCTGATCAAAAGAATTATCCCATCCTTCTTTTACCAGCACTAGGACACTGATTTTGACCAATCCCATGTTATTCCAGCTTGTGTTGAGCCACCAAAAAAAAAAGATTTGACTGCTGATTCTTGTCTGATGCCATCTGAACCAGCTTTCTGATACTTGTTTTCTTGATTAATCATGTTCACCCATCTCTCATTGCCCTCAGCAAACAATAATATATATGCCCTACCTTAGAAAGATGGGGACAAACTTTGTAGCAGGGCCTGTTGTGACAGGACAAAGGGGAATGGTTTTAAACTAAAAGAGGGGAGATTCAGACTAGATATAAGGAAGAAATTTTTTACAATGAGGGTGGTGAAACCCTGGCACAGGTTGCCCAGAGAGGTAGTAGATGCCCCATCCCTGGAAACATTCCAGGTCAGGTTGGACGGGGCTCTGAGCAACCTAATCTAGTCGAAGATGTCCCTGCCCACGGCCGCGGGGTTGGACTAGATGACCTTTAAAGGTCCCTTCCAATTCAAACTATTCTATGATTCTATCCATAGCTATTTGCATCAGCTTTAATTCTGCTCTAAAATATCCTCTTTTTTTGGACGTGCCTGCATTAAACAACATGGACTAAAAAATAGAGAAACCCAGGTGTGTGTGGGAGGGGGAAGCAGGAGAAAGCCTGAGCAAGGATAGGAGTATATCCCTCAGAAAAGCTAAGAGAGTATTTTGGGATAAGTGGAAAATATATTGTAGCTACTAGCAAAGACATGGTCTGGCATCTAGTGATGCCTTTAGGTAGACAGAAACAGCACTTTGCCCATTCTTCTAGAACAAGAGGAGTTGTCCCAGGGAAAATACCTGCCTCCATCAAACAGTTTCGGCTCCTACCTGGCTCAACCTGCAAGACTCTCCATTTTTTCTCGTTGCTTGCTCCCGTAGGACAACCCCTGGGAAAGAGTTGCCACTACTCACAGGTCAGTTCTCCGCAGTCACTGTTCCTGGAATTGTTTCCCAGTGACTGCCTGTCTGTGTCATTTGACACTGATGCTATCAGGCTGTAATTACCAGCAGCTGAGGGCAGAAGGGAGCAATGCAATTTCAACAGAGGTTTCCAATAAAAAAAAAGCAAAAAAAAAAAAAAAGAACTAGAACCAGAACTTTCCCAGACCTGTTAATAAGCAGGTCTTATTACCTACTATTAATGAATCAATTAATAATGGCACCATACCACATACAAAGTAAAAGCTTGACTCTCAGCCTCATGGACAAAGGACAGGAAAAATGTTATTAACAGGCAAAAAAGGGGAACGTTGCTTAAGATCACACAGAGCATTTGCAACAAGATGGAGGATTGAATCTACAGTGGGAGACTGACTCCTTGGATTCATTTTTATTGCTCGAAGCCCTCTCTCAGACAGTAGTTTTCAATTGGTTTTGGTTTTGTCTTTGTTGTTTGTTTGTTTGTTTCTTTAATTTTGGATCTTTAAACATTTTCCACTCCAGATGAAGATGCCTGCTTATTGACTGTGGGCTTGGGTTATATTGCACAGACCCCTTCGAAGTAGTCAGTGGGTCATCAGGAATCTGCAAACCCCTGGTTGAAAAGCCCTGAAGTAGGATTTCCTCTTTGTATCTGCTGATCCCAAGGGGCTATGGGGAATCCTTAGGGTATCATTCCATTTCAGTAATGCCTTTAAAAATAGCCATTGTAGGAAGCATGAAAGTATTTGTGGAGGTAAGCCTGAGCTTTGGAAGCCTGGCCTTTTGGAGGCCAGGCAGAGATGACCAAGGCAAACACAGCAGGAAGTCTTAGCTAAGCAAGCACCAATTCACACCTGTTGCCTGCAGTCTATTCACAGGAGCTAATAATAAAAAGTTTGTGTTTAAACAGAGCCCTTCATCCCTTGTGATCCCAAAGCACTCAGCAAATTACACACCCAAAGGTCATATCAACTGGTGCTGAAATCCAGCCTGTCCTGGCCATAACAATAGGAAGGAGGAAAAATATGTCCAAGGACAACAGGGTAAATTCCCACTTATATGAAATATGTTTGGTGCTTTTCAAGGTCCATCCGGAGCAATCAGGAATTAGGATTGTAAAGCAGTCCAAAATACCGCTGCATATTACAGTATGCTGATACTCCTTTGGTTTAACCCTTAGAAGAAAGAAAAGAGAAGGAAAAAGAAAAAGGAAAAAAAAGCTAAACAGAACTAATGACGCTGCTTGAATTCAATGCTATGGTTCCAGAGAGTCTACATATTTTAAATCTGTTGCTTAGCCTGTTAAGCCATCCCCTCTAACATGCCCTTTCTGTGGATTAGATGTGCTGTTTATTCATTGTTTCAAGGCAATGAAATGACTCATACTGAGTCTGTTCCCAGGAAATCTTGCCAGGTGAGGGAGGGTGACATTTACTAGGGGACCTATTAATTGGAATCTACTGTAATAACACAAACAAAACAGAAAACTCAAGTTCTTCTGCGTGGACAAACCTTATCATTCCATCTCTGGGCAGTGCTGCATATCTGTGAGCAAGGCACAATGAATCTGTTCCACTGTGCAACCCCGAACAATCCTCTTTCACAGGTCTTGTACCTTAAATCAAGACAATAAAAGGCCAGAGGAGTTCTGAAATTGCATATTCAATCGCCCTGGGAGAGGTAGGGGGAAGACGTAATCTCCCACACTCTCCCAGTATACAAAGCCAAGCACTTTTACATTACAAAGTCAGCTGCACACCTTTGCTGGTTGGGAACAACTCTATCAGAAGCCAATGTACATCCGTGTGGTTCCAGCTGCCGTCAACCAACTAAGTGATGCATGCATCCTATACTTCTACTTTGCAGGTGGGTTTCCTACATCATCTGGCTGGAGACATATCCACAGAGTGACATCAGGTGGTGGCAGCTGGAGATCCAGCTAATACGGTTCCAAGGTGGAGAGGTGTTCTTAGGTCTGCTGGTTCTCTTTCCTTTTCTCAGTCCATGAGAGTTTATTCCCCAAGATTAACATCTGAAAATAGTAAGAAAACCAAGTCAGTCACTAAGTTATATGCCTGAATGGTCATTAAAATTAAAGCAGATCCAGTGAATAGTCTTTTAGAGATCATTCATTTACTTCAATATAGGTTTTCAGTGCTACACATCCATGCATGAGCTTTAGAGTATCTTGCTTGGTTCCTATTTATCATTTCAGGGAGGAATGCATCTTCCACAAGTTCTGTGGTCATACCTGCCTGCCCAGAAAGATGCCTCTGCTGCCCTAGGATGTCTCAAACGCACTAGAAACTTGTACTCGGGAACCTGCACCATACTTCAGATGTTTACTTCAAGATGACCTGAATCACCCTTTGGACTCTGGAAACAATTCAGTTTTCCTGACATTGAAACCTCGTGTTATTAACAATGTTCATGGTTGTCCCACCTAGCCTACAGCTGCTGCTCCAAGAGGCAAAGGGTTTTCCATAAATCCTGTTTCCTATCTGCTACCCACAGATGGATGTCTTGAATACACTAGGATGTCTCATGTAACCTTAGGTGCTTACCTGTGGGCAGCTGAATTGAGTCTCCTGATGACAAGATTGACTGCCTCTTCATTGACTGTGGTGGGAGGTTAGACACCAGTAATACATTTACACTCCTACATTTGGATGTCTAAATTTAAATACAACATTTTCAAGCCAAATGCCATCCCCATTTGACTTGAGAGTTTGCAGTTCTAGCTGTTGTTCCTGTCTTATTTTCCTGTGTTCACATACACTGATGGGCTCTGTCCAGATACTAGGTTTGGTTCTACACCAGGAACAGCTGCAACTTCATTATTATGTGTTAAATGATTTTCTTGCTAACAAAACTGCAGTTCAACAGAGCACCTCCATATTTAATAATAGGGACCATCATGGCTTGAGCTAATCTTTATAACTGTAGGCTAGAATAGCTCAGAACCTGGTAGACTGGCATGGAGGAATCTGTAAACCCAATCATCTGGTGGCTTCAATAGGAAGGTCCTACTGTATGAATGGCCTCCCATTATGGATTCCAAATCAGGCCTTTGAGACTTGGTTTGGGTGTATCCTGAAGGCTGTACCTCACCTGTAAATGACACTCTGGTCATTCTCTCTGTCAGCTCAGGTGTAAGTAGAGGTGAATAGTAGGTGCATCACTTTCTGGTCAACTCCTGGCTATGGGAGCTGACACACTGGCAGGTAGCTACCCTGCTATCCCTCCTAGAATTGAGTCTACTAGGTCCCAAGTGTTGGGTTTGTTTCTCTAAATCATAACCATCTGAAAGTTCACCCTCTAGTTTAAGCCAGTTATTTATCATCCCATGTTAGAAACAAGTATACATGGGCATCTGCATGTGTCAGGCCTTCCTATTATAAGGTTTGAGTTACAAACCACATTTTCTGTTTTCCTATAGATAGAAATTAGAAAAATAGCTAGGATTATATAAGTAACTCATAGACATCTGAAGTTTTCTGTTCCTAATGGAGACAAACAGGAAAAATATTTCTGCTGTCTAGTGGAAAAACAATTAGCAGAAGAAAATGTCTTCTAAGGTCAAAATATCAGGCCTAATGATTTGTCTGCTCAGGAATTTGCAAAAGACATGCATTTTGTATCCTGAATGAAAGTTCATTATACAAAGAAAAAAACCTTGTTTTAGGTGAAAATAGTATATAAATGTTTTTACAGATTTTCAGGCCAAGAAGTAAATATTAGTGTGTGTAATTTTATACCTTGTAGAATAGAATCTTTGGGTTTTCACTCGGTACCTTGTTTTAAACCTAATAACTTATTTGAATCATATATTCTCAACAAGAAGTTTAGTCTTGGTTTAGAAGCACAAAGAGACGGAAAACACACGTCTTGTAACAGCCTGTTCCAGTGGTTAATCCCTCTCTCTGTGTATCTATGCTTAATTTCTATCTTCTTTCAAGAAGGAAATGGAAATAACTACAGGTTCTTCAGATAGCAAAACTCCATTAGTAATTTCTGACCACTATTAATCAACATGATGTTTCATGCAAATACATTTCCAGGTTCAACTGATTATTAGAAATATTTGCAAACCCAACCAGTGAAGTCCCAGAACTACAAGGTGTCACAATTGTGGCCCTTTGACCAGCTCTATTTAAAATGCTGAAGATCAAATGGAGAACGATGGTAACCAAAAATTCAGTGTACCAGAAGATCCAGTCTTTCCAATGCAAAAAGGTCTTATCAATTTTACATATTTGGTTTTCACAGATGCTACCAAAATGCACAATTGGACGGAAAGAGAATGTGCAGCACAGCTAAAAATAAATGTGGTTGTACATAATTACATAGAGCATGATAGAGGGAGAAAGACACAAATCAAAGCAGGCAGGGAGCTCCCAGGGCTTTGCAGAAGGCTTAAACCAATACCATTTGCCACTGTAGGAAAAAAAAAGAAGCAGCAGCAAAAAAAAAAAGTCCCCTTCTGCCATCTGGTAGCGAATTACAAAGCATACCAATGCTAAAAGCCAACTTCCATCTCCAACTCCACTTCGCTTCGCAGCCAAAACCACAAGGGAAAAAAAAAAAATCCTGCTCCCAGAGCTAAAAGTTTCTTTTACTGATCCATCAGATCTTTGGGAGTTATCTGAGTCTTATCTACTTTAACAGACATGTGCTCCTGCTCCATCCCTTTGCCCTCACCTTATTCCTGAGCTGTGAATGCACCTTAGGAGAGACAGACAAGTGAAAGTGAGCGAATCCATCCCAGACAGAACTGGGCAGAGAATAACAAGCTTTCCGGAATGAAAGAGAGACAGCTTCTGTGGTCAGCAAAACCTCTACCGTCTAATGTGACTGCTCTGAATCAATCACAGCCCAGCAAGATGAAAAAAGAAGGCAGCTCTTTCAGCATAAGGCAAGTTGAGACATCAGTCTGGTCTCAACAGTGCACCACACAGAAATGAAACTTTCACCTTTCCTCTGCTCTCCAGAGAAGACATCAGTCAGTGCATTGCTTTATCCGTAGAGGGGTAATGTTTCTTTCAAGCAGTGGTTCCCAAGGTGTCAGAGGTACTCCCCAAAGCTTCATGAAGGACTAGCCCAGGGACTGTGGAGTGCATGTGTCTGTTCTGGAAGGCATGAGGGTCTTTGCAGTCATATGGCTGGAGAAAAGGAGATGAGTGAGATCTGCTAAATTTCACAGGAGGGCAGGGAGAACTCACCTCCTGGAAGCTGGAGAAATCATAGGTGTGATTCACCTGAGCAAATGTAGAGGTCTGCACTGGAGCTGATCACCCACAGCTCTCTTTACAATGGAGAGAAATAGGCATTTAGGGTGGAATTCAGTTGTGCGAACACAGCTGTCTACTGTGCTGTGGATACCTCCCTGCCTCGCTCCAGAAAAGGACCAGATCTCCTGTGTGTCCTGTGTCCTATCTGCCAGCCCTGTGCAGATGTCTTAATGCCCCAGGTGGTCTCCAACGGTACTAGATGCCAATGTTTATGCAGGTGAATCATGCCTTTAGAGAGCAGTTCATCTTCCTCCCCCAAAGGTATCGAGGGGCTAATTCAGCTAAGCATGAGTGTCTAATGGAAGTTGAGATGTCTGAAATAATTTTACTTTGCCTCCAGCTGTGGCTCCAGCAAGATACAAATCTCTTGCAGTTATTATGTCACATCTGGCAGACCTGTGCAGATGTATCAGATGCCCTCAAGCATCTCAATTGGCTCAAGATGCCTGTAGGTGTGCAACTAAATTGAGCTCTTAAAAGCCTTCTTTGCAAATGTGTAATCTTCCATTAGCTCAAAGCCTGGGCTGACAGCTTGAGATGTGGGTGTCTAAAATCAACATGTCTACTGTTAAATGAGATATGACTCAGCCTTTTTGTCCAAGAAGAGAGGATTTATCTCATGTGACTTTAGGGGTAGTGTTCTGTTCACAGACTGAATCTCCTAAATTTAGGTTCAACATGTAGGCATCTCCTTATGTACTGACTGTCAGCTAGAGTCAGTGCAGCTCTAGTTGCCCAAACTTTGGTGTCTGGTCCAGAGCAGACTCAACCTCAAGACACCCACATGAGGCTAAATGTGACACAGGAGCTATGGGAGACCTATCTCTTTTTGGAGTGATGGCAGGAGGTTTATTTGGATACCCGATGGTGCCTAAACATACCGATGTTTAGGTAACTGCCTTGGGCTCCTAACCCTGCACAGTGTCTCTTATAGGGTGATGAGAGCAGCAGTACCTGTAATGCCTCAGTTGGAGAAAGAAAGGTCTGAAGGCTCCTGCTGTCAGATAGTTACAGACCTGAACATGAGCCGGCAGTGTGCCCAGGTGGCCAAGGCCAATGGCATCCTGACCTGTATCAGAAATAGTGTGGCCAGCAGGAGTAGGAAGGTGATTGTCCCCCTGTACTCGGCACTGGTGAGGCCACATCTCGAATACTGTGCGGTCCAATACCCCCAAAATTTGGGCTCCTCACGACAAGAAGGACATTGAGGTGCTGGAACGTGTCCAGAAAAGGACAACGAAGCTGCTGAAGGGTCTGGAGCACAAGTCTGATGAGGAGCAGCTGAGGGAACTGGGACTGTTTAGGCTGGAGAAGAGGAGGCTGAGGGGAGACCTCATCGCGCTCTACAACTACAAGGAGGTTGTAGTGAGGTGGGGGTTGGTCTCTTCTGCCAAGTAACAAGCGATAAGACAAGAGGAAATGGCCTCAAGTTGCGCCAGGGGAGGTTTAGATTGGACATGAGGAGAAATTTCTTTACTGAAAGAGTGGTCAGGCCTTGGAACAGGCTGCCCAGGGAAGTGGTGGAGTCACCATCCCTGGAAGTATTTAAAAGACGTGTAGATGAGGCGCTTAGGGACATGGTGTAGTGGGCATGGTGGTGTTGGGTTGACGATTGGACTCGATGATCTTAGAGGTCTTTTCCAACCTTAATGATTCTATGATTCTATATAACAGAACTGGCATATTTCAGACAGCAATTCTGGGATGGTGTATACAGCTCCTAGAAATAGGTCATTCTCCCCCTTCACTGGAAAGGGCTTAAGGAGTTCAGATGGACACTTCGGCATAGCAGACATCAAATGGATCCCACATGACAATCTGGTTTGGGACATGAATGTGGTGGCCTTGAAAAAGCTTCTAGCTGTGAGACTGTGGAAGTGGCAATCTTGAGATCCAGCTTGTTGAGGTCATCTCAGCCTGTCCATTTCCTCAAAGCCATGAGTGGATTGACCAGAACTTGTTATTTAAGTAACTAACGGAAAAAATTGGCTCCTCCACACCTGAAACGTAAGCTGAAACAAATCCATTGTGCAACAGCATGTAAGTAACATTACAGGTGATTTGCCAAAACAAATAAAGACAAAGTCTGTGCTTTTTTTCCCCTATTCCTTAATGCTGTTGCAAGCAAGCCAGAGATGTATTCCACTTGCTATTTAGTGGGGGAATTTGTAGAATTTTATTTTTATTTTCAAACTGGGAAATGTTTCAAGCTGGGGGACACCAGTTTAGGCTCTCATAAGCCACATCAAGCCTCTAAATAAAATGCCTTATTTCATTTTCTTCATTTTGCTTTGCCGTATACCCCTGGTCATAAGGAGGAGTTTTTTTCCGTAGGCTGTGTACAAATACTGAGATCTTTCTCTGCTCTCCCTTCCAAGTTCCCAGTCCAACAAATCATTAAGGATCCCTCATCTGATATGAATGTAGATGACAGAGGGTGAATGCTGTTCCTACCATCAGATCACTTAATGATCAAGAGAAAAAGGTCCAACGAACCTTCTACACGCACAGTCATGTAGGGATTTGGCTTTATGCCTCAACAGAACAGTTTTTCTAGAATATTGCTTTCCTATAGACTCAAGCAGAAAACTAAAATCCTAGAGTTGCCAGGACTGCATCCTACATGCCGCTAGTTTTCTTTGGAGGCTTCCCAGCCTCGATGAAACAAATTACTAACCTTATGAGAACTGATGAAACTCCAGCCAACTGTAGGAAGTTACAACAGCAGCCTTCTATCAAAACGAGCTGCTTTTTTAGGGAGTGCACTAATGAGCAAGTGCCTTTAGAAGGCTGTTGCGGTTAAACATCACTTACCCTCTTGGTTTTAGCCAAAACACATCCTCATTTTGTGGAGATGCAACAACAGCTCTTCCACTCTGTGCCATGGGTAAGTACTGGTGCCAGTAACATAAGCCGAGGAGTTGGCATCCTGCTCCCACATCACAGGGATTCATTTGGCTGCTGCCAAGCAAGAAAGTGGTGTGTATCCACACAGACATGAAAGGTTTGAATTAGTAGCACTCTGCCATGCACCGAAGTAGAAAACATACAACGTTATAAGGGAAGAAGTCTCTGCATTGTTAATGTCCCTTTCACTAAGGCTAAGCTGACAGCTAAAGCAGCTCTGGCTTTTTTCTTTCAGACTTTGATAGAAGGGGCTGGTTTGGGGAAAGAGAAGGTCTATCGGCAGTGACAGAGAGAGTCTGAGTGGAGTAAAATGTCTTTAAGCAACTCTTTTTTTCCCAGAGTAAATAGGGGATTTTAGATGTGCTCTTGGTTGTATTTAAACTCTGCCATTGCCTGCCTCTAGTTTAGGAACTTAAACAGCAAGTTAAACAGAAAGTCCTGTGCACAACCAGGAGCTGTGTGTACATGTTTGTGTGTTAGGAAGGAGGAAAGGTGATTAGGAGTGAGGGAAGGGAAGAAGGAGACAGGAGGAGACAGAATCAGTGTGGTCCATGGAAAGTCTAAAGCATCACCTGCCCACACTACAGCATTCCTTCCCGAAAAGCTGGCCGAGAAGCCCAGGGGGGTAGGATATTTGAAAAGCAATAGTGGGATGGTCTTTAGATGGGTTTTTAATCTTTCCACAAAAGCTAATAAAATCTGAATGGCCCTCCTGAGGCCACATTTTATTGCCACAAATTCCCATTACATCCCTGGGAGAAGTAGCTTACACATTAAAGTTCCCTGTGAGTCCCTGTAAAAACAAATTCCTTCAGCCACCTCCTCACAGCTGCCAGAAACACCCATTTCCCCAGCAATTCCCCACCTTTTCGTCTCCATGCCAGAGCACAGTAGCCACACTCAGCAAGAGAGCCACGCAGCTCCGCCAAAATAGAAGAGTGGTATTTGTGGCCTCCTTCCTGCAGCCTTTATGGTTAATAAAGATATATGACATGTTATTTCTTAGGTAAACGTCTGTGTTGTGAAGCCTGTAGAGTTCTTCTGATCCAAATCTTCATAAAATGATCTGCTTTTCCTATGACTGTATCCTCCCTGCTCCTCCTTCCTCCAGTAAAAAGAAATTGCTGGTATCTGAACCCTCGCAGCTAAATTTTATGTTTCTTCCCCTCCTTCAACTTTTTAGTGACAGGGAATGATGATTGGATGATTAAGGTGACCCATAATTAAGGTGGACAACTAGCTTTTGCATTGTCATGGGCCACAGGCATTATTTAAGATGTTCTTCATTTTCACCCACTTTGTCTGAGTGGGAAATAATTAAATAATCATAACAGAAATTACTTTCACCAGCAGAAGTTTTTGGTACTTGCAAGTAATGATAGAAATTTAAGTGGTTGTTCTCATTAGTAGGTAAGACCGTATTGTTATTGTTACTGTTACGGTTATGGTTATGTTTATGGCTATGGTTATAATAAATGGGCTCATTCATTTCTAATAACAATGAGAATAATATTGACCTACCCAAGTGTGCAGGGATTAAAAGCCTGATGTGATATTTCTGGGAAAAATCAGAACTAGACATTGATTGTCTTCAGAGTTGAGTATTTGTTGTGGTTTAACCCCAGCTGGCAACTAAGCACCACACAGCCCCGGTGGGATGGGGGAGAGAATCAGAAGTGTAAAAGTGAGAAAACTTGTGGATTGAGATAAAAACTGTTTCATAATAAAAAATAATTATATAAGAATAAGAATAAGAATAAGAATAAGAATAAGAATAAGAATAATATAAAAACTTGTAAAGAAAAAGAAAAAAAAAATAACAAAGAGAGAGAAAAATAAAACCCAAGAAAGACAAGTCACGCAAATGAAAACAATTGCTCACCACCAACCAGCCGATGCCCAACCAGTCCCTCAGCAGCGGTCCCCCCGCCAACATCCCCCTTAGTTTTATTGCTGAGCATGACGTCATATGGTATGGAATATCCCTTTGGTCAGCTGGGGTCAGCTGTCCCAGCTGTGTCCCCTCCCAACTCCTTGTGCACCCCCAGCCTCCTCGCTGGTGGGGTGGGGTGAGGAGCAGAAAAGGCCTTGACTCTGTGTAAGCACTGCTCAGCAGGAACTAAAACGTCCCTGTGTTATCAACACTGCTTTCAGCACAAATCCAAAGCACAGCCCCATACGAGCTACTGTGAAGAAAATTAACTCTACCCCAGCCAAAACCAGCACAGTATTTAATTCAACAGCTAATTTATTCATGTGTTGTCCTATTCTAAACAGATTAAAGGCATTTTATATTTACATTTTTCACTGTTTACTATTAATTCCCTATACTGTTATCTGTTTAATAAAGGAAATGCAGGAAAATAGAACCAGTTATGCATAAATTCAGTTGGAGCACCAACACAATTTTTAGGTTTAAAAATTAGAGGGACAACATCAAGATGGGCAACAATCTTGAACTCTAGTTTTAGCCTATGCAAACTAACCGTTATAAATTACACGTGCTACTCCTTTCATAGAAACCTCTGAAGAAGCCAGTTACCGATGGGGCAGTCCTCCAGAGAGCAAGAGACTAGCAGCTTGGGGAAAATGGACATTTCTCTGTCCTGTGCTTCAGCTATCAAATCACCCCATCCGCTTTTTACAGTTCTGTAGTGATGGATGGATCTACTCTAATAAACCTTATGTAAATTGCCAGGATGTGGTTGTTAAATATATAATCAGATTCATTAAAAATGGAAAAGTCCAAAGATAATTTAGTCCCAAAAAGATTATATTTTAATAGAATGCTCTGAACACATTCTAATGACTAACACAAATTGATAACATCAATAAGTAACATTTCCATTTCAATTCACTTTAGCTAATGCTAGCTAATTAATTCTCAACCATATCAGGAGATAGGTCAGTGTTGTTAGACACCTTGCACAGGTGGGAAAACAGGTAAAGGAACTTGTCGAGTGACACAAAAAGCAACAATGTCGGTTAAAGCAGAGCATAGCATTTGGGAATTCCTGCACCATCAGGAATTTCATGCACCATCATTGGTGCATGAGTGGTAAAATCTGGTATGCCAAGACACAATCTTTATCTGCAACTGTGCAAAAGCATCACCTTGTTATCAACCCAAAAGGGGCATCTGTGTAACCTTCCTTTTCTTCACATTACCTCCCAAGGCACGGGAATGGTGTACATGAATTGCACTTCCCAGGCATTCTGTTGCTGAATATCAGGAACAGAGATCCAACCTACCTCTATTTAGCTCAGCATTTAAAAAGAAAATCACATCATTTCACCAAAATGGGCAGGTTATTGAAAGTAAACAAGAAAAAAATAAAAATAAAAAGAGAGTTAAAGTTTGTGACCATAATCTTTCTCCATAGTTTAGGGCTCTTTTTTATCAGCATTGCCAATCCTATATCCTTTTGAGGTCAGTTCACCAATGATTGCGCCATTATTGCTGATCTTTGCCTCCCTTCATCATCTGCTCTTTACCCGGTGCCTACAGTAGAAAGTGTTTCTGAGAAGCTTCGACCTGAAAGATCTGTCAAAAACACTGTTTTAAGCTTTGGGACAAGCACCCCTATGGGATGATTTATCAAACCTAGGACATGTTTATAGAGGCAAGATTGACTGCACTCTGAAGGGGCACATCTCTTGATTACAAGAGAAGTAAACACCACCAGCTTACTGTGCACATCATGGGGGAGCTCGGTCAAAGCAATCTAAAAAACTATTTTGAAGCTAAAATGCAGAATTGTACTTCAGCCTGAAACCTGTGCCTTTCTGCAGCAGTGTCCGAAAACCTGACAGGACACATTTGGCATTTGCGATGGCACTAGTCAGCTATGTTTGGGCTACTAAATCAAAACCATGATTTTCTTGGAGCTTAAATGTAAACTAGGTCTGGACTCAGATGGGTAGTCATAGATCTCTAGTGCCAGTTGAAAAGCCTGAGTATATCTGAGACATCCATATGGCTAACATGACAAAGGGCTTCTGGGAGAACTGTACCCCTTGCAGCAGCAGCTGAAGGCCAGATGAAATCCCCCTAGGGCATCTACATACAAATCCCAACATTTAGCTTTCTTTACCTACGAGCTGAACTTCTGGGTTTAGATGAAGCTAATCCTACCCCATATGAAGCATAAAAAATCAAATCCTTTTAACTATTCTTGATCAAGTGAGACTCAGGATCTATTCTTAGCCTGGCCTTTGTGCAAAATGGTATGTTCTTATTCAGGTTTAAAAATCTTAAGTTGTCCTCAATCTATATGCTGTTAATCTATACGCTCTATGAGTGGAACAAATTTGATTCAAAGAACCTTTCAATTTTCAAAGGTCATCTTTAATCTAGACTTGATAAATATATATTTTAGAGTAGGCACATTCCTAATATTATAAGGGGAGGAAGGAAAAAATAGGATAAGAAAGCGTAATGGCCCAATACAACTTGTGAAAACAAGTGGAGGGACGCCAAATCCATTTGCATGGGAATGTCAGGCAAAGGTCCAAGGATAGAAGGGCAATGACAAGACAATCATTTGGACAAGTGAAAATATGATAGATGGACAACATACCACTGGGGTATAAGAAGATCAGTTTCCTGACAGCCTAGCATAGGCACATGAATGTAGGCAAAAGACTTTAAAAGCTGCTAATTTTGAACAAGGAAGAGCAGGAAGAATCCAGAGGAATCGTACAAGGTTTTTAATCTATGAGATTAAAAAAAGATTTTTCAGAGTTCTTGCATCAGAATATTTGTTATTCAAAAAAAATGGACAGGGATTGGTGAAATCAAGTTCTCTTACACAGAAATAAATTACTACAAAAATCTAACATGCATGTGAATTCTAACTCTCATTCATCTCAGTGCAATCTTTTTATACACTTCTGATAAATTTATTGTAACACAGCTTAAAATGGTAATTTTCAAGATAATTTCCATTATCTTTCTTTTTGAAGTCAAAAATATAAATTCCACAAACAGTCACTTTGAAATACTTTTTCAGTATTCATTTTTCAAGAGAAGCATGACGACTATTTTCTTATTACACATTGTGTCAATGTATACTTAAGCAGTGTTGAAAGCAGGCTGATGTTAAATCCTAGAAAACCCTGAAGACTGCTATTGCTATTGCAATAGAGTGAGAAGGCAGTGGAGAAGGCAGTAACGTAAGTAGCCTGCGGGGAACAAGCGCAATATCAGCTCCAGGAAAAGAAAGGAACAACTGATAAAACTCAATCAAAAGAAACTGAGGGTAAGAATGTGTCTGATATTGGTGAATGTGGTTTCATGGACACAACCTCAGATCAACAAAAATCGGTTTCATTCATTGAGGAAGTTTCAGATTTGATGAGAGAGACCTTTGACTTAGTGCTTCATAGTCTGTTTATTATTTGAGAAAAGTTTCTCAGTAGGAGGAAAAGTGCAAGTGTTTTCCCTCTGGGATTGATACCTTTCCTCTCCAGTGACCAAATTTTTTTTTTTAAAGTCCAGGGAAAAATAAACAAAAGGGAAACATGATACCACTTTTCTAATCTGGAGACAGTAGCATATAAAGAAAACAAACGAACCTCCCTGCCCATTAAGGACAGGATAAGAGACCTTGGTCTTAAACTTCAGTTAGGGAAAGTCAATTTAGAAATTGGGGGGTGGCGGTTGGATTTTGTTAATGGAATTTTTTAATCATAAAAATAATGAAACAGTGGAGCAGATAGATAGTCAGGAGTAGGGCTGTGAACATTTATTGATTACCAGTGCTAACTTAACAGTTCCCTTGTCAGGAGACAAAGTAAATGGCTTCTTGAGATTCCCTTGAGCCCTATTTTCTAGGATATTTTTATTTACATTTTAACTCACAGGAATATCAGAAGAGTAAACTCTGTATAAAGTACATACCCTGCTGGAGGACACATTTCAAAAAGCAGCTGTCAAAGAGGAGCCATCACCAAATAAAGATCTTCGCAAGTGAAGTTCCTGAGAGACTTTCACAAGCTCGTGAGCTTGGAGGGCTTTCAGAAGGGATTTGGCAATAAACTGAAAAGAAACCAACCACTTAATTTAGGAGGATGACATAGTTAATGGCAGAATGTATAACAATAAGCAGGAGGAGACAGTTACAGAGTCTTCTGTCCTTAAACAGAGTAGATATGTCTATCTAGCCCTGGGGTACCTGTCCCCAGCGCAGTCAGAAGTAGGCAGAGCTCTCTCTCCTGCCCGTCACCTCCCCACACTTCGGGCTGCCTGCAATACCTCTGTTCTGCATCGGATTTGGGGCACCCAGGGCACCACACTTGCCAGCTCATAGAAAAGCAAGTAGGTGAGCTTGGACTTGAGGTGCCTGAAACCCGTAGCTGATGCAGCCGGGAAGCATTGCTGCTGTGAGATGGCAGCTTGTTATGACCTGATGTCTGCACAGTCCTGCTTCTCGATGTGAAGGCAGAGCATGTCCTTTCCTCTTTGCCTCTGGCAATCCTGAGGTTCAGCCCTGCAAAGCAAAGTCCACCCTTCCAGGTAATTTTTGCAAGAATTTGTTTTTATATATGATTTCACATCTCAGGCGAAGCAACTTTCTTGCCTCTGTCTTGCTGTAACCACAGACAGCATTACCTCAGGACATCTGCTTATAAATTTCAACTCAGAGAACAAACATAAAATACCTCAGATGACATCATATCCTCTAAAACTAGAGAGTTCCATAGAATAACAGGAGGTGAAGGGAAAAAAGAAAGAGTGTGCAATAATAAGAAAAAAACTGTGAAGGGCAGTCTTCAAGAGGATGCTGGGGCGAAATATGAGGTAGCTGAAAATTGCAGAGCTGAACCTGACATGAGCGTGAAGAAGGCAACAAGAAAGTGGGAGCAGGAACAGTCACAGTTTGATGAGCATGGGAAGTGGTCTGAGGACAACGAATGGTGTGACTGAGAAAGGACGCGGCATGATGTGAACGTTGCTCACATCTCCAGCGGCTCCTACTGAGCTGTTCAGACTTTGTCCTGCTGTCAGTCAAAGCCTGCCCAACTGTTGATGGAGATGGGTTCGATCAGATCATTGTCTTGAGTGTCTTGATTAAGTGAGATGTATCTGGGCTCATGTATTTGTGGTAGGAGGATGGTTTTCTGCATTTGTTTGTTAAAAAAAAAAAATCAAAGAAACAAATCTGTACTTGTACATGCTATCTGCTGCATGCTTTGGCCATGCTTTGAGATGCTTCAGCATAGACTACTTGTATATTGGCAGCCGTGTGGCTGTTGCTAATATAGGCACAGTCCTGAGCTAAATAAAGCCTTGTGGCTTATCTCAGGCTCTGACTGCAAGCCAGGGAATTTTGTGTCTTTCTAAAAAGGTTGGATAGTCCCATACCTTTTCTTTTTTTCCCATTCCCACAAAACCATGAGATCTGTTTTATCATGTGGGACTCCCAGGGGATTAGGGCAACTCCAGACCTTGCCACGTCTTTTTGAAACTGGAGCTGGCAAAGACAGAGAAGGAAATCTCCTCGAGGTCATCTAGACCTTGCTTTCTCCCCATGCTCTTCCCAGAGGGTACAGCAGTGGGAAAGTATTTCAGCTAGCTCTGAATAGCCTCATGTTTATCCAGTCATAAAAATTTTGGGACCTCAGGTAGCCGATTTGCTGCTACTTTAGCTTAGATATTTCTGTCCAGTGCTGTGTTATGCTCAAAGATGTACCTTCTATGGGTAAATGATCTCACACCACACAGCAATACTTGCAGGCATTTCAAATGCAGAGAAAGACTTGAACTTTGGAGGAGTGAGAGAAAAAACTGTGCTCAAATGGGAGCATCCTAGAAATGAATATTTAAATTACATTGATAATATGTAAGGAGTAGAGAAAGAAGAGCATCTCAGGTGACTCCAGCACTGAAGAACCCGATTCATCAAGATCATCAACGTTAGTCATGTGAAGTGTAGACAATGCTGTGGAGAAGATTGTCCACAGTTTATTCGTATTTATGGGCTGATAAAATAATGGGAAGGAAGACAGAAAGGGATCTCTAGGATCATCTGGTCCATCCTTTTGACCCAAGACTGTTGCGAAGAGGGGATTGTATATACGGTCCTACTGACCTCAGTGATCACTTCCAGTGAGAACCGGCACACAGAATAGAGATTTAACATGACATGATGTGTGCATGCTCCAGGTAAGCAGTGGGTACAGAGTCACTACACCCAGGTTGACACAAATCTTGAGGCTGGATGCCAGAAATTATGACATTGGCTTATAATTAGCATAGCAATATCTTTTGGATATATTTTATTTTCCTTCTGATTTGTCATATATTACAAGAAGTATTTTCAAACCTTTCTCACAACAAATGAATCCTAAACATATTTTTTAAAAAATCACATGATTCTAGGAACTGAATCTTAATGAACAATATCAAATATCATTTGTATTTTCACGAATTTATGAGAGTCAATAGGAGACCAAGCTTGGAAAATAAAAATACAGTATACACATGTACTAGGTAGGCACAGCAAAAGAAATACTGTTTGAAGCAGAACTAGGTGTGGGGAGATGAAAAATGACAGAAGGGAAAATAAGGCTGATGATTAGGATATATTTCCTGAAAATCACAACTACCAGATGACTGAGAGTTTCCCAAGGGAAAGGGTGGGAAATCTCTTCCCTTTGGCTTTTAATATTGGATAAAGCCCTGAGGGACAATATCACAGAATCCACTATCATGAATGCCAGCTCAGGTTATCACTTTTTGCCTGGAAATTATTTGCCCAAACGACATGCTGTGTGTTGAATTTTGCCCTTTAAGCAATGGCTTTCCCAGCTTGCATAAGAGCATTTAAGGAGCTCCAGCCACCTAATCCTCTAAAGACATTTTTCCAAATGTTCGGCTGTTAAAATCCATCCACTAAAATTCTTGCTGGAAGAAATAAAACTTCTGGTCAAAAAAAGCACTTGCTGGGGCATAGTGTTTTGACACTCTGCTCTGTAAACTGTTTTAGAATATCACTTTAAAATGTTT
The DNA here is from genome assembly GCF_964195595.1 of Calonectris borealis. Taxonomy (NCBI): domain Eukaryota; kingdom Metazoa; phylum Chordata; class Aves; order Procellariiformes; family Procellariidae; genus Calonectris; species Calonectris borealis. The sequence continues at coordinate 168,845,932 of NC_134313.1, read as the reverse complement.
TAATAACAATGATAATAATAATAATAACCACTTTACTATGTCACTTTTCTATTGTATTATGTCCCTGAGAGAAATTTAATTAGAAGCTGCCAGGTTACTAACGACACCAAGCCTGATATAAAGGTTTAGACTCTTAGAGACTGCAGTTTGCATTATGCTTTTTATTAATATTATCTGTTTCCAAACCCCTGCTTCCCCTTCTCTGGGAAATGCCATGTTTTTAAAAAGGTCAGCTGGAAAGAATAAATGACTTTTTATTAAATGCAAACCTTATGGATTTTCACTTCTGCTACATAATGGTTTGCCTGTCATTATGAAGTAGAATTAAATATTTTACAAGAGAGAAGTAGTTAATACTTTTTCGGATGGCCAACAACGAATGTGTCCTGCACCAGATACGCAGGCAGTGAGTGCTCTTAAAAAACTCTGTTGATTTTAACTGAAGTTGCTGGCATTAGGTTTTTTTTCTGTGTTGCTTTTTTCATTATTACGTGAAATACAGTAGCTCATGGGAATCCCATCAAGGTGGTAACCACACTGTCTTTGGCACATAATTAGAAATGTTCCCTGCCTCTAACACTTTACAGAGGGAGTCATCTCTTCTTTGAGATGTCTACAAATTGTCTTGCTTTATATAATCTCTTGTGCTTCCTTCAGTAGTTCATGAAGAAGTAGGCAGTTTTGGAGAGCATTTCATTCCTATTTAAGCCCATGATTCTCTACATATGTTTTTGGGGCTGCTGGACAGGTCAGTTTGGCCCAGACCTACAAAGAGTTCTTCACAAAAGAGGTGTAAGAAGCCCACAGAATAAGGCCTGGAACTAAGACCTCCCTTTTTTAAGGGGGACTGTGCTGATGAGTTATGCTTTCCATTCAATGGTTTCTCCATCCTGACCCATCTTTAAATGTTAGTTTGACCTGACCTTCCAGGCTAAAACCAGAAGTATTGACTCGGCTTTTCACTATCTGCCACAGCCTGTATTTTGGTGGTTAGGGCACTTTAGGCTAAGTGAACTAAGAGGACCAGAGCAGTGGTTCAAGCTCGTACAATGTCATCCATACTGTAATTCCCAACAGGCAGAATAACCCACCACCTCCAGGGAGGAGAGACTTCAGCTGCATAAATACAGACTACGTTGTGCTTCTTGCCCCATGGTCTATAGGACAGGACCTGGTCTGCTTTAGTTAAATGCAGCCAAGTGGATGATGGTTCTTTTCAGGCAAAGGAAGGATTGGGTCCATGTCACTCCTGAAGTGCAATATCTCAGTTTGAACATTTTTCTCCAGATGAGGCCTTACAAAGGTTCATTCCTAGCTGCCAGTGACAGAGCAGATTGTAATAGTGCATCATAACTGTCAAATAAGTGACTTATGTTCTACTGAGATCTGTCTCTGAAGAATTTATATCTAATCTCTGATTCAACATCTCTATCTATGCAGTTAATTAACCCTGCCTAATAATTATTCGTCTAATCTTAGCCATCAGAAAATTTCCCATATAAACTTATGAGCTAGATTGGCTCAATGGGTAATGGAAAAAAGATCAAAATCTCCAGAATTGCCTGCCATCAAAAAATAGGTGGGATGTATCATCAACCCCACGTCCAGAGAGTCATAGCTGACGATTAAACCGGACACCTAATTTTCGGACTAAGTTAGATGCAATGAAAGTCTCCTGAACAGTGTAGAACTCCATTTGTCATTGAATTGCATCCAAGCTTTCCCCCAGGATTTCTCCAGTATTTCAAGATCCTATAGAATTTTGTCCCATCCTCTGACATACTCACAACTCCTGACAACACATGGCTGATTTTGGACGCTTTCAATGCTGAATTTCATTCTTCAGTGCAATCAGTACATCCTACCCGCTAGAGGGAAGAGGTGTTAACTCCCAAATTGCCAAATTCTATGGATGTACAAAAGACAAAGGATTTCTACAACTGCTGTTCCCAGAAGGTTTTGCTTTAGCTCAGGCTGTAAGGATTCTGTTATTCAGTTTTAAATATCTCCACCAGATTGAGTAATGCTAGCCTCTGACTTGGGTCTCCCTGTACACTTTTGTAAATGGTTCTGCTTTCTAGAGGATTCACAAAACTCTGCTGAGTGTATACTGTGCATATCCATTCCTGTGTATATCCCACAAGGAATAGGAGGATTTAGGCCATACTGCAACTCCATACTCCCACTCCACTTTCTCTGCATTGGTGTTTACACCCACTCTCAGCTCTGGGCAACCTTGTGACTTTCATGAAGTCCTGTTCATAACATCGATTTTACCCATCCACTGGTTTATCTTTGTCCCTGTCTTACAAAGAACGTTGTGCTCACACTGAAGGCATGTTTGGTTTATAAACTAATACCGAAAATTTTAGGATATTTCGCAATGGCAGGGTAGCAAGCTTACTGTGTTTGAGAAGTCTCAAGGACAAGGTAAAAATGGGATCCAGATATTTTGGCAATAGGGGAAGGAGAATATAATACTCCCCAAATGTTTGAGGGCAGGGAAATACATAGGTGGCAACTATTTACTCCTACATAGACAGGAATTAAGTTTAATAAAGCAGACTGTCTCCATTGTAGCTAAAGGAAAGCTGATATTCACAGGTATGGATCTCCTTGCTGTGGTTTCAAAATGGATCTTTGTCCTGCTGTAATGTCAGAAACAAAAGGACCTTCTACTACTCAGAAGCCAATTTATTCCCTATTAGATCCTTGTGGGTGGGTTTTTTTTTTTAGCACCTCAGAAACAAGGGTAAAATATTTCTTTTTCGAGATCACTGAAGTTCAGTTTCACACTAAAAACAACTATATGGTATATAGTGTTTCTGCTGTCCTTTGAATTTTCTTCTTTACAAGTAAAGGCATCCAAATACAACGTTATGCCAGTCACAAAATATTGAGCCTGAAAATTAATAGTAGTGCGAGCCTATGTGTTACCTCCCCCTCTTACCTAAATATCATTATCTTATATTTATGGCCCCTCAGAATCTGTAAGACCTGAGGGATAGTTTTTTCTTGTTTATTCTACATGCTCTGTGTGTTGTTTTTTAAATTCTGTCATGTCCCATATAATTGTAAGCTGTCTCTTGAGAATCTGTGGTCTGTTTTCATACAATTTCCCATTATTTTTGGTCAGTGTATGTATTTATACTTTTTTTTCCCTTGCAAAACTAACAGCATAAACAAAATAAACTCTGCCATGTGAAGCACTTAGTTGGCATCTTCTCTGAAATTCACACTAGATATAAATTTATTTTTCGAGCCAGAATAAAGCATCTAAAAAGTTGCTTGTAAAGAAAGGAGTTAACACTTTATATTTTTTTGCTTCGTGCACATCTTTCTGTTGGAATTTTGGATAGTCCTGATAGACTTGCTTCGTTTTTCAGAAATTTAAGATTGTGATTCGGTTTCTCAGAATACGGTGTCTGCTGCCATTTGAGGTGGCTGAGGGCATCCTGTCTTGTGCCACTGCAGATAGGTCTCCTCTCCACCCTGTCATATTTGCCATCCTCCTGTGGATGTCAGAAACCCTGTTGTGCCTCAGATTATACTAAATGTTGAGTAAAGTGTCTCTCACTCCTACCAAATTACGGAGAGGGGTTCATCTTACCCTGCTGCAGGCACCTACATTTGCTCAGCTGGATCGCTTTTGAACTCCACCAACCAGACCTCACTGATGCCACTAATTATCATGGGAGTTTGGATGCCTGCTCACGTGGAAACACTGATATGTATACATATAAGTCTTGGTATCTTAATCTGCAAAGCAAATCCCGCCCATGTATTCTAGCTGCACCGTTCAGCTCCCACGTAAGAGTTTACACATAGAAGCAGTGTGAGATAAATTTCACACCAACTGAATAGGCTGTAGTCAGATTTATTAAGTAACTACTTAACTACGTATTTGATTTGGGGAGCTAGCTATTTTGGCTTCCAGTGGTTCCTTGTAGACATCTGGACCAGCTGCTCATCTGGTGTAAATGAGTAATATTTTATTGGTTGCAACTAGAGTCTGAATAGTTTAGGACAGCTGAAGTTCAGGCTCACTTTTGCCCTAAATAAAAATATTTCTGTTTCACTAGAGGTGACAGAATGAGAAGATCCCATGCTTGGTTTCCTTTCTGAAATGTTCTGCAGTAGAGGTTTTCATTTACTCTGTTTTGTACAGCAACCAGCACAGTGGAAGAGTCCCTGACATTAGTAGTAATCAAACACTGTCAGAGAGACTTAAAGACGACAGGTGGATTAAGGAAGTATCTCCTCACTGATATGTGAAATTTCCTTTCTAAACTTGCATTCTCCTCTCTTCTTGACTGGGTTATAAACTTAGCAGCACATTTAAAGCTTGGAAATTTGTATGATTTGGGGAGGGAAACAGTGGCTAAAAAGCTTAACTTGTAAGAAAACAACACCAAGCTCCTGAAAGCTGGTCAGAAGCAGCACAGTAAAAAGACCCTCAAAATGATATTCAAATGGAAAGACATTTTCATCTGTCTTCCTAACTCTCCTCAAATCCATTCAGGACTGCATCTTCTCAGCCTTTTGGAGAAGACTGGAAATACTCTTATGCTCACAAAGACAGGTTAGATGCCGTGTTCGAGGCTGCCCAGGAAACCTGTGGCATAGCTGGAATTTGAACAAGTCTGGTCACTCCTAGTCCAGCCCCTTAACCACAGGGCTCTCAGCAGTGTTAGCCACAATAGCTGTTGGACTTGGCTCTGCAATTGTGGGAATTTGCCTATACAAGAAGAGAGGGAGAAGGAAGCAGTAAGGGGGAGGGAAACAGAAAGAAAATATAGGTACACGATTTTTTTTTTTTTTTTTAGCTGAGGGAGAGATCCATAGCTTGCAGAACAATACATGCTGGGTCATTAAAATGCAGTCAAGGTTGATGTTGTCAGGCGCTGTGATCATTTACGGAGTCAGAGCCAGAATACAATGCTGGCAAAGGGTTTTATTGTTTCCTGTACTTGCTGGGTTTGCTCTCGTAAACATGCCATTCGAGTCAGCATGGTAGTTACGTGTTATTAAGTGGCAGGTCTGCATTTACGAGCGTGGTCAGGATCCCAGACTTAGAGCAAACTTACGATTTAGAGGGGTTCATGGTTCCTCCGTCTTGTCGAGCATCTGTGGATGGAGCCTGCTTCAGATGGTTTGACAGCTCACCATCCTGCTTCCCCCTCCTCAGCCTCATACTGCTGAGTTTAATCTTTTTTGAAGGCACTTTGACTGAAGTGCAGATACCTGTTTCCTGACAGTTGATAATTCACTGGCGTCACTAGGATCGGAGCCAGCGTTCCCTTACTGAAGAGGCAAAAATGGTGCTGCCTTGGAAGAAGAAAAGAGCCCATCCCTTCCACCACCCTATCTCCAACTCGGACAAACGTACTGCTCATCAGGCTACATACACAAAGCAACCCTTGGAAACACTTTGAGATAGGACTGTTTTTTCCCCACCATGTCATTCAGAGCCTAGAACAAAATAATAATTAATGACTGTCAATAATTCATTGGGGAAAGTAGATCCCAGATGATAATGAGATAGTGATTGATGTGTGAATTATGAAGACTGGATGCCTGTTACAAAAAAAGACATTTAGATGTCTAGGGAAGAATAGATCTCACCTAGTATTAAAGTTAGATCTTAAAGCCTGGGTAACACCCTAGACTGTTCTCTCTAATCACTTCAAAACTCAATACAATAATTAGAATCATAGAATCATGGAATCATAGAATCATACAGGTTGGAAAAGACCTCTAAGATCATCGTGTCCAACCGTCAACCCAACACCACCATGCCCACTACACCATGTCCCTAAGGGCCTCATCTACACGTCTTTTAAATACCTCCAGAGATGGTGACTCCACCACTTCCCTGGGCAGCCTGTTCCAAGGCCTGACCACTCTTTCAGTAAAGAAATTTCTCCTAATGTTCAATCTAAACCTCCCTTGGCGCAACTTGAGGCCATTTCCTCTTGTCCTATCGCTAGTTACTTGGCAGAAGAGACCAACCCCCACCTCGCTACAACCTCCTTTCAGGTAGTTGTAGAGCGCGATGAGGTCTCCCCTCAGCCTCCTCTTCTCCAGGCTAAACAACCCCAGTTCCCTCAACCGTTCCTCATAAGGCTTGTGCTCCAGGCCCTTCACCAGCTTCGTTGCTCTCCTCTGGACACGCTCCAGCACCTCCATGTCCTTCTTGTCGTGAGGGATCCAAAACTGAACACAGGATTCAAGGTGCGGCCTCACCAGTGCTGAGTACAGGGGCACGATCACCTCTCTACTCCTGCTGGCCACACTAGTTCTGATACAGGCCAGGATGCCGTTGGCCTTCTTGGCCACCTGAGCACACTGCCGGCTCATGTTCAGCCGGCTGTCAACCAGCACCCCCAGGTCCTTTTCCTCTGGGCAGCTTTCCAGCCACTCTTCCCCAAGCCTGTAGCGTTGCCTGGGGTTGTTGTGGCCGAAGCGCAGGACCCGGCACTTGGCCTTGTTGAACCTCATACATTGGCCTCGGCCCATCGATCCAGCCTGTCCAGGTCCCTCTGCAGAGCCTTCCTACCCTCCAGCAGATCAACACTCCCGCCCAACTTGGTGTTGTCTGCAAACTGACTGAGGGAGCACTCGATCCCCTCGTCCAGATCATTGATAAAGATATTGAACAGGACCGGCCCCAGTACTGAGCCCTGGGGAACACCGCTCGTGACCGGCCGCCAACTGGATTTAACTCCGTTGACCACAACTCTCTGGGCTCGGCCGTCCAGCCAGTTTTTTACCCAGCGAAGAGTGTACCTGTCTAGGCCGTGAGCCGCCAGCTTCTCTAGGAGAATGCTGTGGGAGACGGTGTCAAAGGCTTTACTGAAGTCCAAGTAGACCACATCCACTGCCTTTCCCTCATCCACTAGGCGGGTCACCTGGTCATAGAAGGAGATCAGGTTGGTCAAGCAGGACCTGCCTTCCATGAACCTGTGCTGGCTGGGCCTGATCCCCTGGTTGTCCCGCACATGGCTCGTGAGCGCCCTCAAAACCAACCGTTCCATGATCTTCCCCGGCACCGAGGTCAGGCTGACCGGTCTGTAGTTCCCCGGATCCTCCCTCCGGCCCTTCTTGTAGATGGGAGTCACATTGGCGAGCCTCCAGTCGTCCGGGACCTCCCCAGTTAACCAGGACTGCTGGTAAATGATGGAGAGCGGCTCGGCAAGCTCCTCCGCCAGCTCCCTCAGTACCCTCGGGTGGATCCAGCCCCATAGACTTGTGAACGTCCAGGTGGCATAGCAGGTCATTAACTTCATCCTCTTGAATTATGGGGGGTTTATCCTGCTCGTCGTCCTTGTCTTCCAGCTCAGGGGGCTGAGTACCCTGAGGATAACCACTCTGACTACTAAAGACTGAGGCAAAGAAGGCGTTGAGTACCTCAGCCTTTTCCTCGTCCTTGGTGGCAACGTTCCCCCCCGCATCCAGTAGAGGATGGAGATTCTCCTTGGCTCTCCTTTTGTCATTAATATACTTATAAAAGCATTTTTTGTTGTCTCTCACGACAGTGGCCAGGTTGAGTTCTAGCTGGGCTTTTGCCTTTCTAATTTCCTCTCTGCACGACCTAACGCGATCCCTGTACTCTTCCTGAGTTGCCTGCCCCTTCTTCCACAAGTGATAAACTCTCCTTTTTTTCCTGAGTCCCAGCCAGAGCTCCCCGTTCAGCCAGGCCGGTCGCCTTCCCCGCCCGTTCTTCTTGCGGCACATGGGGACAGCCCGCTCCTGCGCCTTTAGGACTTCCTTCTTGAAGAACGTCCAGCCTTCCTGGACCCCTTTGCCCTTCAGGACTGTCTCCCAAGGGACCCTCTCGACCAGTGTCCTGAGCAGGCCAAAGTCCGCCCGCCAGAAGTCCATGGTAGCGGTTTTGCTGGTCCCCCTCCTTACTTCACCGAGTATCGAGAATTCTACCATTTCATGGTCGCTAAGCCCAAGCCGGCCTCCGACCACCACATCTCCCACCAGCCCTTCTCTGTTCGTGAACAGCAGGTCAAGCGAGGCATCTGCCCTGGTGGGCTCGCTTACCAGCTGCGTCAGGAAGTTATCCTCCACACACTCCAGGAACCTCCTCGACTGTTTCCTCTCTGCCGTGAGGTATTTCCAGCAGACATCCGGAAAGGAGGAAGGAAGATGTGGATCAGCACTTTAAAACAACAAATTAGGAGGAGAAACAGAGGCTTGCAGCCCTAAGGATGTGGGAACACTGGCCAAGTGGCTCTCCTAGACTTTCTCCTAGCTTTACAGTCAACTCCAAAAACTGGTAGAAATGTTTTGCATTCCTAAAAATGAGAGAAAATGTTGCCTTTGACATTTCAAATTAGCAAAAATACAAACATAAAGGATCGGTTTCTGCCACTAACTCATCCCACCACCATCTCCATTTTGATTAGTTTTGGCATTCAGGGATCTCCTCTGTTGTGTGGGTCGATGTAAAGCACCTTAAGGCAGATCTAACTGATGGTGTGAACCATGAGCTGTGGCTGGTGAAGAGCAGAAAACAAAGTCTATGTGTAAGGGCAAGATTCTAACCAGGGATTGCTGAGGTCACTCATCTGATCCAGTCCAGATTACACAGAATTATAAATAAAAGGAGAGTCCTCGGGGGTGTGTTACAGCCTTCAATGAATAAAGAATGATCTGAAGGCACAGGGAAAGGATCAGTATCTAAGAAGTAACCAAATGCCTTCTTTGCCTATGCTGAAGGGGAAGAGAAGGTGAATTCTAGCTGAGACACCCACCTCTTTCCAGCATAGGTCTCTATTGCTGCTACTGAAAGGTGGATGGTAGCCTCGTCCTCTCTAACGCTTACCCCCACCCAGAACCCAGGTGAAATTCACCCCCAGACCACTACCACCACCCAGAATCCCTGAAAGCTGCCTGCCTCGCTCCTTGCCTCCTGCAGCTACCCATAGCCCTGCCACCCTTCCCTGCACAACCTCTTCTCTCAAACCCCCTCAGCCCCTGCTGACCCCTGTGTTTGCTGAGGCAATGGAGAAGACGTGAGGGGGCTTTGTCCTCGTGAACAATTACAGCACCAGCAACACCAGGGTCTGTGAGAGAGCGGAGACTGTCTGTGCACTAAGAGCAGCCTGATAGGAGCCCAATCACCCTTAAAGTGCAATGACTTTTAGTAAGGGAACACGCTAGGTATGTTCCAAAGGCCATTGAAGTCAGCAGGAAAAGACCTTTTGATTTCTGTGTGCTTTGGATGAAACCCAGAAAGAGCAATGAGTTAAGGCAGGGACACACACTTTCTCACACAGCTGAAGGTGCAAACTCAAAATTGCCTGTATTTGCTGAGCAGAAGTGAGTGCGGGTCAGGAAGGCAGCTGAGCTGTCCTTTCCTCTGCAATTGTTTGCCTTGTTTTGGAGCCTAAAGCAATAGAGTAATTCCATGACAAAATTCATGGCCAGAGAAGCTGACAGAGCAAAAATTGTGACCAATAGGAGAAGATTTTCAATCAGTTCCTCCAAGTTTAAGAATTTCTTTTATATTGTCTGGCCTAATTCTCAGTCGCCGTCATTCATTTATTTGAAATACTGTATTCAGGTTTTGCTGGGTGGGTATTTATTGTTTTTCTTATCAGCAAATACAGTATGAGGTAAAGTCTCCAGCATTCTACAGCCTGAACTCTGCATGCATCCAGAGAAAACCAGTGATGACCACAGAGCTCAGAAACCTCAGAGCAGGATCTGGGCTTCATTACTCTGTGTTCCTGAGAGGGAGATAACTAGGAAGATGGTTACAGGGACCCATCTAGCATAATGGCCTTGTGGTTACATCTGGGTGTGCATTTTTCTGCCTTTGCACTTGAGGAAGGTTTGCTAATGTCCTGCAGTCTCATACCCCCAGCAAGCCTTTGGTGCATTAAAATGGGCCTTGGGTTCCCAATTACTACCTCAGCCCAGAACCGAGCTTCTCAGTACATCCACTCAACCCCTGCTTGATTTCAGAGGTGTCAGTGTGTGACAGACATCCTTACTCCTCCATTAAGCACCCAAGCACTGTTTTGAGATATTACATGAAGAACCATATTGGCTGAACTGAGCTCAGACTCCTGTCCCCTGCCAGGAGCCACCAGTATTTCATAAAGTAGGTTTCCCTTTTTTTAATACTGGCTGAAGTGATGCCTGAAGAAACTACAGCCTTACCCATTCTTACCTCTGCGTGAACCCCTCTGCAGGGTTGGCAGGAGCAGCCATTGCACCAGAATGGACAGGGAGGAGAAGATAACTGCAAAAGCATGAAACTGGTCGGACAGAGTGTGTGAGCACCAACACCCATCTTCAGCAGGATGGCTGGAGTCTCAGTATGCTCACTCTTGAAACACAGGTCCCTGGCTCATGACTTTGGACCCCTGCACAACAGTGCCTGGTTGAAAACAGTGCCCTGTTTTGAATACACAGAAGGTAGAGCGAATCTTTAACACAACAGGAGAGACCAACCACTCACAAGGGAGAAGAGATGCATCTGCCCCAGCTGGATCCAGAGTAGAGTCAAGACAGGAGTCTGAACAATGTGCTGCCTTTCTCTACCCTCCGTGTGTATCTTCAAGGCTACATATAAAAGCACAGCCCTCATCATACTGAGCACGGAAGAAGTAAAGATGACTGTGGTTCTGCTGACCCAACAAGATCTGCCAAAATATGGACAGAAAGTGGGAAGTTAAGCATCCCACTGTCTTCCCAGAAGCTAAGAGATAGTGTCACATCTCAAGAGGTGTGACATAAGGAATGCTTAAAGGTTCTATAGAACACATGAAGCATTGCAACATCAATCACATCACTCATACAACTAGTTAAAATGACCCCTTTCCCTGCACGCACAGACAGACAGATACAAACTCAAAGTGGCTTTCCCCAATGCAGACTGCTGAATTTTCTCTTCTATCACATGGCAACAGTAAAAGCCTTAACAGAATAGACCGTGAGACTCCATCTTTATGCAGAGTAGTAACATCTCTGCCTAACATTGCAAGTAAGGCAAGATATATCAAAAGAGCTTGTCCATATGGCATTTATATGCCATGCATAGGAGGTGCAAGAAGCTGAGGAAGCCTGATCTCCTGAGGTTTCCTGCCCTAGTCCTCCAGACCAGAGAGGTCTGGCTGCATTTGGAGACCTTGGGATAAGGAATTGAGCACATGTAAACGTTCCAAGCCACCCCAAAACTTCTTGAGCAGCAGCACTCTGCTAGACCCAATGCTGCCCTGCTTCATAAAGCTATGTTACAAACCAGGCAGATCAGGAGCCGTTACAAATCACTGCTTGCTTTTTCTTCAGATTGACATGTTTTCCGAAGATACAACGTATAACACAATTCTTCTGGGCAAGGCTTGCTTGGCAAGTAATAGGAGATTAATCTACTATTTGTTTCAGACACGGATGTGCAGGCTTGTAACTAGGAAACAGAGTTCCTAAGAAAATCAGTATATTTTTATATACACACACACACATATATATACGCACACATAGACGTGTGCGTGTTTTTATATACGCACTTAAAAAAAGAGACTGCTCTGACCATCCTTATTATCAGGCAGCTTTTGTATTTCGTTGTGATAGGTGAGTTTGTGCTCTGCGATGGTTTGCAAATAAAACTCGTCTCATGCTTTGCCTGGCTGACGCCGGCATAATTGGCATTTTGCTTTCACAAGCAAATATGTTAACTTGCTGATGTTTTCCAAAACAGAGAAGCTGCTGCTTGGGGATGGGTGGAAACAAAAGGCAAAGAAATAAATATCTTTATCACCCTACTGAAGAAGATAGAAACTAATCTGGTCGATGATGCTACCTGAGCTAACGAACAGCTGATCAGAGAGAGATCCTAGGGCTGCAAAATTAACAGTTTTGTTGCAGCTGCCCCTTTTGTCTCCTGGTTACAGGGTCAAATGACTTTACTGACATTGATTTCAATGGCACAATGCTGATTTACACCAGTGGAAAGTTTTGTCTGGAGTCATATGTGTTTTCCTAATTTTATTAGAATTTTTGGTTGTTTTTCAGTGATACAGGGAGAAAATTCAGCTCTAAGCCAGCAACAATAACTTGCCATTGTGGACATGGAAAGGAGGAGGGTGAAATAGCTGGGTGGAGGGGGAGCCTAGCCGATTTTAAACTGGTAAATTTAAAATAAACAGCTGGATCACAGGGGGAAAGAGAGAGAAAGAGGAGGCGGGGGGGAAGTACACAAGCTCAGCAAAGTTCCAGTGTACTCTGAAGACTGCTGATGCTTAAAGATTGAGAGACCCCAGATTTCATTTCTTGGCAGCTCAGGCAAGAAGGATGGTCTCCAAGGAGCTGCCGTCTCAGGCTGCAGAGGTGAGTAGCCAGAGGTTTATCCTGAAGGCTACTGGGCCTCTTAGAAGTTGGCATTCTTTCAGCATGAAAGATGGTAAAATATTAGCACTTTAAAAAGCCCATGGCTCGCACGGCAATAAATCTAAACGCTATCAGATGCCAGCATGTCCATCAATAATAAAGACAGATGTGTGAGAAGCTCTTTTATGCTCACACAAGCATATGCAACCCAGGGGCGAGGGGGTGATGGGAAAGAGGGAAGGGGCCAAAAAGGAAGGAATATTTCCAGGCTCAGACATTTGAAGCCTACATCTCCCATAAATCTTCCAAGCAGAGGGCTCAGGCCAGATCTTCACTGCTGAATTTTTGTTTCTTCCCTTACATTAAAGCAATTAACATCTGGCCAAAATAAATTTTTTAAAAATTAAGAAAAAATAAGAGGGGGAAAAAAAAAAGACAGCATTCTGTTTAAATGCAGGTGTCAGTATGAACGAGAATCAACATCTGACCCAAATGGGAGGTGGGTCTCTCCTTCCTTTCCTTTCCCCTCCAGATTTTACAGAAAGCATGTCAGGAGAGAGGTTTCTGGTCTGCTTTCCTAAGAAAATGAAGCTTATGCAATCAAGTAGTGCGCCTACATTGAGGCCTCTTTTTTAATCCATGAGCCAATTTGAACCAAATTTGAGAGACATGTGAGATCTGTGGATCTGGAAAATTAAGGTCCTGTAGTTTGGATGAAAAGAACTGTTTGGATAGCAGATTGCTATTAGAAGGAAAAGTTGCACCTCTTCACAGGTACAGAAAAACGCCTTTCTTCAGAGAAAAGCTGCAAAAAATCACATGCCGCCTTAAACACCGAAGCATTGGGACATGGCTCTGGAAGCAGTCAGGCTTTCTCTGCTATGGGGCTCACAGCAGTGGGCCAGGTGGAAAGACTACCACTTGGATCAAGACCTTTTCCTAAGTCATGGGCAAAGATGAAATAGTTTTTTTGAGTCAAGGTCAGCTCCATCGTGAGAACATGATTTGAACTTTGCTCATCCCTGCAGAACTCTTCCCACCCAAGGATCAGACTGATGTGTCACTAAGAGTTCAAATAAACCAAGAGGAGAAACAGCAAGGCAGAGAAAAGTCAAGGTGGTCGTGCAGGTTGTTAATGTACTCACTGTGGTGAGACAATGGTCTTTCTGGGTATTGTTTCATGAATGGCAGAAACATCGAGTCCTTTCTTGCGGGTTTGTGTCAGATGCCTGAATCCTCCCTGCACAGGTTCCTCCCTGAAGGTTAGCGGTTTTATAGCAGCGGTGCTCCTGTTTGGCCTCTCTCATGACTTATGGGGTTGCATTCTTGGCCTATGCTTATGAAACATGTCTTTCTGACCTCTACCCATCTGTCAAATTTAGATGAATTTACTGCAGAACTAAAAAACCAGGAGAGAGAGAAGAAAGTAAGTGAAGACAGACAAGGTGAGCTCATCCGCTCTTTGGCACTGGGAAACCCTGATTGCGTTTACTGGTTTTTTTTCTGCTCTCAGACTCTCTTCTTTCACTAAAACCATCTTCCATCTTTGTTTGGGCTCCTGTGTCTATTAGTCCTGTTCTGAACTTGACATTTCCACTGACTGCAATAGACACCCAGTATTATAACTTCCAAAAGACCATAATCCTCTCCAGGGACTGACTCACCACCAATACTCACAGCAGAACACCTTCAGCTTTTGGAGCAGTTTTGATCACGTTCTCACAGAACAGCCCTGTACGCTCAAATATTCTTTGCTTGACCATGGTCTTCTCATGCTTCTCACACAAATCCTCCTGGTGGCTTTTGAACTGCAAGAGAGTCATAGTTAGTGGTAAACAAAACCATGGTGGTTTATTATGCTTTCTTGCCTACATATGGCAGATTGTCATGTTACCTTGTAAGAGAATAGGAGACATCTCCCTAAGATGGCTGAATCCCAAGACAACCTATTTGCTATACAAGAGCAGCCTGGAACCTATATTTGAGGGGAGAAAATGAAAACAAATGAAAAGGTCAGCTTACTAACATCATCAGAACCTGCTTGACCAGCTACACTTGTGCTGGTCACAAGTATTGAGCAGAGGGCTTTTCACGGTTTTCAGCTGAAATGAAACTAATAAAACCAAAAAGCTTAACCCTTATCACTAGCAGCCATACAGGAGTGGCAAATGTCTTTGTAGAGCAGTCACTAGAGAGCACCAAATATCCACACTCCCTCCAGGTGGCTTGCCCATGTGGAGTGGGAATTACTGATGTTGGAAAAGGTTGTGACTTACCACTTGTGTCCACCTACCTCTGCATATCCCCCTAGGTCTAGGGTCCAGCATTCCTTTAGGGGTTTTATTGTTTATCATTTGCGGGGGGACTTGTTTGGGGGTGGTAAAGAAAAAAAAGAGAGCAACATGGCTTAAGAGAAGAGTTCAGGAGCAGTTAGGGAGACTTAGGTCCTTGTCTCAGAGAAGTGCTAGAAATTAAGATAAGCAAAGTAACTGAAAGATTTCCTCTGTCTCCAGGGTGCTATGGATTTGATTTCTGTCCCAGCTGAAGACTCCCCAGGTACCTGTCTCACCTGGTATCTCAGTTCCTCAGCAGTCAGGTACTCATTCATTCTCATTCATTCAATTAATTCTGATATAATATGGCTTTAAGTTCTTCTGCAGCTTTCAGGATTTATAGCAGCTTAATCAATCAATGGTTTTAAGGGCTTTTCTGTCTTAAACCTTCATGACACCATTAGGCCTTTCTTTAGCTTCTTCATCTTTGCCACCTGTATGGAAAGCAGGGAAAGAAATGTGTCTAAAGCACTTATAGAGTTATATAGAAACTATGAAATGAAATCTTCAAAAACCAATGAACCTTAACTCTGCCCCTCTCATAGTACCTGTGTTGCATTGCTTTCAAAACCTCATTATGGGATGTCTCATAGTTCTTACCCAGTATCACAGGATTTAAGTATATGACTTTTGTTTATTAGAGCAAAGATATTTAGCTTCAAATATATTTAGGAACCAAATTCCTATGGGATACCTCATCTCATTTTTAAATCTAGAAGTGCTTAATAATGGAAGGGAGCTATATTCCTCTTTCACAACATCAGTGAATATAGTGTCACTACACATGCATGAAAAGTGAGAGGAAAGGAAATTCATTCTTAGGGAGCTGTCTAGCTTCAGAAAATCCTTCTCAACCCATCTGCTGCTGGCGCTCCTGTAGATAATGGACACTTACTCTCAGCTGCCACAGCAGGTAGCTCAGCTCAGCTCTCAGCTCAGCCACCTCAAACCCTTTTTAGTCATCTTCTTGCTAGAAGCTTGTGTTTTCTCTGTAACGAGCCGTCCTATAGACTAACCAAAGAAGGAACCTGAGATGTCTTGTACAAAAGGCGCAAGTGAAATCTGAGCTGTATCTTCCCAGGTGGAACTACAGGAGATGTGGCTCTTTCTTAGGCCAGGTGGAGAGGCAGATTGGGAATGCTGCCTGGATGCTGCCCACTTCTGAATATTAAAAGCTCTTTCTCCTTTGCAGGTCCAGAAGATACGAGCCCGAAGTCTGTCCCAGTCTCTTTTGGGAAAGTGAGCTTCGAAGGATGACGGTCTCTACTTCACAAATGGGGAAACTGAGGTAATGGAGTTAAGTGGCAGTCTATGACCCTGTCCTCTGATTCTGTGAAGTGCCTCCTCTTGTCATAATCTTCAGCACAGCCTTTTAAAGCTGAGCATTTCTAGGTTGCCCTACAAGACACATCTTGGGGGTGGGTGGGCTGAAGGCTCTGGTGATAACTGAGGTTTTGGATGTCTCCTGTTCTACTTCATTCTTCAAAATGGTAATCTGATCTTGAGAATACTGAGTTGGACTTTTCAAGGAAATAATTATAGCCCCTCCTCCCTTTTTCTTCCCATTCTCTTTAAAAATCTTTCTTTAGTGGTTTCTCTCCTGAAATGACCTCTAGATGGGAGCTCTGTGTGTGTGTTTGTGTGTGTAAATGGGAACAGTCTTGTCACTTGACCAGCCCGAAAGCATGCCCCAGGGCTGCACCGGTGGCTGAAGCGTGCAGTGCACCTCAATAACAAGTGCTTTCCTAACATCCTCTCTTTCTACCCTTTATCCTTTCCCCCACAACAGCCTCCTCCTGCCTTCCCCTTCCATAAAGGCACATCTTTCTTGTTTTACCATGTCAAGCAATTGCAGCCTGAGACATGGGATATTCTGGAGAATATCTGGGGACTTCATTATCTTGTTCACGAGTAACACTAGTAATTTCTATAGTAAAACGGATTGCGAAAGAGGGTAAGGGGAAGATGTGTGTATGTACAGGGGTAGGAGGAAATGAGATGAGGGACCCTCACTGACCGTTCTGTAACACATCCAGCCCATACATTGTAGTTTCCCTTTTCAGTTGCACGTGCCAGGTCTTCTAGTGTCTCTCAAGGGCTACACACTAGCAGGGATCATTATCTACCAGAAGCCAGCATCCCAATACAGCAACCTGACTGGACCATCCCATTGAGATTTGTGTGATTAATTTTTTTTACAAGGCCTAAAAGAGCTTTAGTTCTCTTGTATAAATTGCACAAATACTTTAATGATAGGCTTGGTCTACAGCCCTCAACAAGATGGTTCTACCACAGAGTCACTAAGGTGCTGCAGACCCACAGTAAATCATATGTTTGTCTGTATATAAACATGGTGCGCCTTCTCCTATGGCTGTTCTCTTTGCCTGTCTTTATCCCTCCCTTCTGTTGACCTGGGAGGTCCTGAGCATTACCCCAGCCCCAGCACTAAGGTTTATGTGAAACGATGTTCCCTTCAGAGAGTCTCTTTGCAGGCTGGAGTGAACCACTCAACTACTTGTTCTCCCAGAGGGTGGAGATGCCACAGGATGAGGGTGTCACAGCCCAGACAGATCAATTAACAGGTAGAAGGAGGCCACAGAACTAAGCCAAATTGGAGACATTGGCTTTCCTTTTAGCATGAGAAGCCATGAGGTAGCACAACCCTTCTGCCCTCTGTAATCCCTGCTGCAGCAAAACCCAAAATAGGATAACAAGCCATGTCCGACACATTGGACCTAGAACTGAGAAGAGATCCATTAGGTTATGACATTAATTTATAAATGCTGATACTACAGATCCAATTGGAGAGATGGGAGATGGTAAGGGACAACAGGACATGGAAACCTGTTGTGGGAGACTCGCAAAGTCTATAAAACAGTCGTCTTCCAAACTGCAGACCCAGGGCATCAGGTCTTGAATTCTCCAGCTCTTCTCTTAAAATAAATCTCTTTCTATCAGTAGCCTGTATGGGTATCACAACCTGCAAGAAATGCACATTAACACATACGGGTCTAAACTGGTATATAATACTATAAGGAGACAGAGGGACTCTATGCTCCTTGATCAACCTGGAACTCAGCATGTACAGAGGCACATATGATATTAACAGCAATGAAGATGATGCTACAGAATAAGGAAAATCTGGTTTGTGGATCCTAAAGCCTATGACTCATTCTTCTAACCAATGCTGATGCAAGGGCAGCAAGACAGGGTGATACAGATGGTTTCATCATTATCTGGATGAATTCTGTCTAGTAACATTAGTCATGCATGAAGACATGCCTTCTTATAATGGTGCTAAGTGGTGTACTGCACATTTTCACCTCAAAAAATGGTACTTAAGAAATGTTTTAGAAAGATGTAAAAGTGTTTGTTGACTCTTCATTTGTATGTTCTTCAACTCATAAAGTAGAACACTAGCCTCATATCTTTTCAGCTCCAAGAGAAAATCAACAGTAGAGTGGAGTAGAGATACAAATGCATAATGTAAGGCTGAAAACACAACAGGTATAGTGTACTGGTTCCATTGATGAGATGATATGTAGAGATTTGTTAATGAGATGCTAACTCTGAACCCTAATGATGGTTAAGAATGAGTTAGACACAGCTATTGAGATTACCTATCAGCTCACTGTGACCAAACCCTTCCTGCCATTCCTTTCTCCCTGATTCGTCCTCCTACTTTGTCACTCTGGCCAGTCGGACTCATCACTCTTTTATGCTAATTTTGGTGTTGATTTAACCCATCAGAAAGCAGCTTAAGCTTACTGAAGGGGCCAAAATCTGACTCAACAAGAGGGGAAAAAAAAAAAAAAAAAAAGGTGGTTTTCAAATGCATCAGTGAACTGTATTAGCTTGCAGAGGTGTTGGGTGAATGTCAGAGCCAATGAAAAAGAGGAAGGAAGAGTGTATGGCTGAGAATAAAAAAGGTGTGTGCAGGGGAAGGAACAGAAGAGAGAGGTGGTGGTGAGCTGTTAGGTTTTTCCAGCCATTTCATTTAACAGCATCCTAAATATAAACATGGTTAAAAACTGACCCAAGTCATATAGAAAAAAAATGGGCCCCAGCAGACCTGACAAAGCTGCAGTGAGGTACCTTGGGAAGTGGCACCGTGCTCCTTTCAGGAGAGGTCTGTGCTCCCCAGGGATCCCTGTGCTGACACAGCTCTGCTGCTACCAGGACCAACCTGGTGTTTCTGCACAACTGTGAGCTGAGGAAGGAAGCCTGGTTCAACATGGAGGTCTCTCTCAGGACAGTGCATAGTTTGAGGCAAATATCCCACACAGCTGAAGGGGAAAAAAAGAAGAAAAAAAGAAAAAAAAAGAAAGAAAATACCAAAAAAACCCACCAAAATTAAATTTATTTTAGACCACCAGTCCTTGCAAAGGAGAAAATATCAGAACTGAAGCTAAATAGGTTACTGTCATGGTTTAACCCCAGCCGGCAACTCAGCCCCCCAAAGCTGCTTGCTCACTCCCCGCCGGTGGGATGGGGGAGAGAATCGAAAGGGTAAAAGTAAGAAAACTCGTGGGTTGAGATAAAGACAGTTTAATAGGGAAAGTAAAAGCCGCGCACGCAAGCAAAGCAAAACAAGGAATTCATTCACTCCTTCCCATCAGCAGGCAGGTGTTCAGCCACCTCCAGGAAAGCAGGGCTCCATCACGCGTAACAGTGACTTGGGAAGACAAACATCATCACTTTAAACATCCCCCCTTCCTTCTTCTTCCCCCAGCTGTATATGCTGAGCATGACGTCATATGGTATGGAATATCCCTTTGGTCAGTTGGGATCAGCTGTCCCGGCTGTGCTCC
Source organism: Calonectris borealis (assembly GCF_964195595.1). Taxonomy (NCBI): domain Eukaryota; kingdom Metazoa; phylum Chordata; class Aves; order Procellariiformes; family Procellariidae; genus Calonectris; species Calonectris borealis. The sequence continues at coordinate 168,826,440 of NC_134313.1, read as the reverse complement.
CTCCCAGTCCCCTGAGTACCCGGCAGGGCACGGGAAGCTGAAAAGTCTTTGACTACTATAAGCACTACTTAGGAACAACTAAACCATCAATGTGTTATCACCATTATTCTCATACTACATCCAAAACACAGCACTATACCAGTTAACAGGAAGAAAAACAACTCCATCCCAGCTGAAACCAAGATAGTTACCCAAAAAGTTAAAAAGATTTTTTGGTGGAATCAAGGCAGAATTGTTACAGGTTTTCAAGTAGGAGGATTAAAAAAAAAAACACTTGGATTTGTTTGGGACTTACATAGACATTTTTGGTTTAACTATTTTTACCCATCTAAGACTAAAGACATTTTATAGGCTGGATGCCAGGCACTATGAAAAATCTAAAAGTTTTCTTCTGAAAATATGAAAGTGAACAGCTTTGAAATTTCTCCCCTTTTTTTCTTGGCTGAAACATTTTGCCAAATTTGAAATTAATTTCACAAATATATTTTGTCCCCTCCTACGCGTCTCAGATGCTGAATTTTAGCAGATTTATTGCTCATCAAAAAATGTCACTCAGCTCCCATCCAAAATACACTTCTGCGATGCCAAAAAGAAAACTTGAAAGTTGAATAACAGCAGCGAACTAATTAGATATGTTTGCAATATGATGTGGCAGCAGAGGAGCTATGAATTTGGGAAGATAAATCACAGCTTATACAGTGAGATCACGCAGGGTGAAACTCAGCAAATTGTAGCACCAACCCAGATTATGACTTGCAGTCCAGCTGAAGACCTTTTTCAGATGGTGCAAGTAACTTCTTTCACTTTTCACTGTGTAACGGTAAATTTTGTTCTCCCAATAAACTGCTGGTGGTCCTGAACACCTCAGACCAAAAGACTGGGACTGTGTTCATGCACCGTCTTCCTGATCCATCTGCCCTGGGAGCAAATGTCACCGTTAGTATCAGCTTCCCCTTCTAAAGGCAACCACCACCTCCTGACCAGCAAGCTAAACTGAAGCTATGAGTACTTTCAGATCTTCATCATTCACAAGGATCCACATTATGTAAACTATTTAAGAACATTTGGATTGCAATGGATTAGGAACTGATCAGAAGGATGCATGTTGCTGCTAGCAGAGGCAACATGACCCTGCTTTGAGGGTGTGAATACCATTCCCAGTGGTTTGTTGAGGTATATTGGTTGTATGTGCAGTGCATACATTTTTTTTTTTTTTTTAACTGAGGGTCAGTTGTAAACCAAGAAAATCTTTCTCTATGCTTAAATTTACAATGATGTGTACAAACACTGAGAGATCTGAGGGGCTGAATATGACTCTATTAATGCATCTGGCTTAACATTCTGCAGACCAAGTACTACATACTCCTGTGTAAATCTATATCACACACACATGAGAAAGGACTCTATTTCTCCCTAGAGAAGCTGCCCAGCATGCTGAACATTCAAACTGAGGGTTCTAGGCCTAGGTCCCATGACTCATGCACTAAGGAAATATGTATGCTTAGAAATAAAAAAATAAATTTAAAAAAAATCTTTCCTTGTCCCAAATCTTAATCAGAACACTTAGTGTTTTTCTTCCCTTCTTTGTGGTTTCTGGTTTGTTCCAGGATCAAAGCGTAGTGGCCATTACTAAAGCAAGAAACAGCTGTTTGCATAGTATTTACAGAACAATCAAAACCAACTCTGTGTAACAAAAGCAATGAAGAGGCTAAACTCTTTTATGTTATCATGGAATCACGGAATGGTTGAGGTTGGAGGGGACCTCTGGAGGTCATCTGGTCAAACACACCTGCTCAGGCAGGCCAGTTATCTGTGAAAGGTTCTTTAATTCCATTCTACTGAGGTCCTAAGGCAGACCTAATATTTCAACAGATTTCCATTAACCTCAAAGCTAGAAGGGACACCTCTTTAGGTATATGTCAGGAGTCAGCTGGTTAATACTTTAAACGCGCTTAATCACAGCCTTTTTTTGAAAACTCTGTGGGACAAACTCATTTGGGATAGTATCTCTAACATTGCTTGACTGCATGGCCTTGGGAAAATTATCTGTCTCCTCTGCCTTATCCTTTGTTGTTCCTGTTGAATTAGAAAACAAGATCTGTCAGACATAAAATTTACAGTTGCACAGAATCAAGCACAACAGGACTGGCATTTCTGAGGGACTTACCAAGTTCATAATGTATCTCCAAAATAATAATGAATGTAAGCCTGTTATTTTTTCTACAACAAGAATTTGCTACAGGTAGACAAAACTAGGTTTTTGTTCACTGGAGATTTTTTTTTATTTGCTTGCTTCATGCTTGCTTTGCTTGCAGATTTAACAGACTGACATTTTCTAACTAAACTTGGTTCCACCAGAATAATTCCAATTCATGGCCACGTAGTATCATAGGATAGTGCAGGTTGGAATGGACTTCAGGAGGTATCTGGTCCTACTTCCTGCTCAACTGGGTCTGCAATGCTGTCAGACCAAGTTGCTCAGGGCTCTATCTTCCTTTATTCAGGTCTTGAAAACCTCCAAGGATGGACACTGCATAACCTGTCTGGGCAACCTACTCCAATGCTTGACTGTTCATTGGCAAGAAGTTTCTCCTTGTCTGTAGAGGTTGCTCCAATCTGAATAGCTCTTCTTTGAACTTATTCTGTTGCCTCTCATCTTCCAGTCATACACCACTGTGAAGAACATGGATCTAGATTCTTTCTTGTGGGTTACCATATTGAAAGTCTTGCTAAAGCTAAAATAAATGTCATCCCCTGCTCTACCCTTATCCAGAAATCCAGCCATTTAATCTTAGAAGGCAACGAGATTGGTCATGATTTACCTTTGGTAAATACATGCCGACTGTTCCCAATCCCCTTCTTCTCCTCCATGTGCCCAGAAATCTTACAAGAAGACTTCCTCCATGATTTTTCCTAGGGCCAAAGTGAGCCTGGAGTTGGGAACTCCAGGCCTAGAGACCTAGGCCTGGAGTTCCCCAGATCATCCTTTTGGCCTAGTTGGAAGATGGGTAGAACATTTGGCTTTCTCCAAGTGTCCGGGACCTCACCTCCATGGGGTTCTCCATGACCTTACAGAGACAATAGCATGCTTTCAAGGACTTAAGTTCTCTCAGCACTTTATGATGCAGCCCATGGACTCGTATAGGAAGTTCCTTCAAGTAATTCCTGTCTTGACCCTGATTCACTATTGGTAGTACTCCTCATTGAATCCCACCACTAGTCATAAAGGTCTGGGAGACCTGTTGAAAGATTAAGGCAAGGAAGACATTGAGTATCTCAGCCTTATCTGTGTCTGCTGTCACTAAATCACCCATCCCACACAAAAACAGGCACAAATTTTCCGTGGTCATCCTTTTATTATTAATGTGGAATGAAAAGCTCTACTCTACCCTTGACGCCCTTTGAAAGTCTCAGCTCTAGTTCAGCTGAGCTTTCCCAGCATCATCCATACATGTCCAGTCTTTCATGCTCTGCAGCAATGAGCTGAAATCTGCTGCTGAATCTGCTCTCATACCCTCTTCAGTGGCTTCGTTCCTTATCCCAGCTATCAAAACTGACTCATTAGCCATACTTCTGTGGCTTCAGATCTTGACAAAAATAACTTACTTCAACAAAGAACAATTTTCCATCCTTGTCCTCTGCCTGCTTTTATTTGCCTTTTCTCTTGAATAAACTATGTATTTGAAAAACATTCCAAGAACAATTAATTTTGATTACATGAAAGCAATTTGACTGGTTGATTAAGGGATGTTTTCCCTTTAGGAACACGTGAAAAAATTTGGGGTTAATTTTACTATCAAAAGTCAGAATGTTTGAACTAAAAGGAAGAATATGCACAAGCCTGGATTCCAGGAACAATGTTGTTACCAGATGCTGATGAGAATGAAGCTGTGCAGGACGGAAAGGCAGAGCATAACACAGCAAGTGAGAAAACCTCACCATATCTGCCTTCAGGATTTCAAATCTTTAACCTCAACCAATAAAATATATATGTATATATATTCTTTGACACCTTCCAGAGAAAATCTGAAATCTATTTTACTTACAAAAAATACTGTTCTCATATAAACTGTGCTGTCTGCTTTTCTTTGTTCTTCGTTACTACAGTGTGTGAGCATGTAAATGAAAATCCTTCAGATCATCATGAACTAGGATCATCGTCCTCCAAGGCCACTAATTTGAAGGGAATGTCACTCAGTTTTAGTCCACAATTGACTTTATGCTTTGCACATTTAGTTTCCTCCCCATCATATGGCTGAAATTGTTTACAGCTGAAACAGACTAATCAGGAGAGCCAGACTGGCAAAGACAGTTGTTTACCCCAAAAAGAAGGAGCTCCAGACCAAAGTAGCTTTCTTCAGGAAGGAATTTTGTGTATATTCCTCTTTCTGTAGTTTTGGGAAGATGAGAATTCTGACCAACAGAAATTTACAAATATATGTGAATGTATAGCCAAATATAGGTTATACAAGAATTGAGTTCTTTGATGTCCATCATGGCCTATTCTCTTCAATCTTTTCAACAATCTTCAATCAACATGTCAGTGATACTAGTAATGCTTCTGGAAAACAACAGTTTATATAAAACAGCTATATCTGTCCCCCCAAAAATGCAAAAGGAATGGTCCATTTCAACTCAAACTTCCAGCTGGAAACTTTCTTAGATCCAACTGGGAATTTCTGTTCCCTCTCATCTCAGGAGCCACCAGAGATGCAGTTAACCAGAAAGATGTGATTAACAGATCTTAGGAAACCATTTTGCCAGTTAGGTTAGAAAGGAAAAAAAAAGTAATGCTATGGTCCCATATTTTATTACAGCTTTTTTTTTTTGCCTGTACATACTTCAGGTAGCCTCCTGTTCTGGGATGGCTGGGTTGACTGAGTAGGAATCCATCACAGTCAGGATGCTGGAACATCCTCACTTTTCCAACTCTAAATGTCATGACTAATGTCTCACTCACCTTCCCACATGATCTAACGTGTCAGATGCATCTTATGGTGCATGTCTGGGATATTCTTCCTAAAATACTTGTTGTATAGTCATGCAACCACTTGTACTTCTGAGGTGCCCTGTGACTCCTTCTTCCCCGCTCAGTAGCTCCTTTCATAGAAATGTCCCTTTCAGCTAGTCAGTTGTTGCTATCTGTAATTTTTGTGGTGTGCTTCCAGGTGATGTAAATAACCACCACTGAGTCAAAAATTGCCAAGAGTCAAAAAGGTCACTTTATACTGAGAAGGACTGAGGAGAAGGACTTGGGGGTACTGGTGGATAAAAAACTGGACATGAGCCGGCAATGTGCGTTTGCAGCCCAGAAGGCCAACCGCATCCTGGGCTGCATCAAAAGCAGCGTGGCCAGCAGGTCGAGGGAGGGGATTCTGCCCCTCTGCTCCGCTCTGGTGAGACCCCCCCTGCAGTGCTGCGTCCAGCTCGGGGGTCCTCAGCACAGGGAAAACATGGACCTGTTGGAGCGGGTCCAGAGGAGGCCACAAAAATGATCAGAGGGATGGAACACCTCTCCTGTGAGGACAGGCTGAGAGAGTTGGGTTTTTCTGTTGCAGCCTTTCAATAAGGGGACTTATAAGAAAGATGGGGACAGACTTTTTAGTAGGGCCTGTTGCAACAAGACAAGGGGGAATGGTTTAAAACTAAAAGAGGGGAGATTTAGACTAGATACAAGGAAGAAAATTTTTACAATGAGGGTGGTGAAACCCTGGCACAGGTTGCCCAGAGAGGTGGTAGATGCCCCATCCCTGGGAACATTCCAGGTCAGGTTGGACGGGGCTCTGAGCAACCTGATCTAGTTGAAGATGTCCCTGCCCATGGCAGGGGGTTGGACTAGATGACCTTTAAAGATCCCTTCCAACCCAAACTATTCTATGATTCTATGATACACCACCACTAAACTGTCAGAAAGTCATTCCCTAAATGAAAAAAATTAACAAGGAAAAGTAAATGTCAGGGAAGACCACTGTGGTTCTGGGCAAACCCTAAAAGTTTTCATGGAAATAAATTCTGAAAAGACACAAATTATACAAATAAATTAAATCCTTGGTAAGTCAGCAAGGATAAACTTCTTCATTTGACTGTATAGATTGAGTTTTAGATTTAAAATAATAATTTTTGTTCAATGTTAATATGAAGATTTCCAGAGATACTGAGTGTTTGCAGATCATCTGAGCTTTGACTGAGAAAAGATGGTATCATGATTATGGTATTGAGCAGGACCTCAAAAAGCCTAGAAATAGATCTTGGCTCTGTGGCATGAGCTATGTGGCATCAGAGATATCTATAAGTATGCAACTGTTTTCACCTGATTTCAGCTATTTAAACTTCAATCATTCACATTAACTTTGGAGTCGAAGAGAGAGACAGGGTACTCCCATCTTGAGAGGGGTAACTAAGAGAGGGAGAATGAATCTCTGGATGTATTTATTCCTCTACAATGATTTTAGGGGGCAGCCACGGAGATAAATTTGTCATATAACTTCCACGCAGATAAAGTGAGCTGAAATCGGTCCTACCCTTCATTTCACAGTACCCCAGCTCCTCACCTTGAAACTGAGCTTACTCCTTCCTTTGGGCAACTTGTCCATTGAGGCTCCAAGGTTTCCAGGTCAGGGACTCCTTTTAATGAATATTTATTTAAAGCATCTAGCATTATCAAGCTTGGAGTTCGCTGGGATCTTCACATACTACTGTAATGACCAACAACTTTTATAAAATAGGGGCATCACTCCTGAAAAGCCAGGTTTTTATCTAGAGTAAGTTTGTCTCTTTGCTGGTGTTAGGCCCCTGATCTATCTAGTGGCCTTTTTTCAAAATGCACATTCCTTCAACACCAAATTTCCTTTACTGTTTTAACAACACAGGAGGGATTGATTCCATACAAGAATCTAGTGGCACGTACATATTTCTTGTGTCTTTTTTATTAGAGCTGACTGGGGATATGGTACAAGTTAAGGGCAGCTCTGTAATAGCTTTCACATGATTGCTGTAGGAAAGCATGCCGTGTTCTTACAGCCTTGCCTTCATCCAGCTCCAAGAAAGGAAAAAAACAAAAGGCAGAAGAAAAAAAAAAGTTAATAATTTATTTCTGCTTTGAACATGTGCAAATTCCATATCAGTGGAGTGTCTGGGAAAAAAAAATGCCAGGGAAAGGGTAAAAAAACAACTATCCCTCCCTACGGGAATAACAAAGAACATAGTCCCTAAAAAAGGTATGTTTAAACAAAATAGTAGCAGCAAAACCAAACCAAACCACACATTAAAAATCAGCCTCACGCTCTGTGTCAAGCCTAGAGGATTTCAACAACATCTGTACATGCATGTGTGTGCATATGTGTGTGTTTGGAGGACATTGTGTTATTATAACCACTCTGAGCTTAGAACACGACCAGGTGTGTGGACAGAAAGGCGGACGGTCACTTGGGTGACTAGCAGCAAACATGGGTGGAAGGAGGACAAGTCATATCTACTTCATACCTACAAACTTCATACCCACTGACTCTTCATCTAGGGGTGAGGGCAAAGGCTTAGCAGGACAATCCCTACAGGAAAATGGGGTGACCGGACTCAACTTAAAACTCAACTCAAGCTTAAAAACTCAACTCTGCCCATGGCAATGGGCAGCCCTCCAGACCTGAGCTGAGGCATCTGTGAAATACACATTGGTCATGTTAAGCATAGATCTTCCAGTGGTTTCAGTCCAAAAAGCCCAGGTAAGAATCTAGTCATAGACTTTGTCAACTTCTCAAGATCTTTGGACATGTTCAGTTGGAAGCAGCTTGCTTCCTGGGTTTATAAATATATGAACATACAAATGTTTGTGTGTACTCATTGTATGAGAGGACTTCGCTAAGTTCTTGCTATCTGTGCTCTGAAAAGGGCATGTGAAATTTCTTTATAGACAAATAGCAATCTATTTCCACTTCTGATTCACATATCTTTCATAGAAAAATTATTCTCTGTATCCAAACTAGAAGACTGACCATACACAGATTTAAAGGATGAAAAGATCTGTTTTCCGCAATTACCACAGCTACTCACGTCAATGCATCCATACCACAGAAGCAGCTGTAAACTTATCTCAGTCTATTCACATCTTAGTGTTTTCAAAGTCTTAAGAGAACAGTCTCACTTCTGAAATCTGCCTTTATTTTTGCTTGTTTACACATATCACAATGATTTCACAGCTAATGTAAATATAAGTCACTTTTCTGTGTGGAAAAGTTCCAGTGAATACTGATTTATGCAATATGAAGCTTAGTCCCAGCAAATCATAATCTACTGTGTTCTGGTCATAACTTAAATGAGGAGGCACAATGCTGCAGAAATACCTAGAGCAAAACAGGAAAGATTTTTTTAAAGGAAAAAATTAATGTATGTGCAGTTTGGTGAACATTAGATAACATTCTTAGCCATGGCTGCTCATGATACCTTCCTTTAGAGCTTAGCCCCAGCTTGAATCACAGAAGTGTTGAGAGAAGGGGGTAGAAATTTGTTTTTTTCAGATGCTGTGCCTGACCTTCCCTCAAAAAGCTTAGACTCACCACGGCTTGACAGATCATTACATCAGCCAAAATGGGGTTATTGTCCATAGGTGTGCTCTGTCCCCCTGCAAACGCAAAGGAATCTGTCTTAGCCTGACCCACTTTTAATGCCAAATAAACCAGTGTGATCTATCTCAAATTTGCCAAGAGGATGGTGCACAGACAGAAAGGTACAACAGCTCAACTGACAGCTCAGCTAAGATTCAGTTACCTAAACATAGACCTGCTAGTAGGAGATGCCCATGGATATCTAGCACATCCAAATGGGATAGGCAGATATATCACAAGACCTATGGGAAATCTGTGCCTTTCTGGAGCAATCGAGTGGGATACCCTCTGCCAACTCCTTATTAACTGAATCAAGTCTGTTGGGTGGGAATTAATTCACAGTTACCTTTTAAGTCTTGGTCAAATCTGAGCACTTGTTGCTTTGGGTAAGCAAACAGGAAGCCAAGCAAATAATTGAATGATGTTTAAAAGCTTTTGCTTGCAGTGGGGATGCTCTTTAACAGACTCTTTCATTTACCAGCAAAGTTGTTGACCCTTACCAGCTCTCACACAAAAGGAGACTGCTGAGAGGGGAGATGCAGGTTCTTTTTCCTTTATGTCTGTAAATGCAACCACTTGCTCTGTCTGATTGATGAGGAAGAAACATAGTGGCTTCAAATCCTAAACTCCATGGAAGGAAGGAAGGGGATAAATTCCCAAAAGAAGTACAAGCAATAAAATGTCTTGGTCAATTAAGTATACTAGAAGCAGAGCTTGGGAATCCTCCTTCTTCTCAATGACTGTCAGACTGGACATGTTAATGCACCTTATCTGTTTGGGCATGTGGTTCTCATAAGCTCCAAAGGGTGTGTCGTGGTTTAACCTGGCAGACAGCCAAACACCACGCAGCCGCTCGCTCATTCCCCCCCCCCATCCCCCCCCCCGGTGGGACAGGGAGAGAATCAGAAGGGTAAGAGTGAGAAAAACTCATGGGTTGAGATACAGACAGTTTAATAGAACAGAAAAGGAAAGGGGGGGGGGGGGAATAACAATGATAGAATATACAAAATGAGTGATGCACAATGCAATTGCTCATCATCCGCACTGACCGATAACCAAGTAGCGATTGATACTTCCTGAATCACGCCTACCATTCAAATACTGAGCATGACATCACATGGTATGGAATACCCCGTTGGCCAGCTGGGCCAGCTCTCCTGGCTATGCTCCCTCCCAGCCACTTCCAGAGCATGGAAGCTGAATGTCCTTGACTAATAGGGTACTTAGCAATAACTGAAAACATCAGTGTGTTATCAACATTCTTCTCATACTAAATCCAAAACACAGCACTAGGAAGAAATCTAACTCTATCCCAGCTGAAACCAGGACAGGATGGTCTCTGACGTTGCTGTGGCCAAGCTGACTCTTTCCTGAGGCAAAACATAGTTTTGAGGACGTTTATTGTCTGCATGATGCAGTGCAGACTGCACTAAGTAGCAGTGTCTCTGAAACACATGGGAAACTGCAGCAAAGGAGACCTTCCATAGTCCTGCATGAGGACTGATGTCTATATCCTACCTGCAGGGCTGTATTCTGGGTCAGCCCACCTCTGACACAGTTCCAGGTCTTCATGTCAAACCAGAGGTAGAAATTTATCCTATCTCTGCCTCCTTTCCAGGCTGGTGCAGAATTACTAGGTCAATGTCTCTGATCTTGTCAATGGCAGAAACCATACGAAAGGACCACATTAATCTTAGTTTTGAGTTCATGTATTTCTTGTACTGCAGTTCAGTACTTCACCAGGACATCAGCCATCCTAGCAATATAACACCATCGTAAGGCAAATCTGCTCCATGATGTGTTGAAAGAGAGCAGGCGGGTTAAGAGAGGGGTTCAAAACATGTTGCCAAGCACTGTCAGGTCCAAGGGTAAGGCATTGTTTTTCATAACTAGATCTACCTGCCAAAGTGATCTTCTTTGCTCAAATCTCACTTCCCTGACCCTCTGAATGCTCTGTGCTGTACTGCAATGGAGCAGAACTGGTCCTGACTCGAAGTGGAGGCATACGGCCACCACTGTGTCTTCCACAGGTGAAACCAGAAAAAGGATATTTTCTAAGGTCATTTCCTCCGAGCTATGGATTGTCCCTCCATGCTTCCAGGAACAGCCGCTGAGGACAGAAATTGTGGCATGACCTTGAGAAGACAATAGGAGGTTCATGGAGACATCACAGTTGATATTAACCTCACCTCACCTTAGTTCTCAGCAATAGAGTATTGTGGAGACAGCCATCTTTGAAACTTCACCTTGCTCTAAAATTGGTGTTTAAAAAAGTTTATATTAAATTTGATCGAAAAAAAACCTTTTTCTAGTAATTTTCCTCCTCTAAATGAAAACAGCCTATGTAGGCTTTGGATGACATGTTATTCAATGTCTTGCCTGTCATTTGTTCATAATTAAATAAACAAATCTCTTTTTGCAAAATAATACTCTTTTTTTCTCCTTACTTTCAGAATCATGACCAAACACTCTTTCACATTGGTATAACCCATGATTTTATATTGTCTTTGCTGTCAGGAATTTTACAGCCTTTCAACGAAAAGTCCTGACAAAGAAATTTCTTTTCAGACCTCTGTGTGTTGTTTTCTGCCTGTAACTCCAGGCCCCTTGGTGATTCACATTTATGACCTGAAAACATGAGCTTGGTAATTCCTTCCTTCAAATAATAATTAAAATATAACTATCAAAATGTAGATGTAATTCCAAAGAAGTGATATACAGGAATTACAAGTTTGTAATTTCTGGACAGTTGTTTTGGGGTTGCATTTTTTTGTATGGGTTTTTGGGGGGATTTTTTTGGTTGTTGTTTCCGGTTTTTTTTTTGTTGTTGTTGTTGTTGTTTTTTTCTTCATTCTAATAAGTTTGATCTGGAATCTTTGTCTTTCATTATTCCCTGCAAAGCCATTTCCTCTCTCTCCTCACCCCCTTGAGTTGATTAACTGTTACAAAGCATTCCTCTGATACTTAGTAAATAACAATGCAAACATGTTTATGTAACAGTTTAACATGCTAATTATGTTTTTATGCTGGAGCTGAATGCACGCTGTCCTGGAGTCTGGTAGTCTTCAAGTCTTGGCTCTTTGATGTGAAGGGTGCACTGGGAAACACATTCGTTTTTCATTTTGCCTTGATGAAGGCTGCTGTTTACACTTTGTGTCACTTCTCCACAAGTCAGCCGCACGTTAACGGCCCTGGGGAATGCACTAGTTCTGCATCGGAGCCACGTGAGCCTCTGTGCCTGCAGTGGCTGTGGCCATAAACAGTTCCTGTATGGAAGGATGGACATCTTTGTTGAGTCCTCGTGTGTGGGACCAGGCTGCAATATGCTTTCCAGGAGAAAGCTTCTGATCCAAGCTTGGTGAAGCCATTTGAGAACATAAATTGGAGCCAGCTTCTATTAGTCATTAGGATAAGATTTTCATGGACAGTGGTTTAGGTCACATTTGCCTGTCCATCTGATGACTGTTATCTTGGCCAATACCACACATATTCAGCTAAGAACTTCCTTAAATTAGAAAGAATGAATTGCTACAACCTGAGCTAAAATGAAGAAAATTTCTAACAGGTGTTCTGACAAATGAGTATTTTTCATAAACTAGTCTTAGAGGGAGAGATATCACACACACTGACTAAAAAATTTAGACTGGAACTTTCCTCTGAGTCCAGTAGTACCTGTGTTGGAGACAAGTATTAGCCAAATGGACTGGGTCTGATCCAGTCTGTCAATTCTGGGGACAATTTAGGCCAGCAAATTCTACATAAATCTCTGACCTCCACCCAAATACTGGGTCTATATTAAAAGTTCATGTTGAATTCTTCCTAATCTTAATGTGACTGAAGTACAAATTACATGAAGAGTAGTATGGCAGAAATAAAGCTTCATTTGACACAATGGTAATAATTAAGCATTTAGAAACTAATGTGACATTTTATCTTGCCAGTCCAGTCAATGGGAATTTTCTTTCCCATTAACTTCTGTGAAAACGTGGCAAAAAGCTGGACCTGGTATAAGGAGAAGACAGGCTATTGAATACAATATATGTATTTGTGACACTTTAAGGCTGATCTCTTATTCGGCTGCTGCATTCTTCTCTTCCCGGAGCAGGGAGAGCAGCTTGCTACTTGCTTTTCTCTCCTAGTTTTCTCTCAATGTTTTAGAATGAGCAAAGTTAGGATATGCAACTCTGGCTTAACTTTAAAGGAGCTGGAGCTTCCCCTGTACCTGTTGGACAGCTCAGATGTTACAGGTTTTGTGAAACTGCTGTTTGAAAGACAGAGCAAATCTTGGTTTGCCAGGTGTTCACCAACCAACTTCACCTCTGACATAAATAGTTATGAGCTATTTGGTTTGCCTTGGGAGCAAAACAAACAGACAAACAAACAAACAAAAAAGCTACCTTTGCTACTTTGGAGCTCCATTGTGTGATCCAGCTCCAACTATAATGTGTTGTAGTGACTGGTGCATGCAATAGATTGGGCTCCTTGGTCTTAAACTCTCTTAAATTTACATCTGGGCTTTGGACTGCACAACAGTGCACAAATGGGCAGTGGTTGTGACCACGGGAAATGCACTTGTTTCTACAAGAACACCCTACTGGGACAAACAGCACGGCTGAGGGGACAAACGAGGGCCAGGAGTAAAAACTTCTTTACTTCATTGTTAACTATTAGGAGTTATGACAAACCTTGGCATCTGGAACAAAGTCTTGATATCTTATTGTTAAAGATAAGTCTTCCTTCTTCCAAGAACCATTAGTTTCAATAGTAAAACATTTGAAGAGCAAACTCCAGGGCTGATAATTAGACTGATCATGGTTGTTGGAGAATAGGCCACATTGACAGGCAGTGATGAAAGGTTAGTCCCTCTCTACATTGTCTAATTTGGTTTTCAATTTATGTAAATGGGAGTATTCCACAGAAATCATCTAAGAGAAATCTTCTACTTGTTAAGTGAGAATTAGTCCACTGAAATATCAGAACCCGGATCTCAGCTGCCACACACTGCAACACCTCACCTCAGTACATGAAGTCAAGGAAGCTCTCCTGGTTTACATCAATTTTAATTCTGTTGGTTAAGATCTCAAAACATGCATGTATAAATGTAAAAGGTGTTTCCTAGCTCTATTATCTCTAGTGTGTGCATATCTTTTCTCCAGCCTCTGATCTACAGACTCCTGTGAGGTTGGGGGAGGTCTATGGAGTGCTGCTGAGGCACACGTGACAGATAGCCAGAAGAAGAGACCAAGCTTGCTATCATATAGGGTAAATGTGCTATACAGGGATCTGCACCTCCACAGCAATATGTTAGGATATCTGCAAACTGATAAAGGCTACAAATCTCCTTTATACCCTACAGCAACATCCCCTGAAGAGAATGTTGTTGGCCTTTAGCAGTGAACATATCCTCAGGACCTGGCAAAGCAAGGTGAGGGAAAAAGTCATTCCAGCCCACCACTGACATATAGGGAGGAGAATGAGGCAATGTGCTTTCTGCTTGGTGTGCTTCTCCTTGTCACTTATCTCACCTTGATTTGCCTATTCATCACTCCTCCATCACTTCCTAGAGCCCTTGACTGGTCTCCAAATCTCATTCCTGTGCTGGGTTCCTGCACGAATTGGCTGGTAACACTTTCCAGATGTTTTATTGTCCTCCAGGTGATGGGGAAAATATTTTGTCTAAAATTCCTTTCTCTTGTGGAGGATTCTTTGTCTTCCCAGTTTTTCCCAGTCTGAGTAAGTGAACAACCCCACCAGCACCTCTTCTTTATGCAAACCTAGAGTTTTTTTCCTGAAGTTCAGCCCTCATGTCTTTTCTTGGTTCCTGTTGCTAGCCCCTAAAACTCCCTTAATGTCTGGTTGATAACTAAAGAAAGAAGAATTTCTCTTTGCTGCAGTTAATTACGTCATTACAGTCCCTGCAAGACTAGTGACATAGCATGGTGCCATATTTGGTTGTTAGGATTTGATCGTATATTGGTCAAGAGGCTATTATCACTGCTCTGCTTTCAGTGAAATAATTTCCCTGCAAGTGTCTGATTCTTTTCTAGTTACAGATACACAGCAAAACCATTTGGACTATTTTTAGGAGAGTGGGACAGCATAGGAATCTTTCTGAAAAATGCTGGACTAGACTTTACAAGACATCCTTAATCCACTAGTCAGCAGGTATTACAGGGCTGTAATAGATGAAGCAAGATGGAAAAAAGTTGACTGGCCTGAGAAAGAAAGGCTCAAACAAGTAAAAATAATAACTGTGTAAAACAGCAATGGAGAAGGGATAGAGGTATAAGTTGGTAGCTGCTCAAGTGAGATGATTGGTAACTATAAAAATTACCAGCAAAGCATTGGATCTGACATGCATCAGGCTTCAGATGGTAGTCTGCCTTCCTACTTCTGTTCACTGTTTCTTCTATGCATTAGATTCCTCTTGACCCTCTGAGCTTCACGTTTCCCACATCAGCAATGGTTTACCTTGAACTTACAAACCACTTGTAGAAGACACTAGAAAACTCAGGACAGGTGGCACCAAGATGACTGGGTACCATGAGACTGACTGACAATACTGGGTATTACTCTCTCTGCGTCATTTCTAGCAGCAACCCTGCTAGTGGGAACCTGGCGGGAATGTTTTCCAGTAAAGGTAGCTTAGTGTTTGGCAGGGAGCGGAGCCTGGAGTATGCTGAACTTCAGAGTTTTCTCCTCCACCTCAAGGAGACTGTGTCTGTTACAGCATTTTAATTTATGTGGCTTTCTGATTGTGCATGTGGGGTTATTTTGCACGTATCATCAGAAGAAAGCCAATATAACTCTTTGGAGGGCAATTCACAGCTCAACAAAGCCAATCAGATTTAGGAAATAAGCTAGCATTGGGAGGTAAAATAGATATTCTATAACAGTAGTGTTTTTATAGCTTTTATAGGTTAAGGTCATAAGCAAAGCAAGGTTTGTAGTGGTAGATACATTTTATTACACTATCTGAATATTATCCTGCCCTAGACATATGTTATGCATCAGACAGTACCTTCTCTCTAGAAAGAGGGCCTCAGAGAAAGGTCTCTTTCCCATATAATTACAAAGTCACAAATTGTCATTAGTCCCTGCTGTAAGTGTCAGTGATCCAGAAATTACTCTTTTTTGTCTAAGGAGAGATTATCTATAAGATAACATTCATTCAGCCTCATTGTCAGGTGAAGTGATCTTCCTTGAGGCTCTGATTCAGTCAGGTACATAAGAATATAACAAATTTATTTTCAGAGTAACCACATGGACTTCATCGTGGCATCAGATGAAGAATATAACGCTTTTGTCTTTGCATCCTGTTATGTGATGCAAGGCAAATCAGTCTAATTCTGACCCTTGGGGAATACATTCACGGGATCAGGAACTACCTCATTACTTCAGACTGAGGTCATCTCAGGTGTGGATACTCATGGCAAGTTTTTTTTTTTTTACCTGTTTCAAGTGGAATGCACAGTGGAGTCAATCTGCTAAGGTTGGGTACTTGAGCCACTGCTTGCACGCTTAGACTGTTAGTTGTATATAAGGCTGCATGCATTATTCCTGACTCTGGACAATGTGACATTAATTTCCCCCAAAAAGACAAGTATGACATACAGTCTTTGCCCATTTAATTTCTTGTGCTAGCATGTGTTTGAGATTTCATGCTTAACCAATCTCATTTCAACATGCAGAAATCTTACCCAAGCAAGCACTAGGCAAATCTCATACTTATTTCTAAAATATTTTTTTTTAACTCATAAAAATAGATAGATATATCTTGATTCAGGTCATCTTGTTATGAATTGGGCTTTCACTCCAGACTTAGCAACTGTTAGCAGGTTCCCTGTCCTACAATATTTTGGGTTTTGAAATAAATGGTACAACCAGGCCTAATAATAATAATAAAAAATAAGAGAACAAAAATGTTGTCAGGGATCCAAACATATGAACTTTATGTCATGAAAAGCTTTTATTCTGGTTCCTATTCTCACTCGTGCACAGATTTATTGAAAAAAACTTGACATTTATTCATTTTCCACTTAGATTATTGTGGTTAAATCAAAAAGAAGTGTCAGGGCTTAGGGAGCTGAAAGCAGCTACACTTTTTCCATTGTGACGGGTCACATGGTTTCCATTTGTTCCATGAAAACCCTCATGGTTTTGGTTATTTTCACTGTCTGGAATGAGATATAATTCCACTCCTGCTGCCAAATCTCCTGTATCGCATAGGAAACTCCTGCATTTTGGGCCATCTCCCTCGGTTCAGCTGGGAGGCCTGTTTCACAAGGAGCTTTTTTTTATTATTATTTATTGTTTCCAGTGGTCTGAGGAGACTCTTCAAATGACTGTTTGAAACCCTTCTTCAGACAATAGGAGAGGAAGGGAGGTCTTGGGCAAGGTACCGTGCTGCGATGGAGGAGAGCTGTGTTCAACTCTGGTTCTCATCACGTATGGGAGCCATTTCAGGCTGGGTCAAAAGCCTGTTGAAATCCATAGAAAGATTTCAGTGCATGTGAATCAGACCCATCATGACTGTGTTATGCTGTTTGCAGTGGGGAGGTCAAGGAAGAAAACGAATCTTCCACCTTTTACTGAGTATGGGCTCATTTACATAGAAAAATTGTGCTATGGGCACAAAATCAAACGCGGTTAAATTCTGGCAGCTCCTAGATTTACAACTGGTCAATGGTTGCTCTTTAATTGTCCCCCCTACATGCTTTTAGTCCACCCCAATGACATGGCAAAATGAGTTAGCTTAAACCTCTGTGAAGGGAAAACAAGGCTGTCTCTATCCCAGACAGAAATATCAAGTCTAGGAACACGTTTGTTTGCTAGTGAGTTCCTCAAAGCTGGGTTAATGTGAGATGGTTTGAGAAAAGCTTATGTTCAGTGAGTAAATAGGGACCACTGAGTTTCAATTCAGTAGTATCTAACACTCCAGAAGATATTTCAAAGAAAAGACATCATTAAAGACAGAACGATAAAAGCAAGCAAGATAAAAATGAATGTACGTTTACCTAAAGTAGATCATACTGGAGGCATCTGATTTCAATATCTATCTATCTATCAATAATAAAAACTACTGATGGATAGAAATAGGTACTTTTATATTAGATTTACTTGACATGTTAGAAGTATTTTCTTTAGGCTTAGCTGAATTCAGCTGGGGAATTTAGACTCTATTGACTACACAGACCAAGTCTCCAGTGAGCAGATGTCCTCATCAGGTGAGACGAGTCTCACCTATGTCCCAAGAGCTGTTATTAAACCAGCAATGAACATAAGAATCCCAAGATGTCATATGAAAACAATATTAATTTAGAAATACTGTTCAGGACCAGAGAAATATTTCATTTAATTAATGTGGAATTGTCACATTTTGACATTGCCAGCACAAAATATTTATTAAAAGAAAAACATCTTGTTTCAATCAAGAAAAATGTTTTATTTCTACTTTCTCTGTTTGACACATTATAGCATGTTACTGTTACATGTATATGACACTAAATGTAAAATTAATAACAATGAAATTACAAAGTCAGAGTGAGAGCTTTGAAAGGATTTATTTCAAGGGGTTTTTTTCAACTTCAAATTTGTTAAGAACAAATACTTAGAAACATTTTCTTAAATCTCTCCTGGCCTTAATTCAAAAAAGGGCTTGTGTTCCTCAAAGTTCATAACTCTACCAAAATCTGTAGTAAAGGATCTCACCTTGATCTCTCACCTACAAACTGTTCCTGACTTATATTCTTATATATTTGTGATAACAAAATAACTGAATGACGGCAACATTTGCTATTTGAAATGACTTATGCGACATAAAGAAAAAAAAGGCTCTTCTAAACAATGAATCACGAAAAAGAACTTGATTACCTGAAAACTTCTTTATTTTTTCAGTTTCCTTACTTTTAAAATATATTTAATATACTTTAAGAGTAAAATTGCCCTTACGATGTAAAATTGAACAGTAATTTTCTTAGCAAAGAGCAGGTATGAATCAGATGGGGTGATCTAATTTCTAGAAAGGCTTTTAAGGTCACTATAAGGTGTTTTGTTTTGAGCATCACTTTGATCTGGAGAGAAATGCATTACTTAGGGAAAGCGTTGGGGTTGGAAATGAAAACTGGATGTTACATTTTGTTAGTGGTCCTTTTACAGGTGATGTGAAGGTATGAGAGAAATCATGAGCTTCCCTCCTTAACTGAGCAATTTTGATGTTTTTAAGGATATGTGTATGGAAGAAAGAGTGTGGATAGTCCCACTCAGCTTCACTCTCAAATGTTGGTACTAAATCTCAGCTGGGAAATGGGACTCTTTAGGCCATTGAAGAGACACAGGCATCTCCTCAGAGTGATTCATCCCACCCATGTTGGCCAACACTCTCAGGACAGAGTGAGTCTGTCCTTTGAAGGGCTCAGTCCCCCCAACATAGCCAGAGGAGACAAGAAGGAACTTGTTTGGTTGCACTGGGTCTCCAGCTTTCAGTCAAACAGCTTTATATGTGATTAATTTTACCCTTCCAGTTGGCAATCACTTTGATATTTAGAAGAGTACATTGGCCCTTAGCTCCAGTACGCTTCGTCTCCGCTAGTAATTTAATAGCACTAGGATTTAGCTGTGATACTGCTAAATTGCTAAAATGTTCCTTTGCATGATTTTGCCCCACAGAAGCTGGGAGGATCCCAAAGCACTCCTGTATGGTTCAGGATTAATGCTTCTAGCCAAGGAGCATTCTCAACAAGCAGCAAAGATCCAGCCAACCAGTTCTGGAGGATACGAGAGATTAAAAACTGTGACAGTTCACCGTAATGCCAGAACATGGGTCCTGGCAGAGTCGAATTTACCAGCATGGATGTAGCTTGTGCGCAAAAGGCTCTGGCAGTGGTTTTGCTGCAGTCAGAGGCAGGATCTTCATATATAATCTCTGAATATAGCAAATATTGCTTTGGAGCTCAACCCTGGGAACTGCTGAGCGAAGCAGCTCTTTTACCTCAGAAAAGCATTTGAGGTTTCCAAATGCACTTTCATTCTGACGCAGAATGAAACACCACCTAACAAAAACTTTCCATTAAAAAAGAGCGAGGTAGGTCAGGGTAATTTGTAGCATCCCAACTGATGGCATTCATCACAAATGTGAGAAACCCACAGGCTCACCATGGATTTGAACT
Organism: Calonectris borealis; assembly: GCF_964195595.1. Classification (NCBI taxonomy): domain Eukaryota; kingdom Metazoa; phylum Chordata; class Aves; order Procellariiformes; family Procellariidae; genus Calonectris; species Calonectris borealis. Next base: position 168,806,675 of record NC_134313.1, on the reverse strand, counting down.
GAGTTTGTTAGTTCTCAAGTGACCGCATTAACCATTACCTATTTCTCTCTATTCCCCACCACCACCCCAATTGTATTGAGAAATCAATAATTTTCTCTAAAGTCTTTCAGTTTCAGTGTAACAACATATTTTTTCATTGCAATTTCTCAATTAACTCTAGCACTAGATACAATCTTCTACCGTGTGTAATCCATACTTAAGAACAAGTTTTTCATGGAACTTTAGCCTTGTTTACGTGTGTTCATACATTTATTTGTTTACATGTTCTTGCCTAAGTCCAAATCAGAGAGAAAAATTCGGTAGCACCAGAAGCCCTAACAATTACTGGAAGTCAGATTTTCATTTTATCTCCATTTCTCTCCTTTTAAACTCCTAATAAGATTGACTGTGAATTTGGAAAGAGAGAATTCTTTTGTTTTTGTTTTTGGTTTTTTTTTCCCTTCAGTCTGGATCTCAATAAAATACTCAGACAACAGGAAGAACCCCTCAGGAAATACTTAGCAATTTCCAGCTAAAAATCATAGGAAACTAATATATTTTTTTAAAACTTTTTCCAGGGCTTAAGTGTTGATGAAAATAATCTCTGGTCTTTTATAATAAAAAAAGGAAAAAATGACGTGTTCCCCCCCCCGCCCCTCAACATTCTCATCTGTGTTTATAGGAGCTCTCCTAACAGAAAAGGTAGTACCTTTGCTCCTTACTTGTGAAAATTAGGAGTGACGTCTTTATTTTGATGAACTCCACAAGCATCAAATTCACTTGAGGGAATTTGAATCTCTTTTTTTCCAGCATTGCAGCCCTGGCCTGACACTTTGCTCATTCCTCTCACCCTATCCCCTTTCCACAACTCTATTATATACAATCTGGAGCAATGGATGTTAATAAACTCAGTTTAATTTGAACTTTTAAAATTATTATTATTTGCTGTGTTGACAGTGAACAACATCAAGCAACATCTCCTTCCTCAAGGAATTTTTGCTGCATTTTTATTCTGCTTTCTCTCTGTGCTTTGCTCCTGAAACCCACTGCTGCCAGCTTCTTACCCACAACCCAAATCAGAAGAAGCTGGAAGAGCCGGTCTTACGAACTGGCGATGAGTGCTACTTGGCAGTTGTCCTTGTTAGATTCCAGGGTCTGTGGCTTCAAATGGATATCACACATATATGCACAGTCATATACTGCCCTCCCACATGTTCACTCATGTGTGCTGATAAGCAAAAACACACTGCAGTGATAGTCCAGACCCGTCCATGTTCCAACACACCTTTCAGTCTATAAATAACCCTAATGTAAGCTCTGACAATAACATCTCTCTTTTTTTTTTCTTTTTTTTTTTTCCCCTGGAGAGCGACATAGATATGCATTGCTGAAGAGGAGATGTTTGAGAGGCACAAGAAGTTAGAAAGATGCAGGTTCCTGAACACAGGCTAATCCCACTATGCAGCAAAGAGAAAAGAGATTTATGGAAATTATCACCTCTGAAATAGTCGCAGAGTTACCGCATTTCTCTGCAGATGACATGACAGGTTCATCTGCAGTAAGGCTCAGAACATTCAGCTCTTAGAGCCAGAGGTTGACTTGGAGAGCATGAAACTACACGCACGGGAAGAGCTGTGGCAGTCAATGCAACAAGAGCATTTTCCAGTGCGCTACTAGCTCCCCTTTACCAGGCTTTATGACTTTCACAGTGGAGCATGTATCATCAGCTGTGTCAATAAAAGTATAGCAGCAAAGGAATAGAAACGAAGAGTGAGGCCATCTTCAATCACCCAGGTATATCCACAAGAGGACACTTTGGTGTGCTTTGTCCATTGTTGCCCCTTGGCTAGTAGCCACATACTCGGGGTCTCTAAGAGCTTGCTCAGCAGAACTCCAAGGAAGGAGGTCTTTTTGAAATGGCTAGAAGTGTAAGCTTCAAAGATGGTTACCCTAGAGTCCTAACAAAATAACTGCTGCACAGACCTTCTCCCGAAGTGACTTCTCTGTGTGTGAGTGAAAGTTGGGCTGGACATGGGTTCCCATCTCAGCAGTGTGTGTTTAGGACACATTAATGTTTGTAAAAGAGGAGACACACACCTTATGGTACATGGTTTTGACACAAATTTTTGTAACCTTAGAAAGTCACTTAAGCTCTCAAGCCCCAGGTCTTTATCTGCCCAGTAGGAACAGAGGCTTTTCTTTTTCCAGTATTGTCAGCGCTGCATGGAAAGGGCTGATCCTTGCTTTGTGCATGTGCGCAGAGTGCATAACACACTGGGGTTAAAGTCTTGCTGAGACTTGTATCTGCTACCCTTAAAATAAAAAAATTCCCTATTCACAATGTTGACATCAGTGGGAGCTGACGGACCCCCATGGGAGCTCCAATGGGAACTCAAATACTGTTAAAATTTGGGACAGTACCTCAGAGCCCTCAGTACCCAATTTGGTAAGTGTGTTGCTATTGGGAATAAAGATACCCAAAAACTGTAGCACATGGCCTATATATTTTGTCCATCTTACTCCTTACAGCCCATGTTCTGGTGCTGTAAGGGGCTGCCATACTGGGGCTTCCACACTACTGACGCTCAGCTACAGTTACTCCAGGATTTCCAAAGACCGACCAAGGGACTTCCTCATACACAACCATACTCCCAGGCTTCCACCTGCCCTCCAGCTCCACTGGCAGGACTGTGCTGTTTTCTTCCATCAGACTATCTCACTTGCCTGATAACAAGCAAAATTATCTCAGCTTGTCTCAGAGCTCTCTTTGTGGCAACAGTCTAAATTATAACTAATATTTAACAACTAAACGGCTTCCCAAAAGCGAAAGTGAAAAACTGGTTACTTGGAGCAAAGGCATCCAAGAGGAAACATATTTTAAGAAATAAAACACCATATTTGTAAGAGCTAATGCACATGTTTACTTGCCGGTCACCTAGTGATCACCTATGTCGAGATGGCAGAAATTCTTTGTCATTGACATCCCTGCAACTCCCCAAAAAGGGAATTAAGCCACTCTTCGTCTTTTTATAGCACTTTGATCTGGCAACACCCCACTCTGACAAAGCACAAAAAAGGGATAAACTGTTGACAGCTAATGGCTTTCTCTACTACCTTTCAAGTGTGTACCCAGATCTTCTTATCTGGGAAGTCATTGTACTGCTTCCTTGTTTGTTCCTCCCAGAGCCCTACTGCATCAACTCATTCACGCAGGTAAGGTTTATGACCCCAATAAACAACTGTCTTCCCTCACTTCCCAGAACACAAGATGACTGTTTCTCATGTTTCTAAGCTTTACCAAGTAATGGTGACACAGCAACCAAAATCCTGCTGTGTCCGCCATTCCCACCAACAGCCTGCTCCAGCACTGAGTGCCTGTTGCTCCAGCAATTTGGTTTTCATATCAGCCCCTTACTCCATGCTAAATAAGTTATCTCTTTGCTTTCTGGTAACCTCTCCTCAAATGTTTGTAGGCTGTTACTAGGTTCCCCATGCTGTGCTTTCAGAGCCAAGCCATTCATCTTTGCACATGACTCATAGGCTGTTTTCTTCAGCCAATTAATCATGGAGTTGGGTTTCCCCCAACATACCTTCTCTGGCTCATCTGTATCTTTCTGGTAATGAGGTGCCCAGAAGTGAGTGCAGCACCCCAGGTGCAGTCTCCCCAGGCCCATCAAGTGAATGAAGCTCACCTTTGTGCTCCCTGACATCACTCCTCTGGGTCTCCAGCCCAATCTCACAATGATGGTTCAGCTTCCGCGGCGCCCTGCAATATCACAGCTCTGCTTGCTGTCCGTGCTCACCCTGTTATCTTTGTCAGCATAACTGCTTCTACCTGCCGGTGGGAAGGTTTGTTTCAGACTACTTCCATGCCCAGAGGAGCTGTATAAATTGCCTTTTCCAACTCTACTCTCATGTGGTTTCCCCCCTGTGTGTCCAGCTTGTCTTCACTGCTCTGCGTTAGCCTGTCATCCTCACAGGTTTTTGCTAATCCTGTTGGCTCCCCTACCCTGACGATGATAATATCTTCCCAGACCACAGAAGTCTTAGTCTATTCTCTTTAATACCATCACACTCATTCCTTGCAGCCATCTGGGGAGAAGCAGAGGAAAGCCCAAGCAAAGCTTTTTATAACTCTTAATCCCAAATCTGACCCACTCTAGTTATGCTCTCCCAGCATGACTTATAGCAGCAAGTACTCCCTCAAAGGCTGGTGCACCTTCCTGGAGCAGAGTTGCTCTGCTAAAGAAGAACCTCCATCTCTTTCTGTGCAGAGGTGTTAACCCTGTGTGACAGCAGCATCAGGGTCAGACCTCAAGGCTACACCTATTCCGTTAAATGAAGCAGCACCAGGGAATAATCTCAGTCACTGGAACATGATCAGATTCGCATGGCGTTGTTAGCAAAGTTCCTTGTACCTTTTGGTCCAGAATCACTAGAATTCTCCCAAATGAGGGTAAGCACAAGGCAGGGACATGTCCAGATGACAGGCGCTATCCTGTCCTGAGTGTAGAGGTGCAGGCATGGGCTACCCAGCCACGGTGCTGGAGAATGTGCTCGTTCAATTCACAACAGCTGTAATCAAAGTCTTCCCTTAGGCTGTCAACAGAAAGGCCGCTGCCTGTTCCACGTAGACTCACGCAACTCAACCGATGCAATTCACTGTCTGGGTAACTGCGGAGAAATAACACCAAATTCCGCCCTGATTTACTTTATCTGTTCATTCCAGCTGAGAGAGTCACAGCCGGGAAACAGCAGAGAAAGCATCTCACACACGCTTCCTCTGTGTTGTGACGTGCAGGGTAACTGCTAACGGAGCAGAGACAAGGGTGAGGACAGTCAGAGGCCTGGGAAAGGTGACAGAACAAAACCAGGAAGAGGACATATCCTCACCAGGTTTTCCCCTCTTTAATAAAATTGTCCAATCGAACGTTACACCCATCTTCAAAACTGCAGATCGCTTTTTTTTTTTTTTCCTTAAGGTTTTTATTTCTTTTCCTTCCACCCTATGAATTTTGCAGAAGGTATGAGAACCTTAGCAGACATCCAAGTCCCTGGGAAGCATTTAACCACCTATAATCACTTCTCGCAGGTCATATGATGTAAATCAGCTGATAGTTTTCTGTTCTTCCCCTCAGCCATCTTCCTCTGAAACACGCTGTTAGCTGTCTTTAACGGGAGTGTTTATAGAGGATAATACCATTCCAGGCACTTCCTGCAACCATGTGTTCTTCATTTGGAAGTATCGCATAGAAACATTGCTTCTTGTGGCATTTCCAAATAAAAACCTCATGGTCCTGACTCTGAAATGCTGCATAAAGTTCTACCCTTGTGGTATTTCAGGGGAAAGAATTGATTTTTTTTTTTCTTCATTCTTTTTCTAATAAGACCGGAGCAAAAATTTTTTTGGCATGAGAACTAAATTCTGCTCTGGATTTTATTATCTGAACCCCTTAAGGAAAATCTTCCCAGCAGTTGCCTCTACCTGATCATAATGTATCAAATCTGGGTCTATTTGTAGTTTAGGTTAGAGGACTGCTCTGTGCTCTCCCCTCCAGCTTCATTTCACTTTCCTTTTTCCTTTCCAGATGACACTGGTTAGTTGTTTATCAATAAGATCAAAATAAATGGGAAATCAAACTCTGTGGTATTTTAATCTCCAACGCAACCACACAGTACCACACGTAAACACCTTCCCAAACCCCCGCCACATCCAGCACATTTTGTCCCTTCACAGCCAACGGGAACAGAAGACCCTCAAAGTAAAAGAAGAGTGAGTTTCTTGGCATTGTGAGTTGCAATACTGTTGTCATTCTGATAGAAAAGAAAACAAAATAATTCCAAGCATTTGAAATAAAATATCTCTTACAGTTAATAAATGTCATAAGATAATTAGAACTGCAGCAAGAAAAGACATAATTTTACTTTTTCAACTCATTTTGTAGTATCTGTACCTTTTCTTCTCTTTCGTCTCCGAATATTGTTGATTTGCAGCTAATTTAATTTAGCTGACTGATGATAACAGATTGTTTAAGAGATTTTCATTCATTTTTCCTTTCAATTTTTCCTTTCTTCCCCTTTTGAGTCTCTTTCTCCCTCTAAGCTTTGCAACATTTCTTTATGATTCCAGCTATGTAAATATTATATGGAGATAGCTCAAATAGACAATATATTAAAAAAAAACCCAAAAAACTGAGAATAAGGAGAAGATTTCATTCTTACCTTTTTTTGCATTATTTATTCTATTTTTTCCCTAGAAAAAATGCTTGGAAATTTTAAAATCCTTTTGCTAATACTTTTTGTGGGCCTGAATGTTCAGCCAAATACCTTTCAGAAATGAGGTACATTAGAAATAAGATCATTATTAGAAAATATATCTAATTCAATACAGTTCTCTGTCCTGCGAGCACAAAACCTCACTAGTTCAAATGAGGATTTGAGATGGTTCCTGCTGCATTGCCACAAGTTTCTATGCCATAGGTGAGTGGGAGAACCTTAAGTAAGTGAAAACACGGTGGGTTAGGTCTCTGAAAGAAGTTGTTTCCCAAACACATCCTTTTCATTTTCTTCTTGAAATTTGGACAGGTTTAATAAGATTTTACATGAATTTGAAATTGTCTGTTTGCAGTCTGCAACCAGGACTCTGATACATACTCTTGCACAGGACTTTCTCCATGCAGAAAGTGCTGTGGGAACCTTGGGCACATCATCCCCAGCACTCAAAAGTCACAGGTCAAAGGTTGCGAAAAATGAAAGGACTGACCTACAAATCAAGATTTTCTTTTTAGAAATAATAAAAGTGAGATTGTTTTTGTCTGTCCTCTGTCATGCAACTTCACCTTTTTGTCCATAATTACAAAAAATGCAAACATGTTTTGGTTTGGTTTAGTTCATAATCTAAAATTTAGAAACTCACACGATTCCAGCAGCTGGAACTTAAAGAGAAAAAAAGAAATGCAAAACTCATGGTACAGTCACTACAGATGGCGTCTCTGCAAGAGGTAGACTGTTTTTTCCATTCAGCATCATCTTTTAGTACACAGGATTTTAATGCATAATGATCTGAATACATCTTCAAATACCCATGGAAAATCTCTGATGGAAAAACAGGCCTCCTGGAGCCACTGACTTGTCCCACAAGGGCTCTGGGGAATTCCTGTTTTGGAGGAGACGAGACTGCAGTGAAGGTAAGCAGAGAGAAAATAAAAAGGAGGTAAAGTTCAGGACTTTGCTTTTTACAATGAACTGACCCTTGGAGATATCAATACACCCCTTCCTCACTGTTTCCTCTATGATGATATCATCCTGCTTTCTTGGAGGGTTTTGGGTTTTGATGTGTTTGTTTTTTTTTTTTAAACTTACTCTTCTACTGTGTGAACATAGGGAGGGAATAATAACTTCTCTTAACAATTTTTTTTGCAATTGCAGGGACCTAGCCTCAGTGCTCTCTGTTATCTCCCCCTCCTTCTCTCTTTGAATTTAGGAGCCTTTTGGTCTCTGTAGCAGAGATTGTGACAGGCTGCAGGGAAGCATTTTGTGGCTTGTGATATGTACTGGACATAATATGGATTTTCTACTGATCCGTTTGGAAGTTTGAGGTGGCAGGAGACTGGACTTAAAGGACCTGAAGGAGTCCTGCTTGTCCTATGCTCTGAATTTAATTTCTGTCCAGGACATCCAAAAGGAAGAACCTGCTCATTCTCTATTTTTGGAATTAAGGTCTATTTACGGTTGCTCTGGAGTCCAGAGTCAGTACAAAGTGTTTTAGCAGATGCTTTGTATGGTCTTTGAACTCTTGCAAGCCACAAGGGAAGGAAAAAAGAAGAGGATTTCTGCATTTTAAGGCCAAGGGCTTTTGGGATTATTTAGAATCATCTCCAATGTAAACCAATCGCATGATTTCCATACAGTTCCTTCTGTCCTGAGCTCAGTTGCTTGTGTCAAAGGTGCCAAGCACTTGGAGATGATGACAGGTAAGTGAAAGAGCTGCATATGGTTAAAACATAGCTAGTAGCATCCAGATGCTGCATATGAAACAGGACATGTGATGTTGTAATGGAAGAGTGGCATCTGTTCCTTGGCTGCAGAGCGTTGGTGGTCCTTACAGCTGTTCCCTGGAAGACTTGTCTGGCATTTTCAGTCTCAGACTTGATAACGAGAGTCCATGGTGGCCTTGGAGAAACATGGAAGGATTTCAGATTTCTGTTGGCCACAGAAGATTGGGAATTGCTGACTTTGTCCAAGAATCAGAACTACAGGAGAGTCCCATTACCCAGGGGCCACTGATGACAGCACAGCTAAAGTGGAGCTTCATCTTTTCCAACTTGCCTGTGGTCTACCACACAATTTGTTTGTTATGCTGAGCCTAAGGAAGCTTACCACTCAGAGCCAGCAGCAGCTTTGGCTTGAGGTATAAAGTTGGCCACTCAATCAGATAGCAGACTAGAGGGGACACCAAGAGAGACATGACCCCACTGCTTATGACACTGCACTGGAAACTCTGCCTATCTGCTGTGAGACAGCAGCCGGGCTGGGCTGGGAGCTGGCTGTCCTTGAAGCACATCCCTCCATCCATCCAGCAACAGCATGGGCAGTAACTCTGGCTCTCAGAGGCCTTTCTCACAAGATTACCTTTCTCTTCCCTGAGCAGGGGACCCTAAAGCTGACCCCTCATCCTTACCCTTATTTGCCACAACCCTGCTGAGACAAGTGACTGGTTGTGTGTAAACTCCTCCTTTGCTCCTGTCCAGGGAAAAGACCAGTGAGCTTTAAACTCCTCCTGGAAAAGGTATTCTCCAAGGGCAATCCCTGGTTCAGCTGAACACACGCTCACTGCTTTTTGGCAAGCCAACTGCCCTGCAGCATGTCTGCTGGACAAACCCAGCTGGGACACAACAGAGCCTCAGGGGACCTCCCAAGGTCTGGTCAAGACTGGTCAATATGGTATTATTAGTCAAACTTCAGGGAAATACAATGGATGGTGGTGAGTCATCTCATCTGGCTGGAAGTGACCCAGTCACACTTGGATCCCCACATTCTCAATGGAGAGAAATAAACTTCTCGGGCACAGACTGTCTGACCTATTTTACCACGTATTTTAGGAAGAGATGATGATCTCCACTGAGTGGGTTCACTATACCTCCACTGATTATGAAAGGAGTAGCCAACTCCAAAAAAGATGCTACAGCATCTAAAGTTAAGTGAAAGGAACCCCAGCTCTGGTCTTCATCTGGAGACCATTAAGCAGTGCATGACCCAAGATTTCCCTATTTGCATGAGTTCAGTTGCTCCTCTGCTACTGGTAGGTATTTAAATATGGCTACTCAACAAAGTAGGAGCCATTTGATGAATGAAGTTTTGCAGCAATAGCTCCAGTGGTCCATCTTAGCAAATTTAAATAGAGCTGTTGAAAGGTGAGAAAGTACTTGTGCTGTAAACATGGGAACATACTACTAAATGACATGCCCACCCACTTCTTGGTCTCTTTCCACTGCCAAAGCAGTAAAAAGGGACCTTAGTGTAAGTGTGAATCCAGCTCTTGGAATGTTTTTCCATTTCCTCGTATTTACGTTAATGAACACTGACACTACAGACTCACATTCCCAGCTCAGTACTTCACCAGACTGACCAGCAACAAAACCAAGGAGATGAGACTAAACAGATGATTTGATGAGGTTTTTATTATTATTATTTTATTCCTCTAGACTATGGAAAGAAAAGAAGAGAGAGGTCGCACCTCTGATTTGAAAAAGATAACAGCTAATTTCAGAGACAGGTTTAAGGGCAAAAAAATCAAGAAATTCAAGGAAAATTATTGTCTGCACACTAATTTAATGCTATTAATTGGCAATGTTTTCCACTTGGTAAAATGTTCCTCCTGAAAAAGGTCAGCTTGCCTGGATAAAGTTCTAATGCCTGACAGCAGATTGCTTTACCTTAAGTTTAATCAGGAATAAAAAGATGGTGTAAAAGCCTCTCTTCTCGTAAAGGATGACTTGAGTCCTTTGCACACATGCAGATGACTACGTAAGGTGGACGATAAATGAAAAGCAACTCCTTTTGGTCCATACTGTGGGTCCATTGCATCCCCTGTGCCCCCCACTCCTACATCCCAAAACCACAGCATCAATGACAGGAAAGGGCTGTGAATTGGGTTTCTATAGGTTTATATATATGCGTATGAATGTATCCATGGGCTGAATAAGTCATGATTACTGGGGGAGGAAGCTTGTCATGGAAGAGGTGTTAGGAGGACAGTGTTTGTCCCTGGGCTAGGTCTCTCTCTGAACTGAACTGGCATATCTCCTTCAAAGTCAAAAGGCTGCTGTGGATATTTGGATATACTCCTGCACCTGACTGAGAACAGCTTTTGCTTCCACCTTGGTCTCTTAGGAAATTGATTTCTTTGGTGCTTGTGAAGCTCTGTTTGCTGCAGGGCCACAAATGCAGAGTATTCATTTTTAACTCTAGGTCAAATCAAAAGCTTTGATCCAGCTCTGACCCTCAAGAAGAGCTACCACGGATGTGTCAATGAAGACTGTTTGAGAGAAAGTATGATAGAGGAGCAGGTGAGATTTGACTTGACTCCTTGGCTAAGCACCTTCTGACATAAAATTATCCTGTATTTCAGAACATTCCAGGTATTTAAATAAAGTAGAAAATATCACAGTGGGAAAAAGTATTCCAAGATTTAACACACTACAGGACCTCCTCTTTCCTTATGCCTGCTTAACACATGCATATATTTTTATTTTTATATATATACACACATATACACACAATCCATTTTCCATTCTCATACTCAACCTCCAGATTAAAAAAATACTTAACTGCAAAAATCTGAGCATTAAGAGGAGCTGTGTCCATTCCACTCCAGTGCTGGAACAGGAGGCTTTGGTTACGTCCGTATTAACAAATTGAACAGGAGTTAGGGCTGGTACTGGAGCTTGATTATCTTCCTGGACCTGATAACGGAGCAGATGCATTCTTCTCTTTCCAAACTGTCTGCAGTTATATGAGAACTGGATATAGCTATAGCCAGGCTTTTCGAGGCTCTCCCACGGACATATCTGTTATTCTTCAGCACATGTTGGGGTTTTTAAAATATAATTCACATTTTTTCATGGGGATTAGTGTTAACAAGGGCCTATTGCTCATTTCTCCTTCTGTTTTGTGAAGTTGAATTTTCCAGCTGAAAAAGTAAGGACAGTTCCCCTTGACATCTGGTGACCCACCATGCATTTCACAGAACCAGCCAGCCAACCAGCTTGGTGTGGTAATTCTCATTTACCCATTTTACCTCTTTTTGCATCGTTTCTCACCCTGAATATGAGCGGCAGAATCTAATTCCAGGCAAGAAACTCGGTAAGCACCACTCAGATCCTGGTACCACACGTCGATGATACAGTGTCTTTGAGATTCTCTGTAGGACTGTTTGGACTCCCGTGGCTCTTGATTTGAGTAAAAGGAGCAAAATGGAGGTTCCTCCGTGACCAAAATAATGTCCCTCCATACTGTTGGAAATACATCATACAGCACATATTTTCAGCGGATGAGGATGGTTGCGAGAATCAGATTTCACTGAGGCTGAAAGGGGCCAAAATACAGTGGAGGAACAGGTCATGATCAATACTTCTGAAAGTGGAAAACACATTTTAACCATCTGAAGTACCCACAACATAGCAGGAGAAAAATAGTGTTACCGGAACTGCATTTTGAGAATCATCAGGTTTTTTTACTAGATGTACAATACAGCAGCACTAAACTCATGCATACAGCTTTAGAAAATGTACCCCTTAGGGACTCTTAGATCATAAGACTCAGACCTGCAAGTTGCTCTGGGGAACCATATTTTTACATTTAGCCGGAGAAACATGTTTTGCTAATGTGGAATGCCGCATTTTCTTTTTCTTTTTTTTTCTCTTTTCTTTTTTTCAGTGCAGCTGAACCTACAGCAAGTTTAATCTGAGAAAGTGGTAGAAATTAGCTGCTGTGTATCCTGGCATTTCATAGTATCATAGAATCATAGAATCATTTAGGTTGGAAAGAACCTTTAAGATCATCAAGTCCAACCATAAACCTAACACTGCCAAGTCCACCACTAAACCATGTCCATAGAATCATAGAATCATTTAGGTTGGAAAAGAAGGCTCCATACAGGTTTCGCCTTGATTTGCACATGTCTACGCAACTCCTCTCCAAGAAACACAGCTCAGCTGAGCTGCTTCAGAAATGGACAGTTCTCCCTTAGAATAACATAGCTAGACTAAACGGTTAGGGGACAATCCTGGACAACGTGCAAGTTACATCACTTGCATGATGTATCCTAGGGCAGGATGACTTTTATCCTTATATAAACCTTTAAAAGTGCCTATTTTTATAAACAGGGATTATGATCACCAGACCAACTTCTACATGTTGGTAGTGTAGATGTCCAAAATATGTGATATCCCATGACACTGGCTGCTCTGTGGGGGCTGGACATAACATGCTGCCCTTCCACTTCCTAATGGTACAGTGTGAGGATCATTTGAAATGCCCGTATGGGGTGGACATTTGACAATAACATTGAAAGAAGCAGATATACAACAGGTATTACGTGTGCTGTTTAAGGGACCAACCATGACATAGCACATATATGTAGAAAAAAGAACTAAAAGATTGCTTCCTCAGCCAAATTAACTGCAAGCTTCATCTACCCAAAGTTAACTAACTAAAGCTTAGCCAAATCTGAACTAATTGCCATAGGTTGCCTTTATAATCAACGAAGAGAAACTGGCTCCGATGAAGCATGAGGCCAATGCCTATGCAAACTGAAACAGGATAGCCTGGACCACTGTGAATATGCAGACTGTTAGGCTCTGCTCTCCCACTACGGACTCAGCTTTGTCGGTGGAATACGTTCTAAAAACCAAGAGCTGCATTAGCAGACTCTTGCACTGGGATTTCTTATGCTCTGAGTGCAACCCCTCAAGAAATGCAACCACAGGACTAGATTCAATTCATTTTTGATGTTTAGCTATTTGAAGTGGAAGCCCTTTTCCCCCCTAGGATATCAAAGTATTTCATAAAGTGGCTTAGTATTATTGTGCTGCTTAAGTGACTCAACAGCAGTCATGGTTTCCAATGCAGATGTAACCCAGAAAAGCTTACACTACAGCCAGGCATAAGGCAGTGGGACATGTCCCAGGCTCACAAGCCGTATTAGGTGCAGAAGTGAGAACAGAATCTTGACATCCTTCATGCCACGCTTCTACCTTAACCACACATGCTTTTCCCTTTCCATACATCATCCTGATGCTCCTAGGAAGGAGATTAATCATTTTGTATCTCATTTTTCCACTGGGGGTGAGTCAAACACAGATGACTGAAGTGACTTAGACACGTTCTTAGGACAGTGCCAAGAGGAGAAAGCAGCTTTCATAGGTCTTAGAGGCAGGAGTGAGACACCAACTTGTGCAAACCGGAGAGTCACTAACTAAGGCCCATGAGGCAATGGAAAGTGTTCTGCTATTGCAGAAAGTAGGGAAGGTCAGAAACATTTTATTTATTGGGGAGAAATTTTTCCATCAAACATTCCCTCTAGCTCTGTCCCAGTCCTTAAAAAATATCTACCAGGATATTCAGCGATGAGCCTGGTAAGTATAATTCATTGCTCCACTGCATGCTAAAAACCATAAATTCTAGATACTGATTTTATAGCACAGCACAATTTTCCTCACTCTTGACCCTGTACTAACCTTTCACTGTTTCACAAGGGATAATTATCCATATCATTCCTTCCCTGTCCCTTAGGGACTAATGACCTTATGACCCCTTCCTTGCTAACACATCCTCCTGCTCCTCATATATCCATTCTGCAAGTGGTTAACATAATTAAGTTACACTCAGAGCAATTGTTCCCAACATGGTCTTAGCTTGAAGTGTACTGCTTCTGTTTCAGACCTGCAGAAGGGTTTGCCTGTCCCTAAGCTTGTCTGTTCTCCTAGCTCTGTCACTGATTTAATAAAAGGTTATTGAAAGGCTATATCCATACAGGTCTTGCCTAGCTAAATTTATCAGCTTCCATCCGAAGGGGGATGGAGTTTAAGTCCTGCTTAAATCTCTAGCAACTGCCTGTTGAGGAAAGTAAATTCTGGTGGCCTTGCTTCGCTGGATGCTCTGGAGTAGTGTGACCAGCTGTTATAAAGACAGGAAATATTTTTCTCTTTCTCAGTTTCATGGTAAGGTACAAGGAATCCCTGACTTTTTTTTTTGGAGGAAGAGTGACGGTTAATTGTTTCCAGAGTGAGACGTGTCTTTGGAACAGGTCCTGGAATTATCCAGCAAGGTACAGCAGCATATATGCAAAGAGCAGAATTCGTTGGGACATTCACAAATGTTTCCTGAGGACACTAGTTATTGGCGTGGTTTCTAGAAGTCATGTCTTCTGCATTCAGCAGACCAGTTCGCAACAAGCTGTGTAAGATAGGGTATGGCTTTGAGGTTCCCCTCTTGGAAGCAGGGAAGGTCATGCTTCTTGAGAGCTGACAACTGGATATAAATCCATTAAATTACAAATAGTGGCTGGCTGTAGACCTAATGCAGAATTGCTTTTCTCCTACAGGGTGTAGTGTAACAACATGTCTTCTGTGATCTTTTCACCAGAGTGTGCGCAGCTGGCAGCTATCACCAGACTCTGTCCAGAATGAGACGTCTGAGACTTCCATGTCTGCTTTGCCTGTGGCCAGGAGAGCTGATTTCTGACATCACTGTACAAAAAGAAAGTAGGCAGGTTGCTCTGGGGGTCCTCAAACTGTACTTGGATTAGTAAACTCCAGCTTCCATTGCATTTGATGGAGAAAAATCAGCACCTCCAGGGAGTGATTCATCATTACGATTAGATGGCAAAAATCTTTTGGGACTTCCAGTGGTGTTTGTCTCCACTGGTAGCACAGCACACAAAGGCCTTTAGACCATGAGGTCTTCACAGGCCTCCAGGAAAACAAACAGCTGTGTGGGCTTCCCACTCTCCCAGTTAGGCTGGGTTTCCCTTCTGGAGCTGGACCTTAAAGAGATTTTAGGGCGTCTATTCCCCACCTCCATGTGCGGAGGCACCTACATTTTACATGGTGGAGCAAAGTAGGCCTGCAGGGTCACCCATTTTGGTAACTATGAGCTACTAGGTCAACTCTGTCCATTTGATCCAGTTTAGCCCTTAACCGGCAGCAAAGTTACCCCTTTGTCTTCTCCATTCAACAGTTACCTCCAGGAGACAAATTAGATATTTATCATAGAATCATAGAATAGTTTGGGTTGGAAGGGACCTTTAAAGGTCATCTAGCCCAACCCCCCTGCCGTGGGCAGGGACATCTTCAACCAGATCAGGTTACTCAGAGCCCCGTCCAACCCGACCTGGAATGTTCCCAGGGATGGGGCATCTACCACCTCTCTGGGCAACCTGTGCCAGGGTTTCACCACCCTCATTGTAAAAAATTTTCTTCCTCGTATCTAGTCTAAATCTCCCCTCTTTTAGTTTAAAACCATTCCCCCTTGTCCTATCGCAACAGGCCCTGCTAAAAAGTCTGTCCTCGTCTTTCTTGTAAGCCCCCTTTAAGTACTGAAAGGCCACAACAAGGTCTCCCCAAAGCCTTCTCTTCTCCAGGCTGAACAACCCCAACTCTCTCAGCCTTTCTTCATAGGAGAGGTGTTCCAGCCCCCTGATCACCTGATCCACCCCCCCGATTTGATGAGTTGAATCATTTCTAGCTCCATTGATATGAGCCTAAGTTTATCATTTTCCTAATTTAAGCAGCTCCATGTCTTTTCCTAGAAGATAATCATCAAACAATGGACTGGGATAGGACTGTGCTCCACCTCTCTTGCAGAAGGATCCAAATCCATCTGGGCTGGCACAATGTATAGACAGGGATCCAGGACTCACAGGGCCACAAAGAGAGCAAGTGAAAAGGAGACTGATGTTGCAGTGCGTGACAGAGGACACCTGGGTACCAGACGTTGCTCCCAGTGCTGTTCTGCACATGATGCTACGTCTCTTGGATGCAAAAAGACCTCAGCAGACATCAGAACCCAGCTGTCGGGAATCTGGCCCTTTCCTCCTGTGGGTAGACAAAAGGGAGGAGTATATGGCACCTCTCTCAAAATCTTGTCTGTTCACACAGAAATTAGTCTCAGCCTGAAATTTCTTTCAAAAGAAATGAAAAGCAGAAGAGGGAGAAATTACTCATAGGCCATAGGGTAAAGGAAGGAGGGAGAAGAAGAAAGCATAAAGAATTGAAAAAAAAAGGAAAAGCTTGACTTAAAGAAATAACAGATTCTGTATCTTCTCCTTCCTGGAGACTTGGCTCTAATGGTAATGTCATTGCCCTGTCTCCTGCACAGACTGGTGTCTCTTCCAAGGCAATCACAGGTGTTTTTCACCCTTGCATAGACCAGACTCACATCATCCATGGCCAGAGCAAATTCCTGATTCCTCCTTCAATCTTCTGCCTCCCTGGTGGGTCAGGGATTTGCTTTCAGGAGACGAGAGCTGCAGACACACACGCACACACTCAGCTGCCCTTTTGCTCTGACAGGCCGTTTCCACTGTCTTGTGGAAATCTAACCTGCCCGCCAAGAACAATAACAAGACGGACATGGGAAGGTCCTAGCCGGCTACAGCATGAGAAAATGTTGACTGCATTCAGGGAGCAAACATCCAGCATCTTTTTCCTCCTCTAGCTTGGGTACTTTCCTCTCCTGGGAACATTCATACCATGTAGATGTTACGTCTCAGGATGAAGTATGGAATTTTCATGTTGCTTTCTCCAGTAGGTTTATTGCCTTCTTCATATAGAAAAAGAAACCTTGGATGTCAGTGAGCATGAGGTTCAGATTTCATGTGATGCAGACAATCATTTATCCAACCAGGGGTGGCTGAAGGAGACAGAAGGACATCTCCTGCACTCCTATCTGACACTGGCCTGTTCAAGTGTCCTTGTAAGACACCTCTATCCAACCTCCCCACTCAGTTTAGAATAAAACTCCATCTGCCCCATTACCCTGTACTCACTGAACAATTTTAACTTGTGCAAGACTTGGTCAAAATCAAATTATGCTTTTCTGTATGAATCCTGTTCCCTGGAGTGGCTGCGATTTGTTGGGTCTGTTTGGTTAATCCCTACATCTCTCCCAACTCCCTTCCCATAACAGGAGGAAAACTGGTCTGCAGATGGATTTTGCCATTGGAGCATGTTTTTGTCTGTCACATCACAGAGCAAAATAGCTATCATCTCTTTGGAGAAAGGCTAAGGCAGCTGGGAATGAGATTTCTGTTGAGGGGGCCAGCAAAAGGGGTGGGAGGGGGGTTGAATTTTTATTTTTCTTAAGTTAGGTAAGTGGTATATACAAATATGTGACGCACCCAAGCTGGCCTGCAAAAACTGTGGTCTTAGTAACAACTCTGCCAGAAATTGGTCTGAGGTGTTGGCCATGTAACCAATCCCAAGGCTACAAGATATGGAGCACCTTCCCTTGTCTGCTGGTGCCTTTTTACAGCATTGAACGCAGGAGGACTCCAATTTCAATGGAGATTCTCTATGAGTTACCAAGAAAAAAAGAAGAAAAATCTGAAAGTCCTGGATATATAAACTGTTTGCTACTGTACCATGCGGTTCAGGAGTAGAAAAAAAGGGACCACTGTCAGTCAGTTGTACCTGCCCTTACTATTGCAGTTTCAGGCTTTTGTTATGATCCTTCAGGCTTGTGTTTTCAAGAATGAACATTTGAAAGCTCACAGCTGCAGAAAGGGGAAAGGAAATTCCCCCTGCCATGCCTGTAGCACTCATGGCATACCCTCCTCTCTACCATGAACCAACACAATTCACTAACCCCATAGAAAATTAACCCTGCAAAAAAAGAGGTAGGGAAGACCTTTTTTTCTCTGTCAGTGTACCAAATTGGTCCACAGAAGGCTCCAATGAGCATCAGAGTGAGCCCAGGGGAGGATGTGGGTGAGAGAAGGACCTGTTGCTTTGGGTGGCAATAAATCATTAAATTATTTCAGCTGCTCAGGAAACCACAGCCACAGAGCTTTTATAGCCAGCTAACCCATGTTTCTTCTAAGGACCAACTTACATGTGCCATTCATCTGCAAGTTTCATTGGTCTCAATGTCTATAATTTACCAGCTCTAACTATACAGATCCTTTTACAGATCTCTGGATCCATAAGTCACTACAACACATGCTAAAAGCCCTGTTAACTTGAAGACAGAAATGGGTTTATGCATTGCTTTTCCTGACATTACTTTTTGATTATTACTAGTAGCTGAGCAAGATTTTTTTTGTCGTTTCTTGGGATATAAAAACGGAAGAAACTCTCTTTGTTCTGAAGGAAGCAACAGTCATTGGTTCCTAGTGACTATTTGGAGGAAAGTGCATAAAAATAAGGAATTCCCAGTTACATCAAACAAAACTTACTTCTGTTTCAGAAATCTCCAAGTGACACCATAACGCTGGTTCCCATATTTCACTTAACTTTTAGCATAAATCCTTCTACTTTATTTTCTGTGCAGTTTTCATACAAAATTGTAAACTTATTTTTAAAATAAGTTTCTTAATTTCTGCTTTTGCCTATGCTAATTTGAGTCAGAAAAGGAGAGCTTGCTAACCAAACAAATCTCAATAAAACATCTCTATAAAACATCTACATGGAAAAATATACTGATCCCTGTGAAAGACAAAATTATTCAGCATGCTTTAAGCAATAAATTGAGCTCTAATCTTGGAATTTTAAACCTAACCTAAAGGACAAAAACACCACCCTGTCTTTTCTCCAAGGAAAAACCAACTCAACTTATACCATTTCTGAGAGACATTTGTCTAACCTGCTCTTAAAAAACTCGGTGAAGGAGACTCCAACCATTTTTTTAGAAATCAGCTGCAAGACTTCATTCTTCTTGGAGATTTTTTGTTCAAGGATTGTTTTTTTTTTTGGGTGGGGGGGGATGGGGGGGCTGTATCTTTCTTTGGTTTAATTTCATGACTTTTTATCCTCACTGCGATAGAAATGGAGAAAAACTGTTCACTTTCTTCCTGAATGAATCCTTCCAGTCTGAAATATATACACTACAAATTCAGAAAATGCCAAGAGAAAATGAAAGAAGTTTATAGGAGGAGCAATTCTGCAGACTTTTGTAAAGCTTTCACAACTGGTAGACATTTTTCCTACAGATGTTTCATACCCATCTATACTGAAATGACTGCATAAATCAGAAGAATGAGCACACCTTGCTTTTTGTCACAGACACAGTCATCTGTGTTGCAGGGTGACATTTCTTTGGCAAATAATTCTTCTTAGTGAAAAAAGCATATTTGGCAACCCTGAAATAGGTTGTGAATTCATATGGTTTTCACCAAACTACTCATTAAAGTCTATTAGTAGAAATGAAAAGGAAGGCCAGGTTATGTTGACATTTTTTAACAAAAACTATTGAGAAAGTGGGGGTTAATTTTCAAAAATATTTTTTAATTTTGGCATACTTTTGGAATTTTTTTAAAAAGGAATTAATTTAGAAGTATGCAAATCCAAACACTTTATTTGTGCTGAAACAAAATGCATCATTTCTCCTGAAAGAGAATAAACTCAGTCTTTTGACTCACTTTCATCTCCCTCTTTCTCCAAATTATCAAGAAATTAAAGAGGAGAAACATGAGTCACTGACATTCTTGGTATTTTTTTAATTATTATTTTACATGATTCACACTCACAAAGCTGTGGGCTGGTCCATTTCACAGAAGACAGATCTGGATGAGAGAAGCAATGCAGTGGTCCCTGGTGCTAAATGTGGTTGGCATCTTGTCCATTACGGCAGAGGAAAATGTGTGTGCACTCACAGGTATTTGTATGTGTGCGACTAATTCAATGAGGAAATTAAAAGGAAAAAAAAAATTCTTCTTGCAAGGAGGACTGGGAAAGACCCATGCACTGTATCAAAAGTAATGCTCGTGTATAATGTCTAAGGACATAAATCTTTTATTATTATAACCAGTCATCATTAAATCAGTCAACAAGGTTATATAACAAGGAAATGAATTAGACCCTCTACCAACATTTAAAGCAGAAGCCTGGAAAATTCAACAGCACTGAGTAGTCTGAGGCTCCTTTCTTCCTTCTGCTCCACTGCTGAGTCCCACAGAAAGGTTCCCCAAAGGCTGCTCTGGGTTGTGAAAGGCAAAGTGCTCATTAGGAGAGCTTTCCTAAGGGCAAACCGGAGGTCTAGTGGGGAGAGGAGCAGCTGTTGGTCAGAAATATGTGCTTTATCAGGGTGCTGTCTTCATATTTTCTTGGGACTTAGGATTTCCCAGATTTCAATAGTGCTGACCCACTAGACCCAGCTGAGAGCGAGCCTTAAATCTGGACTGGCACAGTCGGCAGAACTGAGAAAAGATTGGAAATCGGTGAAATTAAGGTCTTGCTCAGCTCTGGCTTTTTTCTCCACATGTATGCTTGTGTGTATCCTCAATCACCTCGTCTTTCTCCTGCCATGAAAAATGGGACAAGGCTATACCCTGTCACATTTGCTCTATTGAGTCACATTGGCAAAGAGGGACATATGTCATCTGCAAGAAGGTCCTTAGGCAGGGTTGGGAAATGACATCTCCTCCATGCACATCTTCTCCTGGTCACTGCTCAGCTCCACAGCTCTCTCTTGCTTTAGGACTGCAGATACCGAAGGCTCCATTCACCTGCCAGGTCACGACACAAAGTAGCATGGGACAGATGTGTGACAGGAGACATTTTCATGGATCTCAGGTCTCTGTTGATCTGTGGGTGTTAGGGAGTATATCCCAGCTGTATATGGGTGCCCATGCATGGCATCCCACCTCATGTCCTATTTGATACATTAGTTACGTAGGGCTTTGTCCATACTTGCATTTTTAGCTGTTTCTTTGAATGATTTAGATATTTTTAAGAGGACCTGATACAAAGAAAGAGCATGGGACTTAAATGTTAGGATTAGCCAGTCCAACCAAAGCATTGTTTTCATCTTTTCTCTATTGAGGCTTAGGGATCTATTAGCTTGTAATCACTAACTTCTTCTTCATATTTCACATATTCCCAGACATCCTCATCTTTTATACTTCCAGTGTCCATGTCCTTTACATTATATTTTCTACAGTTTTCCCCTATTTTTGCCCAGTACCTATCAAGGATGGGTCCCAGTCAGTGAAGGAACGTAGCAATCCTAGAAAAGGATTTCCTTTATGTGAAATCATTGCTGTAAAATCTGCAGGTCTGGGAGGCACAGCTGCCAGGGGAACTGCACCTCCTAATTTTGGATTTTGACAAAAACTGTGTACAGTTAATATGTTCTGCATCCCTTTCAGCTGCAGGTTAGTGTACTCCAGTTCCCAAGGGTTGCAAAGATGCTCGTGTAGCAAATGAGAACTAAAAAGCAAAGTAAGTGAAAATAAACCATATGAAATACAAACTCTACTAAACAGAGAGAGAAACCACTGTTTGGCAGGTGGGAAAGAAGGAACAGATCAGGGAAAGGAAGGAAGGAAGGGTCTCTTTTCCATCCATCTGCTCTCTCTTTCGTTGTACAAATTGACTTGATTTATAGCCCTGTGAGGCACTTATTCTGCAGTGTTGACACCCGAGAAACTATGAGAAGAATGACTTCCACCGGAGACAAGTTTAGTTCAGTTTTCTCTGGCACAGCTGAGGAACACTCCCAGGGCAGAGTAGCTGCTTGTGAGCCTCAGTCTTTGTGGGTCAAATCTCAGCTGTGGGCTTGGATACGCATTTGCACCACATCTCCAGATGGCTGCACTAGTTGTTTATATCCACCATGTTGGTGGATTAAACTTTCAGATTAAGACATCTGCATTTAGTTGTCTAGGTGAGCGATGGGTTTTCAGGTCTCTGTGTACGCAGTGGAGGTCTAAGGCTCAATTCAGTTGCCCACACAGTCATCCAGTGTTATTTGAAAGACGTTAGAGTATTGGTAACATCTGCACCAGGCTAGGAGATAATATGACCAAGGACCTACAGGAGACTTACGCCCTTTTGCAGCACCAGCTGGAGGCAAGGTACTCCAGGGCATCTCAGATGGTTCTCAATGTCTGTATTTAAACAACTGAATACCACCCCGCTCTCACATATCTGTGCATAGGTGCCCCTGTGCATACCTGGTTCTTATTGACCAACATCCTATTGCAGCCAATGGATATTGGTCAATACAGTCAGCTAAGACTAGGAAGTGATTTCATTTAACTTCAGGAAGGCACCTGAGTTTGGTCCATTAGACATTTTGCTCACATGAGGTTACACTTCATTTCAGGTGTCTGATTTTTGTTAACTGAATCCCATCCATGAAGTAACCTACAATATCAGACATTCACTTGGGTTTCAAAAGAGGAAATATGGGTATAAGAACAGGTCAAAAATGCATAGTTAGTTATTAAAAATCAGAAAATATAATAAAAATCATTGTCAGAAGGTTAAATTTCTAAAAATTTCATCTATGACTGTCTCATAGATGTTATTGATTTCCTGACAACAGGTATAGCAATGTTTCACTGAAGCTAACGCAGTGACTTAGAGATGTGGATTCAAGCTCTTAGACTACCATGAACCTCTTCTGTGTCTCAGACCACACCACATACTCCCAACTTCAGCTGGTAGCCTATGTCAGAGACTGTTCCTTCCTCCAAATACATAATCTGAAACCAGTAATACATCATACATATTGATACTTATGCTTAATGTTATGACCTCTCCCATGGTCTCTTGTTTTATGCAGATCAAAATCCTCTAATTGGTTTAGGGGACAGAGATCTCAGTGCTTCAGAGGCAAAAGTAATTGTGTCCCACCATCATATGAAGTTTGCCACTCCCATGGGATGCTGTTAAGCATTTGAAGTGCCACAGAGTGATGATGAACTGACAGAGAAATTACTCATGTATGTGAGTTTAAAAGCTAATGTTTAGGGAAAGCTAATGCTAAAGAGTCTCTTGGGACTCAGCAAGTAATGTAAGGCTACAACACACCATTAGCAAGCCAGACACTTTTGGAGACTCATAGCGAATTTGGACCACACAATGCAAGGAGCTCTTAAACCAAGACTTGCAGAACTGTGTCCTTCGGGGGGGTAGCTGGAGGCAAGCTGGGATGCCCTGTGGTATTGGAAGTGGCACAAGGTACCTATATTTAGGCAGCAGAACCTCTTCATTTGAGAGGCATAAATTTCCTAAGCTCCTAAACTGAGAAGTCCGTTAGAAGCCATAGCACATCTTGCTCAGCCTTTAGCTGCTCTTTGAGAACAGCTCTCATCAGTCCTGTGTCATATCTGCCAGCCCTCTGCAGATGTTACAGACACCCAGAGGTATCTCAAATGGCTCCATATACCTGAGATTTGGCAACTGCATCCAACCTTAAGTTTCTAATTAAAGTGTCTAGGTTTTTTGCATAGCAGAGAAAAGCAATCCATCACCCTTGTCTAAAACATTTAAAATTGAATATATCAGCCTCTGGAGGTACCAGTTTCTCTCCCTTTACATTAACAGCAGCCTAGATAATTAGGACACAATCCAGTTGCCTAAGCACAGACATTTCATACCATATAAGATGCCTGGGGGGTGTCTGAGAATACACACCTGGCTGGCAGGTACAACTCAGGACCCGTGGGAGATCTAAATCCTTCTGCAAGGGCAGATGGAGACCAGATGAGTTTGCTAAGGCCTGAAATGGGACTAGGCACCTAAAGCTGAACCACTAATTTAGGCAAATGCCTGATTTTTAAGCAGCGACAACGAGGTGGAATGAACCCGTCCTACAGAGACTGAGCAGTTTTCCTGATCCCCATATTATTACCCCTTCCCTTCCAAACCAGAGCAGCCTGGACACTTCAGTCTGTGCTTAGTCTGCTGTCAGTGATTCATTGCACTCACCACCACACCCAACACACAGGGTGCATCACGTTTCATGGGCTTTTCTGAGAGTTTCACCACTCGGACAACGGCATCCTTCACCGCCATAGCACCAGTGCTTTCCTTTTGCACAGGGGTTAGCTGATGCATGCAGCAAGACTACAGACTGCCTGCTTACAATGCAACTACACAGCTGTAGAGGGACTAAAATAAAAAGCCTTCTGGTAGTAGTTTGATTTTTTTTTCTCCATTGCAAGCCTAAAATTTAGCACTGTTTTTCATATTAAGCCTGTTTGGGAGTTTTGTTTTTCTGTGTATTCAATCATACAGCAGGTTATGTGCTTACAAGGAGTTCATGTTAAAAGGCCATAAAAATGAAAAATTAGCATTGTCTTCGCAGACCCAATGCAAATAGCAAAAAATTAAAAAAAAATAATCAAGAATGATTTAGTCGCCTGTGTTCTAGCAGAGGATAACTTGGCTTCTTCTTAATGCCTAAGTTATGCGTTGCTTTGTATCTGAATTTTGCACAGAAGTTATGCAACTCCCTGGATAGTGCTTAAAGCTTGAAGTATGAGGTGGTGACAAATGCTGGAAATGACATAGGAGGAAAAAATGGACTTTGGTACGTGAGCCATCAGGTTGTCCTGAGAGCAATACATTTTGGAAAGAAATGACGCAGACAGGAATGACCATCTTACATTCTGCTTTAGCTCCCTGTGGAAGTATGTCCCACAAATTGCATATAAAAAGGAGGAGAAGGGAGAAATACAAATTATTGCTGACGACTTCTCAAAAAATGTGAGATCCCAAACTAATTGTGGCCAGATGTTGTAGTATAGAATAAGAAGGAAAATCTATTTTATTCTCACTGAAGGTAGCAAAGCACGTAAGAACTTCATATCAGCTGCAGAGTGGTTTTTTCCAGAAACTCTGGAATAATTTGAATGAACGCATGGACTTTTGAAGTCTAGTCCTTCTAAAGGACTCAAGGTTCTTGACATGAATAAATTAAGGATATATTAACTTAACTTTCCAGGAATCCTGAGATGAAAGTTGACTATTTTAGACTGGGGGGTTGGGGTTTTGTTCTTTTTTCTTTTTCTTTTTTTAAGTTGGTAGACACATTTACATGTTTTGTTTGTTTGCTTATTAAAGAAAAAAATCTTAATTTCAGTGACTTTTCCTTAGGTAAAAGAAACATATTTATCACTTCTAAAGGTTTCCAGTCTACAGACGTACAAAAGTTGGCAATACAACATACCTGTGAAAAAACTGGCTTTCAGGTGGCTTGTTCACAACATCATCTAGGTTTGGTCACACTATTTCTCCCTGCTTCTCAAGCACAATTTTTAAGCTACTTTGACATGCATACTGCTATTGCGAACCTTGTATCAAGACCCAGACCAGACATCTTGGAGAGAGTTTGTCTGTACTGCTGCAACCAGTGCAAGATAGATATAACCTATCACCAACTCACTGAGACAGAGACTCATCCAAGTCCTTGGCAATTTTGATGACCAGTGACCAACATCAAGTCATTTAGGCTCCCAAATCACCCTAACAGCATTGCTTTTACATGGTAGCAGATTCCTAAATCTCCTGTACAGACTACCCACTTGAGAGGGTCAAAAGCCTGCTCTCCCAGGTCTAAGTCACCATATAATCTTACCCCTCCAAAACCACCATCAGAAGAGTCTCCTTCCACAAATTCAGACAGCATGCTACCATCTCCACTTAATTCTCAATACACCCCATCTCAATGTCTGTTTTATGTCTCAGCAGCAGAAGTTGGCAGCTGTGTTTCAGTGTGGACTCTATACTAAGACACTTGTGTTAGTGGAATAAGGCACATACTAAGTATAATTCCATTATTAGCTATTTCTGTATGGATATCCATAGGAATTTTTTTCTATCTATGTATGTATCTATTCACCCGTCCAGCTATAAAACCAAAGAGTTGAGCTAAATTAAGATGCCAGTTCTATAGAGCCTGAATGGTACTCCAGTGTTAATGACATAGGTCAAAGTATGTGTGGAAGAAGCCTTTCTAGGATCAAGACCAAGGTTTGCAGAGACTAAAACCAATCAGAGCTTTCGGCTGTGTGAAAGCAAAGTTTCATTTTAAAATAGCTTTATTCCAATGCCCTTTCTACTCTTATCATGTTCTCTGATTATTAAGGGAAGGTTATTAAGGGAAAGAGAGATAAGAATGACTCAAAAGACATCTATGATAAGAGAGTTCAGAAGACCACAAACATCAAACTGATTTAGCACTTGATTCCATCTTTTCCTTACCTAGCCTTTTCAATGTAATCCCTTTCCACCAAAGTATCATAAAACAATAATATTTAGGTGTGTAATACCGGCAAAATAAGGCAGTCATTTCCATAAAATGCTGCAGACAGCCTAACAAAAGAAACTTCTGGAGGCAATGCCCAATAGCTTCCAGGTTCCAGTGCTGTTTTAAAGCCTAGTTCCATTTGTAGTTATCTGCAGCTCCAAGATAAACCTGTCATCGTAGCAAAACCACCTCAAACACTTTAGATGGAGTCACTCTTGCCTAACTAGTAGGAATTGGCTCCAAAACACCTTCTATTACAAGTTAAAATGAAACAAGGACCATCTTCTAGACTTGAAGCCAGCTGGCAGAGACCAGCTCCCATCCAAACAGCCAACCTCTGTTACTGCTCAGAGATGGTCATTGCACCCAGGTTATCTGTTGAGGATGATCACTGGCCCATGTCTGGATCCATGTCCAGAAATTTTACCAAAAATGAATCTCATAAAACATTTAAGTGTGAATAACCCAGACCTATTCCCAGTCAATATTGAGTGTACATAGCCTGGTCATAACCCGGGCAAAGCATCGGTGGTGTGTTCCTCACATAACAGACTATTGAAATTCAGCCTTATATGTAAGCAGGTAAATAATCTCAAGTGGGTGCCACATAAGTGTGTGCTTAAGTGTATTGGAGGTCTATAACCTCCTATTCACGGTGCCTGGTATGTCAAGTGCACTTCCAATTTAATGGTGCAGTCTTTTTGTAAAGATGTGAAGCAAGGACTAGCTTTCTGATTGCCAGGCATTGGAATTTCATGTTTCTTGTTTTATGATCTGCCTTTCAGAAGATGATTTTACAGGGCTTTTGGCCACTGACCCCTGTACTGTCATTTCAGAAAAGTAACACTGATACGTAAATCAGGTAGTCCATCTCTTTTAGGTACTGAATGCTATCATTTGACTTCAATAAGTATTTACTTTCTAGGAGCACAGGATGAACACTGATCTTGAAAACCCTTTTTTCTTTGACATTCCTGGGCAGATTTTTCAAATCTAAGCACTAACATCTCAATAAAGCTGTGACTTAAGATGAACCAAAGCTCTACATTATTTCAGGCTCACCTGCAAAAAGGATGGAAGATCATATGAAACAGGTAAGAGTGAGACAAGAAAAAACTGACAGAATAAAATGGCACACATTCATAATGGGGGAAAATCAATGTTTTATCATTGACTAGTTACAACAAATCTATTTTAGTGATGAGCACTTCCCCAAACATTTCAGAGCATTATCTAGAATACCCGGTATTCAGCAAAAGGACCAGATCTGATGCGCTGTTCACACTGATGGTCCAGGGTGGTGGGTAGATCTGGCTGCTACTCTCAGCCAGATCTCTGAGATTTCCTCAGATTTCATAGAAGACTTTCAATTTTTCATTTCACTTCCTGAGTTTGACCTCCCTGTTTGTGAAATCAGGCCAGCAGCCCAGCCTTATCTCAGCAGATGTTATAAAGGTAAAGCTTACTGAAGGCAGGTGGTGCTCGGACACTCATATGCAGCAATGTTGTTCTTGATAGATAAGTGGCAGGAATAGGCCTTCATATCTCAAGATATGTGAGAGAGACACATGTGAAAGTAGAAAAGGACTGTTTTTTAAATATAACGTTACATCTTTTGTGGGACAATTTACATCACAGAAAATATTGGCACAGGTCTGCCACCTTGGTTCATGAAATTATGTCTTTTTCCTGAAAATCTCCAACCCTCAGCAGTGAGAAAAGGGAGCTCAAAGGTATTACTTAGGTGCCTCATGCTACAAGTAGAAGTCTGTCCAAATCTGCAACCATCCTGAAGAAACAGGTACACGAATTATCAGTTACATGACTCACTTCAAAAAGGTGTCATACCTATCATCCCTGCCATGAAGAAGTCCTCCAGCAGTGAACTGAGAAACTGCAAGAGTGCAAAAGCCTTGGGCAGCCTGATGTGTACCCAAGAGGAATGCTAACAAGCACTTAGGCTAGAAGTTGGTGACATTTCTCGAGAGAAAAAGTCATATCTTGCTGTCTGAGCATATCTTTATTACCAGAGTATCAGTTTGTGCTGTGCCTTGGACACTCCATGGCCTTTATCCTGCCCGGAGCTTTTGTAAGTGATAGGAAAAAAAAAAATCAAAGTACTTGTCAGCCCTAAATTTGCGGCTAGGTAAAAGTTCCCTCTTCTTGCATATCAATAAATAGATTAATTACGATAAAAGGTGCAATAGAAATGATAAGCAGAACAAAGCTCACTCAGCATTTTAGCTGGTTTTAGCGTTTCACCCATGGAAAAAGAAACACAACATTCAAATAGCTGGGGGAGAACCAAGTTGTGAGTCTTTTCCAATACAGAACACTCCTCTCTTTGTCTTCTGTCCTGCTTCTACCTCTGCCACCCGCACTCAGTGGAAGAGAAGTACGGATAACAAAAGAGCAAACTCAAACAGCTGTGAAGTTGTTTGAAAACACCATAAAATGTATACCATTTTACAACAGGTCATAATTTTTTTCAAAGAACTATC
Source organism: Calonectris borealis (assembly GCF_964195595.1). Taxonomy (NCBI): domain Eukaryota; kingdom Metazoa; phylum Chordata; class Aves; order Procellariiformes; family Procellariidae; genus Calonectris; species Calonectris borealis. The sequence goes on along the minus strand of NC_134313.1, from coordinate 168,777,936 downwards.
TCCACTCCAGGTTGGCTTTATGACTCTTTCTCTGCCGCTTCTTATGAGAGAAGTTATTGTAGTGATAGGCATACTACGATCACGTAGGATTAGACAAGTCAGAGCATATTAAAAAGCACTGTGGTACTTTGTCCACTTCTTTTAAAGCCAATGAATAACCTGGCTGGCGATGTTCCCAGCTTTGCCTTAGAAAATAGGGAGGAATGCATCTGCATGTTTTCTTTCTGTCCTGGCAATTCTTTCGTTAAGATGCTCTTCCACATTCCAAATGTTCCTTTGCTCTCTTCACAAAGACTTTTTTTAAAAAAGTATTTCAATGAACTCAATATCTATTTTTCTCCATTAACTTCAAGAAGAAGCTGGGCTGACTAACTCAGGATGTAGACCTCTCCACCTGAATTTGTAAAAAGTGGTTCCTGTTTAACCAGTCAAAATCCTTACATTAGACAGGTGAAATTACAGGCAATATGTTGAAATTATGAGCAATCAGGGTGTGCAGCTTTCAGTTCTGAGATGCTTTCCTGAATTTAGAAGCCACGGAGGGCATCAGGTCTAAGCTTGCGTGTAATATTTGATGATGAAACAGCCTTTAGCCCCTTGTTCCTACTGAAAATCAGGAAGACTTGAGTTCATGTTGTCCATAGGCACTGACAATCCCATGATTTAGTGCAAGTTATTAAAGGAGGACAGCCTTAAAGGGTTTTTTATTCCATGTTCCCATTTGTAGTAATATATAACTAGTGATGGGAAAAAGGGTTTGAACTAAAAAATATTTTTAAAAAGTAAAACACCTTAAAAAAATTCCCCAAAACCCAAACCCAAACAATAAAATCTCTAAGTCTAACTGCAAACTTTCATTTTGGAAATTCTTAAGGAGTGTAGTTTCTATTTTCTTTTCATGGGTCAATTTTCTTCTCCTTCCTTTCTACGCCTTGTCCACATCTTGGTTTCATATGAGACTGAAGAGTTTTATGAGAAAGTTACTGAGAAAATCATAAACGGAAGGTACTGGAAATTGCATAAAAATGATCCCACCCTTCTGAAATTTCCAAGTTATGTTGAAAGTGAATGGTAAACAGATAATGTCTTGCCCTTTCGGAACACAGAAGTCAAAGGATAAACACTCAAAGAGATTTAAGCACCTGACTCGCTGTTTAATTCCCATTCAGTGAAAGTCACTATATAACACTGTGGATATCGGCATAAAGGTTAGTGTCATATGAACACCTGCAGTCTCAAAGTCGTGTAAAGTATAAGCTGGTCATTGAGGACACCTCTATACAGTCAATATATAGACAATATAACCCCATTTGTGAGCCATTCGACATCTCCATCTTAGATACTCTCACCTGTAGTATATGTTCTTTGTAAGGCCAGCTCAATGGCTTTATTTTAAACTGAAGCCCTTATTTCAATACAACTAAGAATAGGATCCCATTTGCAGATGAAGATGCCTAGGGTGAAAAGGATCGCAGCAGCATTGCAAATTGGTGACAAAGATTAAGACTCAAGGGTCCTTACTTTCTGAGCCTATCATTAATGTACACAGATAGGATCATATTGAGCTTCAGGCTCCATAGCCTCTCCATGCGGATTTCTCTCCCAGACTAATGCCAAAGTAATGGTGAAGCCATGTTTTGTTTAATACCTATGGATATGCAAAAGAAACTTTCACTAACAAAATGGATGCTGTGCTAATAACTTCCAAAAGACTGAATTAGAGCCCATTAGGTAAACCACTCATTCATCTTCCGTACACTACTTACCAATAATTTCAAAACTGAAATTTAAAAGTTTCAGTTATTTCCATAAAAATGTATTTTTAAGTTCTTTGTAAAACTGTCTTTTTCCTTTGAAAAGTTTAGAAATTTTTAAAAACATTTCATTGAAAATGCTGGGGTTTTTTTAGCTTACATCTGATCCTTCTTCAGGTCACAATTATAGTATAAATTTACAAGTAATTTTAAGCATCTCCAGTTTGGATTTTTCTGCAATAGTGCCCCAGTTCCTGAGTACTTAAGCAGAACATCAATTCCCTCAAAATCACAGGAAAAACAGGCAACTGATCCCTTTCCATTTTTTTCTTTGAAACGTGAAGGTAATCCATTTTTTCTATACCCTTAAAATGGTATGCTGAATTTCAGCTATTTCTTTGCTTCTTCTAGATTTTGCTGTGTGTGGCCACTTCCATATTCACATGCTTGATTTGCAAAAAGATTTACAAGGTGAAATGGATGCTGTACAATAAATGGTCTAAATTACTGTAAAGCTCTGTAAAAAGGTCCCCCACAAAGTCATAAAAATGATACATCTGCCTGTGACATTCCTGGGCCTTTTCCATCCAGACAAGTGGTCCGCTTACTGGAGCTTTTGTTCAGCAATAATTCATGCAAACCTCAATCGTAAATATGTACTAATCGGTGTTGATAGTTGCTCAACTGGATCATGATTTTCAAACTTAACTTCCCTTTATTGTCAGTATTTTAGTTTGAATACCTGACAATTATTTATAAGGATATGAAAGAACTGCCTCCTAGGGAAAGATAATTCTGGTGATCAAACAACTTTGGAGAAGACACACTACAAGTGACCTGGCATCTTAATTCAGCATGACGCAGACTCAGCAGATTTGTATAAAATTCTCTGGGGAAACTGATAAGATAAATCAAGTAAAACATGAGTTTGCTTCACACCAAGCCCATCTGATGGATTCAGAGGAGCTGAAAAATAACTGAGTAAGAATAATTCACAGATGAAAGGAGGCTATAGGATAATTAATAACAAAGGCACTGTTTTGACTAATAATTCTGCTTATCATGTTCACACAGCAAAAAGCCGACTACGGTAATACTTTCCAGCCTGGTATTAATGCTGAAAGTTCAGACATGGAGGTCTAAATACAAGAAGTAGGAGATTATCTTGCCTAACTTTATCAAAAAGTTTATTATATTCTGTAGGATATGGGCCTACAATTCACCTTGAACCACTGGAGAAAGATAGGATCCCTAGAAGGCAATTCAGAAAGGACAATGAGTGGAGGAAGCATTGCAAATTAATTGTGCAGAAGAAAAGGTAAGGTTTCAGGCTTACACCTTTCAGCTCTTTTGCTCTCATGGCATTTCCTACTTGGCCATTTTTTTTCATAGTTTTAAATTCTTTCTCCTATATCAGTGGTCTAATTCTTTAGTGGTAGGCATCAAAACAGGGTGCCATTAGTCAGAAGGACATTGTGGTTTCTCTCATGGTACACTCTAAACCAAACCTCTTACCTTCCTCCCCACCTTCACCTTATGAGGCAGGAATAAGTATATCGCAGCCTGCACTTCCCTCATGGAAGAGAAACTAGTGGTGAAGTATTGCATCACCATAATCTGGGGTTTTTAGAAATATAAATACGTATGTGTACTGATATATTCAAAAAAGAATCATATTTTAGATGTTTATGACATGTGCAGTGATGAGGCTCAGGAACTTCTGGTCTATTCCAAGGTGTTAATGGTCTCTTTCAGAAACCTGAGAAAATCTGTTCCCTTCTTTGCTCCTCTTGCCTATAAAGACTGGGATCAGTGAGACACTGTATTGTGTTGCTGAGATTAGAGACATGAAAGATACTTTGTTTTACGTAATTTTATCATATTAAAGGTTTCATCCCAGCTCCCTTAAATACCTACCTTGAAACATGAGGAATTATCTTCTGGAGGTATCTATCTGTATCCAGAACTCATTAGCTTAGAGTAATTATGAACTGAATACATTCCCTAAGCTTTAGAGGCGTGAGTTAGGTGACATGAATCCAGGAGCAGTATGTGTATATGGTTTAGCTTTTGGGGTTTTTTAGTGTAATAAGGTGTCAGACGGAGCCGAGGGCCTTAAAAATGTAATTAAAACTCCGTCACTCCCACCTAATTTGAAGAACTGCATAGGGACCATATGTGTTTTGTTCCACACTTACTCTGAGTTTGAGATTTGCTGTGCCCAAGGGTGCCACAACAAATGTGAAGGGAGTGAAAAGGGCCCGGTAAATACGAATCCAGACTGCTATGACACAAGAGATCTAAATGTCAAGAAACAGGCATTACGGAAGTCAGGAAAAAACAGGATGAGTCAATCCCCAAGGTGAAAGAATTCAGCCAGATTAATCAATTGAGTCCACAAAGACTGGAATACTCAGATTATTCCTATAACATAAAACCAGACATGAAAAAATGCAGTAACATTTACTGTGACTGAAAGAAAAGGTTAAAAATGAGCCATAAGGAAATTATGACATTGTCTGTATTGCCAAACCTGGAAATTCTATTGCAAGTCTTAAAATGCTTGGTATCTGTTTTTTAAAGCCTTATATCTTGGTGATTATATGGAACTTGTGATCTTTTCTGGATAATTTTGGAAAAAAGCAAAGGCAAAATTTCACAAAAGAGATGACGAAAATAAGGAGTAACCATGTTGCTAAACAAAAATAAAGATGTCCATCCAGTAGGAAATTGTAGCATTTCAAAATGTGCTTTCGTGTTGAAATAGGTCCATACCAAAGTCTAGAGGCCTCTTGCAGAATAAAAAGTTTCGGTGGTAAAAATTGTCTTTCAGAACTGGAAAATGCTTCATTTTGAATCAATTTTACATACAGCTAAGACTTATCCTCATTAGCAACATCAGCTAGGAGCTGCTTTTGTAGGGCGACCTCTCCTTACACGTTGGACTCCTTAATTCTGTTAATTTTTCCATGAGACAGCCCTGAGTGTCTTCCTATATATCATGAAGATCAGCAATGAGGGTGACAGGCTGGTGTCGTCAGAACTATAGTCCTACAGCTCTCTACCTGGTAGATGGCCCCACTCAAATGAGTGAAAGGAAAAACAAGCCACCACATCGCAGTTATGAGGGATACACTACTACAATCCATGGCCTTTAACTAACAGAAATGTTAAAAATGTTCTGAAGTATTTAGGCTGGGGAAAACTGGCTTGCAACCTCATTTACCCAGAATATAATCAAAATATTTCAGTAGCGTTGATATTTCCCCATAGAAAACTGCAATTCCACATAAATTCTATTAGACTTCAAAAATCTAGAGCAGCTGTCCTGGAAATTACTCTCTGCTTGTTTTAAATACACTAACTTTCATTAGTATCTTCAGATATTAGTGACTGACATGGGTTTTAATGCTGTGAGTTGATAAAATTCATCCTTTGAGAATTCCTGCAAAAGAGAAAGCTATGGATAAATAAATGGTCCTGTACACAAGCAAGGAAGGAGAACAGATTGAAACTATGTACTACCAAGAAAGACTGAAATATTAAATGAGAAGTGGCAAAGCCAATAGAAATACTGAATTAAGATGATCAGTTAGCACGAATTGGTACAAATTAGGAGCCTGCAGCATTGCCCCAACTTACACCAGCTGAAGAGAGGCGGATTTTTCAATTTTTGGGCTGATGTGGCATACAGGCTACAGACATTACACTGAATGTTCCAGTGAATGATTAATTTTGTATGTTTAGTTGGCTTTCTGTAAACTGGTATTTTCCAACCATAAAGTCCTTCCCAGGTATATTCAAGGGATCTGTTTCCCTCAGGCTATGAGGCTACAAGATGGTGGAATGAAGCCTAAACATATTCCATTTTTCTTTGTTTTTTCTTCAACAATTGCCCTCATCCTGCACTTCAGCAGTAAAAGGCAGATGCTGAATGGAAACAGAAGAAAGGACTCTGTTATTTTAGATTTTGGGTTATTTCTGTGGGGTTTTCTGAAAACTGAGTTGCCATTGAAATTAACCTGGTTTCTTTAATAGTTATGCCAAATAGACTCTCAAGGCAGATGTGTCTGCAAGTCCACCACCCAGACAGAAGATCGCAGGAGCTGGACTAGCAAAGTGGTCCCTGCCTCCGGTTTGGGGCAAGAGAACATGGAGAGTAAAGGAAATTTGAGGGCAGAACCCACTACTGAAATTTCTTTTTCCCAAAAAAACACATTTTGGGCATAAAATACCAACAAAACTGTTCCTTCCTCAGTAGTTATCTAACTTTCACAGCTATGATTTTCCAAGACACTGCTCTTGGAAAAGACCCTCTGGCTGTCTTTATTTTGTTTCTTTAGCATGTCTTGAATCATTGCAACATAATGACATCCTGTAGTCACATAATTAACATTCGCTTCCCCACCTCTAACAAATATATCCTTAAGAAAGGGAAGGGAAGGGAAGGGAAGGGAAAGGAAGGGAAGGGAAGGGAAGGGAAGGGAAGGGAAGGGAAGGGAAGGGAAGGGAAGGGAAGGGAAGGGAAGGGAAGGGAAGGGAAGGGAAGGGAAGGAAAGGAAAGGAAAGGAAAGGAAAGGAAAGGAAAGGAAAGGAAAGGAAAGGAAAGGAAAGGAAAGGAAAGGAAAGGAAAGGAAAGGAAAGGAAAGGAAAGGAAAGGAAAGGAAAGGAAAGGAAAGGAAAGGAAAGGAAAGGAAAGGAAAGGAAAGGAAAGGAAAGGAAAGGAAAGGAAAGGAAAGGAAAGGAAAGGAAAGGAAAGGAAAGGAAAGGAAGGGAAAGGAAGGGAAAGGAAAGGAAGGGAAAGGAAGGGAAAGGAAAGGAAGGGAAGGAGAGGACTGATACTCATAATTCACTTAGCTGGTATATACAGTGCCTCTCTCTCACTTACAGAGAGACTGAAGGCACTTTGCCCGCATATAGAGTTCCTGTAGGATTTTATCTTCCATTTTCTACCTCCTAATTGGAGCTCAAGACTCTCTCCCATTCCCATACCTCTGTTTCCACCATGACTTTGAACTTTGCATGATGCACTTTCCTACAAATAACAGCACTTGTTGCCCCCATGGATTTAAATGTCACAGGTATGAGATTTTGTAAATGTAGTATTCTTGTCTCTATGTCCTGCAACTCACATATTCTCACTCATGCTCTCACTTTCCTACTGTATGTCCAAAGACAGCTCATCGAAGTTAGTCAGGCAAAGCTGGAGACCAGGGAGCTCAGCAGGAGGTGGTGAGCAGCCCACAAAATATGCTAATGTTAGTCTAGCCACAGAGCAATAAACACACGTGGCAGATAGTTAACCGAGGAAAGTCATTGGTAGAATCTGGTAGAAGCATCTTCTAGCATAGGTCAGTTCTGTTATTGTGCATGTGGGTGGGTGGGTGAAAGAAAACAAAGGTCACATCTCAGAAATGCAAAGCAACATCAACAGTATTGCAGCTATATTAAGACGAAAGATAAAGGACAGTTGGCTGTTGTTTCATGGAAATCTGAGGGTGCCTCATGCATTTCAAGGAATACAGGAACATCACTAGCTGTGGGGCTTGAGAAAACGTCTTTCTCCTGCAGGCAGATGGGGGAAATTATGCCAAAACTGTGACGCAAAAGACTGCTTGTTTGGTCAATCCAATACTGGATGACCTTCCAGAAGGGATCCCAGCCTGTGGACCTGACAGCTACGACCATCACTTGCCGTTTGCAGGCAAACTTTCTGTTTCAGCATGGATTCAATGTAGGTGTTTCCATTTGAATTCAGTATAAACCTCACTCTGAATCTTGGTGACGGTTACAAGTGGTAGATCTGAGTCACTTTTTGGCTTGCTCCATTCTGAGGTCAGAAACAAAAGCATAGTTGCCCTGGGAGACAGGTAATCTCAGACATATCGTGATAAAATCTGTCCTCATTATTTTAAGTTAGAGGGCTCTGAGAGTTCAAGGGCTATGTTAAGTCCTTCTACCTTTAGCATTTCACTGGAAAACATGGATTGAGAGCTCAGTTCCTCTACAATTTCTCTAGAGTCAGGTCTTAGTGAGTTGAACTACGTTACAGAAACACCTCTTTCTGCATTGTTTATAAAGAACACTTAGGGTACTTGTTCTCCTTTATAGATGGCTTTTAAGATTTGTATAGAGAAATAAATTAATTGAATTACTCACTATAGTTGGAGACCATCCATCTCTGGCCCATGCCCACCTTGATAACTTCACACAGTGTTCTCAGATACATTGTGTGTCCCAAATGGCTGCAAACATCCATGCTCTGACACTGAAATGAGCCTCAATTCCTGTCTTCAAGCAGCTGAACCCTACCACAGATTTCTACATGTGAAACAGCTGTTAAAACTTCTACCGGCATCACTGAAGATCTAGCCCATACTGTCAATAGAGTCTAGAAATTTACTTAATGCTTCAGTCCACAAGAGCACAAGGCCACTACAAGTCCTGTGTCATAATTACCACTGTATTTGCATATGTCTGGATGTCACCTGAAAGAACACTGGATGCCTCTGTTTAGACAAATCTAAAGTCTCTAGGCTCTCAGTATAGCCAATGGAGATGTAGCCAGTGGAGTCTAGGGAGATGTTTACCTGGCCAAGTAAGCGGGGTCAATTCATTTTCCTATGGTAGAAGCATCTATGGCCATTTGAGATGCTCTAGCATAGCTGGGACATGTGAATCAAGCTGCTAGATGTGTCACAGGACCTGTAGGAAACCTGTGCTTTTCCAGAATTCATGCCAGACTCCATATGGCAACTCAAAGGGCAGAAGATATCTGTGAGTGGGCAACTGAAAGAACATCTGGATAATTAATATAAAATGAACTGAAGAATTCTCTATACTTGCTTGCAGACACCCACATTTTTGTGTCTCAGTCTGCAACCTGAATCCCAGCTCAGGATTCAGGATTCCTTTTCACAAACTTCCCCATGAAGAGCAACCAGCACCCTCTAGCTACACCTGCACACTTTTTTCAAACCCTTCTGTGCATTCCCTGGGAAAATCGACCTGATCCTTGGGAACAAGAATTTGACTTTTCAAGCCTGTTTATCTCTGAGAGCAGCACACCACATGATGGAGACAGGCTCACTCCAGGTCCCGTGATGGAGGCTGGCTGGCTGTGTTCACATCATGAGGAAAGGCCTTTAATGAAGCATTGCAGCTGGGGAATGCACTTTCCAAATAAAACCATTCGCTCCAGATCCCTGGCTGCTTCCCTCCCATAGTCTGACTCCAAACACCCAGGCACAGATGGCTGGCAAAGCTCAGAGCAATCTGACCAGCTGTGACCAACACAGAGTCCTGGAAGGCCTTGGCAAATGTGAATGCAGCAGATACAGGTGGAATTGTGGGGGCATTTGAAACAAGAACCAGTTGAATGAGGCTTACACATCTTATTGGAGACTTGGCAAGTCTGTAACTTGTGAGGAGGCTTTCAGATCTTTCTTCTTTCTTTTTTTTTTTAATTCAAGTAAAAGCCCTTTGCTTTCTGCCCTTTCCTCATGTGCACAGCCCGATGTCAGCCTGATTAATAATGTCAGTGGAGGATATGAATTCAGAGAAAAGGTTTTCCTCTTGGCCTGGGATGGGGCTGCAGTTCTTCCTCTGCAGGCTGCATGAAGGTTTTTCCTGTCTCTGACAGTACCCAGCTGGCTACGCTTGGTGATGTTGCTTTCCTTCTTGGTGGGTGGCTCCAAGTGTCAGACCGGGGTGGACTCAAGGCCTTGGAACACATGCCAAAGACTTATTTTAGCTGGGATGAGCTCAGAGTAGTTCCCTTTGAAATGCTGGAGGAGCAAATGACTGTGATGTAACACAATCCCTCTTTATCAGCTTGGAGGATCCAAATGATCTTATGCAGTGCTTGTGTCCCACCACCGTAATGGAAAGTTGTCCTCCCTGCACCCTGTAGAACCAGCTTTCCCCAGTTCTCTTCCCACCTCACCTTCCAGCAACTTGTTTGCTAGATTCCCTTCTCAGCCCTCCCAGCTTCTCCAGCCACTGTTGTTCCTCACCCTCCCCCATCATCACCATCTCAGCATCACACCCCATCATTGGGTTATTTTCAAGATTCCACAGCAGAGAAGTCGCTCAGGGAGGAGGATGTGGGCTTGATTCAGTCATCCACGCATTGGTGTCTCGAGTCCTGAGACACGTAAGGTATTTTGAGTACTTACTTGCACCTGGCAGATTTGACACCAGCCTTGTGTTCTTGTCAAGCAAGAGATGCCAGAGACGATACTCTGAGGCATCTTAAATGGCATTAGATACCTGTCATGGACAGTTGAATTGGGTACCCTTCACATATCCAGTACAGTGCAGCTTAGCACTTTAATTTATGTTCCTGGGAGAAACTGCTGGCCAACTAGCTAGCTGACACAGTAATAGTGATCTGCAACCAGTAATTCACTCTGAGAGGAAAACGAGAATCTTAACCAATGGAATTTTCCATGTGTCCATCTCTCAGTATGAAGAAATATACCAAATCACAAAATGACATGCCAAGGCTTTCCATCTAATTGGGAGTAACCTACTAAAACTTCTTTCAAACTGTCTTTTTCACTTTTAATCAATTGTGTATTGGCTTTGCAACAAATTCCATTTGTTCCCCCTTGTCTCATCACTGGCATCTCAGACATCAATATTTCAAACTCTGTGCCTTGGTTTCCCATTCTCCTATCCTTACTAATTTAAGAGTAACCCTACTTTAAGCTCTGATCCACCAAACCGCCAAGCACTAAATCCTCATAAAGTTCTTCTTGTGCCTGCATACTTTGTTTAATAGGGATAGATTTAGGCACATTACATAAAGGAAAATTCATGCTTAAAAAATGTATTTAATTGATGACTGAGAAAGGAAATTCCTTAGGGTCAAGTCTGTCTTTTATTCTGTGAGGACAGCACCATCATTATAAGGTCTGTAGCCTCACAGCAACATAAACAGCAAAACATTATTCTTACAGTTCAGAGACTGGAAAATCCCATTCGGGAGGATGTATATCTGTTAACCAAGGATGTACAGCATGTTCTCTACTGTGTGGTTTTGGGATAGTTTTACATTTCTCAAGTTAGTAGGTCAATTTTTCTAGAAATTCAGTTCCAAGGGTTAATAAATCTTACTGTTTGTAGGGTTTATCCCAGACTAACTGCAGTCCATATTAATCTTATTACATTCCTTTTTTGCATGATCCCATCTCTCTGTGTGGTTTCAAATACTCTTAGCAAGCACACAAATGTATGGATTTCTTCAGTGATATGAATGCAGACCACAGACGTTTGCTGTCCGCTGCAAATAAGTGATGTGACAATGAAAGTTCTGACACGCATTGAATTTGGGGTAAGATTTTTTTGCCGCTGAATGGCTAATAGTATCATGAATGAACAGACAGGTGGTAGTATTGTTGACTTTTTGCTTTAGTTTTTGGACCCTTCAATAACTTTTTTGGCATTCATTTTGATCAAAAACACCAAAGTCAGTTTGGTTCAAATCCCCTCCGGGAATGCCCGGATCCCCATATTAGCTTAGCTTTGCTTATTAGTTCATACCTTTGCACAGTGAGGGCTCAGGCTTTCATCTCAGCTGTTCCACTTCCTCATTATAGGGGGATTAGTCAAATCACATCAGCAAATGGATCTGCATTGCTGGCCCTCTGTAGCGCGCAACCTTCATAAGGAAGAATTTTAGGATATGACTCTGAGTCAGAAGACTTGCTTCTTGAACAAGAATTAACTAGAGCTGTGTGAAACTTGGCAGATCAAAATCTCAGAGGTTGCACAAAGTTGAAAAAAGAAAAAAAAGAAGAATAATTGAAAAAAAAAAAAGATGTTTCTGTTTGCATTTCTGGAGTTTCTCAGAGCTTCTGTCTTTGGTGAACTCACAAGAAAGGGTCTGTTGGCTTTGAGTTGTACTTCACAAGTCACAGATATGTTTTTAGAGGAAGAAAACTTCATTACCAGCTTATTGGTTGGGGCCTGTTGAGGTCAGTGACTTTCCAGATGTGCCAATGATTCCTGGACAAACACATTCATCTTTGTGCCTTAGCTCCTGCAAAATGGGGGACAATTATTCTTTCTCAATTATTTTGATTGCAAGGTCCTTCAGTCTTTAAGTACTAACTCTTATTTTGAGTTAGTGCACTGTTGAACAGTGAGAAATCTGTGTGTCTTGGACATAGCACTGAAAGGTCCTTACTGTACAGTTGAATAAGAAAATGAACACTTTGACCCAAACACAATTGCAGTTTTGCTCCATTTGAAAATCCTCTGACTTTTCATTATCAAATTAGGCCAAGTTTGAACTTGGTGACAATGCCTTTATGCAGGTCATCTCTTTCTATGCAAAGACCGAGACAAATTCAATATTAACCCTTGAAATTCCGGGCTTGCTTGAAAAGGAAATGACTCTATGGAATGAGACAGGGAAAATCCTTTCTGATAAAATCAACACTGCATCAGTAGTCACACTGAACTTTCCATTTCTTTTGGCAGTGGAAAAATCGGTACACAAGCAACTGGATGTGACCTGAACCTGGACTTTTGCCTATCATTTCTAAGCCTTACCAACAATGGGAAAAAAAAAAAAAGGAAGAAAAACAGGGATTAGGAAGAAGTAGTTTTATTGCTTTCAGAAAGCCTCATGAGGCTCCTTCAGTTTGGAGAGCTTTCAAATGCTTTTCTGTAGCTCTTACGGACTGTGGCAACCAGTTGGAGATGCAGAGTGCTGGTGAAGGGTGAGATGCTGGGATTTTTCCCACCTATTGGCTCAGGATGAGGTAACTCACCCCACTAAGAACAACATTGGCTTTTCTAGGTGGCCTCTGTCAAGCGCGACTGCAGCTCTCCCTCGTACCTCATGCTGAGTTTTATGTCTAAAGAATTAAAACGGTGAGCCTGACTCATTCCTCCAAGCTGGCATCCGCCACCAGGTCTGGGGAGAACAAAACCCCATCAGTCTCAGTGCCGGGTGCCGATAGCAAGGTAGCACCGACCACCTCAGTCCTGCTTGCGAAACCTCATGTTTTCTCATTGCTGTTGTGTTTCTATAACCACCCCCCCACACTCCCATTCCCCCTTCACAGCTCTGTTTTTAAATGACTCCTTCATTGACGAAGAGAGAGACTCCTGTTCACTGCCTTGACAGGCCCCATGAGTTTTACTAAGTCATTCACGAGTGTCACTTACCCCATGTGGGTGGCCTTGAAGCAAGCAACCAGCAACACCAGGCAACGTGCATTAGGCAATGGGCTTCATAATCCCCCCTTTTTCCTTCATCTCCTTCCCTCTCTGCCACTCTGGGCCCCTTCTGCTGGCCCAAGCCCTAACAAAATTAATGTGTTTCTTTGGACCATACCTCTCGGCACAGTAACCGCATTCTCTTGCTCTCTCATTTCATCTGCATCTCTCTTCTGGCTGCAGTTATAATCCGGTGGGTAGGAATGGGAGAGACTGTGGCTTTGAATTCTTTGGCTAAATTACCCTACTGCCTGGAAACCTCTTGCCAGCGCATCTCATGTCTGTCTTTCACGCTGTAAAATGACAGCCCTAAAGGCTGGCGCTCTGCTCAGCCAAAGGAGGAAGACAGCACATGAATCAGCATCTCTGTAAGATCTCCTGAGAAAGGAGATACCACACACGTCCTTGGTCATGGCTCACAATAAGAGTCTGTTATCTCTGGCCCCATTCGGTTTGTGGCAACTGGCTCCTGAAAGCCATATTCATTTCCAGTTGCAATGGTCTTTCTCTCAAAGCATGTCTTCTCTGATTAGGAGTCTATGCAGACCCTCAAATCATTTCATTAAGGCAGGAAACAGGACGGTTTTGGGAGACAGGGAGGAAGGAGAGGGAAAACCAAAAAAGAGCAATTTAAAAAAAAAAATATAATGTTGCAGCTTCTGGTGGGCTGGTGGAAAATGACAAACTTGGCCATACACATGCCTCACACCTCAGCTACCTTATCCAGGCATCATTTATCATGAAAAGAGTATGTCAGCTATTTAGAGCAGAGACAGGCTTCTTATATAGATATCCGCACCAAACACAAGCACGCTAAGTACTGTCATAATACAGATAGAGTAATTAATAGTAGGTTCTTGGCCTTGTATGTCAGGGAGGAACACTAATCTTACCTGAAGGAAAGAACACAGCTCCCCTTAGGAGAAACTGGAGTGTCTGCTGGGCTGGGTGCATCATTGCACCAGGGGAAGAGACAGAGAGGGAGCTGGTGAGAAGGTAGCAAGAAAGACTGCTGGCTTCATAGCTCAACTCACAGGAAGGATGAGCTTCATCAGAGGGTGTTTCATCCTTAGACCTTAGGTGTTTCTATCTCAATTCGTAACCCAAGTTCCCATTTCATTCAATATAGAGGAAGAAGCATTTTAAGGATTGATTCATCTGACCTGTGTTGAGCAAAGACTTTAAGATGAGATGAGTTTCTTCTTAGACTATATTGATTATGCCGGCTAGATTCTCAGTGAAGACCACATATGCTGAGGTGACTAGCTCTGGCTGAAACATTTACTTCACAGCAGGCATCTTTGTTTAGACAGTAATCATATTCAGGAATCACGAGTGTGATACTAAACAGGCTTGGTGGAAGGTACCAAGAGAACTGTGTAAGAATTATCTTTTGTGTGCATCCTCTTGCTAAATCCGTATTCCTCTTTCCCTGTGCAATAGACACAGAGCCAAAGTTTACCTGACTCTGTCTCTACACACTGATCATGATTCATGCCTTTCATCTCCTGAAACAGTAACGCACAGGTTTTGTGTTTGCACATTTAGCCAGGGCATGAGTGATGAGAAAGCAAGACAGGACGCTAAGGTGAACCCAGACCTTTAATGAAAATGGCATGGGGCTGTGGGGAAGTAAGGATGAACATGAATGACTCCCATTCTGGGGTCCCTTTTCTACCCCTCAGCAGAAATCTCCACCTTCTGATGTTAACATGGAACATACTCTGAGGTCATGCACTGTATTAATAATGAAAAAGTGGGTATTCTGAGGAATTCTTAATGCTTTGCCTGCACCGGTCATTTTCCTCATCTTGTACTGATCAAAACTGCTCCATAATTCTTCATATTTCATAGCTGCTTAGCAGGTGTCCAAGTTTATGGCATCGCTGAAACATCCAATCACCACAGACTCTCTAAGACTCATTTAGAATAATATGAAAATAATTTCATCAGCTTCAACATGCCAGGAAACCAATACCCTGTCAGAAATCCATGCTGCCAGCTGTCAAGAGGCTCTGGATTTAGAATACAGTAAAACTTTTACAACCAAACCCTGGAGCTAAATTCCTCCCCTCATCAGTTCTTTCAAGGAAGCAACCAGTAGTCAACTCTGAGGCACAGATTTATTGAGAAGAGGTATAAAACAGATAAATTCATTAATAAGTCCTGTTCATTTATTAGCCCAGGAATATTATGGACACAATGCCCTGGAGAACTTAAAATGGAGAATTTGGTATATTCCACATCCTGAGACTAGATGACATTAAAAATCCATCAGGACTATTATGTTCTAAGCAAAAGAGATGGGGCAGGATTGATTCCTTCTTCTGGGAAGCAATCAAACACAGGCACATATTATCATACTGCTCTACAACTTCCAGTTACTATATTAAGTGCTCTTTACATGCATGAGAGAGGTAGTCCCATCCCATGAATCCTCCCATCTGAACTGCTAAAATTGATCAGACACAGAAGAAAGGAATATTATGTTCATCTAAGAAATAAGAAAAGAGGCAGAAAGAAATTAGATGAGTTGACTTAGAGACTGGATGAGATTAGATAAAATGACTAAAGTCATAGAGTACAACTACATATCTACTGTCTGAACCCATACTCCCTAAGCCTGAACATCAGCATGTCCTTCCCTGTAAAGGCTGAGATGGCCATCGTTCCTTTTAGTAGTATAGGAGCTGCGGAATTAGGGAAAAAAAGCTCTGGAGGTCTTTTCTCGAAATCATGGCATATTTTGGAGACATGTCATAATAGCAAAGACAAGGACCCTTAATATTCCATCATCCTTGAAAAAGATTTGGAATTGGATACTTTTGGTAATAGGATTCATGATATTTCATGGAAAAAAAACTTTTTCATTTTTCTAAAAGCTTTGTATATACGTATTATACACAAATATATACACATATATTCCTTCTTTTGGAATATGTAAGTATAATTCCCTCAGTCTGCCCTCATGGGCCATGTTAGCTGGACTCCTGATCTTTCTTGCTGCTTTCCTTTGAACTCTGCATAGTTGTTCACCACTTGTTCTTGAAATGCAGTGGCCAACACTGAATTCAGCAGTTGTCTGAGTCCTTCACCCTGCCCTTCTTTTCTCCGAAGTAAAACTTTAGTTGACTAGTGCACAGCAAAGTTTTATATGCTTTATTGATATTGGTCCTATGGCCTCTATGTCACCTACGTGCTTTAACAAGACCAACAATCTCATTTGCAGTGGCTGGATTATATTTTTTTATATCTGTGTGTACAACCATTTTACGTTCTTGTGTTTAATCTGATCAGAAAGAAAGATTTATGGTTCCTTAGGAGTAGTTTCAGTCTATAAAATGCCTCAAAACTAATCCTAATGATTTCATGTCCTCAAAAGTAATCCCGTTCTCAGGTGGTTTGATCACTCAGAACCTTGTGAGACATGACCCTAACAACCAAATCAATTAACTACATAACTGTGTAATTATACATGTGTAAAACTCACTGAAAACTGGGATTTAAGTGGCTGTGTGAGGGTAACCATGTGTTTATGTGCTTGCTAAATGAGGTCTTTACTTCAATTCAGAACCCATAAGAGGAAAAGCTTTTCCTATCCACGGCTAATGTAGGCATCAATGTATATGTGTGAATGAGGAGGTGCATATCTCTGTGCACAGTACCAAGGAGAGGGGAAATGAGTACTCATTTCACTTGTCACCTCCACCACATTAAATATTAATATCCGTTTCACTCTCTTTTCCACTGAGGTAGAACTTACTTCTGGATTCCTTTACCACCACTTTATTATTTTGTTTAATTTTCAATACACTGTTAAAAATGATTTGCTGATGGTGCTCTCACAAAGAATGAAATAAAATAAAATCAACCTCCAGGAAAGGAAGTTAAGAATTATTTTTTTCCAGTGGAAAATTGTACCCTACTTTTTTCCAAATAACTTCATCTCCTTTTGTCTTTCGTGGGCTCTCAAATACCTTAGTATACAACCCTGAATATATTTTCATGCATTTCGCAGTGGCTAAGGAAATTCTGAAGGTGTTGTATGTGTGTACCAAAGCACACTATTGTTCTGAAATGGGCTGATACAAGTGGGGAAAAGTTAAAAAGAACATAATATTATATAGATCTATAGGGCAGGCTTGGAGTACTGGCTGTCAAGATTGTTTTAAACTTTTTAAAAATTTTGCTTTATCTTTCAACTTTTGGCATTAAATTTTCTGAATCTTTTTTTCTTTTTTGCTTCCCTTCTCCTTCCCTTCCCTTCCCTTCTCTTCTCCTTCCCTTCCCTTCCCTTCCCTTCCCTTCCCTTCCTTTCCCTTTCCTTCCCATTTTGACTGGTTATGATAAACACCAGGACTAAGAATTAGTAACAAAAACCTGGAGCTAACAGGTAGAGAGACAGGGATGAGGATTGCCTAGGGACGCAAGGACAGGCAGGATAATCTCCACCTGCTGAAAAACACAGCGCTCCCCTGGTGTCTTCTGTACCTCCAGTACCCCTGTGACCTGCTAAGAAAGGGTTACCCGACCTGAACCAGGGATGAGTGCCCCACTCTCCAGGAATTCCTCTGTTATGCAGCAAATCCCAGGAAGAGTTGTGTGGGTGCCAATAAAAGGCAACATGCCAAAATTTATTATTTATTCCCACCCCTCTTTTTTTTTTTTTTTTTTTAATTCATAGAAAATTGCATTGGGGAGCACAAAAAGAACAGTCTTATGGTTGAAAAATCAAGTTTTTCAACATTAGAAACTGCCAAAATTAAGAGTCTGAAAATTCTTATATCAGCCCCTTCAAACACAGACCTGATGCAGGCTTTTATTGCATGATGTAGTGCAGTTTTTCCCGTGATACCCTTCCCTCAGCGAGAACAGTAGATACCAGTTCTACAGCTGACGGGGGGCGATTAGTATATGGGGTTGCCAGCTTTCCACCTCTTGCTTTGTTTGTTGCAGAATTTGAGAGGCATTTCCATACATTAAACCCTGCCTTCAGCATTGTACTCTGCCTCTTCCTACAGCTGCTGGATGACTCAGGCAAAGTTGCTTAGTACAATCTTCACGCAAGTGGATTTTTTTTTGTGTTGTGACTTGAGTTTCTGAGGTCTGATAAGCAGAAAGAGCGTAGACGTGGTTCAGATGATCTCCCTCAAGTCCCTGACGTCTTAGTTTGCAGCGTCTTAATGAAGTATTGAGCACTCCTAACTGCAACTGAAATCAAGGGAAACATCTTCAAATAAGTAAATAATGTGGGCTTTATCTGTTTTAGTCCTTCTGGAGGGTAATTCATCTTATCCCAAGATAGTCATCCAAGACATATTAGATGAAGCACCTCTGAATGCGCTTGTTTCTCCCCACTGACTATGAGAAAATGAGTAGCTCAGAGAAAGAAATTACTTTTAGACAGATAAAGTTGGACGAGATTAATAAGGTACAAATGCTTAAACCTTTGCCAAAGCCGGCACTCAGAGCTCAGCCTGGACACCAAAATAACTGGATACTTTTCATGTTAATCTTAATCTATTTATCAGGTTCCCATTAGTAAAATAAGGATAATGTTCCCATCTCAGAGGGATATTCTGAAGATGATTAACATTGGAAAACCACTCAGGAATGCCAAAAAAAGCCCAGGAGAAAATGAACAGTTCTGTCTTTAGAGCAGCCTTTGAACTATGGGTAAAAAATACATCCTGGAAGCAACTACTGCACAATAAAGCTAAAATTTTATAATGAATTGCTGCTGTTATCTGGGCATGGTTCTCACCATGGGAGGTTTCCATTTAAATATAGTAGGCTACCATATCATTAAGTTGCAGATAACATGTAATAAAAGGGAGAAAGGTAAAGTTTCATAAGTGACTTTTATTTTGGCTTATCTTAATTGCTGAGAAATTCACTTTGTAACTGCAGTCCTATTGATAGTTTTTCAAATAGATTTGTGTGCATGTGTTGGTCTGTGTGTGCAATATATAACAATGTATGAATATATACGTGAACAGAGAAGCAAAAAAATATTCTGAACTCTTTCACCTTCTGGACACTTTTCCTTCTTTCCAGGGAATAAAATGCTAAGTGTGTCCCATTTTCCGAAATGAGCAAAATAAAACAAAAAGAAGTGTTATAAATTCAGCTGTGGTTAGATGTCTCCAAAAGAACAGCTTCAAATACTATTAGTAAAAGAGGATTGGCATATCTCAAAGTTCTCAATCACTTCTGAAAATGCTTATCATTGTCAGTGTAGAGATTCATGATTCTGAGTGCCTCAGTTTATGTTTTATATATATATATATATATATATAAGGCCTGGAATTCCAAAGTGAATATGAATAACCCCCTCCCCCAAATACTAGGAATAAAGACTAGCAATAAACTAGAGAATTAATAGAAAGTGCACTTATTGCCATGGAAACACAGCCAAAACAAATATTAGGAGGTTCTGATTCCCAGAATTCACACATGCCAATACAATTATTCTGCAGAGTTACCCATAGCTGCAGTGATCCTATGCGTGCAATGTGCCTATACAACATTGATACTCCTCTCCGTGTGTGCGGTGTGAACTCTCTCCTGCTTTTCAATCTCTGCTGAGGTAATATCGACCGGAGTATTAATAATAGCATTCATCTAAATTTGGAGTTGAAGGGGCAGGGGAGAAGACTGGGTGGGAACAGGGCGATTTCAGTTTGTTTTGTCCTGTTTCTATGCTCATACGCGTATTTGTCTCGGACTGCCTGGATGTTGCCATAGTGACCTTTGATAAATCCGTGTTATGGATGCTGTGAAATATAAAGCCACATTTCAGGGAGTGTAAGTTCATGGAATAAAGCAGGGGGCTGGGAGCTTCAAAGGTATATTGGTCAGATTTAGCGCTCTCATCCATTCTAATAAATGCTTTTCTCTTCATTAAAAAAGTATGCCTGCTAGCCTAGAAATTCATTCCGCTTTTTCGAAGTTTATATGAGAAAATTCATAAAGTGTCCAAAGCGGTCATCTGCATTTGATCAGCCTATATCATTTGCATCTATTTAGTATGGGTAAAAAGGCCACCTTTGCCTCACCGGTACCATACTTTGTGAGTGTTTCTTAACTCAGGAGGGAAAAGAGAACGGATTCAGATCAGTCTTGCTTCCAATGCACCAGTGTTCACTACTGAAACCAAAAGAAACTTCCTGCTGTGTACCTAAGGCACATGACAACACATCTAAGAGCTCTGCCTCCATCTGGCAGACATCAGCCATGCTCATCTATATCTTGGAAGGCAGACACTTCACTTGTTTACAGGTGGCCACTTAAAAATTGGGCATTTAATTCAAGCTAGGGAGAAACGAACCATGAGCAGAAATGGGTACTTTGAGAGATGACTTATTCTAGTTTATGTCTTAGACATCCAATCCAGGATAGGACTCAATGTTTAAGTTTTAGATGGTAAACATTAGGTGAGGTAACCCCCAAACTAAATGCATCTATAGAGGTTGGTAGCATCAGGAATGTACACCCCATCGTATCCCTAAAAAGTGGGGGAGATCCATCATTCCACAGTCAGTCTGTGATAAAGGCGGGACCCAACTGCAGCTCTTGAAAATCTCTGGACCACTGCTGCAAAGACTTAAAAGCCCATGTCCATCTGCCTGATTTTTTAGGAAAGTCACTGAAGGACCTTTCTGAAGAGCTTTCTCGTTCCACGCTCTCTATAATCAGTGCAGAGAAACTGCCACTTTGGAGGACGATTTATCCCAGCAATCATAAACCACTACCCAACGAGGGGGTGAATGCTCCACATGTCTTTTCAAAGCTGACAGGCAGAGCCTCGATGATTAACTTAGATTGAGTGCTGAGGGTAGAATTAATCTCCCTTAACCACAGCCGTCTAAAATGTAAGCCCCTGCTTTAAGCCAGGTTTCCTGCTTTTACCAGTGAAAGGTCACTTGAGAGGCCATCCCATGCCATCTATTTTAGAAAATTAGCTAAGGATGGATGAATCCAACAGAGGGGTCTGTGACAAGAGAGGAAATTTTGGGTGATGATCTCCCTGCCAAAGGCTAGCACTAGTATCATTTTCTTCCCCTTACTTATATTATTAGCTATGTCCGTTGAAGAACAAAACCTCTACTGTTTCCAAGATACACCATGATCTCCATCCAGGAAACATTCATAAACTGCAGCTGTAGCAACCTCCTTCCACTCCAGCACCATGTACCTCCACTTACTTTTTCATTTCTGACACCTTCCAACTTCCTTTAATACCTGCACATTCTCTGTCATGGACCTGCTGCTACAATTACTATGATGACTGCACCAGCAGAGGAGTTCAGACAGCCACTCTGCCTCTTAGGAGGGCTCTCCAGCTTTGCTGTCCTCTGCCTGGCACTGCCACAGCTTTCTCCAGCAGGGAATCCAGCAGTGACCAGCAGCGCACACCACAGTTCCCAGTGGCTATGGGACTACGGGTCAGATCACAACTGAAACTTTCACACCTCTCATTGTGTTGTTTTGGAAGACTACCAGTCTTCCACCGAGTGTATGACGAGGTGGTCTTCACATCACTTAATTTGCACTATATCTAAAAGTTAAGCAATTAGACAAAGCAAGATGACCAGGCTCCCTGTACAGTCAATGGAGAGAACAAAGCACCTGAGAGGGAGATTTAAGGGACAGCTGTATAGCCCAGATGATTTGCCCTCCGGTAGACATTGCCAGAAAGTAATTCATCCCATCCCTTAGTGACTGAGATAGAGAGCATTTCCTGCAGCTGTTGCTTATCCCTTTATTGACTATAGATGGAAATAAAACTACCAGCACAAGCAAGACACTTTTTTTTTCTTTCTTTCTTTTAAAGACTGCTAAAATTATAGAATCATAGAATGATTCGGGACTTTTAAAGATCATCCAGTCCAACCCCACTGCCATAGACAGGGACATCTTTTGCTGGATCAGGTTGCTCAAAGCCCTGTCCAACCTAACCTTGAACACTTCCAATGATGGGGCATCCACAACTTCTCTGGGCAACCTGTTCCACTGTCTCACCATCCACATCATAAAATAATTCTCCTTTATGTCCAATCTAAACCTACCCTCTCCCAGTTTAAAACTGTTGACCCTTGTCGTGTCACTACAGGCCTTGGTAAAAAGTCTCTTCCCTTTTTTTTTTATAAGCTCCCTTTATATATTGAAAGGCCATAATAAGGTCTCCCTGGAGCCTTCTCTTCTCCAGGCTGAACAATGCCAACTCTCTCAGCCTTTCTTCATAGGAGAGGTCTTCCATCCCTCTGATAATTTTTGTGGGTCTTCTCTGTAGCTGCTTCAACAGGTCCATGTTTTTCTTCTACTGGGGACCCCAGAGCTGGACGCAGTGCTGCAGGTGGGGTCTCACCAGAGCTGAGTAGAGGGGCAGAATCACCTCCTTCAACCTGCTGGCCACATGACTTTTTATGCAGCCCAGGGTACAATTGGCTTTCTGGGCTGCAAGGGCACATTGCCAGCTCATGTCCAAGATTAACCCCATTTTTGACACCTACCATAAGCATTACAGTTGTGGCATCTTAAGGTCAAGAAAGTGCAGAACAACTCAGGCTTCCATTACGTCAGGCTTTCAGATCTTGTCATCCTATAGGGCCAGCAATGGGGAGTTGTTATTACATTAAAGGTAAGCTGAAAGCATAGCATTCACTCTACACCAAGGCATTACAATGACACCCAGGCTAAGCCAATGCTCCAGGCTCTCACCATGATCAACTTAAGTGGACTAGATGTGATTTCCATGTTGTTCTCTCTTTGTAGCCTTTTTCTCTGTCATATTCTCTTACTTATATCTCAAGTACATGACATTTATGACACCAGGCTGTATGTACATGTATATGTGACTTTGCAATGCTTCCAAAAATTGCTTTAATGTGTGAGCTAATTTTAACCGAATTTCTAAGAATAGTAGGACATTGCATGAAGTTTATAGACATTTAACAAAAACAAGTGGTCAAATGGAGAATAGAGGTCCTATTAGGGTCATTCCTTACCAGATGCCAGATAACCAATTAAAAGCAAGACACATCTTGTACACCTCAGATGCAAAAAATCTTCACCAGTAGCTTACTTGTCCTCCATCATAAAGAAATTAGGCTTTACGACCCTGCTGGTGACAAATCAGAGGACTGAGGATGGGATGGAAATGAATACCAGTGTGACTGGAAGAATTCAGAGAAGATCTGTAAGAATGAGCCAAAGCCTGGAAATCTGACACTGCACGGAGAAACTAAGAAAGTTCCCACTGTTTAGCTAAACATAGGGAAGATTAAGATGTGTCTGAGTCGCTGTCTCTAAGTGCTTATACAGGACAAAATTTTCTCATAATGGAGATCTTTTTAGTGTAGCAGACTTTAAAAAAGGTTGGCATCTAGTTATGCCAGGTTGGGAAAAAAAAAACCAACCTCCAAAAAACCTCTGAAAAGTTCCTTGCAGCAAAGATAAATAGCAATTGAGATGACTAGCAAGAGAAAGAATGGATTTCCCAATGGAATAAGAATTCAAATAGAGATCAAATGCTCTTCTATGAAAGAGTGTCCAGAAGCAGCGGTTAAGAGAAAGGTGCAGCAATCCCTGGGTCATTTTATCCTGTTTTGTGATTGGCGAGGTGTCAAAATAGGTGATTGCAATGTTCTTTTCTTGCCTTAAAATCTGTGCTACCAGAAATGAAAAGCAGACTGTTTTGTCTAGTCAGCACCAGGACACTAGGTGGCCCACAAACCACACACACACACACAATCACACACACACAATCACACACACACAATCACATACACACCAGTGTGCGTGCCCATGCAGCCCACTCATCGTGAGCTGGTGTAGGACCCACTGTAAACCTTGGAGAACACATCTGTCAGAGCTCTGCGTGGTACTGCCAGGGATATTGCCCATTACACGATTTGTACATATTTAGGCTTAGCCAACCTAAGCTGATTGCAGGTACTTAAAATTGCTTTTGTGCCATGAACACTTAACTCTAAACCTCTTTTAATTTGCACCGTGCTACTCAGAGAGATCATATCATTCTTCTGTTCAACGTAAATTCCTGATCTGGCAATCCTAGCCTGCTTGGGTATTTTTTTAATAATAATTAAAAAAAAAGAATTTAATAAGGATTTGGGTTTCTTTATTGAGCTTTTATTGTCCAGTCTTGTAACTGAATCACTCTGCTGTGACAGCATGACTGAGGCTGTTATTAGCAAATTCTATAAACAATGGACTTGATCCCTTTATGAAAAAGCATTGTAGAGGGAATAGTTAATCTGGGCTAAAAAAACTGAAGCTCTGGGAGGGGAAGGGGGGGAAATACAATTGCAGATTCCAAATATTTAAAACTGTTTCTGCGCTTTCCTATTCCAGCCCCCTCCTCCCTCCACTTCCCTTCTCCCACCACCCGCCTGCTCAAATCCCTTTTTGTTCTTTGTGCCCTGACTCTCTGAGGCAGAACTTGTTTGCAACATGATCACCAGGGAGGAAATCTTGTCTACAGAGCAAAGCCTCCTCTCTGAGAAGGCCATGCTGTCGTTGCTTTTCTAGGTAACTTTGATTGAATTTTTGATGGCAAGCCACCACAGCTGGAAAACTGTAGACTCTTAACAGATAGTAACGAGGAGGAAGCAGTGTTCATCAGAGAATGTTGGCATTTAATTTGGACATCTCCATTGAAACTGGTCGTTCTGGGCTCCCTTTGTAGTTGGTAGAGTTCTAGTCAAAGATATTGATAGAGTATTGGGTGCAATTCATCCCATTCAAAAGTAGAAAACTAGACAAGTCAGCTGATGTTCCCTAATCACACTGTGCTTAAGTACAGTTTCCACTGGTTATAAGAGATCCAAGAACTAGCTCTTTAGCTGATGTCAATGTGGTAGTGGTATAAATATACTTGACATGAACATGGAATTTCTATCGGCATCAAGTTCTCCAACTGCTACTTTGTCTTCTTGGGCTTCTTTTTTTTATGCAAAAACTGAAGATGGGTGAATGATCATTTCTGTTGGAACAGCTAAGAGTTCTGATGTTCCAGGGCATAATCAAGGTACACAAGGTACACAAGTCCCTGGACATAAAGTTGACATTGCCAACTTTGGAAGGGCTCTCTATTTCATTGTCTGAGTTCTCTACTCAGTTCATAATTTCTCTAGGGCAAAGTCTGTTTCTTACTGTGCATTTATATAGGTCACATCAGGAGCTGAATCCTGGCTGTGGTCACGTAGCACCACTGCTGTAGCAAACATTAATCATAATAATAAATAACTGATCAGGCCTGTGATGATAGTGAGGTTAAAGAAATATTGGTTAATATGTTATCATAATAGTTCTAAATGAGAACTTTAACCCAGAGTCTGCAGAAATCAATAGAAATGTTGTGGAGCTTTTAGTGGCATTTAGACCAGCTTCCATTGACCTTGCATAACCAACACTAAGACCTTCATTTTTTTGCATGCATCAAAGGTAAGACTGGTTTCAGAGCAGGAGACCTAATAGGAGAAACCTAATGTACAAACATGGAAGAAAGGAGACGCCTGTGTGACAAACAGGCATGAAAATCAGGCAAAGAGAAAGAGGCAGAATTATGAAGAGCTTCATGAAGCTAGAGGATGGAGTCACAGACCACAGGCAGTTCAGTTTCTGTATTCAGTAGTAAGACTCTTTGAGCAAACAATGGAAGGTGGAACATAAAGTAATCAAATTTGGGGAAAATGGAGGACTGGATGAGTATTAAGAAGTTGGATGAGAGCTGGGGACATAATGAAGGCTGGTAGAAAGGATTCGCTCTAGGGACAGCAATGGAAAGACAGATTTGAAGTTTCTGATGGAAAGAGAGTGGACAGCATTCACATTTTTTCTTGATGCATTTCTTGTGATGTGTCAAACAAGATGGGTCATTTGAAGTGTCAAGGTATATAGAAAGTCTATGGTAGCTATGAAAGAAGTATGGAGAGAAAAAGAAAATTTTTTATATAAAATATTGATAAACCAAATAGTTTGGGTTTACCAGTTTTATAGAATCATAGAATAGTTTGGGTTGGAAGAGACTTTAAAGGTCATCTAGTCCCACTCCACTGCCGTGGGCAGGGACTTCTTCAACAAGATCAGGTTGCTCAGAGCCCTGTCCAACCTGACATTGAATGTTTCCAGGGTTTTAGCTTTATTTGAGGAAGGAATAAGGTTTGGGAAGGAATGACACAGGGGAAGGCACAGGATGAGAGACATGGAAGACGTGGTTGTGCTGGAGATCAAGGAAAATGACAGAGACTTATCTAGAGGGTGAGGCCCAAACTTAGGTACAAACACCACTAAGGACCATGGATACACATCGAGAAGTAACAAGTTGCAAACACTCTGTCTGGAAAAAGCTTGTGACTCTATAAAAACCATCCACATTGGTACCTCTTACTCTCCCTGGCAGTGAACACTTTCAGTGATATTTGGTCATGGGAAAAGGGGAGAACCAATTGCAGACTTCCACTAGATAAATGGGGTTGATGGAGGAGATGCAGCTACTCAGAGATGTAGAGCAGAAGGACAAAGAGTCACAAGTTGCAGAAAGGGAAACTATGGTTGGATATAATGAAAAATTTGCTCAAAACTGAATTGGACAAGGGCACAATCTGACTTTGGATATAGCCCTTTTTTTCAGCAAGAAGTTGGAGTAGGTACCTCCAGAGGTCTTTTTTAGACTAGATATGATTTTCATTTCATAAATCATGATTTATGATTTCATGACACTGAGAAACCAGTGAGACTTTCAAAGCCTCTAACTATGCAATTTTCAACTCTATAGCATCAACTTCTAATTGATTTCTAATTTGTGTAAATCCGTTTGTCCACTGGGGTAAGAGGGTTTGTACCCATAGTGATTCGAACACACATATGTGTATAGAGAGCTGGAAAAGTAGATGGGAAAAATACAGTAAGAGTGAGTAACAAGTCTGTTGACCCTGTGTATGGAGCCCTTAAGCAGGAATAAATTGAAAACTTCCACTGATACCAGAGCTTTTTGCTCTGAATCCTACTTGTATTTCAATGAGCTACTAATGACCGTATGGAGAAAAAATTGGCATCTCTCACTAGGATGAATTATCTGACTCGTAAGTCACCATCACTATTTTGAACCGCAATATATATATTTGAACAATATATATATTTGAACACACACATCCCAGGCATTTTTCCTGTGCAATGTATAGAAAAAAATTAAGCCAATTATTTTAATGTGATGAAATTTAAAAGTTGATCTGGGTGTTTCTATGGTCACAGACCTCTGTTTATAACTTTGGTCTTCCCACAGCAGTTAAAGCAGAGCCTGGTGACCAATAGGAAAGCAAGACCTCATTCTCCACATTCCATTAGCTTCATAATTCCACATTAAATGATGGGTTTAGAGCCATATGGTGAAGTTTGATATGAAGAAGAAAGGGGAAAAAAAATATATACACATTCATGCACACATGCATATGCACACACATATGTATATGTGTATGTGTGAAATATATGTGTATACATATATATTTTGCGCAATTAACCTGTCTGGCTTCCTTCAGGAAATGACATATATTGATGAAGTGAAGCAAAGGTTTTTAAACCTCTGCGATGATTCTTCATGCTGTTAAGATTTTCTTCAGTCTGGATTTGGGTTTGAGATTTTTATTTTAAATTTAACTGCATGGATAGCCTCGCTGCAATTCTAATTTTCTGGAGGCAGCCTGGAAACCACAAAGCAGAATTCTTTCCAGGTGCTATGACTTTCGACACGTAACCTAAATAACAATACTGTTTTTACCTAATGGTCTAAACATCTTAAGTATTAAATGAGGGATAAATTTGTCATGAGGTCAAGAGTTAAGAACTCTTAAATAAAAGAGTATTGAGAATGTGCATGCGAAAGACAGCGGTAATATGATTTCCATACATCAGTTTTCTTTTCAGATTACAATTCCACTAGCAAAAAGTCTCTGGGCTTATGTTATTACAGTTCTAAGTTCATCTTAAACCACAAACTAGAAAGGTCCTGGTATTCATCTGGTCAGCGTTCACCTTGTTCTTCTGACTGAACATGAAAAGACAAATTGAATTTTCTTAGGCAGAATAAGCCTGCTAAAAATTGCCACCTTATTATTGCCACCAATATTACAGTAGTACCAGGGAGCTCTCAATCAAGATCCTAATGGTGTTTTCACACATTGCAAAAAATCTTGTAAAAGACATACTTTGCTACAGAGAGAGAAAAAGAGTGAGAAAAAGGAGATTTTCTTATCACAAGTAGGGAAACAAGGTGCAAAGCTGCTTTTCTCAGGGTGAAACAAAGCATCTCTAAAACTGAATGCAGATCCGTGAATACTGGTTCAGTGAGAATCTGAACATCAGCTTACCAGCATGGGTCAAATTAAAAGGTGGTATTCACAGCCCTGGTTCATTAACATTCACGGTATAAATCAATTGTTACTCCCAGGGGCAAACTTTACTTTTCATATGACTTCTGCTTACACTAAAACTGCTGATCTGTACAGGGAGCCAAAATCTTTCTACTAAAGGAAGCACATGTTACGAGCATGTCTAAAACTAACTCCGGGGTCGTGTTTTTGGGGAGACTTCAGACTGGCACTCAGTCTGAAGGTACTAATCCAGATGTGAAGGGAGAAACTCAGCTTTAAACAACTCTTATTCCGCTTTCCAGCACTGACTTTCTGCATAATTGCAGCCATGCCGTGTTAACTCTGAACCCATTGCTAGGTCTCGACACACCTTGACTGTAAATCTCTAATAATGGAGTGTGCTATGATTATCCAGAGTGCACTGATTTTAAGGGATTGGTGATCCTGGCTGGAAATTCTATATGCTACCCCAATGCAAACAATTTCAGTTTGATCTTATTAGGTCTTGGACATGAAAATGGGGACAGGCTGAGTCAGTAGTTGGCTGGGAGGTAGACCTTTTCCCTAACAGACCCAACCACTACCGCTCCGGGAAGTGGTGGTGGTAATTCAGGAGATGTTGCTTTTTCCAGTGCCTGTGTCTGTGCTACTTTATTTTTCCCCTCAAGTTCCCTGTTATTGCCTGGACACATCAACGTTGAGGTCTCCACAGCTGGGAAGTCACTCAGCGTTGAACTGCCCTGTAGCCCAGGCAGTCTGGTGGGGAAAAGGAATGAAGGATCATTTCCAAAGAAGGTCAAAGGACCACAACCAATGCTCTCAGACTTTTTTTCCACAGGACAAGCAGTGCATTGACAATTATTCTGCTTTCTCCTTCATTGCCTCAGGTGATCAAAGGAGAGAATATCAGAAGCAGAGGAGATAATAAAGGATTTATCTCAGAGGGGTACATTTTCAATTCATAACTTCACATGGATGTTTTTGAAGCTCTTCCTTCCTGTGTTCCTTAGTAAAAAAGTGCTTATATTGGTCTCTGAAAGACCAGACTCCAATGCTGTATTCTCACTGAGATCTGACCAACTCCACACAGCTATTCAAGAAAGCATGACCATGCTGGGAGTTCTGCTGGTACTGGGAGGTTCAGGTCAATGCCACTGAGAGAGTGGAAGTGAGGAGAAATGAGAAAAAGGGTTTTTTAGGGGGGAAAAAAGGCTGAAGTTGCTTCTCTTTTGGAGGGAAGACAGATCAATGTTTGCTGTTTTCCAAATCTCTCAGCATATTCTGAAAGAAATGTTTCTCCTTCAAAACACAAAGGATTTCCTGTGAACCAAGTAAATGATATTTATTTTCATTGCCTCATGTGTTTCACATAAAATATTGAAATAAAAAATTAGTCCCACTTGGGCACCTCCTACAATATTCTGAATTCATTGTTGCTAAATCTTTAATTTCTTTTAGAATAGAAAGCCATTTTTTAATGGGAACAAACTGTAAAAACATTTTCAAGCAGTCATAGCAGGAAGTGATGGGGAAAGTTCAATGAAGAACCATGAAGACAAGAACCATGGGAGCTGCATTGCTGCATTGCTGCACTATGGGACTTAGTTGATGGAAAGAAAACCTCAAGAGTGACATAGGAACGTGAAGCTACTACGCTTTGAAACAAACAATCAAAACCTTTGGACAGGCTTTGCCTGCAATACCAGGTGCTATCCTAGGTACACAAAGCTTCTCTTGTCCTTTCATTTGGATCATTGTCTTGGTGGAGGAATTCTCTGGCTAAAGATGGAAATAGTGGAGAACAAAGAAGAACCTGGTGAAAGTATCTGCTGGAGAGCACAAGGACAGGAGTAGGGAATGGAAAAATTCCTGAAGTAGTGTGCAAGTAAATTAAGCTACAGGGGGGACTTTAATTAATCAAATGGTTTTGAATAGGAAAAGCAGCCAAACATATGCAAAACCTCTTCTGTGGGAAGAGAGGGATCAGCCAGAGAAAGAATAGATCTGAATTTGAGAGCTTAGGGGCTTTTTTTCTGTCTGACCTATACAATCTGGCTTGGCTAATAAGCATCTATATGTTCAAGCCAGAAGGAGACCAGATGTCAACTGTCAAAGACTGACAGATTCACATACTCAGGAAAATGACAACTTAACCAGAAGATGACTGGGATGAAAATCTGGGATCTCACCAACCAGAGAAGGTTTCTTGGCATTTTTTTGTAACTAAGCAGAGAGTAAGAGATGTGGAAGCAGCAATCACAGTATACTTAAATTCAACATCATAGAGGAAGTGTTCACAAAGTACAGCAAAGCAAGGGAGTCAGTTTGCAGGATGCCTGGCTTTCTAAACTACTGCAAATCACCCCATGTGGGGTTTGCCTCAAGGACCTGATCTTGTTCTTATCGAAGATAGTGACAGACAACAACCGATGTAATGGGAGAATAATGTGCTTTATAATTCAAAGACACTGGAAGAAAAATCTTTCACTCATGTTAAGTGAATGATCCTAAAGACTCTTCTCATAGAGCATGTAATGAATGTCATAGGACTTTCTTCAATCATAGATGTGTGGTCTGAACTGGTCACGTAGACTTCCTGGACAATCACTGGAAACAAACACATCTCCAAAGGATGCTTCATTTAAGTTATATTAGTATCTACTGGAAGCTGGGAAGACTCATCTTCTGGAGGTGCTTATCTCTCCATTGACTATCCATCCAGGGAGTCCGAGCAACAAGCTTGGCATGGATTTTGACCAATGTTTGATGGTCAGAAGTAGACCATATGAACCGGCTTTCAAAAAAGGAGTACAAGAAATGATCATTGCAGGTCTCTGAATAAAGTTGCTAAAATACTCTTATTTACAAGTTCAGTAACCAATCAAGAATTTAAAGTAGTTCTGCTCACTTGCCTTTCCCCTAAACCCAACATTTTTTTTCTGAGAAACACAAAAAGAAAATAGTATTTTTTGCCAGCTTGATTGACTCTACCAGCAGATCTCCAGCCAAAACTATTCATAATCTAGTAAAGAAACATTTCAGTCTCTGTTTACTAAAAAAAGAATTGTATTTTGAACCAAATCATCTATGACAGTCTCATTTAGGCCTGAAATACAAAACTTAAATCTGTACTGAAAACAGAAAGAGGAAAGCAATAAGGGAAAAATTGTCAGGAAAAAATAACCATTGTATAGAGAAAAGCTGTCATGAATGTCTCAGCAGGTATGGTAGCTCAACTGGCAATTAATTTACTTGCTGCAGGATTGCCTGGTTGAGTATCTCCGGGTTGGGACTTTCATCTGTGGGTCTCTGAAAATAGGTTTATAGCTCAAGGATTGGAGAAGGGAACATGACAATCTTTCTGTGAGCCCCATGCTTCTTATTGAGTTAGAACTAGGGGTTAAGGCTGAGGGACCAGAAGTAAAAATTTGGAGGTCAGGAGGTCTGTGATGGTTCTGTGGGAGGTTCAGGGGAACAGAGGAGAGCCACCCAGGTCACTTACAAGAAGGAGTAGAAGGAGGCGCAGGTCACTTCAGAGATGGAATGAAAAAGTCTGGGAGCTCTGTTATTTGAGACAGGGAAGAGGAATGGCATAGGTAGTGTCAAGTCAGTTGGGGAAGGTGGAAACTGCAACAGCATGCAGAAAAAATCTCATCTGGGACATCTGAGAAGGCAATTTTTCATCTTCGACTTCCCCTTTGCATTGTCACAACGGAATAGGACATAGTTACATAAATAGCTATACATGGCTGGAGCACCCTGACTGTTTGGAGATACCTGATTGGTTAGAACATTGTAGGCTTAATCTGAATGGCGCCAGTTGAGGAATATGACCTTTGAATTTCACCTGGCAGAACAAGGAGGACTCTATCAGTGTTCCTGGAAAAAAAGGTTTAATTAAATTGCAGTTCTAATCTAAAAAACCACTGTGCTGTGAACATGCAGTTTTATTGCTCTGAGGTCAGCATCTCTCAATGGCTCCAGAGAAAAATGCATTTGAGCTATCACGAAGCTAAACAAGACATCTGTTTCAGCAGATTTACTCTGTCATCTTATGGGTGAACACCATCTCTAAAAAGCCTGTAAAGAAATTACATCTTCATGCATTGACATTAAATTGGATTCTCACCTAACTCTCTCCATCGAAGACTTAGATGTCTATTCAAAGCTAATCATCTGCAATTCTCTAGTCAATGGAAAGACTGGGATGTCCAGAGGAGGCTCATCCCATATATCTTAGGTTCAGATTAAAACTTTTTAGCTTTTTCCACTGCATACATACGTGATGCAGAGAGCTATGTTGACTAGACATCTAAATTTTAAATTAATGTAGTTAGGTGAAATAATAAATCCATTTTAGGGCAATGTAAACCTCTTTTTCTTAAACATTGAAAGTTTTTTGGGTCACGTTTTCAGGTGTTCCTGATCAAAAGTACTTTATACGTAATGAAGATAAATAGTCGTAATGAAGATAAATAATCTTATGTAATTGCAAGGGAACGGAGAATTTAGGTAAAATTCCACATGTCACAACACAAACAGTAAACGTATCCATGGTGATGACACTGTTGAACAGAACTTACTAAATGCTTCTGTTGCTGTGTGAAGAAAGGACAGACAGTCTTTATGCAGCTTCATGTAGTGACTATAGAATCATGTTACTGGATGTTGGATGCAGTTAAATTCATCAGCTATAAAGATTTCAGTCCATGTAACCACAAGCTGACACATTTTCAACTGTCAGGTTTCACCAAGCCTTTTCCCCACAAATGACTAATTTTGAAAATATTTTCATTTTTGCCCTAAGGTACATTGTAAATAAATTCTTTCCATTTATTCTTATTCACTGAAACTGGATGTAAACTTCTATGCCCATTTCATCACAGATTACCGAACAGACTTTGAGGGAAAACAGCTGTAGTTTCTCTGAGGCTGCTGAGATTCAGAGTCAACAGTGTACAGGAAAATGCTGTAGAACACATCAACATTTTGGACATGACATCTTCAAGGTTGACCGACGTGCTCTGTAAACAATGGGTTTATGGGTTCATTTAGTCACTAACAAACACTTTCCTTCAGCTTCATCCCAAACTTCCAAGCCATAACATAAGATAATGCTCAAGCATCCTTTGACTCCCGAACACAGACTGCCTGGAAAGGAGGGTAAACATAAGCATCATCCAAAACCACATTCAGTCACAATGTAAGTAAATGGAGGCTGCACAGATCATGTCTTGTGAATTAAAGGGCACATATGATGCTGGATAGTGCTAATAAGTGAAGGATCTATCGCCCCACTACCCTCTCCAGTGATCTCAGGTAAAATGTAAGACAAGACCCTAAGTATGGAAAAAATATTTTCTTTATACCAAATGCAATGGGGATTCTGTGCTAAATTCATTTGTACAAAAGTGGGAGTCTATTGCTCTTTGGGAAACCTTCTAGTCTCTGGATTTCACTCCAGAGGGGAGTGAAAGTCCCTTTCACAGACATTAAAGGAGCAAATATTTTAAGGTACTTTGAAATATTTGCTGGCCCTGTATGGCTTTCCCAGGTAGCCTTGGGCTTCTCCAATGACACGCAACACCTGTGTGAGGGGCAACTGAATTGAACCCCTAGGGCAGGATTCATCTTGCAGACCAAGATGCCTACATTTATGTGTCTCCACATGGAGTAGGTGTCTAAGCTGCCATCAAAGTCAGTGCAGTGCTTGACTGGGGCAGGGAGATCGATGCCAAGACACCCACTTACCAGGCTCCCTCTCAAATGTTCATGTCCACAGACAAGGACTGACTCCTCTTCCTCCTCCATCTTGCCAAACCTGCAGAAAAAAAACACCCACATCAGGTTAGAGGCAATTTTTTCTCCATGGTGGGGAGACCATTGCAGACCTGTTAACTTAATATACACTGTCAGGGTGTCTATGCTCCCCATGTCTCCCAAGCACCCATTCTTAGCATTGTTTCCTAATTGTGTGCAGATTTCTAACCAATAACTCCCCTCTCTTTCACTCCTCTTCCTCAGCTCATAATTGATCAGACACTGAACAGCTGCTGGCTGTTTTCTCTTCCTGAGAAACACGCAGTAATTGTATGTATGAGCTCCAAATCCCTAAACATTTGGAGAGGAGAAGGACTTGAACAGGAGCCAGTTCTTTTTACAGCACTGGTACCAGCAGCAGTGGCAGGCATTTAAATCATGTCGGGGGGGCTGATGAGGGTGGGATGGGAGGGTTGTTGTCAAATTTGCTGATACTCACTTTGAGAGGGGGAATAAAGAGAAGAAAAAAATGCTAAAGAGAGAAAAAACTGAAACCAGCAATCAACAAGCCAAGGCAGCTCAAACAGTTGGAGTCCATCCCGGCTCTAGAGCAGTCAGATTACCCCCTAAAATAAAGGGCGCTGTTTCTGCCCATGTTCACCCACATTTCCCAAAGGGCAGATTGCTGCATGGCAAATAGACCAGCTTCGTCCTGCTTTAAAGTGAGGGTTATCCATTAGGAGCATTGCCATTTTCATGTCCAGCTCTAATCTCTGAAGAGAAAGAGGCCTCTGCAGAGGCAGCTCTCAACTGTGTTGGAGGTGTTTCTCCTGCTCTTTCTGCTGTGCAGGAAGTCTAACCTAACAGCCTCCTCATTAGGACATCGCAGATTTGTGCCAAAAGTTAAATGGGTGAACTCAAGTCATACCCGTGTGACAATGTGTCCCAAGCAAATGCAGTAACTCAGTTGTCTGAGAATGACAGCTGCTTATCAAAACATACAATATCATGCACTTGGCTAATTGACCCTGTCTAACATAAAACCTCTTAAAAATCAATGATCGATTTGTTGGTGAAAATGTAAGAAGCAGAGTAATTAAGCCAAAAGCAAAAACTTCACCTCAGAAATATTCCTGAGGTCCTTCACAAGAGTCTTAATTCACATACATCAAGTCATCTCTTCAGTAGGCTGCTTTTTCAAGGTTAATATTAAAAACAATTCAAGAAAATGAACGACCACTGCAGTGGGATACATCTCAGTCATCTGAAGGTAGGTGTCTACCCTAACCTAAGTCATTCATAATCATCTCTATCAACACATGCAAACACTTCTAGAAGGTGATTTATCACATTTCTAATGAGACGGCTTAGTTTAACTTAGTTTAGCTAAAGACTAGGTGTTTAGCTATTCTAGCTAAGACTTAGTTTAGCTGAGACTTAGTGTTTAACGGCTAATGGGTAAAATTAGGTGAGATGAGTTCCACTCCATGTCTCAAGCTATCTCAACAGTTCAGCTGTAGAAGTCATTTGACCTGAAATTTAAGGGTGAGCCACATTAAGAACAACACCTCATATTTCATGTTCTTTACAGAGATGGGCAAAGCACCACACCTGGTATTGTATTCACAGTAAAGCAGCACAGGGGAAGCTTGAAGATTTGATTTTCAGTGGTCATGTAGAAGCACAGAGTTAGACATGAAATGCCCCACCCATGATGCATCTCATATGACAAGAAAGGACTTACAGCAACGAGGGATGTCTGTTGGGGCTCTGTAGATGTGCCCCCTTCCTGAAGTTGCTACCTGAAGACTAAAAGCTAGTGCCCATCTCCTGCTCTGTGCCTCCACTCTCCAGGTCATAGATCATAGATCAGAGAATGGTTAGAATGGTTTGGGTTGGAAGGGACCTTAAAGCTCATCTAATTCCAACCTCCCTGCCATGGACAGGGACACCTTCCACTAGATCAGGTTGCTCAAAGCCCCATCCAGCCTGGCTTTGAACACAGATATACCTGAACCACAGATCAGGCCAAAAAGGTGCATTTGGCATATTGGGATCACAGCAAAGAAGAGAGTAGGGTGCTCTACTACAAGGACAGGAGATCCAGACCTGGGTGTGAGGAAATGTGGAATGGGAGTTAATTACATCAGTCTCACAAAAGGAGAGCTGAGGTCCTTCTAATGTAGGGTGATATCCTATTCTCTCCTTTGAACAGTTGC
Organism: Calonectris borealis; assembly: GCF_964195595.1. Classification (NCBI taxonomy): domain Eukaryota; kingdom Metazoa; phylum Chordata; class Aves; order Procellariiformes; family Procellariidae; genus Calonectris; species Calonectris borealis. The sequence continues at coordinate 168,741,579 of NC_134313.1, read as the reverse complement.
AAAGAGGCTTGGCTGGTAGAGTCAGTGTGAGCTGGGTCCCCACAGACAGACTTTGTTAGGGAGGAGTGAAGGGGAAGTTATCAATGGCAATTCCGCATCACTGGGATAGATCTGCTCCAGAGACCACCACCATGAAATAACTCAGAAACACATAGGCACTGCCAACGTCTTCAGTCTGTCTTGATCTCTTCCTCCAGCATGATGTTGTAGCAGATTGTACTTTTTTCCCCAGAGGACCCTAATCATTATTTAGCTTTGAACTTTAGAACTTCTATCACCAAGAAAAAAAATGATCCCCCAGTCTCCAAGCCTTTACTTCTAATTTTGGTGTCTTAGTAAAATTTGAATTCCTCAAGTAGCCCTAGGGAAAAAAACAGACCTTGATATGAAAATTGACACCTGAGCTGTTGTAATTTCGGTTCAGAAAGACAAAACAAAATGTAATTCCAGGAATAGCTGTTAAAATCTGATAAAATTTTGTGTGGGCCCAGTAACCTTACACTGGATATTTGTGGCTACTTCCTAGAGAAACAAGAGAAAGCAAAGAAAAATTGTTCTTCGACAAATAGCACATGTAATACTACAATTGGCTACATTCCTAATAGGCTCTCCATGCCAGCAATACAAAGACCGTAACCTTAGAAGAGAGGTGTGATTGCTGTCTTGGACTGAGCTTGCTCTTTAAGGGGCTTGCAGCACAGTTAGACCTGGCTCAGGTGTAGTTGCCTCCCCAGGTAAAGCAAAAGAGTCCTGGAGTCACATAACTGGAGAAGGCGATTAAGAAATCAGGTCTGCTGGGAATATAACTGATGCCTACACGGCAGCTTAGCTTTCCTCAGCCTCCAGAAAGTGCCCTAAACCACACCACAGTGACCACACATAAGTGTTTCTCTGTAAAATTGAGTCCAGTGTTTGAGTTTGGGTCCTTGAGGAAGCTTGGGCTGAAACTGAAGACCAGCGCCTAGGATTCCCCACCACGCTGCATGGACTGAAACGCAGCCAAGCAAAAATCTTTCCTTACAATGTTTAGTTCATGTGAAATGAAGGCAGACAGATACCCCCTGTCATTTTATTTCATACAGAGTTGTAATACTTGCAAATACCACGATGTCCCGGTGTATGAGTAAATGAGCAAAATGAGTAAAAATGCTTGCAAAATGCACAATTTTACACTAGAGGAACACATCCCCCACAACACCGTTACAAACTAATTTCTGTCTGCGTATGTGTGCTTGATTTTGAAAATATTTACCATTTTTAGCCTATTTAATCTCTTCATTTTACAGGAATATCCAGAAGGCTCATCAACAGTTTTCTAAGGAGTTATAAGAATTAAGGAAAATGAATCTTTAAGGCAATGGGATCACTGCATCTGCACGCTCTTGTTCTGCAGGGGGATGCATGGTTTTCCCACATACGGGTGGTGAGCGATCCCTGCACTTGACATCAGTCATATAAAGGCATGTTTGTAAATTTAGTCCAAATGATTGCTGGGAGTTAAGAGAGAGAGATTATGGGAAGGGTAGCATGAATTTTGAGCAGAGAAATCCTTGCTAGGATGGTTTGAAAGGCTTGTTACTTGGACTGTAGCTGTAAACAAGAGGAAGGTCTGATAAAGACCTGGAAAGGGTTTTGAGCCATTATAAACTGAAAGGCCTAAATGCAACTGGGAAAGGAGGCTGGAAAGTCTTGATTATCCTCTTCTGGGAATAAACCCCACCCAGAGGGAAGCAGGATGGAAAACACCAGCTGTGGCAGATGTGGCTGATGTGAGAGAGAGCCAGATTAGGTAAAACTCTGCTATGACTGGCGTGGAAGTCTTCTCTGCTACCAAGAATAAGGTTGGTAACATCAGTTCTTCTCTTTAGTTTTGAAGCTCTGTCTACATACAGATACCCTTGATGGAGGATGTGAAAGATGAAATGGAAGGGGCAACAGGTACATTCTTTAGCACAAGAAGAAAAGTATCTGGCCTCACATTAAAAGTTTATCATTTATATCTCTAGCTCCCTTTACACTCCCTTTATATCCATCAGAAAGTCACAGTTTTTTTAGACTATGATTCCTTGGACTTGTTGCAGGATTCTGTTAAAAAATGAGATAAATTTTGTGCTAGATGCCTTTGGTGACAGTGACTTTAAAGGGAGCCTGAAGCAACGAGCTCTGTTGCAGAAGTCAGATAAATCCCACCTGTTTTTTCAGGTGTGCAATACCAGGCTGGTTGATGTTGAGTCTAAAAGGCTGTTGGCTCTGTCTGGGACTTCAGAGGCTTTCTGCCTGTCCTTCTGCCACCACGTTTGAGCTCTCTGGTCTCTAATAAAAGGTTGAATTCAAACTGCAGCAATTGCCTCAGTGGAGATATTAAGAAGAAACCTCCTTCGTCTGCCAGGCTGACAGATTTCCTCAAGCTTACAGGTACTCAATATCATCATGTTTTGTACCCCTCAATTAAACATGGGTATTATTGACCTTTTGATCCAAAAGGAGGGGAAAGAGACAATTGCCTATTTGCATATCTGGCATCCAGCATACCTATTCAGTTCTTCCAGAAAACAGGCTCTAAATGGATCTGTTTCTCAAGCTCATCAGACCATGTGTATGAACAGGGGGTTACAGCAATGCTGTAATCAAAAAGTCCTTTTTTTTTTTTTTTGGCAGAAACACGGTCCCATTTATTTCCCCAGTACAGGAACTCTCGGATTGTCACAAACAATGTGTCATTTACCATGGCCCAATCCATTTTCATCTGATTTCTCTTACCTTCTTGTTTCCTCCTCATTCCATTTATTTAATGTTTCATTCAACAAAACACATTGGCATGTTCCCCCATGTTGCACCACAGGCTTCAGTTCCAACCAAAGTCGAAAGCAAGTTTCAAGGCTAAACAAGGTTAAAATTAGGACAGTCCTTAAGGGCATCAGCAAAGCACATGTTTACATGCTCAATGAAACAGGGTACAATGATTTTTCTTTCCATCAAAGACACAGTTTCCAGCTATGGGTTGTCATGATTTTCTTTAAAATAATTGTCACATCTCCAAAGGCACTTGCAGCTGTAGGCACTCTTACCCTCCCTAATTACACAGCTAATAAGGGAAGCAGAGAGAACGTCAGAGTGAAACGAAGGCCAAAGGCAAATCCAAACACCTTGGATCTACCACTTAGTAACTGAGCTGGCCAGAAACCTTCCTGATCTTGCCAAAGAGGGATGAGGCTATGGAATGAGCTTCCCACAGACAGCTAATGTGGGAGTGAAACTGTCTGCTTATGAAAGGACACTGCTTGTACCTTCCTCAAAACACGTAGTATCATCACAGCAGGTTGAGATGCATTTGGGGAGCACTTGTCCTACAATAGCCAGGCACTCACTACTGTGGGGGTACAGAAAGATATTTTTTGGGTCACAAGTTCAAGCTGTGCCAATGAGGGACTTGAAATTCATTCTTCCACATCCCATGGGATTGTCCTGACCCCACTCTCTAAATTGGAGGGGACATGACTCATTCTCTCTCTTTGGCCATTTCATCCTGCACTGCAGAAGAGTTTCCCATTGAAAATTTCATGGAGACTGGAACATTTCCGGGGGAAAAAAATCTTCTGTTTTTTGACATTTAGATGAAATAAAACAAGAAATTTGATCAACAGTTCCTGTCTAGCTGTCATGTACGAGCACAAAGACAAGGCCAAAATCAGCATTAAATCCCATCATGCTTTGAGAGGATTCAAGTTTGTTCACTCTATAAATGGGAAGGAAAAAAATATTTTATTCCTAAAAGTTTAAGGTGGATTTTTTTTTTTACTTCTTCTGCCCACGCATCCTGATTATTAATAGCCACAGATCTTTAAAAGCATCACTTGATTGCTGAGAACCACTTGCACAGGGTTTACCTGCAGAGGTCACTCATGGAGCTCCAAGGGAGAGCAAAAGCTCAAATATACTAACAAGTGAGGGACGAGGCCTGAGATTACCCTGTCTGGCAAACTGACCTTCACCTTCTGGTGTCCTTTTGAATCACCAGGCATGAGCCATTTGCAGCTTGGACTCCTGTCGCATAATTTGGTTTCCCCACCTGCAGAGTAGTGACGTATTGGTTGCTCTAGTACAGGTGTTGCTCCCCAAGTGCTCCCAATGCTTCTGGAATTATAATGTGTGTTTTAAATAAAGGACAAGCACCATGTCCTTTCTGTCTGCTAACAGAGATGGCCACAGGGAGAGTGACAGGCCTCAACCCTTCCATCAGAAACCACCTTAGTCATATCCAAGTCATGAGCTGGAGAAGGTGAGACCAAGGCGTTCCTTCTGCCTACTCTATTTGGAGTGTTGATAATCTTTGGAGGAGGCTGGGAGTGGTGCTTGAATTCATAGCATTTAAAATCACCAGCTCTTGCCTGACAAATAACACCCCATGACAGCTGAAGACCACAAACAAAATGTAATAAAAAAGAAACCAGGGTAGAGAGAAGGAAACAAGCCATGTTACGTTATCACTTCACTGCGTAGATCAGTACATCCCTACAGCTGAGGAGAGAAAAGAAGAGAAAGGCCTTTAGTTCCCTTCCCTTTAAGCATCATTTTCTATGCATGCAAGTAACATGAACACTGCAATTATATAGCCAAGCTAGCTGAAGACAGAACAAGAGAAAAAATAAGAGGAAAGATTTACAGCTCTTCCAAAAGACGGAATTGAAATATGTAAAACAGGGCAGCGCTGATTGCCAAAATACTGGAGGTTTTCTGTTCCTTCCACCGTGCTGTATTGTGAGCGGTGTTTGGAAGGCGGGGGAGCGGGGAAGCGTTGGAATCTCAGGGTTTTTATTTCACCATGAAACTTTAGCACAAGAAATTTTAATTGTGGATCCTTGTGGACAAGACCTTGAAATCCTACCCAGCCAGAGCTTTCTGGTCCCGGAGTGTTCTTGGAACTGGTTGTAGCTCCCAGTCACTTGGTTGCTTTATCCAAGTATGTTCTCCCAGTCCGTCAGTGGGATGCAGAATGGGTTAGAGGGTTAACTATTTCTTAGCAGCCCTGGACACAAGAGTTTGGTCAGGGGCTGTTTCATAGCTAGTCATGCAGGCAGTGTGGTTATATCTATTTTAGAGGATATCGCTATAGGAGTTTTCTTTTTTTTTTTCCTTGCTTTGGAAAATGATAGGCCTTTAACGCAGTTGGCACCTAATCAAGAAACTCTGGAGAAGGAACACGAGTGCAGCCGCTCTGAGTAATTGATTGTGGCTACTGGTTGACTGCATTAGTGTTTGCGATAGCGTGAAATACTATATGTTGGAGGGCCTCAAAATTATCAGGGTATTTAATCATGGACTGGGCACGTCTCTGATGTATTTATGTGTATTACCATCAGAGGGTCACTTGGGCGACGCACTGAGATAATGGAAAGAAAGAGGACTTGGAACTTAAGGCAATATGTCTTCTTGTTCAATATTTAAATTTACAGAACTTCTTGGGAAATACCAGTAGCCAACTAATGTGCCTCTAGATGATTAATCTGCATTTTAGAGTGTGAATATGTTGATTCAGGTCCTCAGTGGGTATAAGTTGGAGGTACCCCTGTGACATTGATATAGACCAGATGAGAATTTGACTTAGTTACACTGAAAGGTGGGTCAGGAATCCACATGAGAAATCCACGTGAGCTCAGATTATTTGGAGACTTTTATTTCCCAAGTCCAAATATACTACAAAAACAACCCCTCCTGCAGAATTGTCCTGTTTCCAGATCCCCCAGAAAACCTGCAGTGGTGAAAGTTTTGAGAGGTCTGAAATAAAAAGATGATTCAGTTAAACTTCTAGCAAAATCTTGTTTGTGTTCTAAGGAGGTTTGAAAAATGATTCTTGAAGCAATACTGACATTTCCGCATTGTTTTCATTTCCCAGGCTTCAATATAGATTATTTTTTCTCCTTTTCTAAATTTTCAGACTATTATCCTCTTCATTTTTTTTTAATAAATGTAGTGATTAATTTCATTTCTTAAAATTATTTTTGTTACAAAATCTCAATAAATCCAAATTTCAGGAAGCTAAACACCTTGGTATCTACTTGAAGAATATTTTTAATAATAATACTAATAAGTTTATAACATTTTTACTAAAATAAGTTTTTCCTGCAACCCCTCATACACCTTCCTTCTGCCGATGGCTACACCTATTTGCTGCGAAATCATCTTGAAGACTGGGATAAAAGTCCTCCATTAAAGCTGCCACCAGGGAGGAAGACAAAAAGCAGATGGCACATTTCATTACCTTGCTAATCCCTGCGCACATAGCAGGCATACAGGCTGGCATTCATCTGCCCTATTTTTATACACCTAAAAGTTAGACATCTGAATCTGAGCTAGTCAATGTCCATCAATGCAATAGTCAGAACAGAGTAATTGCAGCCTAGAACGGGTTTCTAAGTTTGTGTGAGTCACCCCCCGACGCTGCACATTTCTCTCCACTGATTGCACTGGTCTAGGGTGAATAGATCAGACCTGGACCTGAAAAAGAGGGATAAACCCTCTTTTTGTTTTATCATCCTCTGTTCCTCCAGCCCCAACAACCTGGAGAAAATAAAAAAATTTAACTTTACCTCTTCCCTTGTAACTGAGAGCAGGAGGGAACCACATAACAAAATTTAATTACACTCCATATACAGGACCAGTACATGACCATGCATAATAACTAAATGATTGTCCCTCCAGGGAAGAACTTTCCCTGGAGTAGGTCAAATCTTTCAGATACCCACATGAAAAATTATAGTACTGAAATTTATTTCTCACTGCTTCCACAAGCATCTTCCTTACTGACCCAGAAGTCACATCTTGGCCCATCCAGTGTCTGGAGGACAGATGTTCTTCTGAACAAATCCCTTGGAGGACCTGGTCCAAGGCAACTACTCATACCTTGCCAGATACACCTGTGAAATTTAGTGGCCAGGACTACTACGTTCAAGAGATTGACCATAGAAGGTGATCCTGATATGCCAAAACATAGCCTTTGGATCTGTCACAGAAAAAAAGCAGGAGAGCTGGCTTCAGACCCCACACCAGTCCTGAGGATTCAGAAGAGTCCTAGCACCAGGCTTGGACAAAAGGAAGATGAACAAACTATTTCTCTGTCCCTTCTGCTGGGCATGGAAAAGAAGGAAAGGCTGCCTGGGGCAGGAAAAAGGAAGCTGAATCTGTAGCCTAATGTTTAGAGAATTCACCTGAAAGTATAGAGCAAGGAAAGAGCTGGAGTCTCCTTGGCTTCCACAATAAACAACTCATCAGTGTCAGCTCATCATGTTTGTGTCATACTGACAAAAAAATTAACTGTTTTAAGACAGAGAAACGTTCCAATATATGTCAACCAAAGCTGACATACCTTCTTTCAACCATATTACCTGTCTTTTTATCTGTCTGTCTGCCTCTAATATGCTGAATCATCAGTTTTTCATGGAAAGTAGCATTTTCTTTTTGAAAATTGCAGTCTCTGTTGAAAAAAAAAAAAAATCATGGAAAATGTAGCTGTAGTACTAGGTAGCGTTGTGCCAGATTCTCACTTGGCCTGGATCAGTATACCTCTGCTGACCTCAATAATAATTTAACTTGAGGGCAAGCGAAGAACTTGGTGTTCAGTCATAAAGTGACTGTGGCTAATCTGCTGAATAAATCAGATGAGACCAATCTGTTGCTCCATAAATTTGCGGTAACCCATGGCCAATGTATTACTCTCAATCAGTGGCACAGCACTTTAATTGGAATTTTGCATTATTATTGTTGTTGTTGTTATTTTTAAAGGTTTTGGCTTTTTTCCATGAGTCTTTGCCAAGTTGCTCAATACTGTCACTGGCATCAAACTGAAGCTATTAAGTTTTTCCCGATGTGAGCATGAGCTAGAAATTTGGTTCATTTCAGAAAAAAAAAAAAAAAAAATCAAAGCCCATTCCTTTAAAGGCACCTGGTTTTCAGCAGGGACAGTTTAGCATTTATGCTATCAATGATAAGGGCACAAGTCTTACAAATATCCCACATTTATGTCCCCACACGTATATCCCTGACGGGGAGCACACTGCTACTGCACAATATGAATGAGGTTTGTGCAGTTTTGCCCTCTCAGTCCTCAGCAGCTGTCCGTGAAGGTACCCGTGAATCCTCCAGATCTTCATTAATTGAAGCTAACAGAAAGTTTATCCATATTTTCCATAGCTAGATGCAATTTCCAATAGAGAGGGGAAAGGGTAGCCATACCTACACAGCAAAGCACCTTGAAGGCACAGGAAAAAAAGTAGCATCAGTCCTTAACCCTGCCCAGCCTTGCCATGGTTTCTGTGCCTCCCGTGGGGGAACATTGGCTTTGTAGGATATTGGTGTAGTACAGACTTCGCTTGAAAGTAATAATAAGCATTACACTTCAAACCTGCAATTTTCTGCTCTTTGCTGCATAATGAAATATTTCACCTTCAGCTGTTTGGGAGGTGCGGATTTGGGGGCAGGGAGGGAGGTGGGGGGCAGTGGAATTGTATTGCTTTCCCTAGTCTGGCTTGGTTTTTTGTTTTGCTTTGCTTTGTTTTGCTTTTGTTATGCAGTTCTGAAAGAGGAAGAAGAGATGAGGAGTGGGGCAAAATGAAGGAAAGAAAGGGAAAGAAGAGCAATATTTCTGTACTGATGTTGATTAACTGATATGCAGAGGAAAGAGAGAGAAAGAGAGGAGCACGTTAACAAATCTTTATTTAAATCCTAACTTACAAGTGAAAATGTGTTGGCTCCTTCTAAATCCCTACAGAGATTTTGAGACATTGAAGCCAGCAGACACCCTATGATCATCTAATCTGACCTTTCTTAACTCAGTCTAGAAACTTTATCCAGTGATTCCTGGAATGGAAGGAATTATCCCCACTATGTGAGTACATTTCTAAGATGCAGCTTAATAAACTGATTATGGGTATCATATTGCCTGTGATAGCAGAGCACTGGATGTCATGGACTGGTTCCTGTGTTCCTCTGGAGGAATGTTACCAATGACTTGTGGTTGAGCTAAAGCACATTTACCCCTTCTTCCTGCAACTGCTACTAATTCTGACATTGCTGACAGAGCTGCCTTGTCCTAGCATGCATAGGGAGATTCATAGCCATATGAATCATAGCACAGAGGGAGAGCTCTATTGCAAAGATTTCCCAGTTCTTTCCTGAACTGATCAGGTCAAGGTAGACCAATTTTTCTGCTGTCAAAGTTAAAACTGCAGCCACAGGAGTTTAGTGCTATGTTGCAGATCCCTCAGACACCAAATCTTCATCATGCCTTGGCTAGATGAAGATTTGCATTGCTGGCCATTCTGGAGCATTTTAAAGGAGGTAATCTTGCTGTCTCATGATCCAAAGACACCAGTAGTCAGGCACATACCCTGAAAGGATACTAACTTGCAGGCCACCAGGGATGAAGGTGTGTCAGAAGCCATAATCTTCATCCTACATAGCAGTTTTACAGTTGGGGAAGATGTGCCCCTCTATCTCATCTGTTCCACTCTATGCCACCTGATAAGCCAATTTTGTAAGGCTATGACAGCTCCACTTTCCATGAAGATGTCTTTTTCTGCTGCCCCAAAATTTCATCCAGAGGGGAAAAGAAAAATTTGGCCATTTAGCCAGGACTTCCCACCAGAGCAGCCAGCTGCAGAATGTCCAGTCCTGGGACAAACAAGCCCCAGCTCTGCTGCACTGGAAAAGGAAAGTTAACACAGCCTGGACATTGTGGTTTCACAGCACATATGTTGTGCTGATGATTTGTATACGCACAGGATCTGACACATCGTGAAAGGGTTGAACTTACTGTGCAGGTGAAAGCTCTCACCATCATGGTAATGTATCCTGGGCATCCTGGGCTCACTGCATATGTACAGCCTAGCAGGCATGCTCACATCCCAGATGAAATATGGAATCATTCCACTTTTGTCTTTCCTTATCTCAGCATGTTAAGTTGTGGAACACGGGATTCATCTCACCTGAATATGTAAAATAATAAAACTGGTATTAAAAGGACAGGTTGTGGTTCTTTTGCCTTGAGGTAAGAGTTTCACCTCTTGGATTCCTCATGGTCTTTGTATTCACTTGTTGAAAGACGAAAGATATGACAAAGTTAGATGACCCTACAGACACAAGAAAATGTAGCTGGTTATACCTGAGCAAGGAAAGTTAAGGGACATCTTTAGCTTGAGACTGCCTGAAATAGCTACTCCAGCTGTTGGAATTAGGGCATTTCCAGGTCAGGAAATGTCACAAGACTCATACTGTTAGCAACAATGGGCTGCCATGGGAAAGCCAGAACTGCTGTTCATGTTTCAGGCTCTGGAGAGTTCAGAGGTCCAAACAAAACTCAGAGCTGCAAAAGCTTGGAATATCATGAAAATACACTCATCTGGAAATGGTCTAAGAATCTTCCATGGTGGTTACTGGCAACAACTGAAGAACCTGGGTAGGCAGGTTTCTCCTTCCCAGGATGCAGGAAACGTTGTTGTGATGGCCTTTCTCAAGGTATTTTGCTTCTGTGTTTCCCTTCACAGTCCGTAACAAAGTCACATCCTGCAAACAATGGATATGATGCAGGAGACTGGAATCTGACACTGGAACTTCTGAACATTTGGCGCCAAAAATGTTATCATCCCGCTCCTGTACTAAAAGAAACTCATTGCAACTGCTACCAGTGAGAGGACTCACACATTTGAGAAGAGGAAAAGTTTGGAGGTTGGGTCTGGAATAGATGTTGCCTAGGAGTGTGGAACCTGTAATCAAGTCCTCCATGGGGGTACAGACACTCAACAGGACAACACCAGTCTCAACACAGTATAAAGTTTGGCTTTGAATGGGGTATTGAGTTCTGCAAAACATGGTGTCTGTCCTTGAGGGTGGGAGAAATGGGTTTTGGTGGATTCAGTGAGATTCAGTGAGATTTCAGGGCTGAGGACTTGGGCTCAGTGTTTCTGAACATCTATCAGCTCTTATGAAAAAACAACTCTTAGCAACTCTATAGGAGGAAGAAGACGCACCCGTGGCCTAAAGAAAGTTTCCTGACAGCACAAATCAGGTGTATCCTAGGTTGGTTGCCATATACAAGTCTTACCTTAGCAATGCAGTGGACACATCTGGAGGGCTTGTAATTACATTTGGTTCTTAAAAGTGCACTGTAAGTCCTCTCTGAGGGCTCACTTTAATCCTTGCAAAATAGGACTGTTGCAGTTGGGTGGTCTTTGACCACAGGTGCACTTCTAATTAAAATGCAATGTGAAAAATCAGGGGAAAGACCTGTAACAGGGAGCAAGGGGCTTGCTAAAAAGTCATTTTTATGGCAGCCTTACAGAATTAAGGCAGGTAAAAGTTTGGAGCAGGTGGTGTTCATAGAAAGGGAGTAATTTGGGATCCTTGCTAAAGCAGAAGACGTTCATTCATAAAAGACTTCCCTCCCTTTTGTTGTTTTGATGATTACTCCTCACTCTGCCTTACTGCTTCATTTTGTCTTATTTTAAAGCAAACAAGAAAATTGATAGTAGAAGAGGTGGTCCCCCTAACATAAGACTTTGTCAGGGACCTCACTTTTGATTCACCAGTTTAATTAAATTCTTTTCCTGCCTCCTTTGATTGGTATGTCCAAGCAGCTTCTCCAGTGTGAGGCTTCTCCATATCTCATTATATGATGCAGGATGTCCCATGACGCAGGATGTCCCTGACAATATGAAAAAAAAAAAAAAAAGGGCTGGGAATACCCATGCCTTGCAGTACCTTGCACATCTCACTGCAAAGATAGAATTCAGTTGCCAGCATGCAGGCATTTAACATTGTTTTGGATGTTGCACATTATCCAAACCAACCTCTAATTGTCACTCCAGAAGCTGCAGGTCTCCCAGTAATCCTGTGTCTAAGACACTTCAGGGCATCTTAACTGACATGAAGTACCTATGTGTGAGCAGCTGAACTGAGCCATGACTATACTGAGCCATGACTATACACACATTCTTTTGCTACCTCAGCTAAGAAGTAACACATATTAACATAAATCACCAATTCTTCATCAGCAGGGCCTAGAAACCTGAATACTGTTGGTGTAAACAATAACTTGCCTTGCTACAATATCTTGATTACTTTTAATTGCATCCCAGACCCTGCTTTTTTACTCACCAGTTTCTCTCCAATTTTTGCATAAAGAAAGACTATTGCCCTGCCATTTCTAGTGAAAGTCACTTTGGATATTAACCATGTAATCTAGATGGGACATTTAAGTCTTAGCTAGTCACTTTTGGCTTTCTTCTTAATCTATAGGAAAAAACAGGCACCTCCAGAAAGGAGGAAACACCCTTTAGAGATTCATCTCCCATCCCATAGACTATCAAATGAACCTTGGTTGACTAGCTAAGATGAATAGTTAAGTCAAATGAGATGAATCCCACATTTAGGATCCAATTCCCAACAGAAATTGAGGATGTGTTTAATTTTAAACATCATATACATATTGAGATAAGCATTTGCAGAAGTACTGGCTTTTGACTATTTTCTAGCTTAAGCAAAAATGGTTTTCATCATTCTACAATAACTTCTTAACTGTCCAAAAATAGAAAAGTTTTTAGACTCTTCTTTCTGCCCATGTTGCCAGTTTTAACTGACTAGTGAAGAATAATTGTTTCTCATTCATCAATTTGCTTTCTTATCACTTAGCAGTTTCTTGTTAGGATTGGCAGTGGCCAATCTCACCTTTATTTAATGCCAGGCCTTCTATAAAAACCTCTCTCTAACTCTGGTTAGAGAGATAGAGAGAGTGAGAAAATTTATCTGTGAGAATTTCTGATGAGCATATTACTCAGAGAACCATTACACTGAGAATTCTCATGTGCACCAATTTTTTTTTCCAGTTGTATTGCTCCTTTGAGTGTTCTTCATATGCCATGGTTACAAGAAAGTTTTCTAGAAGGACATAATTCATAATTCGGGATATTTTTTTTTTTTTGGTATTGTTATTATTCCACTGGGAAAATAAATTCCCTTCAGTCTGGGATTCTAGCTCTGTAAGTGTCATGAAGGAAGAAGGCGTGGGGGGAACATGTAGAAGTTAATAATATTTGTAGAGTAAGAAGAAAAAAAAATCTCAAACACGGATGGAAGCTAGTGATGTTTTTGTATTGTTTTTGTGAAATGCTGGTACGTGTGTGTAAATGGACTGCAGTATAATGCTATTTAGTATTTGGAGGTGTTCTAGGTCCATCAGGGAATACATGTGGGGACTCACAGTGGTATCCACAGGGACTGGGCTCTTCTGAGGTAGATTCTTTCACAGTTAGTATTCGGTAGACACTTCCAGGGATCAAATCCTCAGCTGATGAGAACTAGAAGTTCTCCCACCTGTCCAAAGCCCATTTTCCATTGTCTGGTCCTACCGGATCACTGAATATTGGCAGTTGAATTTATTACTGCTTCAGAACAGGAGATAGCATTTGCTCGAGTAATTGCAATATTTTATCCTCCCCCCAAAGTGGATGTTAATTTAAAGAATTCAAATGTAAGCACTGTGTCTGTATTCCTTAAAACAAAAGTAATCCTGCTCAGTGCTACCTGCGTGGTGCAGCTATTACTCCCACATGGATATTATTTGTGCAAAGACTCAGGATTTGTGGATCCCATCCTGAGCTTCAGGTCCCTCTGGGGAGGAAAAGGTGGAGAGGGCTTTATCTGGGAAAGCTGAGAGGAAAGAATAGTAACTTAAATATTTCCTCAGCCAACCTGCTGCTCAAAGGCTGAGATGTAAGAGAGCTTGTCAGTCTAGAGAAGATGGATTAGTAAGCTCGTGTAAGTGAAGTTGCATAATAAATGCAATTTATCCCTGGATCCACGATCTGGATGGGGCTGACCCTCCAGGGCCGCCTGAGTCTCTGCATGGTCCATCAATGCACACACATACCACTGTAGGGAACGCATTTAGGTGTCAAAGGGTTGCGGTCAATCAATCACTCCTTTGGCCACCACCTCTCTTCCCCTCCCCTCAGGGGGGCAACGTTCTGTGTTTTATTCTTTCCAGTCATCATTTATTTCTTTTGAAAGAACAAGCCTTCTTTGTTTGGGGCTCCTACAAAGTTGCACTAGGTGGGAGGGGTGGGGGGATTCTCTCACAGGGTCTCTGAGGCAAACCCCACAGCTGATTTCTGAGTACACCACGTATCATGGTGTCACAAAGATACCACAAACAGAGAAAAGTCATGCAGCCATGTGTTATGGGAGCTGGCCCCATATTCATGCCAAGATTCTGGATTTCCTGGCTCTCTAAAGCTCTTTGGACCATAGGGATTATACATTGCACAAGGTATCAGATGCCAAACACTGACTTTTAAAAAAGCACATGGGAAACAAATCAAAATGACCTCTTAAAAAAAGGATCCTATAGATATGTTTTTAACAATAACAGACCAGGAAATTTTGCTGTATTAGACATTTACCTATCTTATCAGCCTGCTGGCATCCCTCAAGTGCACTTGAACACATGCTGGGCCACCTAGGTCTGGGATCCTCTCCGATTTCACAAACCAAGCAAGGTCAGCCCAGGGCAGAGGTTGGATAAGATTCCTCTTAGTGAAACCCCACTGTCCATCAAAAATGGTGCTATTCTATCAATTGGCAATGAACTTCTTTTTCAGTCAAAGATTATTGCAGAGCTGGGAACAGCTGGAGTTGTTCTTCTGAAAAATGGGTCAAATCCATGTCCGACTGCCTGTCCATTGAAGACTTGGTACACTTTGCACAACACTGAGAATTTTCACCCCAAATGGCCTGGTCAAAGTTATTTTTAACTTACTTTCCACCACTCAACAATGCCTTTGATAAATAAAATGCTACACATTGTATCCATCTTACTGACTTCACCTTGCCATGGAGGAGATACAACAGCAAGAGAGTTCCCGAGCTGGCAAAACCCTTGCACACTTGCTCTGTTTTCAGCATGTGAATAATGCTATCAAACTCGATTGCTGAATTTGAACCACGCATTTTTTGCAACATCTCCACAGGTATTTCAGGACTTGAACTGTATTCAGTGGGATTCAAGTTACATAAATACAGATGTCTACAGTGTAGAAAGCTGCCTGATCTTGTAACCCTCAGTTCTTCTTAGATTCAACAGGAAAAAGGTCTACTTAGGACATGATCCATATAATCTAGCAAATACATCCACTTTAGGATGAGTAAAATGTGGGAAAAGTGTTTGAATGAATTCTGTAAGTTTATTTTTGGGAGTCAGTAAGCTGCAGCATTTTTTGTTCAGCGCTAGGACTCCCGAAGTCAGTTTTAGCATATTCTCAAGCAGTGGCATCAGGCTGTGGGTTGATTAACACATTAAACCAGCACTGTCCATAAAAGATTCAGTCCCATTCACCCCTGTCCTGTGCCATCTATTCTCTCCAAAGTCGCCAGACAGACTTTCCATCCCAATAGCTCAGAACACGAAAAAGAATTAACTACTCATTATGGATTTAAGCAGGGAAAACTCAGACTGGGTGAGATTAGAAACAAAAAGGGTTGTAAACAAGTCTCTCCACTTGCCCTTTCTGGTCCCACTTGCCTGATGAATTCCTATGCACAGGCTTTCTTTCAGTCCAGCAGTATCCCGGACTGCAAACCGGTCCATACAGTTCCCTTTTGCACCCGAGGGAATTTGTCTTTTTCGCACTGGAAACCTGCACTCTTGTGCTCACCAGTCTTCTCAGCCAGGTCTCGGCTCTTTCTGCAGGCTCCATTCCGTCCAAGTCTGTATCTCACCCTCTCCCTGCTCTCCACAATTGTCTTTTTCCTAGGGAGACATTGCTGGTGTCATAAGGGTTATAATTTCCGTTTCCTCTATTTGGCCCAAAGGGTAGCATCCGACACAAGACAAACAAGCAGTCTTGTCTCCTGCTGCTCAGCTGCACTTTTTGTAAAGGACTGTCAGTTATAGCACATCTATAGTTCAATTTCCACCCTTTTTAAAAATTTTTACTTTTTCAGCTGTCCTGTTTCTTTGAATGGACTTATCCTTAGGCTGCTGCCTGACATTAACAGTGCAAGAAAGAGAAGGGAATCCATAGTCCGTAAAAGACATGATTGCAGTCATTTTGACATGCCCATGCTGTTGTTGATCTGCATTCTAGGCTCCAAATTTATGATTTTTTGTTCAAGGTTTTTTGTTCAGAATCTATGCTAATTTTAATCAGAATCCTACTAGATGAAAAATATTTACAAAAAAGATATAGAATCCTATTGGAGGAGAGTGATTTATTTTGCTAGGCACTCTTTAACATCTGTTGCCTGAAATCTTCTTTTCATGCCTTCCTTGGAAGAATACAGACTGTGAACTTCAAGGTTTCATTGGAGCATCACCACCAGGAACAGTCAAGATTATGAAGAGAGCTCGAGACATCTCAGTATAAGGACCACTCACAGTGAATACTCCATAGTGCTGTAGATCAAACAAACATAAAATCTAGATGCAGAGTCCCCTTTACCCTTGGACACAATGAGGAACCCCAGAGAATAGGGGGAAACTCATGGAGACAGACTACAAATGGCAGCTTTGGCTGCAATTGGATTAAAGAGAGCGAAATTATTATGATATCTGCAAATACCTGAATACCTGCAGCAGCAGCAAGTGAGAAGAAGGTTGCTACAGCAGTGAGGTGTCTTATGCAAGACCCTGTATCCTTGATAGAGAGTGCAGGGAAGGGCAGGGATCTGGAAAAGGGAGGGGATGTGGGAAGCCAGATGAAAAGTTTTATTAGGTGATTATTAAACTATTCTGCAGTGCCAAGCACAGCGCAAGGTTGCCAGCTTGTCTCGCTGCAAAACCAAAATTAAAATAATGAGAGGGGCCCTAATCACAGGGTGTCTAATGGCTGATTTTCTATCTGTGCTGGCTGACAAGCTTCACCACCCTCATCAGTCTGAGAAAGAAAGTCAGAGGTGGCAGAGAAGCTTCCCCCAAGGGCAATACCCTTTCAGCTCACTGTGGTGCCCTTCATAGATACAGGCTCCTAATCTGGTAATGAAAAGTGTGATGAGAACCCAAACTACGCGGCAGCCTGGGATGCCAGAGGCTGGCCCCTTTCCTAGTGAGTGGAGAGAAGATGGGACTTTCAACCACCTACTCCTGGAGCCTAATTCTTTTGTCATGACTGCTTCGTTCCACAGATCCAGGGGCAACACCTAGGAGCCTTGAGAGTGGGTGGTCTGAATTATTCATCACTGCCACGTAATGAAATACCATCTGGGACATCTTCATCCATTTAGGGACCTTAATAGGTGGTCTGAATATAATCCATTCTTCACATATGGGATACCGATGTCTACCATGGAAAGGAAAACTTTCTCCTGAGGGGTGGAAATGGAGACCTTTTCCCTTGTCCCCTGGCTTCAGTCCTCAGGGGAGGTAGTCAGGGTGATGTCAAGAGCATCAGAGTTATAAACATGGGTTCGCAACATCTGCATCTAGACCTAGCGGCAACTGCAAACAGCATGTGGATGTTGAGTAAAAGAGATCCAGGTCTTGATTCAGCAAAGCATTTTATCACACATTTTGAATCTGACTGTGTTTGCTGGGTCCCATGCATGCACTTGGCAGGGGCTTGTCAAAGACAGGTTTGAGCCAGAAAATATGCTGTGACTCAGCAGCAATGTAGCCCAGGAGACTGATTCTGAAACACGCATGGGCTGGATGGACCCACACCATCCACCGGGGAACATTGTACTGATCAGAGTAAGGCCTTCTTCAATATGAATGGATCTCATCTTTCCAAAGGACTGGTACAAGGTTCCCTTTCTCTGACACCATCAACCTTATGATTCTGTATGCTGTGGCCAGTCTATTTTTAAATAACTCAGGCAATACAGCCCTGCCTACATCACATCTCGGGACATTTCTGCCATTTTAATTGAACGTCTTCTCCCTTGCAAGAAGCTTTTTCCACACCTAGCTTTCATTTGCCTTGACCTTCTTTTCATCTCATCACTGTGGTGATGGTGACCTTAGGTCCCTGGACTAGGTCGCCATCACCATGCCAGGTTGGCACAGAGGAGGCAATACAAGACAGACTTCCTTGACCTATGATGTTGTCCACCCATCTGAACACAAGCATTCTGTGGGATGTGTTAGCTGGCTTTAGGATCTGGCGGCAAATTTCCATGCCTACAACTAGCGGTTCTGGTAATTCTCCAAGAGACGAAAGGGAGGAATATATAGCGCTGAGCGGAAAGGCAGTGCTGTTCTTAGAGAACTGCGTGGGGCTGACGTAATGTTCTGTGCTATGATATTCCCAATAGGAACATATGACTTTGGGTCACAGGTTTGTGGGTAGCCATCTTGTTAACGTAATGGCAGCTCAGAGCAATCCAGCCTCCGTTTTTCCACTGCGTGTGCATATGCACATCCATGGGGTTTCGCCTGCAAGCACGGAATCAATATGAGTGGTGTTGCCTTTTATAAAACCCATGCTTTGTCTTGGTCCCTTCCCAGTAAACTATTGGCTCACCATCAGTGGATCTGGTAAGCTTCTCCTGTACAATTAATAGCTGGACAACTTTGTGGGGTGGATGGAGAAAGAGACCTCAGGGCTTCAGCACTTGCAAATCCCACAGCAAGTTCCTATCTACTCCCACTCCTGCAGGAACACCATGGCAACGAGCTCAAACTGTGCAAATTGGCTGCAAAGTGCTTTTCTTCAGTCAGTAACACAATACTTTTTCTTTCTCCAGACATCCAATACACACTTGCACCCCCCAAACACCCCTTACCAGCTCCCAATGTGATAAGCAATTAATTTGGCTAAGGCTTCCTTTTTTAGGAGTTAAAGCTGTTAGAGTTGCTGGTCCTGGAGGAGATGTTAAATCTGCTCTCTCCCCTACCAGACCATTCATGCAGAACACCACCACCTCGCCTCTTGGACACTAAGATCCAAGTGATGTGAGAGCAGCTGTTGAGCTTGCAAAGCCTATTGAACTGGCCTACCATGCCTGAGAAGCCTTTTCTGCATCAAAGGTACTTCTTCTACTGATCTTTAGAGCAGGAAAAGATTTGGGTGGGCAGATGATTTGGACCCTACCCTACAAGGCCCTTTTCTGAGGAGCCATAACAGATCCATTTCCACTGTGATTCAAATCCTCTTTCTCACCACAGGTTAAAAAGAAAACGTCAAAATATGCCTCGGCTCAGTAAAATACAGCAAGGGCTGCTAATTTCCTGCCTTGTGCTCCTATTCCATGTTCTCAGTGCAAATTCTGGGCTCCTCTTTAATTCAAAGTCTAAGGTGTTCGGTCTCAAAATGATATTCAAACTCCACTGTAGATTCAGGACATACTAACGCTCAGCCTGCCTGCTTTCTCCACCAGAAAGCCCTCGTGGGCTTAGTAGCTTGCATGCCCTCGTTCAGACGTACTTTTCCTATCTTTTGCAATCCCTCAGGTGTATTGCAATTTGTATGACAGAAGTACTGAGAGGTCTTGTGTAAAATGAGGCCCCATTTTGGAAAAAAAAACCCAACCAAACTAATAAAATAAAGTCTCCAAGATGAGGAGATTCCAAAGACAATACAAGTAGCTAAACTAGGAGAAAGGGAGCTGAATGAAATGAGACATGGTGGGGTGAAGCAATTTGTTTAAGGGCACATAGTCTCTGTTGCATCTTCTTGCTCAGACCCTCAAGGTGGCTGAGATGATTTGATACTCCCAGTGCTTTTTTTCTGAAATTTGAAGGAAAAAAGGCCAACATCACAGCAAATACCAAGGGCATGAAGCACAGATGTTCAGGGTTTGTATTGGGAAAGAAAGGTTATAATAAACACATGATGCTGAAAGGCTTTGATTTAGGGTGAGGTGAAGGGAGGAGAGAGGGGACAATTCCATTTATAGCACAGAATAAGGTATAAAGGCAAACAGAACAGAGAAGGAAAGGGACAAACAGAAGTAGTAGGACCAGTCAGCAGCATCGATGGAGATGTTGCTGTCTTTGAACAGCAACAGGGGGCCTCTAGACAGAAAAAAAAATCATAAACGATGAAAGTCATGGCAGCAGTAAAAAGTTCGCAGGAACCAGCACCTGCACTGAGTGGTGCTGGGCTGCACAAGAAAAGCTGATTATCATGCAGAATCACTTACTCGGCCCTCAAACTTGACTCCCTCACTCCTACTACAGCAGCCTTTTTCTCAGCTGAAAGGGTGACATTCTCATGATGCATATTAGGGTTTTTTTTTCCTCCAGGCTCAGTGATTCTCCATTTTGAATGCAGAACTGGTGCACCTAATCCAAATCAGGAAGGTCCTGTCATGAGTAGACTCACTTATTTCTTCATTGGAAAAGTCCGAAAAGCATCAAAGTACATGGGGCAAAGAAAACCACATGGTTTGGGGGCAAAGTCCCTGAACTGGGACTTCTTGTACGATATTGGGCAGGTCTTTAACACATGTAATGAGTTACGCTAACTGTGCCTCACTCCTTGACTTAGAAATAAGAGATAAAGGCATTTCTATTTAATGGGTAGCAAGCTTTGATTGCAGCTGAGTTCCTAGATGCTCCCTTGGACATAACATTTACCTTTCCAGGAGGCAGTGCGTGCTTGGTTGTGCTCACAGATAGCATCCATTTTCTTAAGGGACCATTTTTCACCCTGGAGAGGAGTCCCACACATTGCTCTCCTGCTCCTTGTGCTTGCGCTCATTCTTGTTCATTCCTCTCAGATAAAGTAACGTTTACTTAAGACTGGAAAATCTTACTTTATGAACCTTTTACTTCATGGCTTGGGCTCGGCTCAGCTGAAAAATTAGAGGCCACATCCTCACGTAGTACAAAACGGGAATCGGGCCAGTTTCCACCAGGGGAGAATCCAGCCTCCCCTGGCAAGAACAGCGCTGCTCGAATCAACCAGCGAGGGTTAACGGGCCGTCATGCTTCACTTTTAACATCATCTCTAACAAAAGGAGACATAGAAAGGGAGCGAGAGATTTTCTGAGGGAGCATAAATGTAATTGCAGTCAGAGGCCGATATTTTCCATGGTTTGCAGCAGAGTCATTCACAAGCCTCAGACATCAATAAATGAACCTTTAACTTGCCTCTTAGCTCTGTTATCCGTTCCACAGAGTGCTTTAATTACTTGGTGCCTAAGAAGCGTTTTGGACATTGAAGTCTGTCACCCCTTAAGCTGTCTGCCCGACTCTTCATTTCACGAACAAGATACACACAACCCCGTTTAGCCAATGGCAGGCTGGTCACACAAGTATTATGTTTTTCCTCTCGCTGTCTACTGTTTCACCACTGTAGGAATTACACAGCCAAGAGCACAGTAGGAATAATGGCTCTATTCATTTCCCCCTGGGACTAATTCTTACAGATGGCAAGCACTGTGATGGGGCAAATTAGCTTCTTATTTCATTTGAAGGCTTAAAGTTATAAGCTCATTTTTTTGTTGTTTACGGGATAGCTCACCGCAGGACGGTGCAACCCTGTACATTGCTGTTAGAAGCAAAGGAGGCAAATCCTCTACCAACGGTGGTCAGGGGGTAGGAAAGGGGATGCTAGGAGGACCCTGTCACTGCTGAGCCCGTACACGTTGTGTGCTCAGATCTGCAGCCAGAGGAAAGCTTTCTGGCTGCCTGGGCTCCCAGTCAGGTGCTGACACGAACGAGAGGCTTAACAATTCTGCAATCCAGGATCACAGCCGCGGCAGTTTGGGAAATCAGGATTTGTGAGTGCTTCTGGGGAGAAGTGGTAGAAAAACAAGCACAGTTTCCACAAACAGGCTTGGCTGCTGCTAAATTACTTGGAAATGTGCTACAGATGAAAAACTGGGAGATCCTTGTTTACCTGAGAAGACTGACAAGCAGACATACACATGAATGTTTTCTTTCACAGTCATTTTCCTCTCGAGACACGCAAGAGAGCAGCAGTTTCAAAACTCAACAGAAGATCCTTGCACAGGGAAGGCCATCTTTTTCCCTTCGGTAATCACTGTGTGGTTTGTGATTACCCACTCAACTATGGCCACCGTACCTTTACCAGATGGCATTTCCAGACAGGGCTGGGCCTTCACGTACATTGTCGTTTGTCTAATTTTCCAAGCAGAAAATAGAAGGATATATCCTCAGTTTTGAGTGAATCAGCATCTCTCTGGAGATTTCAATTTATACCAGTCACTAATCTGGCCCATAACATTGCTTTTTATGGGAGCTTTCATGGTCAAAGTCTCTTCTCGTGAGTAGTAATGTACCACGAGATGTTGGATGGGATTTTATTTGCTTGCAAAAACCCTGTATTTGTGTCTCAGACAGAAATTGTTAGTGAAACGAGTAACCGTCGTTCATCAGAGATGTTATTAAGAGCTGTTTTCCTGCAACTGCCAGCCAAGATAAAGGGGTTATTTTCTGCAGTGTCCTGGAAGATCATAAGGGATGTCTAATCTCTCCTTGGAGAACCTTCAGGAGAGTGAGTTCAGCATCCTATCAGAGAGGTTAATAGTACTGGCTTGAATCATACCAGTGAGATGGTTTCAAATGCATGACAGACGCAAGCCCCAAATTCCCTGTCCTCTTTAGTCTTTATTAGCACTGTAAGGAGCTCTCTGAATTTTCAGCATTTCAGCTGAAATTGCATTTTGGCTAAAATTACATTTCAGCAATTGCTGAAGCTGGAATACACATGACAATTTCTATTCTGTTCTATCTATAGGCCTATCAACATCCCTGTTCTGGTGTCCTGATTTCTTATCTCGCTTACCTTTCCATCTCTCCCAAAAGTCACCTCTGCTCTGATTTATTCTGCATTACTTATTCCTGTGTCTATCTGCTACTTAATTATCTTTCTGTTTTATCCAGGAGGAATATGAGCTTGCGTCCCTCCACTTTCAGTGTTTAAGTGTCTGTCTGAATTGGTCTCCCTCAACTGTTTTTATAGTCTTGGAGAGAAAAAGGTACTTTCAGAGCATGATTCATCTGATCTAGTTTTAGGGATGAATTGCACTGTAGATGCTACCTGTTGTATTGACTAGTTCTCTGTTCATGATAAAAGACCTTGGTGTGTCTTGCTCAGACATGCACGTTATAAATGATCTTCACCTCCCTTCCAGCATCCTCGTCCGTTGTTCCCTGTTGCCATTCTTTATGCCCTTTCTACCATTCAGCTATGTCCACCAGACATCTCCTATTGCAGTGCCACACTCCTGACATCCATGGTAATTTCTCTTCTTTGAGATACATGATATGGTGTTCCAGAGTCATCAGACACTGAGCTTTTTTTCCACAGTATGGCACATCCCAGAAGGCACAAAACAGTATTCAGACATGATCAAGTGGAAGTTAGTTTTATAGGTCCTTCACTCTCACAATCTCTCATTGACCCTGAGTCCGTATTCTCCTGTTCTCCAGCATGGAAAGTGGGAGATGTCTCCACGACACAATGCAGAAGTTCACCCAGGCAGAAAGCCATGTTTAGATGATCATCTTGCTTCTGGTCCCTTAACTAGACCAGGATTTCTATATGCCACGACCTTGTGTGACTCTACTCCTTCTCCATACCCTGTGACCTTACTCTGTAGATCCTACAGCTCTGGGTAATATTGTAGCATTAAGTAAAAGCTTACTTCCTATCGCATATTTTTTCTGTAGAGTGGAGCAATTGCTGGCCATTGACTGTACAACTTCATGCTGCTGAGAGTTAGAAAGACCTCATAGCTCATAGGTTTGATATCAGCAGTATTTACATAAGGCTTCTATTGTGCATGTGGCAAAAGTGTACATTCTTAGATCATGTGGTGTAATTTCCACTCAACTGTTAATGCGGTTTTGATGGTCACCATAAGCAGAAAAGTGGCATGTATCTTGTCTACATCTGAGATGTTTCTAGGTCTGCATAAGAATATGAACTTTTCTTTTCTGAAATAGTTCAAAATATTCAAAATGAAGATCACTGTCAACAATATCAAAATAATCTGAAAATTACTTTTGGGGGGAAGAAGACACAATGATTTGGATTAAAATAAAAAACTTTAACGTGTATGAAATAGATATAGCCTACTATAATAATTTAAAAATTTATAGTGACTATTACAGCATATAAAACAACCTTCAAAATGAAAAGTCACGATGATGTAAAAATTCATGATTCTCTTTTCTGACAAGATTAAGACAGAATGTTTCCATCCTACAAAATGTTACATTTGCATATGTACAGACACACACATATGTTTGCAAAATGCAGCCTGCTAACAGACAGGTTTTTTTCTGAAAGTTTTATTTGTGGAAAAAGAAAAATAAATCCTGTTTTCAACAGAGAAATAATCTCTTCAGAAAGCTTCCAGCCACAAATGAATACACTGGTAAAAAAGTAAACCTGATTGTTCTGTAAAGCCACCATACCATGACTTAATGTTCTAGATGGTTTAAACTACCCCAAAACTGTAGATACTCTGGAGTGAGTATGGATATTAAAGTGAATGTGTGAGGCAACATCTCCTCCATAGCTTTTCTATACGTATCCACCACCAACACGTTGGCTTTAGAGAAAAGGTAGCCTACCTGTTCCTTAGGCCCATGGTTTTGTTGGCTCTACTGTACAAGTGGGATGCATTTTTTGAGCAATCCTGAGCTTGGCTGCAGTCGTGCTATAAGCCTCTGATCTGCTGCTTTCCCTGCTGTGGCACGATGGAGCTTTGTCGCAGTTCGCCCTCAGCTCTGCAGAGCGATCTTGCTCTCCGATGTAAGGTCACCACCTCCATTTTCTTCCAAGACAGAAAAAAAAAAAGAAGAAAAAACCCACACATTTATTGTATTGAATCACAAAACCAACATCATGCTGTGGTGGAAATTCCTTCCTCGCCCTGATGCCTCCCTGCCTGGGTTTCTGTCTTCGTTCGGAGCCAGTGGTTACTGGAACCACCAATTCCTACGTTTCATCGGGCCAAGTCCTCGCCTGCATCCACCACCACTCAGTCCCAAGCCCTTGAGGGGGAAGCCCAGGCTAGCAAAGTCGTGCAAGCACACTGATGAAAGCCCGTATCAGCAACGTACAGACCTCTCTACCTTGCTGGATTAATGATTTCTAAGGTAGACTCATTGCTGGTTTTACAAGCTTAGACTCACGGCAGGAAAGGGGAGGAGGGGAGAGGCGAGAGAGGAGGCATCGAAGTTTAATGACAAAATCATGGTTGGCTTTGCCAGGGCATTTCATTATATAAGTTGAGCGGTAAGATCGTTTCCTACGCCCCTGTGACCAAAGGAATGCAGGGAGCACGCGGCTCGAACCAGCCGGTGAAATGGATAGCTCACTGAGTCCAGGAACACGCGTAGGCTGTCCCAGCCACCGCAGTGCAGAAGTGCAGCCTCGCCAGTGAATGAAGGAGCTGCTCCAGAGTTTCTCTAACTCCGCTCCAGGGGATTAAACGATTCACTCCAGGGTTTGCAAGGGAAAACCTGGGTAAGCCAGCCAAAGGCAGAGTGCAGTAAGCATGCAAGGAGTTCAACTCAGGATTCCTTATTAAAGGAATAGAAATGAAGAACGATAAAGCAAAATGCCAGCAGCTAAAAAGCAAAAGGTTCCATATTTCTGGAGACTCCAGGCTGAAGGGCTTGTAATGCAATGCTGCTGCTTTCTGTGTTATTTCATTTTTCCAAATCCATCCCCCCACCACACACACACACACACTCACACTATTCCTTCTCCTAACCTTGCACACTGAACTCTCTGAAGCTAAACTGGCATTATTACCTATGCACGTACTAGCTAGTGTTCTTTTGTTCACTGAATTATAAATAACAAGCGATAACAGCAAATACTAACAGACTAATCAGCACCTATTTTCCTCCTTAAGACAAGAAAAGAGACATATCAGCATTTACCTCCCCAGAGGTACCTCCCCAGGTAGGGGCCACCTCACTGGGATCAAGCTGTTTTCAAAGACCACAGTAGTGGTCAACAAGCTCCCTGAAAAATGTCAAACTTGTGGACTAACCTCTGCACAAGCTAGGAAAGCACCCTAAAAGTTAAGCAGTAATCTGGAAGTGAATGTATCTCTTCCCTCCTGATAATGTTGCATCAAGCTTGCAAGATTCATGGGTTTGAAGAACAGGCAGCAAAGGGGAGTCTGGCTGTTGTAGTTAGTGGTTAGTGGTCTCTGGTCAAGGCTTCTGGTGTCTAAAATAAAACATAAATACCCTTTCCAGAAATCTCCCAGAAAACTACTCAGAGCAGGAAAATGTTTAATGATCTTTTTCACTACTTGTAACCCCAAAACAGTACCAACAACCTCCCAGATTCCCTCCCTTTATTGTTCCCATCTGATTAAGGCAGTTTTTTCATCACCTGCAATTCTGGCTTTGTGAAGTTTAGTCTAGGAGCTAGGTTTTACATCCCACCTTTTATAGAGGGAAGCAAAGTGCTGAAATCAGCTCTGTGCATCTCTCTTGCAACGGTTGCTGACCAACTTCCAAATATTTCATCGTGGAGCGTTGCAACATCTGTGCCCTTTTGAGGAAAGACAGCCTTGCTGCAACAGTGCAATCAGCAAAGATTGCAGGGAGGGGCAGTGTTTTTTATTAGATTGGAGACACATTGCTAAGGAAAAACCTAAACCAGAAAAGTAAATAACAGACAAGTTCCTTGGTAGGCAAGCCCTTCTTTGAGGGTGAAACAGGACCAGCAAGTTTGTGCAAGGGTTCTAAAGTATACTTCACTTGAGCAGTTGGTTCGCATCCAAACTGCTGAAAAGAAGTGTTGGCATCGTATCATGAACCATTAGCTGTTCACGGGTGATGGGGCAGGAGCAAGAAAACACTGCTCCCGCTCTTGACATGAAGTTAGGAGTTACTAAAAAAAGACATCTTGTTTTAGGCAATCATACATCTACCGTCAGTTCCTTTTATTTGTATATGCATCATTTTAAAAAAGGATTTAACGTAATTATCAATGGGAGTATACATTATAGAAAGCCATATCTGAACTTTGGAGAAACTTAGATCTCAACCTAAATTCTACCCCCATCTCCCACATCTAGAGTCACAACAGTCCCCATACTCTTTAAGTCAAATCTGGGTGTGCTAACGGATGCTAACCCAGTGTCATTTCCTAGAGGCCTCCAAAAGTCCTTAAAATAAGCAGAGGCTATATAATTTTATTTTTCCTAGGTATTCTTTTTATCCAGAGAGTTGCTTGCCTCTGTGGGGTTATTAGGGTTTCTTGTTGCTTTTGCTGCCTTGTTTGCAAATGCTCCTGAGGACTTTTATCTAGAACATGCCTGCCACTGTGAACAGAGAAAGCTGTGCAGAAAAAATATCACCTGAAATCCAGGGTGAGAGAAGGGGTTTCCGCACGTCAAGGGCTGTTGGGTATTCACCTTGTGTAGAGGACAGAATCTGGTTTAGACTCCACAATCTTGGACATTTGAACCTGCTTTTGTTGAGTGAGGAATTATTGACCAGGACATGTAAGTGATGAGCTGTTCTTTTCAAAATGTGCTCCGAGTTTTACTTTCTTCCTAAATTGACCCCAGAAACAGACCTATTTCTGACAGAATCACCCCTCTGAGGTCAAGCAACATTGATGACTTGCTTTGCCCTGCTGAACCCTACTTTTCATCCTGCCTCAGCTCAACAATTACTATTATGACTATTAATTCGTAATGAAACCGTAACATCATCCCTGCTGGTATTATGACTGCTAGTTTGCAGAATTTATTTTAATCTCAGAATACTTTGAGTTCGAGAGGATTGCTGCGTTAAAAAAAATGTCTCAAAAGTTTTGGGGGCCCCAAAAAGGAATGGAAATGCCCAAATCATGGAAATGACCCTTCATGGCTGGTGCAGATCCCCAGAAACCCAGTGACAAAAAATTTTCTGTTACTCCATTCTCTGTGTCAGTAAGAGGAGCTGCATTATGCAACATCAGCTATGAAGGGCTATGCACGAAAAAATATAAAGACAGTTTTGATGAACAACTTCTGTCCAAATATGGATAATCTTTCTCTGTGAGTTTCTACTCTAAAAATTGTATCTAGTCCCAGCATATTGCATCCCTCGTAGGAAAGCAAGCTCAGCCCAGAGTACTTCAGAAGCTTTTATTTTATATTACTGCTACACTTTCATGGAAAGTCCCAGCCAATAATGAAGTCTTGTTATGCCAACTGGTACACGAATGTTAGAGGTAAGTGAACTGCAGGATTTCTGCAATATTGCATCTCGGTTTATCAAACCTGGCTGCCACAGCTGTTTTCAGATCAAGGGAGAATCAAACTGCTCTTTTTTTGGTACTACATTCCGAGAATCTTAGTCTCTCTTTTTCTCCTCTGAACCAAGTTCATGCCCCAGTGATTCACCCACTCACCTGTTTTACCTGGTTTTCAGATGGAGAAAAGCATGTTGCTTTCTAGAGAAAGGGAACAGCCCAATGGGCAGAACAACTTCAGGCTGAGATAGAAATGCAGCTTAATATGCTGTCAAAAATGATTTGAAACAGACCTCTTTGTGCCAGCTGATAAAACTGAAAGGTTCTGCTTTGGGCTGAGCCACGCCAGGTTGGAAGCTGACACTTCAGCCTTTTCCCATGAAAAAAAAACCACACTTCTTTGGGGCAAAGTAAAAAAAAAAGTCAATATTCAAGTCCTGCCTTGAAGCATTTATAAAACTACTGATATGAGACAAAGTGGTGGAGTATGTAATGCCCGTGTCAGAACCAAGAGGACAAGGCAGGGCTCCTGGGTGTGACCCTACTGAGGCCCGATGCCTTGGTTTCAATGCCGCAGTTACTGCAGCAGGCTGCCAGGCATCTCAGTCACGGTTTGCAGGAGTGCATCCAACCGCAGCCTGACATGCACAAGTATGCAAGAGCAACCTACGGCCACAACAACGTAGCTGTGCGTTCAGGTCCTCGATCTGCCCTTTGTGCTGACTGACAAAAAGGGTGAGCTGCGCGGTAAGCAGATATCTCCGTTTGATTTATCTTAAGCTGATAACTTATTCCACTTATGCTACAGCATCAAGGTTTAAAAAGAGATGACCCAGCTGACCTCCAGCAACATCCACCCAGCCCCTCTCCCTGTTGGCTCTCGTCAAAGTCCTGTCTGTCAAGCACTTGCAGACTTTCAGCCTCTGCAATCTCGGTATCGCGGGCAGCAAGAGTTTGTATACAAAGCTGTCACCACTCTCATGAGTGGGTGGATTTTCCAGCTCATCTGTAACCTGAGTGGCACTTCAGTCCTGGGATCTTTCTTCCTAGTGTCAACAGCACGCAGCGCTGCGCTATCCCATTACACATTATCTTCGATCAAGTTGATGGGCAGGAGGGAACAGAGCCAGAAGTAATTGTGACAGGCTGGGTGTTTTTACAGGCACAATAGTTAATGGGCTGGTTAATGTAAAGGATTAGCCCCTTCATCCCCGGGACATATGAGAGGGAAGGAAGGTGGTGGTGCTGCTCAGTAAGCCCCAGTAGGAAACGCCACGATCAGCCTGTAATCAGAGAGAAGCAAATCAGAAAAATCCTTTACAATATCTTGCTGTTGGCACAAGGGCTGGCATTTCGGGGCCCTGATGCTCATGCAGCATACACAGCATCCAACACAAAAACCAGAACCTTAATATGAGTCATGCTTTGGGGGAGCAGGGAAGGAACGAGAAGGCTGAACAGATGTTCTCCATCCTCAGCCAGGGGACGAGAGGAGGAGGCAAGGGAAGCTCTCAGCTGTGCTGCGAGGACATCAGGTCTCCTCTCCCAGAAACTTCTCCCGGCAGACGATGCAGAACACTATATCTCTGTGTCGGGGGGTTCAATAAGCAGCTGCCCAGAGGTATTGCTGGACGCTGGAGCTGTCTGTGTGTACGGTGGACATTTGCCACATTGCCTGAGACGGCAAAGCCCGTAGATCCGACCCTGAGGCTCCAATCTCTCCCTGCCGCATCCACCTTACATTACAGCAGCATTATCCAGAGGAGTCCATCAAGTGCTATTGTATCACCACTAAGTGCCCAAGCTTATAGGATTTATGGCCATATGCTCTCATGGCTTATGCATCGAGAAGTTTAGAAACCCTTCCTCCAAATTCTTCAAGCAGGCTAAAACCTCCTGCCTGACAGCTGGATCAGCTTACAGCAGAGAGACAGTCCTGTTGAGACACTCCCCAGAAAAGCTGCTAAGCACCAGAAGAAAAGGGATGCCGTCAGCAGAAATCTGGGAGGAGTTAGAGTTGGCTTGATAGCATCCCAGTGAGGAAGGTAAATCACAAGGAGGTAGAAATCTGGGGCAGCAGACAAGACTTTTTTTCCCTTGTGTCACTAAGCCATGGAGATATGAATTTGTCTGTGGCCAAATAGTTTTCAGGTATGCTTTAGCATATAATTATTTGGGGTTTGCATTAGGCTACTGGGATTTAACCATGTCCACAGGCCAAATCTCTATCATCTGCATAGCAAAGTGATGTTTAGCATCTTCCTCACCACAGTAACTTTCAGCTGTGTCACATGGTCCCAACTACTTCAAAAAAATTTAATTTAAGTTGGTGAAAACTCAGAAAAAATTATCTCCTTCCTTCCCTTCTCCCCCCAAATGGCATCTTAATTTCAGCAGCAAGAAATATAGGAAACAAAAAAAATAATTTCTACTTAGCTGCTTTTCTTTTCCTTGTTTTGATATAATTTAATTATTATTTCATATTCTGATATTTAGGTGGAGGGGAAAAAATACAGGAAAATGTTTAAAAGTAAGCTAGTGATTTTCCTGTCTTTGATTGGCCAATTCACATTCACTTCAGCAGCATCATGTTACTGCCATTACTGCCATTAACACCCAGCTAATTCCAAGGATCCAGACACTGCACATTCTGTACAATCCCTATCTTCCCTTGTATAAATACCTGTAATTAGGATTAGGGTATACCCTAAGATTAGGGTACGTCATTATGTTACGTCTGCACAGATCTTCAGAGCCCAATGCCACAGAGGAGGACTGCAAGATGGCTGGTGGACCAACCACTCACGCATTTCTCAGTTAAATGGGGACTGGGTTAAGGGGAGGTGGAATAGCAGAAAGTTCACATGACACCAGTTGAAGTAACCTGGTTTAGAAACTATCTGAGGTCCTTTGGGGCTGATAATCTGAAACAACTCTGAAGAGGGCAGGTTCTACAAAAAAACCATCTCAGGAACTGTACATCAGAGCAGAAATTAATTCATCAAATTCTGTGAGTGTCCAAAATTCACGTGGAGGGGCTGTTAGCAACTGCTCCATCATTGCACCAAGTCATTCCCACCAGCCTCACTGAACATGGAAGGCACTAAGAACCTCACAAGAGATCAGGTCCTCTGTGAGCTACCCACCCACTCCATTGCTGCCTTCAAAAAGCAATCAGCACTGTCATACTGTTGAACAGATCTGGCCACCCTTGGGTCAGATATTTGCTCTCCATCATATCTCCTCCTCCAATGACACTTCTCTTATACTTTAGCAGGATTTTTTCCAGGAGCCTGACTCCTGTGGGAATTGCTTATGGAGTCTTACAGCCTGCTCTGGTAAGTGAAAGAAAGATGGACTTGCACCAGCGACAGGGATCTGATGGCAGCTCAGCTGAAGCAGCCTACTCTATAGATATATAAAGTGAGAAGAGATTAATCCAACCCTGTTAATCTAATTTACAAGAGACACGAATGCAGAATTTCTATTATTATATTTTTACTATTATTTTGTAATGATGATCTGTAGTGACACCCACTAGGAACCAGCCTTTCATTTCTCCATTGGGGACCCTTCTTCCTCTTTCCCAAACATGCATTTAAATTCTGTAGAAAGTCAAATGTGGTTTCTGCTTCCCGTTCACATGCACAAAAAAGATCCAAGTTAACAGAGCTAAATTTTCTGCTCAGGGCATGCTCCGGCTTTGGAAACTTTCCATATGTCTACGTATGCAAAAAGGTTGAAAGCAACCGCGTTGCTGTTGTGAAATATGAGTGTCATAGAGAAGTCAAAAAGGAAAGTGATTGTTCTGTTCTCAGATCAGGGCTTGAGCAGCTTTCAGAAAATTAGCCAGGGGCAAAACCTCAACCTGTGTTAATAATATATAACATTGAATAGCCAGTTTCTAAGAGGGACCCATTCATTTTTGGACACTGAATGGTCCAAGAGTTGTTCTAGCCCTACCTTACAGGCAAGTACATGGTTTCACAATACCAGTTAGAGTTTGGACATATACTGTGTTTTAAGAAATAGTGAATGTTGTAGTAGGTCTAACAAAGAACAAGGTCCTCGCTCAGCAAGGGACTCCAAAAAGCAATGGAGCTGGAAATCACCCTGCATCAAAGAGCTTAGAGACAAAGCAAGTATTATCATGGTCATTACAGATCAAGGCATCAAGAGATTAAAGGCTTGATTCTTTTATATGTGTGTATATATATACACATAAAAAATATATAAATGTGTACACCATTCTGACATTGTAAAGGGACCCTTAAGTGACACTCAACTACAGATAGCTATTATAAGTATGTACTAAATCTGCTCTGCAGAATGGCCAGTGTTGAGAGATAAGACAAGGGGGCCGTTTTTCATGTTTTCCACCAATTCATAAATAAGGTAAAGAGGTAACACAACATGCCCAAGTTACAGAGGAAATTTGTGGCAAAGCTGTTAATGAAGCCTAAACAACCAAGTTCTGATCAAGGACTTGTACTTTTCAGGGGTTATTTTTGTTATTTTTTTTTCTGTAGAAGTCGTTTAAACAAATATATATTTTAGCAAAGACTAGAGCTGTTTCAGCTGGAAGTGGACTTTTTAAATGGCCTTTCTATAGAAAAATAATGTCCCAACTCTCAGCTTAAGTGGGGAAAAGAAAACAAATACCTTCAGGAAATAGTTACAGCAAATTTGTCACCGATAAAGTAGTCAGTAGTTTAAATTAGACACACCTCATTTATAGATCTATGTTGATTTCACCTGTGAGGGCAAGAAACAAAAGAGAAGAAAAAATCACGTAGAGATCACACACTGTTTTTAGCAACCTTTGCAATACCTTGCTTTGCCAAGCAAAACCCACTTCAGTTCTGTGTCAGACCAAAAGCAAATCTATACTGCATTAATCATGATAATGTTTCCATTTAACAAAGGAGTGGGGGATGGGGGGACAAAAAAGAAGAACAGTTAAGAAGTACAGTTAATTAATGTAAGAATTTGACCGGATCAATCCACATGTTCGTTTCAAGCCGCTAAGCTTCAGGCTTCTGCACCTGGACCATTCAGGTTGCCTTCCACGCTAACAAAACAGCAAACCTGATTCAACATAAACAGTGTTCCATACCACAGACAAATGACGTCAATTTAGGGTTTATTTATACAAGGCAAGCTTAGATTAGAAGTAGCAGATGAGAAAAGGGATGAGAAAGGATGAGGGGGAAGTAAAAAAGTAATTGAGATCAAAGCATTCGTTCACCAAGAATCTAAGAATGTGCTGCATGTTAAGCATATGCTTAAGTCCTCCTGGAAAAAAACGAATGCAAGTCAAGTGTGATCCTTAATTACAGAAGAAAACTTCACATTTGTTCCAAAAAAGCTGAAATAATTGTTGTTCTTGATTAAGAAAACAATTTTTTTTTTTTTTTTAGCAGCTTCCATGTGGTTGAGAGGTGTCTAAACATGCAGGGAAAATGATACACACTTACACAGTGTTAACACATGGTGTAGTAGAAAAAAGAAATAGGAAAATGACTAAGGGACAGCCATACCTGCCCAGCTCAGATAGCTGTTTTCCCCAGCATCATGTCTCCTACAGCTGCCATAGTTGCAGAACCTGAGCCCAGGGCAAGTGATGCAGCTCAAAAATGCTCTCCCACTACACAGAGATTTGTACCTCAAAGATTTCAAGAGCTCTGAGACTGACTGCAAGGATGCCCAAACTAATGACCGTTTCCTCTGAGAAAGCACCTGAGTCAGAAGCCTCAACCCTTTCCATGGAGAGCCCAAGGTGGTTCTAGCAAAGAATCATGGGATATTGGTGCTCTCTCCTGCTCTCACAATCACATTATTATTATAGCTTTTGGTGTTTGCTAGTAGGTCTTATGTGTATTGTTGTACACTGGGAAGTGTCTTCTAGCAAGGCAGTATAGAGGCAGCCTGCTGTGATCAGGCTAGGCTGAGACATCTGCCTTTCAAACATCTAAGATTAGAAGACACAAATCCAAACCAGGGTCATTAAACAGTCAATTTCAGACTCAGCCAGTGCTTCCCAAACACGGTGTAAGATTTGATTTCTACCCAGATGAGTTACTAACCCCTTATAAATTCTTCAATGAGTATCAACTGGGTTTTCTGATGCCCTCCATCACACACATCCAATGAGCTCAGATTTATGACAACCAGCCAACAATGTCTCACTGACTGAGCAGGACATCTCATGGTCTGAATTTCTCCCTTCCTCCATGTATGGAATGTGGTGACATCACTTGATGGGATGGGACCTCTGCATGAGTCAAGACAGCAGAAAGCCAGAACCAAGTGCTGTAGTTACAAACAGCCTTTCATGACAAAGGATTTGTATGTACCTTATGAAGCCATTTATGGCTATGGTATGCAAATACCACTAAGGGGAAATTGTATTTAAGATAAGATTAATCCAGAGCACTATCGTTAATGTAACCTATTGGAAAGTGCGTCTTACGGATTCCAAACAAATTTGTCTTCAAGTATCACATGAGCAAATAGATTCAACAAAGTAAAATGCAGGAACACAGAAATCAGTATGTAACAGCTAAAGCAGAAGGCATGTAGTCTCTTCTCTCGAATAGTAGCTAGCTTAGAAAAATAGAGGGCAAAATATGGATATACATGTACATATGTGCATGTACCTATCCAGCTATAACCATACTTTCACACATATGCAAAGGCACACATCACAGTTGAGAAGGAGTGAGGACTTACAAGGTGCTACATCTCCAAGAGGATGAAGATTTAGCAGGCAGAGGAACCAATATCCAAGCAGCATGGGATTAAGTGATGCTCATCTCTTAACCACCTGTGGCTGTTAACGATACCTTTGTGCAGCTCTGCATGGGAAAGTGAGCAAGGGTTCGCTGGCCTCATTCTAGACTCATCGATGCCACCTGTTTGCTTCCCAGCAAAGCTCATGACTAGGCAGACAGTTGTGATCGGTCTAACATGTAATGTTTCTGTTTGAAAGCTCAAATGGAGTGAAATCCTACCAGGTACTGGTCTGATTCTGCATTTCATGATGGAGAATCAGGGTGAATCCTGAAAATAATGCTCTGGATTTATAAAATTATTCATTGACTCACTGGAAAAAAAGGTGATATTCCATGTTAAACATTGTAAACTGAAACAAAATAAAATGAAGTCATTAAGTGGTGAATTCCCAACCTTTTGTCAATAATCACCCGAATATCCACTTCTTTCTGGCTATCCCACATAGTTGTCTAGACAACCAACACCTGCTCTTAATAAATGACTAATATCCCAAACCGGAAACAGTGCTCCTTTGTAACACAGACCTGACCTCTGATCATCTCCCTCTACCAGCAAATGTTCAAAACAGCTGAAGACGACCAAGCCCCGTTAACATTGCCCACCTGCTACTGCAGCTACTGAAGCCTGGACTGCTCCACTGTGCTGAGTTCCTTAGGGTTTTTGTTTTGTTTTTTCTGCTGTGCTGTGCACAGTGACCTGAATTGGCACAAATCCGGCACTCACACACTCACAAAATTGGAAAGAAAGAGAAAAAAATACCCAGGGTGTTTGCTGTATGTTTTCTTTCCAGAGAAAGGCATGCCTCCTGCATTCCACTAGCGCAGCTGAGAGTAGCTTGTCTCTTAAGACCCTCGGATGGGTGGGAGCCTTTGATTTGCAGTGGTCTACAAGGGATATCAAGGTCTCCCTCTAGGGACCATCTCCAGAGAGCCAGTGCAATATTTATTTTAAAGTTGACCAGACTCCAGCCCAACAACCCAGGAGAATCCTGATAGCCAAGCTCTGGGTGAATCTGGCTGTCAGATTGGGAAGCAAAGTTCCTCCAGCAGGAAAAGTGAGCAACAACTCTGGTCACCTCTGGTGGAACTTGTCTTTATAGTACTAATCACAAGGATATGTCAAAAGAAGTCCAGCTTTGCCTGGGCATTATACAGAGGAGCATAGACCATTGAGGGCCTGCCTCCAACGATACTGATGCTGACATTGATGCTGATGACTGACTGATGTTGCTTTCCTAAAGAAAAAGACAAAATCTTATTTTGTGGAGGTGAAATGCACAGAGGGTAGCTAATGGTGACCTTGCTTCCTGAAAAAATGGGCCAAATGTAAGACCACAACGTGAGAAAGCCCCAGCTATTTTTCCTCTAATAAACTGTCCATTTATTTTCAGTCTAAAGCCTGTATCTCCAAGTCTGTTTAATTAGCGTTGAATATTAAGAAGTCACAACTTTAACTGAGGGAACTATCATTTACATAAAGCTTTACCTTTGCTTACCAGTATCTCAGACTTCCACTAGCAGCAAAATAAAGAGTTAAAGGACTATCTCTGGAGGCTGGGAGTTGGTTGTCCATACAACTCATTTATTAACACTGACCACAGGACAGTATTAGCCCAGATGAACTAGCAAACTTGCAAGTAACTCTTGGGTGCTCTTTAGGAGTTAGCATGGAAAGGAAACATTTCCAGGAGGTAGTTTCCACGCAGTCAAGCAGTTGTGAAGGGTAAGAGTGTTTACCAGTATATGCAGAAGTTATTCCATCACAATTGTCCCTATGCTAGAGTATAAGGATAAATGTAACTTGAGGGTCATAACAAAGAATCCACTGGATCCATCTAAGAGAGACTTTGTTGTTTACTGTGATATCTGAGTTCAAGAAAGCTTTGATTCAGACATAGTGTCCAGCACTGCCGGACGCTTGCTTCCCTTGCTGTCCCCACACTGCTGTCATAAGCCCTCCACAGGGCAACTAGCATGTGGCAACCGTGATCCCAACTTCTCTCGTCCAAATCGTTCATCCATTTTTTGACATCAGTCACCTAGGTCTCTTCAAACAACACCATGCTAGGCATCCACTGGTAATGAGAGAAGGGAACGGACATATAATTACCCAAATAAGTGAAAGTTAGCTTGTTAGCTCATATGGACCCAGGTAACTGTTGATTTCACACCGAGCAGAGATGTGACCTGTAATTCAATCTAGTGCCTGTGAGCAGCAGAACTCTGCTCCCTAAGGGAAAAAATACATAACTGAATGCAGAGAGCTGGGCTGGAGATTGAAATAAAAAATTAAATGAACCAAAAACTTGCAGTTTGCTCCCATTCCCAGATGGATTTCCTCCCAAGCTCTCCACCCTTTCTGCAACAAGATGCAAACCTTGATGGGAAGGCAGTGTTTTCACACACGTGCACATGTATTTGCACATGTGCGTGCACATATATACTTTCTCATTTCTAGTTGCATGCTGTGAAGAAGGCTTAAGCTTATACAACTGGTTACCAGCCTGGGGAAAGGACATCGTTTTTACTCTTGCTTCTTGACTTGGGCTGGGAGGGGGAGAAGGGGGTGGGTTGGGAGGTGAATGGGGCAGAGCAGCAGAAGAGAGATGAGATGGGAAGGCAAAAAGAGGAAAGCAGAGGAATTTGTGGGATTTGTTCAAGTTCATCCACCTATTAATAAAGGGCAAATGAGGAGTGACAGGGAGATAACACTGAGCAGGCCTCCACCATTTCGCAAAACATCGCCTATAATTTCAGGGAGTAGGAACTCCGGCTGACAGATTTTTGGAGCCGATCACGGTGCTGTCATGGAGCTGGGGAGAGGAAGAAGAGGGGGGTGACTGGGAGGGGGCAGAGCTTGTAGAGAGGAGAGAGAGGCAAACAAGGCTAAGGTCAACGGCGAGGTGTTGGTGGCAGCTCATGTTCTGCGGTCTCCCGTGGCAGGCACAGCAAAAGCCGTGGCTCAGTTTGGATGCACTCAGAGAAGGAGCACTTCATAAACCCTGCGCTCAACCGTGGCAGAGCTGGGAAAAGCCGACCTTCTCGTCTCCTCCGGGGTGGCTGCTTACGCTGCATTACCTGACATTTTCCCTGACCCAGCTTTACATGACTCAAGTGCCGGAGGTTGCATTAAGGAGGTGTGAACATCATGAGTCTGGATACCAGCCAAAGCTCGTGAAGGTCAAGAAAGGATTATTTCCATCAACTTCAACTGGACTTTCAATCAGTTCCAGGTTCAGTCTGGGACTTTCCCTGCATGTACCCAAGAAAATGAGGTGATGTGCCATGTAATGAGTGGGACCACACAGGAGTGACTCACTTGGGGTTCCTCTCTCATGGCAAGCTTACCAAGGACATCTGGGAACATTCCTGTTTGGGGTGTATGGAAAACGGGTGTCCTAGCAGGTTTTTTGCTATCGTCTCAAAAGAAGAAGTGGCCAAGACAACCTAACTGACAGGAAGATGTTCAAGATGCGGAGAAAACATGCAAAATTAGGGCTGGAAAAGTAATAAGGTGATTAGCAAATCCTGGGATGAGTTCCTTGCTTTGGGGACATTTTCAACCACCAAGGACAGACTGCTTAGA
This sequence comes from Calonectris borealis, assembly GCF_964195595.1. NCBI lineage: Eukaryota > Metazoa > Chordata > Aves > Procellariiformes > Procellariidae > Calonectris > Calonectris borealis. Next base: position 168,703,024 of record NC_134313.1, on the reverse strand, counting down.
CAGCCAGGAAGCCAAACCTCAGCTGTTGCTCTTACAAATACAGGACCAGAGCAAGTTTCTAAGCCAACAAGGGGCGCAGGGAGGGTAAAGGCAGTGAAGTCAGTGAGGCAATTCAATGTTGTGATTGAGAAGGAGTTGCTCCATTAGCTTGGTAGGTCCTCATATTGGTTTAACCGCCTTTGCAGATCTGGCCCAATGTGCTGAAATGCATCTTCAGCTTTGCCATCAGCCCTCAAATAAATTACCGTGGAGAGGTGTTTAGAGACCCCATAGTTAGCAATGTGTTTTGAGAAAAGCACTAAAGAATGATGAAGAGTTGGTGAAATTTTATGTTACAAATATTTTTACAGCTTTAGCCCTATTTTTAGTTAACAAATCATCTATGGACCAATTATAATTTCCTTCACACATATTAAGTACACACAAGAATTTGCCAAACACACTGGTGCTAACCCCAAACATTCAAAAAACATGAGTCAGCCCTCTCTCTGCCTTCTCCCCTCCCATCCCAGTCATATTATCAACTTAAACTTCATCAGACTTTTACAAAAATAAATGTAGGTTCTTTTTATTTGCCTTCTTGTACTGGAAATTTTTCCATTTAGACTTTTTAAGGTTTTTTCTGCACTTCTGAGGATTATTACTTCATTTTCTTTTTAAAAGAAGCCTGAGACTTCCTCATAATTACTTGTCTTTCAGAGTGAGAGATGCTTTAAAAAGTCTCCAAGCAAAGACTGGGACAAAAGCACATCCAGTCTTTGGATTTCCCCATTCTAGTTGTACCCATGTGGTCTTAGTTGTTTTTTTCTTCATTATGTGGAATATGCAAGTAAGCAAATACTATGATTGCTGCTTCGTCTTCCCAGCTGGGATGGCAGTCGGATTGAGGGCATGGTCAGACCCTCATAAGTGTATGTTGGAGCAATTTGAAAGATTTCAGCCTTTTTAAACAGAGAGTCATTCCCCCTTCCTCCAAGCTGGCCATGGTGATTAAGGGCCATTACTAATTTGCCTAAACATAGATGTCCAATGCCATCTGAAATGCTTTAGGGTATTCCAGCTGGTCTCCAGCATGTAGAGGACAATGAGTTCTCTTCAAGACCTGTTGGTATCCACCAGTCCCATGTGGCTGCCTTAGGCTCCCAAGAGCCTTGAATGTCACTAGACATCTATTTTTAGGGAACTATGTGCCCTTTCTCCAGTGTAGTGAGATCCATGTAAATGGGCTCTGAAGATGGCTTAAGCAAATTAGTACTTTGCATTACAGTGGACTTGTGGTCAAGTTACCACAGGTCATCCGACAGCATGACAACTTACTAAACTGTTCACAATCCTCTGCCTGCAGTCCCCAGGAAAATGTGGTTGCTGGAGTGGTTATTTAGCCAAATAATCCTCTCTATTTCAATCTCTGAAATTTATGTGACACAGTCGTCTCCCCCTCTCCCGCCTGTCAAAACAAAAGAGATGTCTCTCTTGTTTGTGGAAACACTGCAAAGCCCCTTTGGATAGATTTGGGAGCTTTCCTCTGCTGTGCCAGTGTAGCTTGTGCTAGACAAGTACTTTAACCACAAGTTTCTTAGCAGAGGGACTACAGTGTGTACAGTCATGTTCTCTTGGTTGCAGAACTCAAGATGTGATGCTTTTCTTCTTCCCTAAACCCTGCCCAATACAGCCTTCTTTTTTTTTTTTTTCTTTTTTCTTTTCATGTAGATTAGAGTATCTCCTGGACCGTTCAAACTGATGGCTGCTCAGAGCTACAGTTTGCCACAGATTTCCCATAATTAACCATTTTGAAAGCGAGACCCGTCGGAGGGCTCCATCACATGGTGAGCTGGACCATCCTGAACATATCCTGAATTTTGTTCTAAGAGGTCTTTGGAGTAGATTAGACATTTAGCTCACTGCCAAACTTGTCTGACAAGACTGCAGATGTATCAGGTAATCTTAACTAATTTAGTAGGCTTTTGTATATTAAATAGTGTAAAATATCATTGAAAATAATGCAAGAAAGCAATCAGAACAAGAATAAAAATAATAGATGCGCATGCTCAGATTTTCTTTAGATATGGTAGTAGGAAATGTTAGATGAAACTGTTAAATAAAATAAAAGATAAAATTTAAATTAAATTAAATAAATAATTGGCCAGCAAATACATCTTTAAGGAAAATCCCTGGCAGAGATCAGAAAACCAGCTTGTTCAAAGCAGCAAAGAAGTATATATTTTCTCTTATATCAAATAAGAGAATGTTATTTTAGCAGTAGATATACACGCTTATCTAATACAAATTATAAGTTAGTAGTAATAGTAACACTATCCTGGCGTTTTATATTAGTGATGAGATAGTGAAAGTCTCCATTCCACCACAGTGCTCGTAAAGCCCTGAACCTGTGCTCACGAGGAAGTTTCATCTACAGTCTCCCCAAAGCTTTCTTTGTACCTTGTTACCGAACTAAAGTTACAGAGGATTTTGCATTTCGCTAAAACACCAATCACATCTTAACTTTTCTGTAAAGCAGTCTTTAATTTTGAACATCAACATTTACTTTTCTATTCATGTTGTACTTATTCCTAAACATCAAATATCCATAAATGAATTCTCCATGAGTTCCCATTTTGCTGATGGGGTCATGAAGGAAGAAAGCTCAAGAAATCCTTGTCCCCTTTGCTGTCACCTATTCCAGAGGAGCACAGTTTGTAGATGCCTATACCAGAGGAAAAGTCACAGCCTCATCAGCCAGCACTGAGCGAAGTGGAGCAAAACCCCACCAGGATCTCAGCCCTCTTTGCTAGTGCACCCAAGCACTTTGACAAACAGGAGCGGATAACTGGATGAGTGCTTCTGGATAACCAGGTCCAGGACCATGCGCACCTGGAGAAGGTCCACACACATTGTGGGAAGAGAAGAGCCCGAGAGGCAAAGGGGAACAGGATGGGTCTCACACCTCCAAATCAAGCAGGGCTGTTCCTGTCCAACTGACTAACTTTACAAGGAAATGTAGAGGCTTGACTCTCATTTTAAGGTCATAACTTAAATATATGTTTAACTACCAGTATAGATACCAGAGATATGCATGAACTTCAGTCTGGCTTTCTACATGACTGAAGCTTTAGAAAAGCATGTTTGGTGCTCTTTGCACTTCAGGACTTTCTTTCTCATCGAATTGAACAGGGCCGCAGAAATGCTCAGCATATATAACATCATCTGTAAAAAGCTTCTTTTTGGACCAGTGTTCATTACCGTGCACTGTGGCAGACACTGAAGTAAATCCCTCCTGGCCTGTGTGGTTTTGTGAGAATCCAGGAAAAAAAAAATTAAAAAAGCAAAATTCACCAGATCAGCTTTCTAAGCAGTGACTTTCCTTGCGCTTTCCTAGAAACCCTGCTCTGCTTTTCCCATCTCCTGCCAAGCTGTATAGAATTGGATGAGCATAATTTTTCTTTTTCTCCTTCTACACGAGCTAGTGCCAGTGCAAGTAAGTTTATTATTGTAACTTAACCCTCTCTTGCAAAGTGCACTTAAAGCACCTGGCTTTACATTTTGAATGAAACCAGAACTGACCCTACTTTGCTGAAAATTTAGCTGCTCTTTTTTCGACTTGCAGGGGTTTAAGTCAGCTGCAATGGATTGGGGTTAAGAGAGTCTCTGGTGAGAAAAACCTATGAGAGGAGAGAGCAGCTGGAGGTAAAATAGACTGACAAAACCCCTGAGAGACTCAGAGATAGTCATGTCTGGCAGTCTTCAAATTCTACCTGTCCTGCTGCAAAGGAGGACCCATTTGGGGGTTTGATTTTGTTTGGGTTTTTTGTTTTGTTGTTTTCTTTTGAACAGGATTATAGAGGCCTTTAATGGAATTGAACCTGGAGGCCAGGGAGTGAATGGGTGTCTGGAGGCTGCCTTCACTATAAAGAGAGAATTGAGTGACTAGCACAGACTTAAATAATTTGCAGACATCTGATATTAAAATGAGAGAAATCCCACCCCCACGTCTACTGACTGGGAACTGTGCCCTGCAGACACTTTTAATGGCTAATGTGGCTCCATGCACCCTAACCTTCCAGGAATGCTTTTTGCTGGGATATTTATTAATTTTTCTGGATCTAAACAAAAGCAGAGGAAAAAAAAAAGAAAGAATAATATTAATAAAAAAGATAGATCAGATGGAAAACAGTTGATAATCCAGCTTTAGAGAAATCCTTAGAGGAGCTGTCTGCAAAGTCATCCTGAAGATGTGGCAGCTTTGTAGATCTGGTACAACCAGATCAGGACATCAAGCTGAGTTAAGGAAGTTAGAAAAATTACTGAGCAGGAGTCATTACAGGCACCCATCACACTAAACCTGGTAAATAGTTCTGCAGTCTCACCTGCCCCCAGCGAGAAACCTGTGATCAAGAGCAGTGAAAAGAAATCGCAGGCTTCAAAGTTGTTCATTGGAAAATGAGGTTATATCAGAATCTAGAGTGTCCAAGGACTAATAAAATAATAAATTAATTTAGAGCCTTATGTAGTTGTTATTATTACTGAATGCATTAATTCTTTAATGTTGAAATAGCAATTCCAAGCAAAAGAGGTCTTTCAAATCAGAGGCAATGTTTGGAAACGATGTATTTAGCTCACTTTGCAACATCCCTCTTCCATGTCATTTCTAATCATCAGAAAGATCCTCTGACAAAGTCTGGACAAGGATTCGTCTAAGACAGGTTCCTGTGAAATCAGTTAATTTGCCCTCTAAATGCACATATCTAGCTCTAGAAAGAGTTGAAATGACCAACTGAGACAAGTTGGTTAGATTGCTAATATTGACTGAAATGATCCTACTCTTTCCTTTATACCACACTCAGTTTCCACTTGGAAAATGAGGATATCAGCATTACGACACTTCAGATGGTGTAGTGAAAGGTTGCAAGCCATAAAAAATAATACAGTGGCAGTGGAGACCTTGAAAATACTTTCTGTAGCAGATAGGCTTAAGCAGTGTTGTCTTCAGTGCTAACTCTTTGTTCTAGATCTTTCATTCTGCTTGCAGAGGTCCATCTTTTTATTTCATTCTCTGTAAATGGGGAATGATAGCCAATTCAGATCAATCCCTGAAACCAGAGAAACAAGGGCTGTTCTTCACAACTTTGGGTCATTTTGAAATCAGTGGCTTTTTCAATGGTTGAAAGGGTCTGCTGGCCAGAACAGAAATGCTGCCAGACCGACGTCGTCATTTGTCACAGCATCGGGGATGAAAAGCAAAATGCCATCCCACTTGATTCATGAAAGGCTGTCCTTCATGTCAGCTGCTAAAGAAGGTTCATTGCCCTTTCTGAAGCACTGAGCTTAAGGTGAGAGCTCATCTCATCCACCCTTTCACTAGCTGTGGGTTGTCCTCCTCTCTGACCCTAAGTTGAGCAAAAGGTTGGACAAGGTGACCTGCAGTCTTCTCTGACCTGAATTTGCCTATGGTACAGTATGGCTTTCAGGGGAAAGGTTGTCTTGGAAATGGGGAGGAAAGGGAGACCATCACCACAGGAGACTGAGGCTCACACATGCAATGATTTGGCAGGGAGCCTGACAAACCAGGCAAGCTCCCACTAGTCATCCTGCAAACCTCAGCTTGGCGAGACTGAACCCCGAGGGGACAAACCCCATCCCAGTTCCTACGAGGAACAACTGTGCGTGGATGAGTCACTCCAGTCGCAGCGTTTGAGTCTTGCTACAGCGGCTGTCTGATCCCATTGCTAACTTCATAACCTTTGTCCTGCCTCAAAACTTTCCACTTGTGTCTGCACCGCCATTCCTGACCTTTGGCTGCTGTGCCAAATTTTTCTCCAACTCTATCACTCCATATCTGAGATGCAAACCTCAACCACAGCATGGTCCCTTGCTTAAAATCTATCAAGAGAACATATGGCAGACCTGCTTTTTACATTTGGCCACCAGCAATAACCTCAAAAGTTTACCACATGCTAAGACGAGACAGCATTCATTTTCTGAAGCCATCTTTCCTGTCCTTATTTAGAGACATATTTCACCGTTGGCTTGTTGCTTTCTTGGTCAGTACTTGAGAGGTCAGGTCACTTAGTGCCATCAGGCTCACAGGGCAAGCAGTCAAGGCTGTGAAACTTTCCTTGCCCATTGTAGAGGTGCCTGATCTCTTTACACCACCAAAGGTGCTGTGAACAGTGCTGGCAAGTTTTAATTATGCACTGACCCTTAAAAGTACTAGTCCCTAGGGAAGGCTAGAACTGTCCTCTTTTTATATCTGTTCACTCATCAAGATTTAGAAAAAAAAGGAAGGGGGGTGGGGAAGGAGCGAAAAGCATTCATGACACTTTTGCTGGGAATAGCACAGCAGAGGAAAAGGACAAGTTCAAATTTTTTAATGTATTTTCCTTTTTAAAAGATCGAAAATGCAAGGCAGCTTCTATCCCGAAGCAAAATAAGCTGCCTATGGCAGCAGGTTGAAGGGGACTCACAGCAAAGATGGTCCCGTGGTCCAGTTTACTAAAATAAACAGCAAAATCTGGAAAACCAGGGCAGCTGCTTCTGAGAGAGGGGATGGGTCTTTGCATGCTGATCCCTGAAAAGGAAAGGCAGATTTCCCATCCCAGGCATAACTGGGCCTGCCTAGAGTAGAGATAGAATAGTTGAACAGACAGACAGATAGATAGATAGACAGACAGACAGACACTTTGTTCATAGAAGGGATCGCAGCACTACAATCTTCTGCCAGAAATCTATGAGGCCAACATATTCCAAGTACTGCTGAGCAAAGCCCTACAAAATAAGAAGTAGAAATGACCACAAATATGCCTGTGTTTTAAATTCTGGAGGAGTTGGCACTGCCTGGTAGTCTGCTGGTTGGAAAGGGAGCAGCCAAATCTATACAATTGCAGCGACGCACCCTTGTGTTCTCCGCAAGGGGTGAATTTGCCGAGCAATGCCTGGCAAAGCCATTTGCAAAAGCGATCTTCCTTTTAAAAAGCAACTTGCAAAAGCTGTGCATGTCACTTCAGAGAACAGAAACTGCTACTGTGTGACTCGGGCACCCAACCAAAGCAGCTCACCCGCAGGGACTGCCGAACCCCGTATAACCAACCTCTCACTAACAGGTGCTCGCTCTCAATGTATTGAGAGTGAAAGTTGGGGCATCAATTCAAGAAAATCATAACCCATGAAGACAGAAAGTGATGAAAGGCAGCCAATAGGTTATTAACCACAGAGTGTTTTTCTAGATCTAATTTCATCCCCTGTCTTTAAATACAAAGAGTTTGGGAAAAAACAGGCCACTTCTCTTGTGCATTTAATTCTAATGCTGACAACAAGGACACCAAAGAGGGCAATTCCACACAGCACTGAGAATTGTTAGATTTTTTTAGTAAGGATGCTTGCACACAGAGAACAAATGGCCATATTCCAGCCCCCAGCTGCAGCATGTAAGATAGACACAGGCACCGTAAACTTAGGAGAGCGATTTCCTGCTCCTTTAGTTGTCCATCCTTCCTCAGAATCTAGATTTAGAGTTGACTCCCAAAAGGAGCATCAAAGCTCTTGATTAGGCATCTATTCATAGACACCGTGCCTAATTGAACATAAGGTCTTTCTCCAACCATTTTAACCCTGTAAGTAGCACCTACCACACCATTTTCTGGCTAGGGAGTGAGAGGACCCACCGATGCTTCCTGCTTCCACAGTACAAAGTCTACAGTTGATATCTTCAGTGGGTCGGCCAAATTCAGTGAAATACTCTTTCTACACAAGTCACCACAGAGAGATGACATGGTAGCAGTGGTCAGGCTGAACTTAGGTTTCTGTTTCCACCAGCACTGAAAGACATAAAGAAACAGCAGGTCTTTGATGAACTCCTTGAACATTTAACATCAGTCCATGCTCACGGGGCTGGGAGCGAAACTGCAGTCTTCACCATGCGGGAAGGGTTGCATGTGCCTGTTACTTAATTTGGGAAGTGGGCATTTTAGTCGTGACTAATATTTTTTCTTCTCTCTCCTTGCTGTCTCCTAACCTAAAGAGCATCAACCTTTTTACTTACCACTCGCCTATGGAAAAAGCCGAAAACCCATTTGTAGCAGATAACATACTTTGGTTTGTTTGATACTACATTGCAGTGTTTCCAATTAGGTTTCCTTGCTTTTATCTTCTTTGTGTAATCTATTCAGTCCCTCCCACTAATTAGAACCTTATTTGCCTTTTTTCCCCTTTCAGCAGTGTTTATCCTTCGCATTGTTCCTTGCATCTCTGCTTAGCAAGATTGACTTCTGTTATCTTTGTTTTTTAAATATATGTTTAGATTTTATTGGCACAGATGCTTGTTAAAGTGATCCAACTATTCATTACAGACCTCATGATTTTCCATAGTAAATTTTCTAGACAATCAACTCAGATCAACATTATTTTCTGTCTCATTCTACATTCTTTCAGAGAGTTATGTTTCATGAAAAGCCCAATACTTCAGATTATTACCTTTCATATATAACATTCCCTCGGAATCAGTGGATATCTGATGATATTCTGATGGCTAGACCTCCAGATGTTTTATTTTATTTATCATACTTGGCTTGTTTTCTAGGACCAAGTCCAGAACAGCCTCTAATCTCAGGGGTTGCTCAATTCTGTGAGGGGCTGTGAAAAGTTATTAAGAGGGAAAAAAGTCTGCACAACAAATAATTCTGCAAATGCTAGTGTTGTCCTTATGTACTTAAAATATACGTTGATCAATAAAGACCTTGTAACAAGATTAATAAGGAATTTTAACATGTACTTTTGGGAGGGCATGGAAACTCTCAGAATAAACTTATTTCTTGCTAACGCAAGTCAGGAAGAAACTTTCCAAGGGCAGCTTTCCATAAGTGTTGATTAGGAGGTTTTCGTGCTTTTTTCTGTAGCAGATGGCACTTGACAATGCTCAAGATTCAGAACAGGTTCTGGATCTGTAGTCTGAGCCAGGATAGCAGTCTCCATGTCCAGAAAACAAATAGAACAAAGATGAGAGGAGCCAAATGTGTAACATGTTGTGATGCTCTCCTGCCTGCGTGGAGCTTCGCAAGGCTCAGAACCGAAGAGCACCTTTCTGGAAGGACATACCACGACCACCCGAGCTAAAGGGCATGCCTAGAGGTAAACAAAAGGTGAGGGAAGACCAAGGGTCCCAAAATTAGAAGAAATGAGCCACTAAGTTTGCAATTAACAATTTAAGCTCAGGGAGTAAAGACATTAACAGATTTAACTTACCGATAGACAGGAGGTGTGTTTCCATAATAAAATGGTCTCTGGAAAGCAGCCATTTTCAGTCTATCCTATTTTCCCTGTAGTTCCAGCCCGGATTTGGTATCACAGATAGATGAGAGAACTCAGAGGCTGAGATTTAAACATTTGTAGTTAAGTGGAGGGCTCTCCTCTCCAGAAACATCAAGCCTTCTTCCACTAGACAAATCAACCAACCCTACTAATGAGAGACACCATCAAAAGAACTTAGTGGTGTGGTTATCCTGAGCGAACCTACATTGCTTGGCAGTGCTATTGAGGCACCATCCCATTCCCTGGAGCTAATGCTACCTGCACCATGGGCTGTGAATCTCCCCAGATAGGGCTTCTCCTTCTCCTGCCCATGACAATGCCAGAAGAGGGTGTCTGCAGCCAGTCCAGGGCTAGGAGGAAAGTCTGTGGTGGTGCTGCCTTACCAGTCGTCGAGACCCAGGGAGGAGGGAAGGAAAAATGACAGGACAAAGGGTAATGGTTTTAAACTAAAAGAGAGTAGATATAGACTAGATATAAGGAAGAAATTTTTTACAATGAGGGTGGTGAAACACCAGAACAGGTTGCCCAGAGAGGTGGTAGATGCCCCATCCCTGGGAACATTCAAGATCAGGTTGGATGGGGCTCTGAGCAACCTGATCTAGTCGAAGATGTCCCTGTCCGTGGCAGGGGGGTTGGACTAGATGGCCTTTAAAGGTCACTTCCAATCCAAACTATTCTATGATTCTATGACTATGAAAAAGGGCTCTCATAGCTCCCAGTGCCATCTCTCACCAATGCCATCACTGTGAAAGCACCTCTTAACAGGTCCCACACTCCAGGTGAGGTCAGAGTAAAGAGAGAGCAAAAGAGAGTTTTCCCACTCGAGTTTCACCCAAGCATTGTGTTAAACTTCAGCTTTCATGAGATCTCTAGGCTAGTGAAGCGAATAAGAAGTTTTGCAGCAACATGCGTTGAATAGCAGAACAGCCATTTGCTATTCCGTTCAATCCATTTTACACAAAAGTTTATCAGAAAAAACAGATGAGGTTTCACTTTTCGAGTTCTTAATACAATCTTTTGCTAGACTTTGTTAGGTCACTATTTTTCTTATTCGTCTTCCCTTCTACTCTGTTTCCTTCAGTAATTGATACTTCAATGGAAATCACAAGTTCAGTGTCCCAGGCAAACCTCTGTTCACCTGCAGGTATATACCTGCATGCCCCCTTCTTGATTCCTATAGGTCTTCAGCTGAAGTCCCAAAGCATGAAAATAAGCTGAACTAACTGCATAACTAAGCACACAGTCTAATCTTGTCAAGTTACTCTGAAATCCTTCTCGTCAGGTTTTGTATCCTTGATTTCTTGCAGACGGGCTCTCCAATATCAGCAGTGCTCTTGGGAAAGGCCCTAACGGGACAAACGGGACAAAACCAATCAGAATTTTTTTGAGATTTCAAGGAATTTTTGAAACTTTTTTTTTATCTTAAGGCTCCCACGCCCAATTTCATGTAAAAGTCTGTCTTTTCTTTCAAATCAAGTTCAAAACTGACATGCTGAAATTCAGAATATATATTAAAAAAAAAAAAAAGTAGGAAATTTGAGAATTTTCCCACCCCACCCCACTTTCAACAGTTTCCAAACCTTTTTACTACAACGGCCTGAGAGGACTCTTTATTTTTACAGCTGCTGCATACCTAGTTCTCCTCGCTGGAAGACGCGCACGCAGCTCCAGCGATTCTAATCTTTTCATTCCAGGAAAGGAACCAGCTGTAAATCCACTGAAGCAAGATCAGGATACAGCACCAGGACTGTTGTTCTGGCCTCCCGCTGGTTAAGACTTCCCTTGAACTGCTCTCACACTCAGTCCTGTCGTGGGTCCAGGAGCCTCTGTTTTAAGAATCCCTTCCCACCTCCCCGTTCTGACCTCAGTAAGCCTCTAAAGGCAGTGATATTATGATTTTCATGATCTGATGAGACACCTCTGCAAAGCAACAGTTGAGTCAGATTTGGAGGAGCAGGGGGTGCTCGGTTTCTCCCATCCTGAAAGCACCCGAGAGAGGTGCTATGTTTGCATCCACTCCCAATTTCCAAAAAAAATGGTAGGGATAAAGTTACTCCATGCACACTCCCTGTCCCTGGGTGATGCCGTAAATGAATTTGTGTGATGATGTTGTAGCACTTGATAGCGCAACTCCTTCCCTCTTTTACTCCAAGCAGGACTGCCACTGTTCCTGTTGACATCATATCCCTGCTGACATCGTATCAGCTTTCCACTATACAGTAGGCGATAAGAACTGCAAAACTTTTGGCACTGTTTAAAAAAAATCAGATCAATATTTGCAAAGAGTGACAATTTCCCTGCACCCGTGGAAAACTGCTCAGGGAGTCACCTCGTTGTGGTGAGAACGTCACCTCCAGGATGGGTCTTTCCCAAATCTTTATGGTAACCTGGTGCCGAGTGTATACAAACACTCACAATGACTGCTTAGCAACACCTCCTGCCAACCCAGGCGGTGGCAGAGTGAACAAAAATGTGCGCCGCGCTCTCCAGCTATTCCTGCAATGAAAATATATCATCAAGGAACAGTAAAACCTATGTTGGGCTAACGGGGATGAGATGGAGCAGGACCTCCCGCCCCTCTTTCCACACCACCAACACAAGTCTGACTTTGTCTTCTTGGACTTGGCAAGTCTCATTCGGGCTCCAGCGAGCCTTGTGTCCCTGGTAAAAGCTGGCACACGTGAAAGCTATATATATATTTATATCTGTTGTGTGATGGGTTGGGGGAGGAGGAGGCAGTTCTGCAGCAGAAGCCAGCAGCCATTCCTACAGCCCAAAGGTCAAGAGATCTCCAGGATTTTTCCAGACGTATGCTGTCCCCTCTTATCCTGTCTACATCAAGGGTGACCCAGCAAGAGGGACTGTGGCCATTTGGCATGGGAAGAGGCTGTTGCTCTTAGGGCCAGGGAATGAATAGATCCTGAGACCAAAGGCCGCTATACAGCCCCCATAGCAGCCTTGTGACATTCTGCAGTTTGTCCTTCAGTGCTGTTCAACGTATGGCAGGACAGGTCCCCAATGAAGACTGGCCATGACTTAGCTCAGGCTTTCCACTTTTGGAGCATCCATCATGATTGATTTTGGTGGCAGTTTTGGAGGTGCAGGTGCCTATGCCAGCCACGAAAGAACAATCCAGAGGGGCCTGAACTAACACAGGGATGAGCTAGTGCATCCTTGTAATAGAGCCCTTTGCTATGCAAAGGTATGCAAAGGCATTGACTCCAGTCTAAAAACCTACTGGCCACTTTGTGGGTGGGAGGGACACTACCAATCAATCACATTGAAAGGAAATAAAGTGTCTTGTTCCAAACCTTGTTGACATTGTCACATCGTTGCTAGCTTGGGGGCAACTCTGTACATTGCTGCGTCTTTCATCCTCACACCATACCTCATCATAAAAAGATGTTTCTTTGGTTTTCTGAGAGGCCAGGCAGAAGATTTTCCTCACTGGAGGACAGCTGTGGGAGATGGGCGTGTGTGTCAGTAGGATAGTGTCCATTTGCCAGAAGCTTCGTTGACAGCAGGCTGCAGGTCTGTTCTTTCCTAGACTCTCCTGAATATATTAAACTGGCTTAAAATCAAGGGCTTGGTTTGTGAAACCCTACTGAGTGGGTGTTAATGATTCCTAGTCAAAATTCAAAGACAAGGCACCGTGCAGTTTCTTAACAAGCATTTAATAAGCATAGAAAACCTTGTAAATCATGTTGGGAAAAAAACCTCAAATATTTGGGACTTGCAATAAATTTTAAATGACTACTCCTGGGTAACTCCTGCAGACATCCTTCTTTCTATTGCTGTTAAATATACACCGCTGATGATCCTTCAGAGGTAACTTCTCCAAGTCGAGAGTGTGACTGTAGGACACCCTCAGGGCTGGAGAAGAATGGCAGGATCTCAGATGTTCACCTGTTGAAAGGTGGACACCTCTGGCAGAGCCTATAATAGTATCATTTTGTGGAACAGTTTAGCTGAAGACATTTAAATTTACTCCCATCCCTAGCAGCATTTCAGTCTTGGGATTAATACCTGCCTTAGCTTCATGCAGATAATATGACAAAAATCTATAAAAAGGCAACCTGAACCACATAACACGTATTTTCTGGTCCTGCATCCACCAACTCTTTGTCCATAATTTGTATTTCCTGCTCCTGCCTGTGCTGTATGTGTTTCAGTTGTACAAATGTCAGCTGAAAGTGACACCAGCTGCTCTACAAGCTTCAGAGGCAATTTCTAAGCACAGCTCATAAATACCATTTCTTGCATTTGGCTACGTCTGAGCCGTTCTAACCACGATATGCCGCCCTGCTCTCCACGTCTGCAAGAATTAAAGCTCCCCAAACCCCCTGCCCCTCCCTATGTCTTTGATCCTTTTGTCTGGACTAAAGAAATCCAAGCTGATATATAAAGCATGTGTGATACATCAGCCTGGTAGAAAGCTCCTTCGTGTATTAGCCCTCTTCTGGAGGAGTGAGATTTTTGTGGTATGATGCATAGAGCCAAACCTGCCAGCATTCCCTGGAAAGCAGGAATAAGGGGGAAAAAATCTGAGCTCATTATTTGAGATCTGATCATATTATTATACATATATATCTTAATTATTAAACAAAACATCCACCCAGTTAATTTCCCAATTGCCACCCTGGCAAAGGGGCCCTGGGAACTGAGTATTGGAGTCAGGGAATATTGATCCATTTGGAGGGTAAGGGCTGGGTTTGTCTGTGCCGGTGAGCAGGAACATCTGGAGGGAAAGGAGGGTGCGTTCGCGAGCAGAGCAACAGCTGGCTGCCCCACGCATCCACCCCAGCCACAGCTGGCACAGGCACAGCAGCACCGCTGCAGAGCTTCAGCCTCCCTCCATCGGCACCGCTTCCACATGCTATTGCCCTCACATCATATCCTCAGCCGTTCCGTGCTGCTTGTCACTTAGACTGTCCCCACATGGCAGTGGCTCAGCACGGCCCTGGCCTCTGGCCCTATGAAGCGTAAGGATACGGGGTGATGGGGGAGCCAGGAGTTGTATCATTTGCATCCCACAGGCATGAGTAAGACCGTTTCCAAATACAGCAGCAACTTGCTGTCAAGGGTTGCAGGACCATTCATACTACAAGCAGATGATTTGTGTATACTGTCATACGACGTTACTAATGCTGTTGGGTTCCCTCCCAAGTGGAATACCTCCCCCTTTGAGGCAAAGCCCGGCTGGTATTTAACTGCACAAAGGATCCCTATCAACTATCCCTTCTAATAAAGCTCTGACAAATCACTTTCCTCTCACCATGCAAGTCAACCTCCCCCTCCCAACACCATCCCAGAAACCCTTCTCCCCCGAGTCAACCGCTGGTGGTCAGAGACAACCCGTAAAACCAGCTCCCCCGGGACATGCAGACGACCTCTCTGAAAGAATCCCCATACCACCACCATGCCACAGAGGAGGGGGTCAGGTCTCCAACCCGTGAATCAAGAGCCTTCTTCTGTACTTGTTACAAAGCCACAGGACTGTTTGACAATCCAAAGATTTCCTTAATTAAAACTAGAAATCAAATTCTCAAAATAGATATGATTCTATTTTAGACTGAGTCCCGGGTTTGATTTTGATCTTCCTAGTCAAACTGTCTCCTTCCCTTCCACTGGAAATCACTGGCTGGAAGCCTTTGACACCCAGCGGAGCAGGCTTATTATAAAAGTGCTAAACAGCAGACCAATAATTCCTGAAATCTGAAATGATGGGACAGGAGTTTGTTAAGCTGCTGATTTTAGTGCTCTTGCTCAACTTATTTGTCACCATGAAGTGTGGAAAGCTGGTGTACTGCTGAGGTGTTAAAGCCCTTTGTGCCCTCTGAAACACCATACAAGCTGCTAAGGACAATAAAGCAAAAGCCTTTAAAGCCATGGACAATACTATAAAACATGGATGACAGCACATGCTTTTTTCTTTTTTCATGTTGGGGAAACTGAGGCAAGACAACTGACTTATCAGAAGGGTGTGGTGCCAGTTTGAGAAGCTAAAAATCTCTCCAGTGCACTAAATCCTTCAGCTTCATTATAAACCAGTAGAGAAGCAGGAGTATTACTAACATTTACTTCTTCTAATTTCACCATTGGAACAGCCCCTTGGAAAATCTGGGCAAAAGAAAAGAGTTCCCAACCTCTGACATTACAAGACAGTAGGTTGAGCAGTACAAAGCCCTCCAAGATGTATGCAATACAGACAGGTCGTATAAGTCTTGTGGTTGCCCTAATAACCAACCACAATCTGGGAGTGGCCTGAGCATATCAGCTGTTAACTACATCACCCGTCCAAAGAACCAGGGGCTAAAATCTAATCTCAGCTGTCTTGGGGGTAAATCTAGGGCAAATCTTGCTGATGACAAACGACTCACTCCTGGCTGGGCTGAGAACCAAAACTGAGCTTGAACAGCTATGTTGCACCTCTACAGCCACTCCATCCTTAGGATGGAAGGTCAGTGGAAGAGTCAAGGAAGGAATGGGAAGCTGCTGGCCATCTCTTAGCATGACTTTCAGGTGAATAGCTCCCCACACCATCCTCCCAGTACCAGTGTTTAATTCAGTCCTTGATTCTTACACTTGCACCAGATCAGTCTTTAGCTCCTAGATGACATGAACATTTTGGAGCATTTTTTTCAAAAGCAGATGTTGGCCCCTCTTGCTCCAGTTTAATGATCAAACTTGCGACAAAATTGTCACGTGTCTGGGTTGATCTGTAATTGGGATGGGAGAAGGGGAAAGGAAAGGTACTTAGGCATTGAGGTAGGTATAAAAAAGACACCACAAGACAATAAACATCTTTTTCCATTCTTTGTGTTGACTCTCAAGTCCCCTTAAAGCCTTATGGAGCACACACCAAAGGAGCTCTTCCTGCCTGGGGAGCCTAGGCCATAGAGGGCTTTTTACCTCCATGGCCTTTGATATATCTGGAGCACTGCTCATTGACTTCCCTGAGCTTCACCTAAGACTTGAAGTACTGAGTGTGCATGGGCATCCATGGATACAGCACACAGGTTGGGCTGAGGACTGAGAGACAAGCAGAAATTCAGTTTCTGCTGATTCTGAGTTAGTGACTGCCTTATCTTGGGAAGCATTTTCAGACTCTGATGGTAAATTCTGCATTCTACAAATTTCTCTTGCAGAGATTATTTTCATTTTTAAAGCAGTGAATTTCCCTGTGGCTTCTCTTTGCTTTGTTTTATTTGGTTTGCTTTGCTTTTCCTAGAGGTTCAGAAATGGAGATGGCTTTATCCACAAACCCACACTTAATCAGAGTCAGAGCATCGTACCTCTTCCCACTTCCCAACCACTGCATCTTCCTTTGCAAAGACCGTTAATTAACCCTGTACACAAAGGAGGGTTTGGCTTCTCTGCTGAATACCCTGACGATGAGTGCCAGCTGTTAAGGATGACGCAGCCCCTGAGTGGACTGAGAAATGGGCTGAGACCACAAATTCATTTCACGTCAGTCACCGCTAGCTCACTAGGGCCTTTGACCACCGCAGCCAAAATAGACTACTCTCAAAGCAGCCATCTAGAAGAAATAGGAGAGGGGTATTTTACATTACATTTTCCATAAGACAAGTGGATCCAACTTCTTAGGTGGTAGGGGTTGGATGTCAATATTGGGACCCTTTCTCAGAAGCTCTACTGATGGGATAACAGCAAATGCTGACCTTTACTTTCTGGTCAGTTATAATCCAGACAAATGACAGGATGTATTTAGCTGCTAGACTTCATGAATTGCCTTCACAGCTATCTCTCCAAGGCAAAAGCAGCCATTTAGAGGGAATTGTCCTGGTGTCCAGATGCAACCCTTGAATCCCCAGTTGGGTCCCTGGCTTACTGACACTGTGTGTGTGATCAAGCCAATTTATCCAAGGTCCAGTCCTCTGGAGTTGTGCAAAAAAACCCAAAGGCGATCCTTTCTGGTTGTCTAGTGGGCTGGAACAAAAATATAACAAAGGAGGAAAATGATAAATCCAAAAGAAAGGCTAAAACTAGACTTAGAGCTGGTTCTTGAGAGTCGCTTCTTAAATTCCACGTTTTATGCGAACCATGGGACCAATCGGGATGAAAGCAAAGGTTTCACCTCACTCTTTCCATTATCCACAATGACACTGCTAGGCCTGTGGCAAGTAAAGTGATCAGATAATGCCGTAAATTACTTCATTCGATTGCTTTGTGCTCTGTGCACTGATGTACTCGGCTGCATTTGGGAACTGCAGTAATAGCAAAGATATATAGAGCTTGGAGCTGATCTGGAGAATGTAGAAGCAGAAGAGGCCCTCGATGGAAGCTGTGTCTGATGAGCCTTTTCTGCTCACATTCTTGGACATTTTATTTTGATCCTCCTTTCCGTCTCCATTCGGGATCTTTCCATACCCTTTCTCTTCAAATACAGACATTCTATGCCTAAAATCATCCCAGACAAAGCGTATCCATCATCACCAGGATGTGCCGTACAAAGTCATCATTTCCTGAGATCTCCCAGTGCTGGTCACTCCCTAACATATTCAATATACCCTCTCATCTTCTTTACGCTCCTATATAATTTCTATATACTGCAGTTCTATGGGAATCAATTCCAGGTTCACAAATGTCCCCTGAGAGTGCATGAACCATGTTCAGAAAAAAAACACTGCAAAATTTGCTGCAAAGACAAAACATGGTGTTTTTTGTCTTCTTCCTTTTACAGGACTCACCTTGGCCCATCACAACTGAAACTATTTGTACGTGTCTTCAGTAGCCCCTGTCAAATAAGCCTAGTAAATGCCCAAGGAGAAAACCAGTCAATAACCCACATTAGGTCTTACATCAAATCCAGGACCTAGATAGATGAAGTATACGGGGGAAACTTCTGCTCTCTGTAGATCAGTAGTAACCTTTTAGTTACTAGCAGCCCAATTAGTAACCCTGACAGGATTTGACTAGTGTCCTTGCCAGGGAATCCAAGTAGACAGGCAATGGTAGAACAAACTAAGAAAAACAACATGGGTTTTTTGCCTGCAGTTCAGGTCCCCCTGCAGCAGGACAGAATGAGCCACAGTGGGGGAGGATGGAGGAGAGCTCCTTTGCTGTTGCTATGGTCTGTTAGTCCTGTGGCTAATCAGAGGGTTTAAGGTCTCCAAGCCATCGATACAGGACTATAATCCCACATTACGAATAACATCAAACTCACAAATGCACACTGTACACAACATTCATGGAAACAAGTAATTCTCCCAGACTAATAACCATTCCGTCATTCCTTCGGGTCTTGACATGCCATGGCCTCAGGCTCAGGTTATTTCATGTTCATTTGGCTTCTTTGGGGCCCTGTGTGAGGTCTTTCTGGAGTTTAAGCTGGAGGACAGCCAAGGTGTCAAAGGGACACCTTTCCTCTGAGCTGTTGAGTGGAATGTCCTAAGTTTATGAACACTGGAGTTATTCTGGGTATATGGCCCTCGTGAGCACCATCAATCGCGGATTTTCATTTCGAACTCTCCCTGCTTTTTATGGCACTTCCCATGGCTGGGTAGGAGAAATGCTGTCACTCCCACCAGATCACTGCAGCTTACTGAAGCTGCTGAGCTGGGTGCTAAGTTATTTTTAATACCCAGAGTGGAGCCTCCAGCAGGTTCCTGATGAGGATTGTGGAAATCTGAGAATGAAAAAAAAAAAACCCTCTCAAATATTCCAACTCAATCCAACTTCAGTGTAAAACTAACTGTCCTGGTGCCTGCTGGGGCAGGACTTTGCGTAACTAAGTGTGACTGTGGACTGTTTCTCATGGAGAAATGTATGTACATACTCTGCAAAAACCCAAGGCAGTAATAGATGGGAGTCTGTGGGACACGGTGCTAACATCTCGGGCACTTTTAAGTATACTGATTTATCTATTTACTGATTTATCTATCACTTAAACAGCTCTAGAAATCATTGCTGAAGTTACTTCTTATCTCAGGGAATATTCTGCGTGTTAAAATATTGTAACCAAAAAAAGAAACAAGCAAAAAGCCTGAAATATCAGTTTAAGGTTTTTCCAAACACCTACAATTACTCATTCTCACACTTTACTGGACATATTCAGATAGATGTGGATCACTTAGACACATCTTTCTGAGAATATTATAGAAATTCAAATAACTAA
The DNA here is from genome assembly GCF_964195595.1 of Calonectris borealis. Lineage (NCBI taxonomy): Eukaryota > Metazoa > Chordata > Aves > Procellariiformes > Procellariidae > Calonectris > Calonectris borealis. The sequence goes on along the minus strand of NC_134313.1, from coordinate 168,683,586 downwards.
ACAGGCATGAGGTCTATCTAGTCCAGAGCAGGAGGAAGGACTGTTCTTATTTTATGAAATTACTCATGAAACAACCAGAGCAGACTGAGATATTATTAAACTTTCGTGATATTATCATTTATTAGAGATTTTCCCTTTAAAAAATTACTGACTTGGCAGAATCAAACCTTCCCAGTAGACCATGTCAATCCTGTTCAAACTCAGTGGCAATTAACAAGACAGTAGACAACATGTAAATGTTTTCTCCTGTTTGCCACTCAGATAGGGCTGTTTGGGAATTTGCTGGTGGGACATCTCTTGGTTTCAAAGGGCTGCTTGATTATCTGTTTTTAATGGGAAAATGTCATTTCACTGAAAAAAAAACCCTTTGATTTTTGACAGGTTCAGGGTAAAATCTCCCACCAGAGCCTGAAAAAGCTTCTCAAGAAGTTAGCTGTAGGTTGGTGCTTGGGAAAACAGATTGGGTGAGAAAACCAGAATCAGTGACCAATTTCTGAGATTTATCATGAAGCAGAATTTTTATTCCATAGCCAGCATTCCTTCCTACCTTCTGGCCTGTGCAGCTCTTTGGCTTCCTGCAAGGTTCAGCTGACCAGCTCCTTAGACAAAGAAATATGTAATTTCTTGATTTTACAGGTAGGACACAAAAACACACTGAAAGCATCTATTTGACAGCTATGGGCTTTAAGGAAAAAGCTGAGCATCATTTCCTATGATTCAGACCAGCATGCTAACTCCAAATTCAACCTGCTTCCTTTTAACGTGTGGCTCAGACTGGGGTTGTGAAGCATGATTCTTTCCAAAAAGCACAGGCAACGTAGTCCTCAGTCCTAAGAGAGGGCTCCTTTTCAGAGGTGAGGATGAATGAGCAGGGCAGGGCTAAGGAATCATGCATCTCACCCTTACGTGCAATAAGCTGCATCAGCAGCAGGGAAGCATGAGACCGCACATCCATCCTAGGTGCTCTGGAGAGCCTTTGCCTTCCCAGAACCCCCAGGGAACAAGAAAACGAACCTCACCAGCTGAGACTCACCTCCCCATGCCAAGACTCATCCTTGCCAGTCCAGAGCCCTCCAGAATCAAGTCCTTGAGTAACCGTGCAAGGTGGCTTCAACAGTGTGACATCTCAGGCTTTCCTACCCTCCTCTTTTACAACACGATCTCCTTTCCCCCCTGCCGCTGCCTTCTGCTTAAGCCTGCCTTGAACTGTGGCCAATGACAGATGAAATGGCAGAGGATTAGTTTCCCCCAAGAGGGAGGGGGCCAATGCAGGGCCAATTCCAGACAGGAATTTTCCCCAAAGGCACCGCTACTCCTCCAGCCTTCCCAGACATCCAGAGGCTCAGCAGTCTCCATCTCCCAAAGCTACAGCCCAAGGAGCCAGCGGCTTTATCCAGCTTCTCTGCTGCCTTGAGGGAAACAAGGAGGGTATTTTCTTTGCTTGTCCCTTAATTCAGTCAGCAAACATTCCCCACACAAAAAAACTGGGCTGGGAAGAATTGATCTATGCACCATCTTGCATTTGCCAAATGGATTAGCTAGTAATTGCTGGGTATCTCAAATGCAAAAGGGCTCCTGACTCCTCTGTATGGCAGGTCAGGACTTGGTCTTTATTTAATTTATTTATCATTATTATTTCCCTCCCCCTTCTCACCCTTGACAAGACAAGACCCTGACCTGTTTCCTAAATCCTTTTTTTGGGGGGAGGAAGGGGGAGCAGGGGAGAGGTATGGGGTTCTTTCATTAGCAAAGCTTGTGAGCCTAAGAGTGACTTTGGAAGGCAGGATATTAACCTTTACGGCTCCTAATGCCGCATTACAACATCTAATCCTGCATTCGAGGGCAGGTTGAAAAATGAGGAAAACATGGGTAGAAGAGAAAATATCACTTATTGTGCAAAATGCATTCACTCCAAAGGAAATAGAGGTCATTGCAAGGGACGTAAAGAGGCAGGACAAAAAAGGAACCAAAATAGATTTGGGTGGATTTTTCTAAGGATGTACAGAAATTTCCAAAGAGCAGGAGGGCTCTGGAGTGCTTTATTGAAATGATAATTTCACCTCTCTCCTTGGTTTCACATCACTCCCCAGGCCCTCCCAAAATTTTTCTGCTTATGACTGTTATCAAGCATTTATAACCCAGGTGGTGGGGTCAGGGTGATAGCTGTCCCCACCAGAGCCAGGGAGGAGCTGGAAATGAGGTGGGCAGAAATATGGTTGTGTGGTGGGGTGGGAAAGTCCCACGGCACGGAGAGAGCAATGGGGCTTCACAATGGCTGTCAACAGCCCTCCCCTCTGGACAAAGTGTGGGGTGACCAAAACTATTTTTCCCCATGGGATGACTGATAATGCTGTAAGACAGGTAAAGCTCTCCCTTTGTCCATGTTACCTTGCCAGCAGGCTCAACCCACCAGTCCATCTCAAAGGGTGACAGTGTCTAAGACAAACCAGCTCTGTCCCCATAATCTCCTTTCTGAAATATTTCACTCTTTGTACGTTGTATGGATGTTAGAGTCTGATTTCATGAGACCATACATATCTGAGCCATAACATCATTAGACAATATAGGTCTTACTTCAAGGTACTGCTATGTATGCACACAATGAAGTGGGAAGAGGAGGGATTTTGGCAGAGGAAGGAGAAACAGGCAACCCTTAGTAAACAATAAAACATCAGCCACAAAAGGAAAAAGGAGGGTCAGCACTTGAAAATACCTGTGTTTGAAAGTCAACATTGATAGCTGTGAACCGAGGAACATCTCAAGGTTTTGGCGTGTACCAAAAAAGAACCTGAGCTTGAGTCAGTGGACTCTTCAGCAGAGTCTTTTCTTTTCCAGTGGTGCAGAGTGGGGCACTACAACACTGTCTGACAATGGTTTGGTTGGTTTTATCAGTGCTTTTTAGCCAGCAGCAGTGACAAAGCAAGGAACAGTGCCAAAAAATTGTTAGGATCTAGGTAGCTGCTGAGCCTCTGGAAGGTTTTACTCTGGAATATTCTTTTTCAGGAAAAGAGATGGAAAGGTCACATGGGAATAAATTGATTTTGATAACATTTTGTTCCAGTAAAAGAAAAAAAAGAAAATGAACGCTTTGAGATTAAAATTTCCTTCTCTGACATGTACAGGGTGGAATGATTCATGTTATTTGAGCAATCTGGAGGAGAGAGGTTAAGGAAGGGGATTAGCTTCTTGGTAAAGTTTACAGTGTTTTTTAAATTACAGAATTCTCTTCAAAGCCAAAGTCAGATCCCACACATTTTGCGTGTCTTCCAGTCTGCCTCTCTGCAGATGAATGCACTGATACATACCCATCTATAAACTCAGACATCTAACTAATAATTAGATTTCATTACTGCAGTCTCAAGAAAGCTCCTCGCATCTTGCGTAGAGTCCCTACTGCCCATCAAGTCTGATGGCAAGTGAGAAAAAGTCCTGGCTTGAGATCTGAGAGCTGGGTACAAACACATAGTGAACAATCACCTCCAGCTGCTGTAAAATTACTCTCTATTCACATTCCTTGATCACATTCTTGCTTCTTTGCTCAGATACCCCAGTTTTAAACCATTATTCTCTTGGTTTATGTTCATGCAAATCAAACAAAATAAACCAAAGCAAATCAGCCCTGACTAGCTTTGCGTTTGCTTCCTTTCTGCAAGACACACACCAGGGCTTTGTTTACAGCATAGCCAAAACCAAAGGACAATTAGACTCCAGGTTCCCTTTTAAACTAAACGTTCCCATCCAGGTCGTGGGTTCTGCTCCAAACCAGAGAGCGAATCCACCAGCGAAAGGGTAGGTAAAAGAGTTCAGCGTTGTGGCACTCAGTTGCACAGCTCCTTGCAAATCACCATCATGCTAAGGACTTCAGGGATGCTGACCTGATGAACTCCTTGTTCAGGATCTGAACATCCTACTTTTTCACCTAGGTTTGCAGACAGGGAAAGTATGTTTGTTATTCTTGAGGACAGATTATTATTTTTTTCCTGGATTCACAACAGCTAGCAAGGAGCAAAGGGGGTTGGAGAAGCTCATTGCCTTGCTAATGTGTGGTTTGCAACAAGAGCTGCGGAAAGGCTTCTTGAAGGAAAACCAAACTGGCTTCAGGAACGAGCCAAACCCAAGTGTTTGGGAGGGATCCGGGGGAGAGGATGAAGAGTGGGGAGGGGGAGAGGTAAAGGAGAGTAATAAGAGCTGTGTGTGGTACTTCCACATAGAAAAAAAAAAAAGTCTTGAGGAATGGATTTGGGATTCCTCCCTTTGGAAACAGTTGAAAAAAGGGAGCAGAAGCCTGCATTTAAGAAGAGGTTAGAAATGTTTAAAAAACAAATAGACCCAAAAAACCCCAAACCATGTCCTTGAGGGTTTCTCTCCCATCAGCATTCCCGTTCCAGGAGAGCACACTGGGTAAGGCTACGTGACCAATGAATGCATCCTGACCCCGAACGCACCACAAGAATAATAGATCTTATATTGTGTTTTCCTTTGGTAGAGTTCAGAACGCTTTATGGGAAAAGTTGTGTTTTCCACAAAAAATGTTTTCCAACAGGAACTGGAACCGGGGAAAAAAAAATAAACAAAAAAACCCAAGAAAACACCCAACTTTTAGAAATTTTCCATCTAAAATATAAAATCTAGAGGGAAAAACCATTGCGGGGCGGGGGGTGAAGTTTTGTTTAAAACCAAAACATTTTACTTCTGAGAAGAAAGCCAAGGCACGGAGAGGTTAAAGTGGCTTGTCCAGAAACCCACTTGGGACTTGCACCTAGATATCCTAAGCCACAAACCAGTCTGTCTTCAGTTAAACTGTAACGTCAACAGAGATTTCAGGCAAACATTGAAAAAAGGGTGCAGTATTACTGGTAAAGTCGCCGGGTTATAAACCAGCCTCTTTAGGAGATCTCCATGCCCACACACGTACTATTCATCACTGGTGTATAACAGAAAAGCGAGGCACGCTGGTCCCAGAGAGACCATTTACCCCTCTTATCCCCCTGTAATAACCAACCCACTAAAAGTGCCTACAGCATTCCTTGCGCAATCTGCTCATCTGCTGTGTATAACATCACACGTACTATGTACATAAGGTCAAGCTGAACACGCACAAGCCATTCCCAAGGGTCTGAAATTCCTGCGTGCTCCACTTGGGCAACTTCTGTGAGTGAATTCCCCTGAATGACACTGAGTTTCAGCCTCTCCAAGACCTCAAGATTTTCTCCTAAGCAAACAGCATGTTAATCCTGCATGGAGTTTTTACAGAGCATGCGGATCATGTCACGTATGGAGACTCTCAAGATGTCATCTGCCACTTAAGAGGTACTAAGAGAGCCAAGAATAGCAGAAACCCAGCGCAGTACATACCCTTGGGTGCTCTACAGCTGTGCTTGAGTCTGGAAGACATGTAATTTTCACACCATTTCTCACCAACATACATTCAGTCAACTCCATTTTCCCAGTTCTGTGGTCTAAACACACAGATCTCCAATTTTCACTTTGTCTTCTCATTCAAAAGAGTTGGCAGTGCCTGTAGGCAAAATGCTTTCAGTCCACTGTGTCTCTGTGCTCTGATTTACATTGGCTTCTGGAATTGGCTTCTCTATTTAATAACTATTTCATTAAGCAGAGAGTGGTGAAAAACAAACAAACAAACCAACCTACCTTGATGGGTTGATCAACATTGATTGATGGCTTTAGTGCACAACATCTGAGAGTGAGAATGAGGTGGGATGTTGAGAACTGGAGATGAAAGAAACCACAGCACAGTGAAGCAGAAGATACGCCACTTTACCTCCTTCTTTTGTGGGTGAAGAAGTCTTTGCAACTTTCAGCCCTAGCCTTACCCATCTCTTCAAGGTAACCGTACACATAGAGGCAGAGAGGCTCTACCAAGGAGGTCACTCATGTCATCAAAAAAAGGGAGGAATTCATTATTTGGAAGGTAAATTTGTAAATTGGCTATTGTCAGTCATTAGTCACCATATGCAAGGTGACTGGCGTAATGGGCTCTTCTCTCATCTGGAACCAGTCGCATACCGTCAATAACCTCTCCGTAAATGAAGCAAATCTGTTCCAGATGAATGGAGAGATTTTCATGAATTTTACACCTAAAACCAGCATTAGGCATAACCAATCTAAACTATCATCAGATTTGACAGTAGAGGATACAGAAAAACACCTTGTAAGGTGGATTTCTTTTCCTGACTTTGTGGGAATTGGAACAGAAATGTTGGATCTGCAATAAGGCCTAGACAAACCCAAGACTCGGTCTCCACAGGAGCATATTGTTGCATTGGGTTGAGGGTGTATTGTACAGCCGTACCACCATTGTGTGATCCTGCCAACAGGTCCAATACCAAGGCTTTCAAACCAAACTGGGCTTAGATATTTAGGCTTGACCTTTTTTCTTGGGACCTAAGTGAGTTAGGCACTGAGCTCTCACTGAATGTCCTTTCTACACCTCTTGTGGACCTCTGGAAGCCCTAGCTTTCTACTGCTGCTGTGCTCTCCAACTAGCTAGCATCCAGCTCCACAGACAGTGCTGAAGTACAGCCTGACAACAAAAGGGTGAACAAAATACCTAAGGTATGCTTTCAACATACAAAGAGATTAAAAGTTAGGCTTCTGTGTGATTTACTGGCAGTTGCAGTACTCGGAGAAATATCATCCTTTACCAGTCCCAATGGCCAATAACTCATTACACTCAAATCCTCTCAGGTTGAAGAATTTCGTAGATCAGATTCTTGGTGCATTTATCTGCTTTTTTTAAAGGATGGGCCTACCACACAAGCCTTAAAACAAACTCCACATGAGGAAGAAACCTGTCAGCAACTGAGAGAAAAGAGATAAACTGCAGATTAGTCCTGACAGTCATCACGTCTGTCAGACATGTCTTCTCCAAACACCAGGTGATCAGGGTCAAGAGAACCTCTGTCTCCCATGATAAATCTGGTTCACAACAGAGGGGACCATCCAAATCCATCCTCTGGCTAACAGCCCCTATGAGGCATGAGGAATGAAAGTCAAGCCCAAGGACCCCTATATTAGAGGAGGAACATGTTGTTGATGCCACTCTGGCAGCCGAAATGCTTACTGCTGCTGGAGCCCTCTGTGCAGACATGGGGCAGGGATCTGCTGTGGATCTGTTGTCTCCTGCCTTTCTTCTCCGGCCTTTGGAGTAGAAGAGCTGGCTGAGAGGGGCTGTACATCCAGCATTGTGTCTACCTCAGCAAGGCACTTCACAAAAGGGCTCTTGCCTGCCACCCTAAAGATAGCCATTGAAGGCAGTGGAAGAGCATTTGTTAAGACAAGAGACATTGGGTCAAAATCTAACACAAATGGACTTCACTCTTAAAGATCCTGTATCTATTCATAAAGCACTATGTCATGTGCCAGCTACCAACAGAATACATAGTGTAGATGTGAAGAATAACGTCTCGTGAGAGAGGGTCCCAGAGATTGGAACAAAACAAATTGTACTAATTTAAATTAGGATCAGACTTGCCCAGGAGAATTAAAGAAACAACAAAACCAATCTATCCACATATGTACTTTTCTTTAAACCTTAAAAAAACCCTAAAAAAAAAAAAAAGCCAGTTTGGCTTGATTGAACTGAGTTGAGTATGAAGACCAAAACCAATCACTAATTAATGGTGTCTGGTTTCTGGTATTTATGCACGATAAAAATTAATAAGGGACTTCTCTGAGAAAATAAATAGTTAGCTGGAAAGCCAGTTTTGGCCTTTGATTTTTTTCTGTTAGTCATAGCCTCTCAGTGAGATTCCTTGAAACGTCAAGCTGGTTACTTCCCAGGAACTTTCAGTGATTTCCCAAAGCCAACATTTCAAATGAGGAATTGAGGTAGTCTCCCTGATATCACCCAGGGACTGGCTGTAAAATTTAACTGTTCATGCTGATTCCCAGACCTCATATTCTCAAGCTACACGTATACAGGAAGAGGAGGCACAAAACTTTAAAAACCTGCATCTATTTTTAGATGCATATATATATATAATTTCCTGGATATCAAGTGTTAGACACCAAAGCCTCCATTCTTAGCAGTGGTGGTAACCACCTGTAGTGGTCATATGGAGGTCAGCAGGGTTTTTTTTTCTCTACAGAAGAAGCTCCAAAGCTAGCAAACATTTAGACTGAGCAGTGGAGTATGGTGCAAAGCCTTGCACTAAGCTGCAGCTAGTCGCTTCATATAATCCAGAATGGCACCATATAGAGATATCACCTTAGTCCTTTAAACAACATAGTGCATGAGTATGGAATTAAATATTGCACTTAAACTGAAAATTTCTGCTTTCCAGTAGGCTTAGCTGGTGCAGAGCTATGGAAGCGATAGGACAAAGCTACTGAGACAAGCAAACAGCAGATGTAGAGCACAAGCAAATTTTGCTTTGACTTCACCAAAGTCTGGGATATCTGATATTACCGCCTTCCTGGTGGAGTTCCCATACCCCTTATCAGCCTCCCAGTCTCTCAAGAGGCAAATCCACTGCACCATCACCACCCATGGAAGCAACATATAGCAGCCTGGGTGGACTGGCAGAGGGAGAGCCAGCACATTGCTTTCTGCTGAGCAGACCTTGGTGCAGATCAGCAGAGCTCAGTGGACACGGAGAAAATGAACCCAAGAGCCCATTTTTAGGAGAAAAAACAGCACTGACTCCGCATCCTTGCATAGCCACTGAGAGCCTCAGATTGAAGATCCCGGGCCAAACCTTCAGCTGGAGTAAATCAGGATAGTTTTTGACATTGACAGAGCTCTCCTAATTGATATCAGCTGAGGATCTGGCCCTCCCCTTTGTTTTCTGTTGTGGGTTTCTTTTTTTCCTCTTTGCAATTCTCCTGGAATCTGTCACTTGAGCTTTTCCCCTTAATGAATCCACTTCTTGCAGCAGCACAGCATTGGAGAAGGAGTCGTCTTTGGGCATTTCTAAGCACGAGGTCTTCTCTGAGGCCTGTGGAGAGCTGCAGGTGTTTGGCTTTGGATGAAAGGAGGAACTAACAACGCTGGTTTATTCCTGACATTAGTCCTGATATTTCGCTGAAGTATTTCAGTGATGTCAGAGCCAAACCTTAGGAAAAAAAAAATATATGTAGTACACAGGGTTGGGACCAGTGGATGGATTAAAAGAACATGAATATTTTGATTACCTTGATTTAGAGCGCCAGCGGTGCTGAATCATGTTCAGCCAAAGAAATATCATGGAGACAAAATTTACTTCTCTATATGCAGAAAAGCAGAAGAGGAGGAAGGCAGGGAGAAGGGAGGAAAGAAAAATTACTCTGAATCAAAAGATGAAAACATACACCAGCTCAACATTTTCTTCTTGTAACGATTCTCTTTCTTAAGAAGGCAACCACAAAACACAGAGATGTTTAATCCATTAAAAGTATAGTTTTCTGGACAGAATAATCTGAGTTTAGTCAACCTACCAGCCTGCTTCTCACTGGGTGGGCTCTAGCTGGGGAGGGGATAGGCTTTCACTTGATTTCCTCAGAACAGGTCATTGTGCCACAGGCTTTATGGATGGAATCTAATAACCTTTGCTGGCAGATTGTCAACATGAGCACTATGGGAAAATGGATTTTCATCAGAATAGCATAGATCTGAATGTCATCTGGTACCACGGTGGCAAGGGGGAGGATGACTTTTGGTGAGAGCATGTACCTTGGGGAAAAATGAAATTCTCATTCTCTTTTGATGGTTTCCTTCACCAGTCATTCAGCTCTTCCCATTTTCCTCAAAGGTTGGAAAGGCAGAAAGATCCCCGGCTTTTTGCAAGGCACAGATGGATGGAGAGAGGTTTTGAAAGCCTGGCTTGAGCCAGAGCAATGTAAAACATCTCTGGAGAAAGAGTGACTTTCCTTTATTAGCACAGGCAATGAAAGGATGCAGATCTCTCTTGTCCCTTGCTCCTCTCCTCTGAAACAGCAAGGACACCACCAGGACCATTAAGTTATAGCAATCACATACAATCACGGGGGACCTGTTTGGAAGATAACCTGGGAAGATGAAGCAAAAAGCAAAGGCTTAGCTGTCATGGCATGAGCACCATCAGATCATCACCCTCCCTCCAGCAGCTCTCACATCTGGGGCTGCACTTCATCTTGGACATGGGAGGTCTAAATTCACTGTTAAATGTACCAGGTCTTTGGATGTTCTGCCATGGGCCTGCATGTGTCTCTTATTTTGTGACAAGCGCTCAGGGAGCTCAGCTTTGTCTTGATGCAGAGTTAAAAAAAATACATGAAAGTTCACAAAAAAGTAACACATCTATGGTACCTGAAAGAAAAAGGGTTTCCTGCGTATGTTATTTATCTTCACCTTGCTTTCATTTAAACACAGGCTCACACAACCATGCAGGTCAGGTCTTGATGGCACAGAGCTGGAAGAAAGGTTGTGTCTGTGGTTCTGTTTCTGCTGAATTGTTTGGTTTCTTTTTCCTAGGGTATTTTTGCATCAGAAAGCTGAGCTGCTGCAGTATCACTGACAAAGCATAAGCAAATTTAGCTGATAAAATGACAAGTCCAAGTACCTTCTTTCTTAAACTTTTGTTTGCTTGCTTGTTTTAATGAAAAGAATGGGCTATAGAGTCATAGGAAAAATACACACACGCTCCTTTTAATTTGTTCAGTTAAAGAAATGTTGGGACTAGGTCTTTACAAAAACAAAAGAGATTTTGCCCCTCTCTGCTCTGGCAAAAAAAAAGGGAAATACACTTTTTATCCCTTCAGCTAAAGATGATTTCCCCATTAAGAATTATTTTGTTCTCATCAAAAACATCATTTGTATTCAAACAGCAAAGGCAACCTTTATATCCAACAAGCCCTGAACCAGCAGATAGATGGGGAAATGTGGGCCAATATAGAAGTACTACATCTATAAGTCCCAAGAGGTCTCCACACAGTCCAGTCCTGACACCCTCACATCTCTGGGGTGAGCAGACACCCAGCAAAGACACCCACGCTGCTGCATCCCACTCTGGCAAGGGTGATGTGTTAAGGGGGAAAGTAGAAAGGATCAACTGACTGAGGCTGAAGGCTGGGATTCCTGGAAGGAAACTCAATGAAAATCCCTTGCCTGAAGCTTACCCCGGTCCCAGGCACCTGGCTGCAGGTCCTTCCTCACCAAAGTCATCCTAACCCTCTGCCTTGCATTTCTACCTGTCTTTGGGCAGGGGAGGGACCGGGCTTATCCCACCCTGGAATGAACACAGAAAAACAGCCAGTTCCTTCTTAGTAAGCCGTTACTGATGGGTAAATGAGGCCTAGGATCACCATGTACAGGCATAAACCTTGTGAGGTGGTCCCAAAACCACACCTGAACATGGGGCTTTTGGGAGATGGAGCATATCTTGCAGTGCCCATTAGATACCATCGGAAAGAGGTCTTCTTCACTGAGGATTTTGTCAGAAAGGTTACAACTGCCCCAAAAGCCCCGTGCATTACCCAGGCACTAAACCACCCACAACCTGAGCGCCAGAGGACACGGAGTTAACTGCTCATTTCCCAGAACCCTAAGGCAGTTTGTCACAGGCTAATAAAAAGAATAATGGATCAGGGGGAAAATCATAATTAGGCTTACAAAACATACTCTAGGCTTCTGGGTTTGTTTCAAATATCAGTCCCACCAAAGAAGGAGTATTTTGTGTTTCTATGATTTCCTGAGTAAAACTGGGAGGAAATCATAAAATGCAAAACACACCCACAAATGAAAAGTCCTTATCTTGACATGAAAATATTATTCAGAATCTCTGTGGATTGTTTTGCTAATTTCCAAAATGGATGATCAAATACTGAGTGATCCTTCTTTGACTGCCAATATTTTTAATAGGCATCTTAGTCAATGTTAGTACAGCTGTCCTTTCAAATCAACTCTTGTGATGACTCACACTTGGATTCAGAGATTTCCCGAGGTTTTATCTGCTCTCCTAATGCTCTTGGTGGACCCATCCTTGAATCCCATCACATGAGAGAACAGGAGGTGCCTCCTCATCCAAAACACACAACCCACTGGGCAGTGAAAAGGACACACACAATTAAAAGAGGCAGGAAAGGAAGACGAAAAAAAAAAGAGGGGGGGAAGGAAAAAAACCTAGACCAGCAGGGTCATTTCATGCTCCAGCAGATCGGCATTTATATATAAAGCTCTTGGAACGCTGTACTTCTGCAGCCAGCCTCCAGCCTTACTCATGTCGAGTTCAGATCACCTGTTTCCCCTTTGAGTCGACATTTCCAAGGACTTTGGCTTCCTGACATGCAGTTGGAAAACTGAAAGGCAAAAAAGTCTTCACATTCTGAAGAAAACACGGCTGCTTGCAAAGCCCCAGGGAAATGTCAACAGCCAACGGAAACGAAGAAGAGGAAGCCATGAGACACTACCCCTACTGTAGAAAACAACAGATAAATTAATATTCATTTGAGGAATTCTGTTTCTCCCTGATTAAACTTTTACCATGTCAATTTGACTGAAGGTTGAAGGAGATTCAACTGTGCGGTTGTGGAGGGGAGAAAACATTCTCCTATAAAAGCTTGTTCTTCAGGTGGAAAAGTGCTTTGTGGCCCAAAGTGTAACATGAGAAAGTTTTTTTGCAGATAACTGTAGTTTTGTTACTGCCCAGATTGCTTTTGGTCCTCCTGAAAAAAAAATAATATGGAGAAGTCTCTGGGCTGAATACTTTAATTTTGAAGCCTCCGGTAGCTTGAAATATCTCCAAACCTATTAAACCCTGAA